>NC_091447.1:51277590-51877590 GCF_964237555.1 Oryctolagus cuniculus
GAGAGAGGAGAAGGATAGAGAGAGAGAGAGAGGTCTTCCATCCGACGGTTCACTCCCCAGTTGGCCACAACAGCTAGAGCTGGGCTGATCTGAAGCCAGGAGCCAGAAGCTTCCTCTGGGTCTCCCACAAGGTTGCAGGGGTCCAAGGACTTGGGCCATCCTCCACCACTTTCCCAAGCCATAGCAGAGAGCTGGATTGGAAGTGGAGCAGCCGGGTCTTGAACTGGCGCCCATATAGGATGCTGGCACTTCAAGCCAGTGCGTTAACCCACTGTGCCACAGTGCCAGCACCCAGACTGTATCTTTTAATTGGAGAATTTAGGCCATTTACATTCAAGGTGACTATTGATAAGTAACAACTTGTCTCTGCCATTATTCCTGTAAGTATTCCTATTGTTTGCTTTGTATTTCCTTTGTACTTTTAATAGGAGATTTTCTGTCTTCACATTCTTTCATAATGATGACTATCTGTGTTTCTGTATGCGGCACATCCTTAGACATCATTTGTAAATCTGGACTAGTGGTGACAAATTCTTTAAGTTTCTGTTTGTTATGGAAGGTCTTTATTTTACCTCATTCATTAAGGAGAGCTTTGCAAGGTATAGTATTCAGAGTTGACAGGTTTTTGTTTAAGATTTGTATTGTCTCTCTCGATTCTCTCCTAGCCTATAGGATTTCTGATGGGAAATCAGCTGTGAGTCTAATTAAAGATCCTGTGAAAGGAATCTGGGATTTCTCTTGTCTGCATTTTAAAATCTTTTCTTTATGTTTGATCACAATGTGTTGTGGTGAAGATCTTTTCTGGTGATGTCTGTTAGGAGTTCTGTGTGCTTCCTGTACTTGCATGTCTCTTTCTTTCTCCAAATTAGGGAGTTTTCTGTTATTATTTCACTGCATAGGCCTTCTAATCCATTCTCTCTTTCCATCCCTTAAGGAACTCCTATGACCCATATGTTTGGTCTTTTGATGTCTCGTAAATCTCCAGCACTGATTTTCATTTTTCTAATCTCTTGTTGCTATTTGCTTTTTTGGTCTGACTGAAAATTTCCAAAGATTTGTCTCCTAGCTTGAATATTCTTTCTTCTCCTTACCAAGTATGCTTTCAAGGCTTTCCACTGCATTTTGCATTTGGCATATTGATGTCTTCATTTCTAACATTTCAGTTTGATTTCTCTCAGACTCTCAATATCATGGGAAAATTTTTCATCCATGTCATGTATGGATTTCTTTAATTCGTAAATTTGCTTTTCTTTGCTTCTGAGTGATTCTATCATTGATCTTTTGAATTCTGTTTCAGGCATTTCATCAATCTCTCCATCTTTGCATTCTAATACTGAAGTGCTGTTGTATTCCTTTGGGGGAGTCATGCTGTCTTCTTTATTCTTATTTCTTGAATTTTGGCATTTATTTTTTGACATTTGTGGAAATACTTGTTGGTTTTCTCCTCTAATGGATTTTGTCTTTGAACGATGCTTCTGCGGCTTAGTGGAGTGTCTGCTCTTTCAGTGATACCCAGAGGTGTATGCTGGGTGTGGCCAGCGAGCTCTGGTTGGTGCTCAGAGTGGGGTGAGAATCCTGGGTGACACCCAAGTTGGGCATGGTAGATCTCCTCTATTGTCAGCAAGAGATTCGTATGGTCGTGCCTGTTGGCATAATCAACACCTCACCTCCCCTCTTCCAAGGGGATCAGTGACCAGGGTTAGCCCACAGTGGGTATAATCCCCATCCACCCCCATCCACGCTGGTGCATGAACCTACACAAAGGACCTGTGTAGTCCTCAGTGTGAGCAAAGAGCCTTCTGCTAGGACCCACCCCAGGCAGTCGGGGAAAGCTGAGCCTCTGACACCAGACCCTGTGATTTGTGATTGCCCAGAAACCCAGCTACACCCCGCTCCCTAACATGCAGTCCCAGAATTCCACAGTCACAGCATGCAAGGCTCCCATAGTCACAGGGTACAGAGGAGCTGCTCAACCCCCTGGCCTGCCCAGGGCACAGAGCGAGCAGAGACGTTCCCAGAGCCAGCTGCCTGTGGGTGCTCCACCTGGGCAGTGGAGTCCCAGAGCCTATGCTATGTTGAGAGGATGGGGGCCATCAATAACGCGGTGTGGGTGCCCAGACCTCTGTCAACCCTCCCCACCAGACTCAAAGTCAGTGGAGGAATGAGGGTTTTTTCCCCTCTAGTAAAATCCCCTGGTCACGGGTGTGCACAAAGAGCCACCACAGCCTCTGCTCGTGTCAAAACAGTGCCTTCCCCTCGCCAGTTGCCAGGTGCCCTTGTGGGGGGATGGGAAGAAAGCAATGTGTTTTTATTCGGCTGGATTAGGCGGGTACCACGCCCCCTGCTAGAGCTCCAGGCCGGACTCACAGACAGTGTGGTCTGCTCCCTCGGGCAGTGTCTCCAGTGGCACAAGCTATGGGCTTTGCCCTCAGCTCACTCTCCAAAGCTGGCATCTGCTCCAGCTCCTGCCACAGGGCTGGTGTGTGGAGTCCACGCTCACTGCTGCACACCTGAACCTTCCAGGCTGCTCCACGTGTCCCTCCTCCTTTAGTAGAATTTCTCCTTTAAACTCTCCAGTGTTCCCCTGGTTTGCATTTCCTCTGCTGTTCTGTTATTTTCCCCTGTTCAAAAGCAGCCCATCTTTTCCCATTTCAGCCATATTGGAATCTCCAGTGTTACCTACTTTAATTAATTAATTAGAGTGGCAGAGAGAAAAATCTCCCATCTGCTGGTTCACGTCCCAATGCCTGCAACCTCTAAGATGGTCCAAGCCAAAGCCAGTGCAAAACTCAACCGAAGTCTCACTTGGGTGGCAAGGAACCAAGTCTTCCGCCGTCACCTGTTGCCTCGCAGGATGCACATAAGCAAGAAGTTGGGTTGGAAACAGAGCCAGGCCTCAAACCCCAGGGACTCCAGTAAGGGGAGCAGGCATCTCAAGTAGTGACGACTGCCCCGTGTTGTCTTCTCCTTATGACTAGGCAGGCGTCCAGGCGACAGACATTGCTCCCATCCGGAAATAGAATTAGAGACAAAACCCCCGCTCACCCCATTCGCGATGCAGCCCGAAGCATGCAGGAGCCCTCTCCACTGTTTACAGTGTTGGAGGAAGAGGATGAGAAGAGAGGAGAGGAAGAACGGGGCTGGTAGTAACGGTGGTACCCAAAGATGCATAGCTCTCGGCCGGCGCCGCGGCTCACTAGGCTAATCCTCTGCCTAGCGGCACCGGCACACCGGGTTCTAGTCCCGGTCAGGGCGCCGGATTCTGTCCCAGTTGCCCCTCTTCCAGGCCAGCTCTCTGCTGTGGCCAGGGAGTGCAGTGGAGGATGGCCCAGGTGCTTGGGCCCTGCACCCCATGGGAGACCAGGAAAAGCACCTGGCTCCTGGCTCCTGCCATCGGATCAGCGCGGTGCGCCGGCCGCAGCACGCCGGCCGCGGCGGCCATTGGAGGGTGAACCAACGGCAAAAAGGAAGACCTTTCTCTCTGTCTCTCTCTCTCACTGTCCACTCTGCCTGTCAAAAAAAAAAAAAAAAAAAAAGATGCATAGCTCTTCATTTACTGAATGCTTACTCTAGGGCTAAAATTATGTAAACATTGATGATGCTATCATTTATCCTCGTATTTCCTCTTCTAGATATACTTTATGTCCATTTTTTAAGCAAAACATCACTTGTACAAAGGGAACATGTTTGTTATTAGATAATGTACATGTTGGTTCACGAACCGGAGCACCACAGCATAGCTGGGCCTCCAATGGGAGAGGAGTCGGGACTCACAGCCTGGTAAGGATTCAGCAGAAGGCCGTCTCTGTCCCCCGGCTCTGCTGTTCGTAGTTCACTGGCTCTATCTCTGTCCACGTGACCAGAGGAAGTCGGTTCCTCTGCAGCTGTAGGCGACTAACCAACTCTGGTGGGTATCGCTAAAGCCTGGTTCCAAATCACCAGGAAAAAAGAGATGAGAGTTTGGCTCAGGTGTCCCAGTCTGGGCCAAAGAAATTTAGTGGGAGGACTTCTGGACACAGGGGCACAGGTTGGGGAGGGGGTTCACAGAGAGAGAGCTTGTGGGGAGCATTCTCACCTGCAGAGCCGCTGAGTGCTGTGCCCAAGTTCATGCAACAAATAAGTGGCAAATTGCAATTCCAAACAGATTTTGTCTGAGTTGCTTTAATTGAATGTGTTAGTTCCTCACTGCTGAGTAAGAAATTATAACAAGTGTAGTGTTTTCAAACAACACAGCCGAAAGTTCTGGAGGACAGGAGCCTCACTGGGTCGGTAGGTGTCCGCTCCCAGGCGACCCGTTTCCTTGCCTTTCCTGGCTGCTGGGGCCTCCTGCATTCCCTGGCCAGTGGGCTCCTCCTTGCCTCGGTCTGACCTCTGCTTTCACCATCACATCTCCTCCTCACAGCTGATCCCGGGCCTCCCTCCTGTTAAGGCCACCAGTGGTTGCACTGAGCCCTGCCAGGTAATCCACGTTAATCTCTGCACCCCTCCACTTGAGCACACCCGTAGGGTCCTGTCTACCATACATAGTCACGAATTGCAAGGATTAGACATGTCTGGGGAGGGCATTGTTCAGCCTGCGCCAGCTCTCCAGAGCCTGGTGCATTCCTCCCTGGTGTTGCCGCAGGAATTCATCTCTTAACCTTTCTCAGAATCTCGCTGTATGCCTACTCCTGGTTGTCACTTCCATCTGATGACCTGTTTAACAGAATACAACACAAACACCGTCTTTTCCCCTCTCCTCTTCCTATTTCCTGGTCTTGATAATTCCAGAATCTTCGTTTCTGGTGTAATCCATCCCTTATTCGAGGCAAAGTTCTGATTTTGATAGGCAGAGGTGGGAGCAGAGTGAAGGCGTTTCATTTTGAAGGATTCTTAGGACGTGAGGCCCTGAGCAAGCTCCACGTGGAACAGGTGGCAGGAATGGTCTGTGGCCCAGTTTGTGGGGGAATATTTGATGGAGGGATGAGAGGGGGAAGATAGTCAGGGAGCTGTCTTTCAGAATCGTTCAGAGTAATCCATGGTGCACTTATACAATACAAGAGATGGAAAATTATTATCTCAGGATTAAGTATGCTTAGTGGATACACTAAATTAATATATAATCCTACAAATCTGTTACAGGTTGAGGATTTCTTATCCAAAATGCTTGGGAACAGAAGTGTTTCAGATTTTGGATTTTTTCCAGGGTTTAGAATTTTACATATACATAAGATCGCAAGAATATCAAGTCCACACATGAAATTCCGCCGTCTCATTTACAGCTTATGCACATAGCCTGAAGGTTTTTTGTACAGTATTTTTAGTGCTGCTGAAGTTTGCCTGCAGCCGGTTCACGTGAGGTCAAGTGTGGCATCTCCCACTTGTGGAGTCATGTCTGTACTCAGAAAGCTGTAGATTCTGGGTTTCAGATTCCGTATGCTCAACCCGTACCTTTAAAGTATGTTTGTTGTGGGGGAAAAAAAAAAAACATTTAAAATGTTTGCCATTCTTTACATACACATGAGTTCGGCCAGTAAAATTTCAAAAAAGATCTCTTTAAAAGAATTGTGCCATTTGTGATTTTGTAACTGACATGCCCATACCCTCACCCCCAAAGCACAGTCACCAGCACATTAGTACAAAGACCTCACACAGTGCTGGCGTGAGCCATGACTGGACACGGGGGACACCTTCACAATGCCATGAGCTGTGACTGGACATGGGGGACACCTTCACAGTGCTGGCCGTGAGCCGTGACTGGACACGGGGACACCTTCACAGTGCTGGCGTGAGCCGTGACTGGACACGGGGGACACCTTTGAGCAGGGTTGGTTGGTTTTGCTGATCTCTGGCTGTAGTTCTAGTGATTTTTTTTTTTTGACAGGCAGAGTGGACAGTGAGAGAGAGACAGAGAGAAAGGTCTTCCATTGCCGTTGGTTCACCCTCCAATGGCCACTGCGGCTGGCGCACCGCACTGATCCGATGGCAGGAGCCAGGTGCTTCTCCTGGTCTCCCATGGGGTGCAGGGCCCAAGCACTTGGGCCATCCTCCACTGCACTCCCTGGCCACAGCAGAGAGCTGGCCTGGAAGAGGGGTAACTGGGAAAGAATCCGGTGCCCCGACCAGGACTAGAACCCGGTGTGCCGGCGCCACTAGGTGGAGGATTAGCCTAGTGAGCCGTGGTGCTGGCAGTTCTAGTGATTTTTAATTATATCGACTGGTTTTCTGATGGTGGACATTTTCTGTAGGTCAAGAGCTAAAGCGTCGGGACGCCCTGGGTGGGATATATGCTCATCTCCATTGTGTCCATCCTGGGTAAACTGTGGATACCAAGGTTAACCAAAAAAATCAGTTTGACTGCCAGCATGGGCCCACTCTGACAGTATTTAATGGCTATAAACCCACTCTGGACCAGAGGCAGGTTACTTAAATTTGAGCTGACGGGATAGATGACCTATTTTGGCATCCATTAGATTGAAATGATTAAATGGCTTCTCTCCTGTGTCTCATGCTCACATAGGAAGTTTTGTACTTTTACTTAACCACCAAATACTTTACCCTCTAGAAGGGAAAAGAAAGCAACTCCTAAAGCCTCTCGTGAAAGGGACATTGTGTTGTGTGTAACTTAACATTTCCTCTCGATTTACTATTTTAGAAAGAGCTGGAAGTGGAAAATTTCAGGCGCTAGTGACTTACAATGACATCATTCTGTATTTGATTTTTAAAAATTTTTAATACTTCACAGAGGCTCTCAGAACCAGGGAGCCCTATCTCATTTCATTATTTACTTTAAAATCAGACATTCTTATAATTGTCATATTTGACATTCACTTCATGAAGTATGCTAAAACGTAAGTACAAATATTTAAGCAAATTTAACTCAGAAGTGTTTTGCCTGTATAGATTTTTCCTAGTGACTGGGTTCACGAAGAGAAAATCCCAGATGTTGACTGCTTACTCGTTTATTTAACTGACATGTATTGAGTACTACATACTCCTAAGTTTTAGAGACATAAAAATACACAACACATGGATTTTGTTCAAAAGAGAAAGCTGACATACAATTAAGTGATTGATTTATAATGGGATAAGTAGTGATAGACACACAAATGCTGCAGCGCCACCAAGGTATGTCACACGTGTTCTGATGACAGATTATGTTGTAGTAAAGCCTCAGGAGCCGGGCAACTTTGAACAAACCATCCCTTTAAGACAAGGTTGGGGCTGGCCCTGTGGCACCGCGGGTTAAAGCCCCAGCCTGCAGCACCAGCATCCCGTATGGGTGCCGGTTCCAGTCCTGGCTGCTCATCCTCTTCCAATCCAGCTCGTTGCTGTGGCCTAGGAAGGTGGTGGAGGATGGCCCAACTCTTCGGTCCCCTGTACCCGTGTGCGAGACCTGGAAGAGGCTCCTGGCTCCTGGCTTCAATTGGCTCAGCTCTGGCCATTATGATCATTTGGGAAGTGAACCAGTGGAATGAAAGACCTCTCTCTGGCTCTACTTCTCTCTGTAACTCCCCCGTCTTTCAAATAAATAATTCTTAAAAAAAAAAAAAAAAAGGCCGGCGCCGCGGCTCACTAGGCTAATCCTCCACCTTGCAGCGCCGGCACACCGGGTTCTAGTCCCGGTCAGGGCGCCGGATTCTGTCCCGGTTGCCCCTCTTCCAGGCCAGCTCTCTGCTGTGGCCAGGGAGTGCAGTGGAGGATGGCCCAAGTGCTTGGGCCCTGCACCCCATGGGAGACCAGGAGAAGCACCTTGCTCCTGGCTTCAGATCAGCGCGGTGCGCCGGCCGCAGCGACCATTGAGGGGTGAACCAATGGAAAAGGAAGACCTTTCTCTCTCTCTGTCTCTCTCACTGTCCACTCTTCCTGTCAAAAAAAAAAAAAAAAAAAAAAAAGACAAGGTTGGCCTTCTCCCAGTCTGAGTTCTACACATGCCTAGAGCAGCAACTGCTAACATTATTATTGTTATTTTTTTGACAGGCAGAGTTAGACAGTGAGAGAGAGAGACAGAAAGGTCTTCCTTCCATTGGTTCACCCCCCAAATGGCCGCTACAGCCAGTGCGATGCCCTCCTGGGCCACAGCAGAGAGCTGGCCTGGAAGAGGAGCAACCGGGACAGAATCCGGCGCCCCAACCAGGACTAGAACCTGGGGTGCCAGCACCGCAGGCGGAGGATTAGCTTAGTGAGCTGCGGGGCCGGCTGTTAGCATTATTAAGACAGCGCTCCTCAAGGGGAGGCCGTTCTCCTGTATAACAGCATTGACTCACTGTCGATGTCTCATAAACACTCAGTTGTCTCTAGAAGAAGCAGAGATTGGGTAAGTAAAGCTCAAGTTCACTTTATAGAAGACCCTGCTATTCAGTTCTTTATGTTATTAACTATTTCAGTGCCTTCCCTTGGCAACTCATCTGCTGACATTGACCAACAGAATAGAATGAGCCCCCGAAAGCACCTGTGAAACAATCACATTTTGATATAGTGAAAATTGAAGGGCACAGAGCTGCTAGTGCCGGGATCTCACTTAGATTCTGGCTCAGGCCTGGTGCCCGTCTGTGCTGTCCAGCCCGAGGCCTGCCACTGCAGGCCAAAGGCTCCCAGCCCAAGCTGGGTCCATGATGGCGAGTCCCCCTTTCTTGGGAAAGTCTAGTTTATGTGAGCCTCTTGGAAGCCAGGACTGACGTATTGATATGCATCTGTAATTTCCAGAAATCAGGTGTATTTCCAAATCCACCTGATTATTCCTTTAATAGAAATTACTCAAACTCCTTGTATCTTACACATCTTTTGTGCCTATATGTATAAATGTTTTTGCCAATTCTCTTTAACCAAAGTATGAAATATAAGCTCCATACAAACAGCACAGGTAGCGATGGAGTTTTTGGAATTGGGTTTATGTTAGATTACACCAACTTGGCTGTCTATTGCGAAGAGTAAAATTCTTCATGAATTCATGTTAACTTTTCCAGAACACCAACCAAGAAAAGTATAGGTGTGCTGTGAAACTTAATATATGCTTCCTCTGTGTTTGAACGAAAATGAATGTAGTCCAATGAAATGTACCAGAAATTGTCAGTTGGAAAAGAGCAAGAAATTAGAAAGTGTGCTAATGGGGTGGGACAGCTTGTGAAAGCTCCAGCCAGTGAAAACTGGTGGTAAAAGGAGGATTATTGAGCAAAACGCAGCCAGGACAGCAAAATGGGGGGACACAGAGGCAGCCTTGATCTCATGCGGCCTCACCAGAGGCCCTAGAGAGGGGGTTGACAGAGTGAACATCACTGCAGGTCTTGGCTGTGACACATTTAACAAAAATAATTATTATGCCAAAAGCCTCACTATTTCTTTATGAGGTTGAGACCTATCATGATCAGAGACCTCTGTGACCAGGCCTTTAGTTGGGCTTAATCATGAATTCAAATGCCTCAGTCTGGTCCTTGTCTCGTCTGGGACGCTGTGGCCATGAGACTTTCTGAACGATGCTGTTAGTACCAGAAGAGACACTTACGTGGACGAATTCCTAGCCAGGAAGGTAGCTATGTGGGTGCTCTCCAGTGACGGTTCTCTAAGCGGAGCACTAGTGTTCTTTGTAGTGGTATCAGTCCATCACCTGTCCAGTTGTCCTACAAATTCATTGTGTGTCCTAGAACTGAGCGTTAAATGGACAAGATAACATTAGGGCAAATCAAATGACTGTTAGAAGAGGAATTGTCAGGTGAGAGATTTCCCTAAAGTCCTACCCTTAGGAAGATACCATTCTGATTATTTGACACCACTGACACTATTTCTCTGTGCCTAGGACAACTTTAGGGGAAGGCAAAACATTCACACAGATTCAGATAAATACAGGAAGGCCAGGATGCCGTCATGAGGTCAGAGGGCTCAGGGAAGGCATAGGAAAGAGATGGGACTCTGATCAAGAGAGACCCCAGGTCTGGTCCGGGGGAAAAATGAGAATGGGGAAGCAGACGCCAAGAGTAACATCACCTGCCCAGGACTGGGAAATCAGGCGACGGGAGTGGGCTGCAGAGTCAAGGTTGACAGGTATTTTTGTTTTTCATTTGACAGAGAGAGTCAGAGAGAGAGAGAGAGACAGAGAGAAAGGTCTTCCTTCTGTTGGTTCACTCCCTAATGGCCGCTACGGCCAGTGCTGTGCTGATCCGAAGCCAGGAGCCAGGTGCTTCCTCCTGGTCTTCCATGCGAGTGCAGGGCCCAAGCACCTGGGCCATCCTCCACTGCACTCCCGGGCCCCAGCAGAGAGCTGGACTGGAATAGGGGCAACCAGGACTAGAACCCGGCACCCATATGGGATGCTGGCGCCGCAGGTGGAGGATTAGCCAGGTGAGCCACGGTGCCAGCCTCAACAGTTATTCTTAAGATGTGTGAGTGTATGCAGATAGATATAGAAGTGAATGACTTTATTCAGTTATTTAGTTATTATTTGTTATGCAGTGGAAATAATAGGTCCAAATGTGTTCACATCCACACAGGCATCAAGTTCTCAGGAAACAGGTATTAGGAAGGAATGAACGCTGTTCACTATACTAACAAATGTCCTAATACAGAAACAGAAGACTATGGGAAATCCATGCGCTTCTAGAGAAACTGGGAGGTCTGGGCCCAGGCTGTCTACAGAATAGCGGATAATTATTTTCGCAGCCTGGTGAGACCCAGTAGGTTAACTTCAGCTTCCATCATGGACTGGTCTGATCCTTCTCCACTCGTTGCAGTCGGCATCCTTGGAAATGGCTTCTTGGTTTACGTGCACTTGGCACGTTTCCCACCCCTAATTTGATCACGAGCACCTGGAGAGACTGGTGCGTTCATTGGAAGATTCGGGTGGCCTCATTAAGGAACAAAGCACACAGAAGCTCCCTGCTGGCTGAACAGATTTAAATTTTCTCACATAAGCTCCTCGCCTTCTTACACGCAAAATGTTATATGACAAGCAAAACAAAAGCGCGTCTTTGGACAGAGGGTAAAAGTACTGCATGCTCTCTAGGGAGGAACAGTCCGTGATTGGAATAATCCAGCCAAGTGCCCTGTATTTTTGGCACATTTCACCGAATGGAACCATCTCCGCCACTGCAGACTGGGAGTGCGGTGTCAAAAAGGACACAGCTGGTTTGTGTAGCTGCACACACAAAGGTGGCATTTATCAGCAGTGAAATAAGATTTTTTTTTTACCTATGTGCCTTTTATCATTTAAATATAGGTTGGGTTTTAAAGTTACGATTGATAAAGCATTGGTAGCATGGGCATGACTTTCATTTGCATACTACGTGCTCATCCGTATGCCTCTTCGGTGTGTTGACATTTTTTTCAAAATATACGGATAAGCTTCTCTTGCGACGAAGACCAAGTGGATGCTGCTCTTGGATCTGAACTGACCAGTCTCCGGCTGTTGGCTTTCTCGGTGTGAGCAAAGCTCGGTGGCTGAGACTGTTCAGAGTGGGCTTGTCGTGATTCAGCCCAGCCCAGCCCGTTCCTCTGCCAGCCCCTTCATGTTCAGCTGCCAGCGCCGCCGCCCTTGACTTCCATCTGCAAATCCCAGGGCTGCCTCTGATCCCTCGTCGCCCCTCATGCGCTTGATTGTAGCCCTAAGACTTCTTCCACTCTGGGCTTTTCCTTCTCGTCCAACAGTGACCACCTTGTTGTCATGGCTTAGGATTTTAAATTGCTCTCCACGCTGCAGAACCCTCCTCCCTCCCCCAACACACGTAGGTGCACGTGCACGGCTATCAGAAAATCTTAATGTTTACATTGTTCTTAAAGGTTTATCCATTTGAAAGGCAGAGTTGGAGAGAGGGAGAGACAGACAGAGATCTGTCATCCGCCGGTTCACTCCCCAAACAGCTGCAATGGCCAGGGTTAGGCCGGGCTGAAACCAGGAGCCTGGAACGCCATCCGGATCTCCCATGGGCCCCAAGCATTTAAGCCGTCTTCTGCTGCTTTCCCAGGCACATAAGCAGGGAGCTGGTCAGAAGGGGAGCAGCCGGGACTCGAACCCATGCCCACATGGGCTACAATGGAGGCTTAGCCCACTAGGCCACAACATCTGCCCCAATACTTGCATTTAGGATCTGCCACTCCCTGTTTAGACAGCGATGGCTGACTGCCGGTTCATGATGAAGATTTTCTGATCAAGACCCCCTTGCCTCGGCCACGGTCACGGTCACGGCCGTCTGCTGAGCAGGTGTGGACCTCGGCCTCGTAGACTTAACTCTCGTCTCCCTCCTAAAGCACTTTGTGTTCTCAGCCTCCGAAACGCCCCTCCCTGCTGCCTCTCTTCCCTCCCGAGGAGGCTCTGCTGCAGCTGTTCGTCCTCTGTCTTAGCCACCTCCTCTCTGGAACGTAGCCCGGAATGCGGCACTGTCAGCTGAGGTGCTTTCTGATTCTCAGACCTGTGTGCCCACTGCCCACTGCTTACAGACGCCCTGGACAGCACCCTGAGCCCCCAGCCCCGCGTTCTTCTCCCCGGGCAGCATGGCCTGTCACCAGGAGTTAACAATCCCAACTTCCCAGCCTTTTAGCTTAATCTGGGACTGGACATTGGTGGGAGCGAGGGAGGGACAAAGAGAAAAATGTAAACTTGGATCTGTTCTTTTAAAATTATACAAACCAGAGAATGCACTGCAAGTACAGAGTAGACTCAACAGAACTTTAAAGCCTGGGAATGATTCATGTCTTAAATATAGCAAGCAAATTAGTACCCCCAAATATCCATTAGCATAACCTAAAGTATATATGAATCCGTGACTTTGTCATCAGACCTGGAGATGGGACACTGCACAGAGTCTGTAGACCGTGCAGTTCAGCAGGAACAGAACCGCCACACTATAAAAATCAGCAGTGACCGCTTCTTACCTCACAGGCAGCAGGTGCCTGATGTCCTATAATCCAATGAAGATTTGCACACGTACAAAAGAGTTTCAAAATAAACAATTCTGAGGGAGTGTTTACATCTTGCTGACTTAAATTGTGTCAACTTTATTTTCACTGGCAATAAAACCAAACATTTATCTATTCCTTAGAGAACTAATCTTTTATTGCAGACAACTCTCAGCTAAACTGTATGGATGACATACAGATACAAATTAGCAGAAAATTAAAACTTCCTTCTCAATAACAGTAGTTTTAATTCTCAGTCTCCTAGTGGACAATTCATTGTACTGAAGTCTATAACACATTTTCCTTTATGTTTTCTATCAAGATGCTTGAAGGTACTTCTGAGCCAGTAGATCTGTACCATCCGATGCAGTGGCCACTCGCCACATAGGGCTGTGAGCTCTTGAAGCGTAGCCAGGAAAATGAAGGTGTGCTGTAGCTGCAGCAGGCACGCTTACTACATGTGAACCATCTGGGAGCAAGCATTTAGCCTAGCGGTTAGGACGGCCTCAGCCCACACTGGCGTCCTTGTGTTCAGTTCCTGGCCCCTCGCCAGTGCAGACCTTGGGAAGCTGCAGGATGGCTCAGGTAACTCACCTCATTCCTACCACCCACACGGGACTCTAGGGTGAGTCCCAACTCTGGCTTTACAGGCACTGGGGAAGTGGATGGAGGTCTCTCTCCCTCCCTCCCTCCCCCCTCCCCCCCTTCTCAAATAAATAAATTTTTTAAAAGTATCATTAACAGATTTGTGTATTATTTACATATTGAAATAACATTTCGGGTGTATTGGGTTAATTAAATATTAAAGCGATTTCATCTGATTTGTACTTCAGTCACCTGTAATGTAACTCCTAGAAAATGTACAGGGAGCTACTTGTCTCATGGAGTAGTTCACATCGTGTTTCTGTTCCATTCCAGCTCTGCTGTAGCTGGCCCACGAGGAGGGCAGGTTGGATCTCGCTTGCGCCAGGGCTGCGCAGCCTCGTGTGGTGGGATGTGACAGTGTGAACTTATTTAATGAACGCAGATGGTTAAATATCTCAGAGACAAGATCGATGTTTTGTTCCCTTACGTTATTATAGGGGGAGTAGAATCCAGATAGCCTCCAGTGGGAAAGGAACTCTGAGAAACAAAAGAGGAAGGAAGACGTACTCGCTGCATTTCAGAATAGAGGAATAGCGTTGAGGGCAGCAGGACACCCTGTCAGTCGGTCGCCTCCTGGCCCAGCTCTGCTGTGGAAGACGAGGACAGTTAGGACAGGGGCGGTTGGCTGAGCCAGTGAGGGACTCTGGGAGCTGAGGCCGCCCTTGGGTCTGCCCTAGAATGGAACTGAACACAGGAGGGAAGCTGGCTCCCCTCCTTCCGATGCGGACACCGAAGTGTCTTGAGCCTGCCGTGAGGGAAGTGACACGCGCCTTTTCTAGAAGCTTCACTCTGGTGCCACAGAGACTTGCGAGTGTTTGAGGAGCTGGGCGCTGTGGGGGAAAGACCCCCAGGGACCCCCAAGAAGTAGCTGTCGGGGTTTGGGGATGAGGTTCCCAGAGACCACACTCAGATTTCGTGTATTCGTGTGACCTTCCTCTGCCCTTCACGCTGATGTGATCTGAAGCTAAGGCGGACTACAAACACTGAGGAAAGAGTTACAGCATCTCAGTACGGCTTGCGCGGAGGCAAAGGGCCTCACGCCCGCCACCTGTAAGCTGCTAGGAAATGCGTTGCTAACACGATGGGTTCTGAGTACCAGCATGTGAGAGTGACTTGACTGACGTTCAAGTCGCCCACACGAGACTTCCCAGAGCCCTGACTGCACCTGCAAGGTCACCAAGTGTCTCCACCCAGAGTGGGAGATCTGGGCCTGTGTTTTTTTTTAAGATTTATTTTATTTATTTGAAAGAGTTACAGAGAGAGAGAGAGAGAGAGAGACAGAGATTGAGGTCTTCCATCCGATGGTTCACTCCCCAGATGGCCACAGCGGCAGAAGCTGCACCGATCCAAAGCCAGGAGCCAGGAGCTTCCTCTGAGTCTCCCACATGGGTGCAGGGGCCCAAGCACTTGGGCCATCTTCCACTGCTTTCCCAGGCTATAGCAGAGAGCTGAATCAGAAGTGGAACAGCCAGGACTGGAACCGGCACCCACATGGGATGCTGGTGCTGCAGGCCAGGTTATCAACCCGCTGCGCCACAGAGCCGGTCCCAAGGGCCTGGTTTAAACAGTTTGCTCATTCCCACCTGCCCCCGCACTCAGCCACGCAGCTACACCATTCTTATTTGAAATAAGCAGCCTTTTTGTTTCTTTGAAAGTATGAGAATCAAACACGCTCATCTCTCATCCAACATAAAAGCAGAGACTTTTAACATTAAAAATCACCGAGGAGAATGATAAAAAATATTACCAAGTAAAACTATTATATATTGTTAGTTTTTTCACCAAATAAAATTAATTTATATCCATGAAAGTCAAATTAATAAATATAAAAAGTTATGAAAACATAGAAGTTACCACTTAAGAGTGCATTTAAACATTTGAATTACATAAATAATTCTTGAATACCTGCTTGGGTTAAAAAATTACACAAGTTACATATCTTCGTGCTGCCGTCCGGCTGTCCCCAGCAACAGCCCAGCAAGCGTCGTGCAGGTGGCTGGCTGCGCTCAGGTCAGCCGGCTCAGAATGCACTTTGCTGAACTTAAGAAAAACGTGCTCCAAAAGGACAGCTTTCTGAATGAAAATATGCTTGTGATAAAAACCGTGTGAACACCCAAGAGTATGGAATATGGAGTGTGACTGTTAATTAAATGAAGTTGAATCATGCATACCAGCATGTCAGGAGCTGTCCCACGTTTATGTAGATACATTACGAGGACTACCTGGCGTCTGTGTGGCAAAAACATATTTAAAAAGTCTGTTAAAGCAATCTGCATTCCCTTTGCAACGGATTGAACCCAACAGTTTTCTAGAAACTTTTATTATAGATTCACTTATTTATTTGAAAGTCAAAAGTTAGTGATTTGCCATCGGCTGGTTCATTCCCCAAATGGCTGCAACAGTCAGAACTGGGCAGGCCGAAGCCAGGAGCTTCTTCCAGGTCTCCCATGTTGGTGGCAGGGGACAAGCACTTGGACCGCTTCCGCAGCTTTTCCCAGGCCATTCCCAGGGAGCTGCATTGGAAGTGGCGCAACCAAGACTCAAACCAGCACCCGTGTGGGACGCTGGCACTGCAGGTGGCAGCTTGACCTGCTACACCACAACACCTGCCCCTTCTAGAAATGTTGATGACTACTTTTTAATTCCTGCTAACACTTGAGAGCTGTGCATCCTGAGAACGGAAGTAGCGTCTGTGTCCCCACAGCCCTGTCCCTACTTGCTGCTGAACACAATCTGAGTCTGCCAGCCAGGCTCCGGGTCCTGCACTGAGCCCCATAACCTTGGTAATGGGTGGGACACAGCGAGCCCCAGCAGTGCGGGGCTGAGCTGGACAAGGCAGCATTACTTCTAACAGAGAAGGGCAGTGCCTCCACGGCGGGAGGAGAGGGGAGAAAGATTTTAAACATTGGAGGAAGCTTCTGTGTAAATGAGGTAATGGAGCAGGGAGCAATGTTTGCTTTCAGTTATGAATAGAATCTTCTCAGCATTTAAAAAAAAAAAGTTAAGATTGGTAAACCTGTTAACTTTTTGGCTATAAAAGTAAAGTGGTAAAGGATCATTTAACAAAATAAATTTGACAAAACTTGGCATGCTGTATAAAGGGTACTATTGGGTGAATAAAATTGAATAGACCATCTAAGTAAAAAATTAAAAAGACAGGAAATATTATAAGGAGAAATGCAAGTCCAGCATGCATGTGTTCAAGAAGCCTTAAAACAAATACCAGGCTAGGGAGTTTTAGCTGGGGATTAATGATATCTCAGAATATTTCAACAGTAGAAAGGAGGTACGTGATAAAAACTGGGTTGGAAGAAGTTGAATCTTTCTGCAAGGTGTAGGAGTAGGATGGGAGTCACTACGGAGAAACAGGAACTGGCTCAAACACACTGCCATGGAATAGGTGTGATTAAGTAATAGTTAACTGTTTCGTGCAGACAGTATCAAATGCTAACATTTTAAACCAGTGAATAACAGAGCTTTAAATCCAGGCATATAATTGATTTTCTGTTCCCACCCAGATTTATTCTCATGAGAAATATTAAATGGAAAATGGAATTAGCAGTCTATCCTACATGCTCTAAAGTCAAATACCCATGACCCCTGAAAGTTAAACGTAAGACAAAGTAATCAACATAATCCACAACATGTTAGAAATATATTTCCCATAAACCTCAATGCCATGATATTGGTACAGTAAAATAACCTTTTAGCCTTAGACTCAGGAAAACACAGTAATAGGGTACTTTTTAAAAATTAAATAAATTATAGCTAACATGTGTTGAACACTTACTGTATTGTGCTAATTTACTAAATTCAAAGGAAGGTATCTATATTAACTCATTGAACCCTCAATCCTGTTTTTTTTTTTAAGCAGATGTTATTTCCATTCCAGAGAAAGAAAATTGAAACATACATAAGTTAAGTAACTTGCTGAAGTTACCCAACATGAAGGTTAAGTTCATGCCTTGACTGGACTAAGGGATGCCCAGATAGTCCATGGAGAAGATGTCTCGATGTGGGTACAGGGGTGTCTCTGGAGGAAATCAGCACTTGGACCATAGACTGAGTCAAGAAGATCCGCCCTCACTGCCGTGTGAGGGCGTCACCCAGTGTGTTGAAAGTCTTGGCCAGCGCCGCAGCTCACTAGGCTAATCCTCCACTTGTGGCACCAGCACTCTGGGTTCTAGTCCCGGTCGGGGCGCCGGATTCTGTCCTGGTTGCCCCTCTTCCAGTCTAGCTCTCTGTGGTGGCCCGGGAGGGCAGTGGAGGATGGCCCAAGTGCTTGGGCCCTGCACCCCATGGGAGACCAGGAGAAGCACCTGGCTCCTGCCTTTGGATCAGCACGGTAAGCCGGCCGCAGCAGCCATTGGGGGTGAACCAATGGTAAAGGAAGACCTTTCTCTCTGTCTCTCTCACTGTCCACTCTGCCTGTCAAAAAAAAAAAAAAAAAATGTCTGGATAGGGCAAGAAGAGGCGGGGTGAAGTATCCCTCTGGCTGAGCTGGGACATCAACCACCTTCTCCTTCCCTTGGACATGTGGGCCTCTGGTCGT
Organism: Oryctolagus cuniculus; assembly: GCF_964237555.1. Taxonomy (NCBI): domain Eukaryota; kingdom Metazoa; phylum Chordata; class Mammalia; order Lagomorpha; family Leporidae; genus Oryctolagus; species Oryctolagus cuniculus. The sequence continues at coordinate 51,295,652 of NC_091447.1, forward strand.
TGGACCTTCCGACTCTGGGACTTGGCACCAGCACGAGCACTCCCGGAGGTGGTCCCGTCCCTACCCCACACCTACCCCCTTCTCAGGGCTCGAGGTGAGAGTTACACCAGGAGCTCCCCAGGTTCCCAGGCTGAATTGCACCCTTGGTTTTCCTGGTTTCCTAGCTTGTGGATGACAGATGGTGGAATGTCTTAGCTTCTGCAATTGCATGAGCTAGCCAATTTCCAAAATAAATCATCCTACCCCCCATTTCTGTGGCAAACCTGACTATTTTGCCCAATTTCTAAGTGGTAGAGATAATCTTTGAATCTAGGAAATTGAGTGTGATAAATTATTTTGTTAACATGACCCACCATTGTGTCACTCTTTTGAAAAGCCACAACAAAATTCACTTTTAGAAGAAAGCAATCCCTTTCCAAATACACAGCTTTTAAGACCAGTTTGATGAGTTTTATGTGCAAGACTTTCATCCACATGTTTTTTCAGAATTCTTTCCAAATGAGGGACACCTATTGACCATGTGCCACGTACAAAATGAACTGCTGGGCCAGACCTGTGGCCCCTTGTTCTGACCTGCCAGTCAATTGCCATCCCCCAGGTCCTTCACAGACATGCCTGATAAATATGCTGAAAAGCAAGTTTATTTCAACCTTCGGGAAGCACTAGGGATAATCCCGATACACTTCTTAGAAGCCTCGAATCACCTGAAATTCTGTTAACTTGAAAGAGTTGGGGAGCATACGTCATTTCTTTACGAGAATGCTTGGCAGCTGATTTATTATAACTTTGCGCTGTTGACATTTGCTCCACGTGATGATATTCTGCAGCAAGTCCCTCCGTTTCTGTTTGGTAAACTTTAGAAACGAGTAAGAGAGAAGTGGTGCACTTTAAGAACTTTGTATTTGATCCTCCTAAGCTGCAACCCCATGCTGATCTTGCTTTTGTAGCCCTCTGTGATTGCCGGACAGAAATACGGAAAATCAGGAAATCAGACATCTCTCGTACTTCCTTTTCTCCTCCTGCATCTGTGACCCTTCAACTTGAATACAGCAATTTCAGCGTTTAAGGAAGCCGGGAGTCTGCATTTATATGGATGACTATATAGATTATTTCCTTGGCTGGAGCGTGGTGGGTAATGACAGACTGTACACAAGAAAACGGAAACCTGTAGATTTTTATTATAATGTTTAGAGGAAGATAGGTTTACTTAAAACAACCTCTATTATAGTCCCTTCTTTTGCTGGTCCTTTGTCTTTAAGGAAGGATCTGACTGATGAAAATAGCATGCCAAAAGTCTCGGCTGCCTTAAAGTGATACAAACCTGAACTGCTGTATCGCCTAACAGCTGGAAAGGACCATCTCCATTCTCCAGTGAGGCTGCTATTCTTTGGGCAGTCCCAAACCCGTCTGCAATTTGATGAGAACTGTGCAGATTCTCTCTTTAAGAAGGGGGAGAGGGGAGGTGAATTTGACCATAAATGCAACATGTGCTGGATTGGCAAGGATTTGAGACTAACCCCCAACGTGGTGTCCCACAAAGTCCAGTAATATGAGTTGCAGCTTCTAATCTGTCCCAAAGTCATTGTTTCATAGATAATGAAATGATGTAAGTGAACTGGAAATGACATGGCAATTATGTCCAAGTCACCCCACGAACCTCCTCCCCTCTCCGTTTGCGTGGACGTGTGCTGCAGTCTATTTGCAGTTGATAATGTCCGTAAATTGAGCTCAGGTAATCTAATCTCTGCCTCCATTTTCTCGTTACGTTGACCTCTTCTCTCTGTGTGTCTCTGTAAGCGGACAGTTGTCCACAGATTTAAAGTTTACCAGGATGATGTCATCCTCACACCCTTGGTTCCATCCTCAATGACCTTTTTTCTGATTAAAGTCATTTCACACTTTCCAGGATATGAACGTAGGTTCTTTTTTTGTTTGTTTTTAGGGACACCATTCAACCCCACAGAGTCACCATTTATTGATCATTTGCTAGGTATGGGCATTAGGGATAGCGTTTCTCTGTGACGTCACACAGCTTTGCAGCCTGCCCTTTCTTCTTGCTGGTCAGGGGTTCATAGAGAGAGCTCCGTTAGTTACCCAAAGCAAACACACAGCAGGGAGGAGTCCTTAAAGTCTTCTTGGGCTTTCTGAGTTTGTAACATAGAAAGTAAATTAACACAAATAGCTGAGACAAAAATAGAAAACATGTGATGAAGAGAAACACATATAGATTGTGAAGGGTATTCAGAGGGGCCGCTACCCAGCCATTGATCAATCTCAGATCTTAATACTGTAATATGACAAGGCTGACTACAAATGCCTCCTGCAACTTTCCTTACTGTAGGACTCATGTATGCCAAGCAACATGGGATTAATGGGTGTTCTTTCATTCACTTATTCAATTTTTAACTAATTTTGTTTAAGGACTATAACTTCATTTAATAGACACAGATTTGGGAACATGATGATTCTTCCCCCTCCTCCTTCCCACCCATGCCCCTGCCTTTCTTCCTCCTCCTCCTTCCTTTGCCATTCTATTTTTCACAGAGATCAGTTTTCTGTTAATTTTTGTACTTGTAAGACTAACCCTACACTAAGTAGAGAGTTCACCAGTTAGTATGAAGGAAAAAAAGAAGTAAGGAACAAAAACAAACAAGAAAAACACTGTTCCCTGACAGTCACGGCAAGGGCTGTTCAAAACCATCACCTACCAAAGTGTCACTCCTGTAGGTTACATTGTCAGCACTCTCTTAGTTACCACAGGTCAGAGAGACCGTATGGTCTTTGTCTTTTTGTGATGGGCTTGTTTCACTAAGTATAATGGTTTCCAGTTGCGTCCATTTTGCTGCAAATGACAGGATTTCATTTTTTTTACTGTTGTGTAGTATTCTGTAATCTATATATACCATAATTTCTTTATCCCGTCTTCCGCAGATGGACATCTGGATTGATTTCATATCTTAGCTATTGTAAACTGAGCCAAAATGAGCATGGGGGTACAGATGACTCTTTCAAATGCTGATTTATTTCCTTTGGATAAATTTCCAGGAATGGAATGGTTGGGTTTTGTTTTTGTTTTTGTTTTTGTTTTTTTTGAAAGAGTTAGAGAGGTAGAGACAGGGAGAGAGGTCCTGCATCTGCTGGTTCACTCCCCAGATGGCTGCAACGGCCGGAGCTGAGCTGAGCTGAGCTGAAGCCAGGAGCCAGGAGCCAGGAGCCGCCTCTGGGTCTCCCATGTTGGCTTGTGTCCTGCTCCTGCATGTGCAGATCCAGCTTCCCCAGCACCATTTTTGAGGAGACTGCCTTGCTCCAGGAATTGATTTTAGCTCCTTTGTCAAAGATAAGTTGGTTGTAGATGTGTGAATTGATTTCTGGAGTTCCTGTTCTGTTCCATTAGTCTCCACGTCTGTTTTTGTGCCAGTACCAGGCTGTACTGATTATAACTACCCTGTAGTGTGTCTTGAGGTCTGGTCTGTGATGCCTCCAGCTTTGTTTTTGTTGTTTAAGATTGCTTTAGCTTTCGGGGTCTCTTGTGTTTCCATATGAATTTTAGCATCATTTTTTCTAGATCTGAAAAGAATGTTGTTGGTATTTTGAATGGTATTGCATTGAATCTATAAATTGCCTTCGGCAATATGGACATTTTGAAGATGTTGTTTCTTCCAATCCATGAACATGGAAGACTTACCCACTTTTTTATGTCTTCTTCTATTTCTTTCTTTAATGTTTTGTAATTCTCATTATAGAGATCTTTGACATCCTTGGTTAAATTTGTTCCAAGGTATTTAAATTCTTTATAGCTATTGTGAATGAGATTGATTTTAGAAGTTCTTTCTCAGCTATGGCATTGTCTGTGTATACAAAGGCTATTGATTTTTGTGTGTTGACTGCTAATTTAGTCAACTCTTTTATGAGTTCCAATTGTCTGCCCATAGAGTCTTTTGGGTTCCCTATATATAGAATCATTGAAAGACAGAGGGAGATCGTCCATCCCTTGGCCCACACCCCAGATGGCCACAATGGCCAAGGCTGGGCCAGGCTGAAGCCAAGAGCTTCATGTGGGTCTCCCACAGGAGTGGCAGGGGCCATCCTCCACTGCTTTTCCCAATGCCATTAGCAGGGGTCTGTATGGGAAGTGGAACAGCTGGGACTTGAGCCAGCACCCATATGGGATGCCAGCGTTACAAGCCACGACTTTACCTGCAGTGCCACAATACCGGCTCCCACTTATTCAGTATTTACATTCAACACAAGCAACTATGGTAAACACTCAGGATATAATGATTTAAAAGGAAAAAGATGAACCTTGTCCTCATGGCTTGCACACGCTAGCGGGAAAGACAGACAGTGGAGCGATGAGAAGACAAGTACGACACCTGCTGGCATTGGCGAATGTTCTGGGAGCGGCGGGAGGCTCCTGTGGAGAACAGTGCGGGGGTCCTGCTCTAGGTGGGATGGCTGGGGAGGCCTCTCTGAGGGGGGCAGGGGTGAATGCACAGAGGAGGACAGCCACGAGACCAGCAGAGACAGCGTCACGCAGGTCACCAGGGCAGAGCACGCTGAGAACATCTTCAGAGCCCCGGAAGCAGTGGCCGCAGTGGGCATGGCACAAACCTGGGGGGCACAGGGCCAGAGGAAGACTTGCACAGCGAGGGGAGGGCGAGGACTGTCCCAGGTGTAAGGAAAAGCATTGCGGGCCTGAAGCCGGGAAGTGACGTCACTGAGTTCTTTGGGGAAGATTGTTGTTTGCTGTTCTAGAAGAATGGCTTGGGGATGGCAAGAGTAGAGGAGGAGGAGCCAGTGAAGGGAATCTGAGAATTGAAAATTAGCTGGGTGTGGGCGTTTGGTGCAGTGGTTAGGATGCTGCCTGAACAGTCGCGTCCCATATTGCAGTGCTGGACTCCCGTCCCTGGGAGGCATCAGGTGGTGGCTCAGGGACTGGTCCCCAACCACCCATGTGGGAGCCCTGGATGGAATCCCCCAGCCCTGGATTGAGCGTGGCCCAGCCTTGGCTGTCACAGCGTCTGGGGAGTGGGCCACTCTATGGGGGATCTCTCTCCCTCCGTGTATAGGGATGTGTCTGCCTTTCAAATAAATAAGCATTTTAAATGAATAAACTTTTTTTAAAAATTTATTTATTTATTTGAAAGTCAGAGTTACACAGAGAGGAGAGGAGAGGCAGAGAAAGAGCGAGGTCTTCCATCCGCTGGTTTACTCCCCAGTTGGCCGCAACGGCTGGAGCTGTGCTGATCCGAAGCCAGGAGCCAGGAGCTTCTTCCAGGACTCACGTGTGGGTACAGGGGCCCAAGGACTTGTGCCATCCTCCACTGCTTTCCCAGGCCATACCAGGGAGCTGGATTGGAAGAGGAGCAGCCTGGTCTTGAACCGGTGCCCATATGGGATGCCAGCGCTTCAGGCCAGTGTGTTAACCTGCTGTGCCACAGCGCCAGCCCCTTAAGTGAATAAACTTGAAAATGAAATTCTCCTTCATGATTAAAAGTTCTGACATATGTGATGAGTGGACTGTATTTTTTAAGTGTAAATACAGGGCCGGCACTGCGGCTCAATAGGCTAATCCTCTGCCTGCGGCGCTGGCATCCCGGGTTCTAGTCCCAGTTGGGGTGCCAGATTCTGTCCTGGTTGCCCCTCTTCCAGGCCAGCTCTCTGCTGTGGCCCAGGAGCACAGTGGAGGATGGCCCAAGTGCTTGGGCCCTGCACCCCATGGGAGACCAGCAGAAGCACCTGGCTCCTGGCTTCAGATCAGCGCGGTGCACTGGCCACAGCGGCCACTTTGTGGGTGAACCAACGGAAAAAGGAAGACCTTTCTCTCTGTCTCTCTCTCTCTCTCTCACTAACTCTGCCTGTCAAAAAAAAAAAAAAAAAAAAAAAGGTGTAAATACAGTCAACAGAACGGGAGCCATTGACTGACTGCTCCGGGGTGACTTTGGCCGGAAAAGCTGGGCCAGTGCGCTGTGCGTCGTCTCTCTGACCGTTTGAAAAGCCCTGTGCTGGTGCTTCCACTGTCTCCCGAGTCTGCCTCTGGCGCACAGACTGACTCAAAAATAACACACGCAGTTTTTTTTTCTGCCAGTGGCATTTTCTTGAAATTTTCTTGGTCATCTTACATATCCCACAGTGAATCATTTGGAAATAAATTTGCAAAAAATTGAGTTGTGAAGATCGCACAGTCATTGTAAGGACGTAAGGCAACCAGGAGGGTGTGGTCTTTGTCTCTCAGAAGGAGCTTCTTACTGTGCGTTGGTTGTGCGGTGCCAGCAGGTGACTTCCTTCCATGTGAGATGGGTCTGATAAGCCCTGAGGACGGACTTGGGAAAAAGAGTTCCTCCTACATAGATAACACGGGTTTATTTTATTTTATTTTATTTTTTCAGATAACATTGTTGCTCTGGATATAGTGTGATATCCTGTGGTTAATTCCTTTCTTACCTAGAATATAGGATGCTCTTATTTGCAAATAATACTACAATTGATTACAACAAGGAACTTTAACTCATTCAGCCAAAAAAAAAAATACATCGCAAGAGAGGAGGCTCTGTAGTCCACGAATCTCGTCCTGTGTGCGTGTTGGCTGTGTGGGCTCAGCAGGGTTGCCAAGGACTTGAGTTCCTTCCCCTTTCCTCGTCCGCATCCTGGGCTCCCTGCTCAGCTCAGAGTCCCCGAGGTCACAGGTGGGCCTTGGTGGCACCAGGCCGTAATGTAGACCCAGAGCGAGGAACGTATCTCTTCTTGTCTGGCTCCTTTTGACCACAGGGAAACTTGTCACAGAATCCCTCCACACAGTCTCTTTAGCATCCCGTCGTCCAGAATTGCGTCACACGCCAACACCTAAGCCACTCGTGGACAAGGAAACAGGGTTGTCCTGAGTGGCACCCAGTGACTGCCCAGCAATGTGTGGGAGGAGGAGAGGCAGGGGGAGAGGCAGGGGCAGGTGCAGGCGGGCAGGCAGGCAGATAGATGAAAAGCCCCTTGGACGAGGGAGCCTTGCCACCTGCTTCCTGGGCGGTCCTGCTTTGTGTCCCAGGAGCACTGTCAGGGCACAAGTCTGCGATTCCATCATTCACTGAGTGCCGACTTGTTCACAATTTTGCTTTTTAAAAATACAAATTGAATTTATTCGTGATTGCACGTTATTTATGTTAGTGCACTTAGACGTGTGCTGCAAGAGGGGCCCCAGGCCCTTTCCCCTTCCATCCTCTGGTTTTCCTTTAACAGTGCTCCTTCAGCTGGGCCCCTTCTCAGCAGCTACTCAGAAAGCGAACCTGCTGGGGGTATGTCAGTTAAAGAACAAGCAGTCTTACGATTTATGTCAGGCCCACGTAAATGCTGCATGGAAAGACCGCACTACTTGGTTGCGTGATTCATTTGTGTGTGGGCAGAGACTTGTGAGAACAATCGTCAGTATTTCTGACACACGTAGAATCTTTGTAGATGAAGTCTAGAAAAAATAATGCTGCTACATTAAATGGTTAGGCTAGGTAAGGGACTCATCATAAAAAATTATTCTAATTATCTCATACATATGTAACACACATATACACAAAAGTGAATGTAGCTCAGTTCTCATTATTTGTGTTTAAATATTTATCAATGTGTAATTACGTTTATATATGTATGGTTGGGGTTTTTTTACATTTTTATTATTTTCTTTTTTTGAGAGGCAAGAGACAGGCAGGGAGGGAGAGAGAAAGCTTCCGTCCACTGGTTCACTCCCCCAATGCCCTCAGCGTCCAGGGCTGAGCAGGCTGGAGCCAGGAGCCAGGACGCCATCCAGGTCTGCTCCTTGAGTGGCAGGGACCCAGGTACCCGAGGCGTCACCTGCTGCCTCCCAGGTGCCCAGCAGAGGAAGCTGGACCAGGAGCAGAGCAGCCAGGACTCCCACGAGGCATCCTGCCATGGCGCACGGGCATCCCAGAAGACAGCGGCGCCACTGCACCCTGTTAGGAATCTTTGTCTCATTGCTTTGTAAAAAGGAAATTCACCCCGAAAATAACTTGTGTCGGGGAGAGATTGCATTCCTACATACCAGAGCAGTCGTACTTCCTCTGCCTGTCCACCCAGGGTTTAGCTGTCATTGATGACCATCGGTCATCACTGGCCTGGTCAGGGCGGTGGGGCAGCTTTGCTCTCACCACTGTGTCCCAGGGATCTCGCTCGTTTCGCACCAACACGTGATAGACATGTAATAGTCAAAGGCCAGAGGACTCCCGCTGCTCAGGGCTGCGTCCCGCAGCAGGGAAGGGGGTGTCACCTCACTGCCCTCAACAGCCGCAGAGCAGATTTCCACCTCCATTGTGCATTATGGAGGCAGACTTTTCATCCAGCTTTTGCTTTTTAAAAATAACTAATTCAGGGGCCAGCATCGTGGCAGCACAGGTTAAGCTGCCGCGTGTGATGCCAGCTTCCCGTATGGGCGCCGGTTCAAGTCCCAGCTGCTCCACTTCCCATCCAGCTCCCTGATAATGCACCTAGGAAAGCAGCGGAGGATGGCCCAAGTGCTTGGTTCCCTGCGCCCACAAGGGAGGCTCGAAAGAAGCTCCTGACTCCTAACTTCAGCCTGGCCCAGCTTGTGCCATTGCAGCCATTTGAGGAGTAAAACGGTGAATAGAAGATCTCTCTCTCTCTCTCTCTTTCTCTCCCTCTCTCCCTCTTTCTCTAACTCTGCCTTTCAGATAAATAAATATTTTTTAAATAATGAACTGAATATTTACTACTTTCTTAAACTTGCACATTATTATTTTATTAACTTATTTAAATGTTTTAATTAATGAATTTTATAATGTAAGTTTCATTAGCATTATATTCTTTCTTCCTTTGATAAGTGAGAAGCGATGCTGTGTTCAGGACTTGGAAGTGAGGGGTCAGTGGAGAGTGCTGACCCCTCCAGAGGCCTACTTACACATCAGTACTCTTTAGGCGGGGAGTTCTATCTGTTTTCACAGCATGTGAAGAATAATCATGTTAGCATTCTACAGTTAGCTCAATTATTTCCACTCGTGAAAATGATGACAGGATTTCCTGTTGGTATGAAAAATCCTCCAACCATGATCCTTAATTGGCAGTATAGACAAAACTGCTTGTGAATGAATGAAAATATCCCCAGTCCGTTTCTGTGTGTGCATTCTGACTGTGCGCATCCTGTGTGCACGCTGACTGTGCACACATCCTGTGTACATTCTGACTGTGCACACATCCTGTGTGCATTCTGACTGTGCGCATCCTGTGTGCACGCTGACTGTGCACACATCCTGTGTACATTCTGACTGTGCGCATCCTGTGTGCATTCTGTGCGCATCCTGTGTGCATGCTGACTGTGCACACATCCTGTATGCATTCTGACTGTGCGCATCCTGTGTACATTCTGACTGTGCACACATCCTGTGTGCATTCTGACTGTTCCGCACAGAGCGATTATCCGGTCTGGATTCTCGTATCTCTGGTAGCACTTCCCTGATCAGCTGTCAGCTAACAGCTTCTAGCCTGGCTTGAGGTTATGTGCTATTACTTTTAATTATTTTTACATTTAAGCTACTAATGTTTGCAAAATTATTTTTTCATGGTGAAAAATTCAATTTATTAAATTGAAAACACTAAAAAAGTAGTTGGAGTATGTCGTTGCAGGAATGCTTTACTGGTTAGAGACTCGTACCCAAAAAGCCGAAGCAAAGCAGCGACTGTAGTTAAAATCCCAGGAGTATTACCGCTTGTGAGGACAGGTCCTTCAGTCATGAGAACTGGTAGAGTTCATGTCCATCTTCTTACAGTACAGGAGGTTAACGTACAAGAAAAGTAACTGAGGCCCTTGGTTGGAAACGTTACTCTGCATGGTGCAGCAGCAACCTGTCACAGTAGGCTGTGTGGAATGTTCTGTAGCACAGCAGGCTAAGTCACTGCTCAGCACACACACATCCTGTGTGAGCACTGTGCCTGGTTCAAGTCCAGTGGCCCCACTTCCAATCCAGCTTCCTGCGAACGTGCTGGGGAAGCCAGTGGAGGACGGCCTCAAGTTCTTAGTGTGTGTGTCTTCCTCTCTTCACTCCGCCTTTCAAATAAACAACTAAACCTTTTTGGAAATCCAGTTTGCATCTTTAATGGTACAATACTGGACAATAAGTAGATACCTAGAAAATGTGAGTTTTCTTTTTTGAAGACATTTGAGGACGTCAGCCGTGATAGGGATCTTTGGAAAGAAGCGGCATCGCTGGGGTTCTGAGTCTTCACTCCAGTTAGGCACGGGTGACTTTCAGATCCTGAGTTTACTTTTGAAAGATGAGGAGACCAAGCCCGTTCCACAGGAGACTTGTTCCAGTCTGAACTCATGAAATCTTCAGTGACTTAACACTTGTTTAACTTAGTTCCCGACACTCAAATTCATCACAAAGAGAACATACAAAACTACGCGATAGTTAAGGTCCAGTATTATCATTTTTGATACAGAATTCAACACATTAATAGGTACAGGATTTCTAAAAAAAAATTACTTTGCCACATTATTGTTCGTTATTCACTGAACAACATTCAAAGCAGTTAGTGCTTTTTTATTTACTTGGAAGAAGAGTTTAAAAAGTAAATAACATGGAGCCAGCCTGCCAAGCTCGGGGAGATGGTTATGTCAGGTGACAGTTACGGCTCAGGGACGTAAATAGCATAACACAGAGGATCAGGGAGGCTGGAACACGTCCGTCGCCTTGTGAGGCTGAGGGAGCCTCGCGGAGATGGTTCCTGAATTACCCTGAAGGGGGTCAGGAATTGCGTCTGTCTGGCCCAAGCGGAACGCTCTGCCCCGAGACACCAAGAACCGATCATGGTGGAAATGGAAGAGGAGGAAGGGACACCCCTGACGGGCAGTCAGCGGGCAGAGCTGCGGGGTTGGTGAGAGAAGGGGACTGGGGAGGTGATGGCCGGAGAGCTGTGGTCATCCGATGGGGCAGGATCAGAGTTCTCACCTTAGCTACTGGGGCACCAGGAGCTGCTACCGGATCGCACATTTCTGACTCATTCCAATCATGGCGCGAACTGTACAACTCCTGTGCCTCTCGTGACTCACAAGGACTGAGAAAGCTCAACAAAGCGAAAGGGCCGATATTCGAATCAGCTGTATTTGTTATGTCTGCACTTAATCAAATGGAGGCCAGGACATTTCTGCTCTGAACTGATCTGCTTTTTATTATAGTGGGTGGGTCCTTTATTTCTAAAATTTCTCAGTTACAAGTGATTTTATTAAGAGGAGATCGTGTTGGGGCAGCTGTGGGAGAAATGTTTCCAACCTTCTTTTTTAATCACCGGTCTTTTATTCATTTGTTTATGCATTTTTATGTATGTTTCAAGTCTTTTTCTCTGTTGAATGGTGCCTTTTAATAGGACAAACTATGAATTCTATCTTTTAATAACTACAACAATAAAAAAGACCATTGGTACTGTAATGTTAGTGCTGTGTAGCCGTAAAACAAAACTAAATATCATAAACGGAAGAAAGTCCTCGAGGGTGTATGAAACGTTTTCATCATTTCATGCAGTAAATTCTTGTAAGAAAAATGTCACATTCATAGCTGAAGGCAAACAGTAATCGCTTAAGAAGTCTACAAAGGCAAAAATTATGAGGTAATATCCTTTTTCAACATTATGAGCTAATATTTTGATATTTTTGCAATAGGTAGATTACTCGTGGTCCCTCAGAATCAATGTATTTTAGGTTATTTCATTTAAAAATAATAAAAGGGTAATACTAAAGTAGAGATACAATTTTGTATGAAGACTTTTCTTATATTCCCTTCTGGCTTGTTAAAATATTAATGTTATGAGATTATTTTCACTTATAATAAATATGAAATAATATGTCATTTCTAATTCTCTGAATTAAGACATATTCCTTATAACCTTTTATAATAATAATAATAAATCACTTTATATCCTCTTTCCTAGAGCCAGCTTTCCTCTATTCTTGCTTTAAAACTTCTAACATCTATCTCGCATTTGGTCTGCCGTTATACTGAGTAGACAATCTGCCCACACTGCATTCTTCCATTTCATCTGGCTCGTGTATGTTAGGGGATTAGTAGGCTGTAACTCATTCGGGCAGAGCGCTCCACACCTCAGAGCTGTATCAGAGAGTCCTTCTGCTTGTGAAATCAGTGCAGTACTGATCAAATGGGTATGTGCAGGGCTTAGGGGACTTCCACATCTGGGACACTGTGGTATCCCCTAATTTGTTTAGAGTTAGGTCTTGAGTCCTGACAACTTATTTATGGATAAAGAATCCATTAATAGGCCCTGGGAGAAAACGGAGTTCCTTTTCTCCAATGGACTAAAATGCCTTGAAGAAAAAAAAATTTTTTTTTTTTGACCGGCAGAGTGGACAGTGAGAGAGAGACAGGGAGAAAGGTCTTCCTTTGCCGTTGGTTCACCCTCCAATGGCTGCCGTGACCGGCGCAGTGTGGCCAGCGCACCACGGCCAGCGCACCACGCTCATCCGAAGCCAGGAGCCAGGTGCTTCTCCTGGTGTCCCATGGGGTGCAGGGCCCAAGCACTTGGGCCATCCTCCACTACCCCCCCGGGCTACAGCAGAGAGCTGGACTGGAAGAGGGGCAGCCAGGACAGAATCCAGCGCCCCGACTGGGACTAGAACCTGGTATGCTGGTGCCGCAGGCGGAGGATTAGCCTAGTGAGCCACGGCACTGGCCAAAGAAAATTTTTAAAACTACAGACTGCAGGGCTGGTGCTGTGGGGGAGCAGGCAAAGCCGCCACCTGTGATGCTGGTCCCCATACGGCGCCTGTTCAAGTCCCAGCTGCTGCACCTCTGACGCAGCTCCCTGCTAATGTGCCTGGAAGAGCAGCAGAAGAGGGCCCCAGTGCTTGCGCCCCTGCACCCACCTGGGAGACCTGGAGGAAGCTCCTGGCTTCAGCCTGGCCCAGCTGCAGCTGTTGCAGCCATTTGAGGAGTGAACCAGTGGATAGAAGATTCTCATTCTCGTTCGTTCATTCTCTCTCTCTAACTCTGCCTTTCAAACAAATAAAAAATAAGAGCATGAGTTGCTGTTTCCTTCCCCAAATTCAAGAGAAGCTATTAAACTATCTCTCCTTTTGCGAGTAAGCAAAGGGTAAAAAAATCGGAGATCGTATCTTTGGCATTCAGGAAATTGACCCACAGTTTCCAGTAACATTTATCAGTGAGAGAAGACAGCTACAGCTGTTCCAAATCTTTACAAGCCCAAGGACTGACATGAAAAGAAAAGAAAAAGTTTTATATGAGGGTTTTGAATCTTAAAAAGGATAGAAAACAAATATTAAGAGGTGGGCATTGTGGGATAGTAGGTTAAGCCTCTGGCAGAGGTGCTGGCATCACATGTGGGTGCCAGTTCCTCTTGTGATCCAGCTCCCTGCTGATGGCCTGGGGAAGCGGTGGAAGATGGCCCAAGCCCTTGGGCCCCTATACCCATGTGGGAGACCCAGAGAAAATCCCTGGTTCCTGACTTCGGATCGTCCAAGCTCTGTCCATTGCAGCCTTTTGGGGAGAGAACCAGCAAATGGAAGACCTCTATCTCTCTCCCCCTCTCTCTGTAACTCTGCCTCTCAAGTAAATAAATAAATCATTTTTAAGTAATGAAAACAAACAGTAAAATGATGGACACATTGACAATGACTTTTGATTAATACTTGTCAGATTTATGGTGGAACCAAATACAATTTGTATTCTAGAACATGTGTAGGTAGACCACTGTATTTTGCTTTACCTGCAAAAGATACATTGTATATACATCATAATGCCAGCGGTGAGCCTTGATTCTGTCTTGATCATAGGAAATGATACTCTTTGAGATGTTTGATGATAACGACTTTCTCAGCACAAAAGCAAACCTACAATGAATCAGATTAAGTAAACTAATGCAGATCTCAAAGGGGAGTGAAATAGTCACCTATTCTTAAGCCAGCAACTAAAATGAACCAGGAAGCAGAGAAATAAAGAAGGGAAACATTTTATTTCTCATCCACAGCTACTGTCCCCCTATTTATGGCTCCTGGCATTTGCTGTGTATCAACCCACAGCAAAGCGTCCTGCCTGGAAACACCCGGTTCCCTTTAGTTGGCAGTGGTGGGGTTGGAACAGGCAGTGCGTCTGGCTCGTGATGGGCTGGCTGATCATGCTGGCCATTCCCACGTCTGTGGTCAGCTGCCAGGGTGGCTGGCTGCCGGCCGGTCCAGGAGAGCCTCACGCACACGTCTGGCTTTGGCAGGTGCACGGGGAGCACACTGTTGGCCAAGGCAGCGTGGTTCTCTTCCACGCGGCCTCCCGCTCCCGCAGGTTGGCCCTGGCTCGCTGGCTTACCAGCCACTGCATTTCAGAGGCCCAGCAAGACAGAGGGGCTCCTGGCAGGCAAACACTTTCGAATCTCTGCTTGTATTGTTTGCTGTGTTCCACTGGACAAAGATCACATGGCCAACCCCGGGTTTCTACGGGAGATGCTGCGAGGCGCAGATTCTGAGAGATCACGGTTGCTGTTTTGTGAGCAATTCAGCTCCCAGGCATAAAAAAAAAAAAAAAAAAAAAAACACCGCTTCCTCTGCTGTCCCTCGGAATGCAGTGTCTCGCTCTCACTGTTCCCTCTTCTCCTTGGAATCCCCGCGAGGATTTCTCCTCCTCGGCCTCTGCCTGCCTTCCTGCCTGCCTTTGACTCTTTCTCTCTCTTCCCGAAGGGTAAACGTCACGTTCAGTTTTATTTCCAGCTTTGCTGAGGCTTTGACTGGGAACGCGTACTTCCCCTCCTGTAGCCTGACTCTTCAATTCTCAGTAGCGCCGGGCACCACACTGAGACGTCCTCCACGAGAACCAGCCCTGAGCGAGGAGAGTTCTGCGTCGGGATTGCTCAGCGTGAATTCCGAAGTCTTTGCTTTGCACTTCTCTTGAGCAGAAGATGGGAGAAGTAGAAGTTAGTGTTTGAAGACCAGAGCTGCAGCCGGGCTTAACGTCTTCATCCCAAATCACGGAGCACGGGTCAGAGGAGGGCTTATAGCTCCGAAATTCACAAATTCAGTCCATTTCCAAAGTGAATCTCGGAACTTTAAATGGCTTTTTATAATGGCTTCCTGTAGCCCGTAATAAGTTGTAGCAAATGAAACAAACCAGGTTCCCCTCAACCTTGTTCCCAGAATGGAGAATTTTGCTGGACAATATTAATTTTTCCTATGACAGTTTTAAAAATGAATGCATTTTTCATTCCAGTTTTCCACACACGTTTTTGTAAGAGGCAGAGAGGGAGAGACCAAGCCACAGAGACAGAGAACTCCCATCCATTGGTTCACTCCCCAAATGCCTGTGGCGGCCGGGACTGGGCAGGGCCAAAGCTGGGAGCTAAGAACACATCCAGGGCTCCCATATCAGAGACGGAATTCTGTTTCTTGAACCGTCACTGCCACCTTCTAGAGTCTGAGTCAGCAGGAAGCTGGACACAGGAGCCAGAGGTGCATCTCCAGCCCAGGTAATCTGCATGAGACAGAGACCATCCTAACCAGTGTCTTCCCCACAAGGCCAAAGCCATCCCTCCTCCTATGACAGTTTTTAAGGCAAATTAAAGGCTTATGCATATGTACATACACTGCTACATTTTAATTGTATTAAATCCAACCTACAAATTTGATTAATATCAGGATAGTTCACAAAAATATAAATGAAGGCTGAATTAAAGTGACGGTGAACTCTGTCTCTTTCTCTGCTCAAATAAATTTTTAAAAATAATAGTGATGCTTTCTCAACACAAGTGTCCTACGGAGACCACTTCTAGGCCGTGTGTACAAATTTTAAAACAGTCCCAACCATAAAACCACTAAGTACCAATTATTTTTTTAAAAGATTTATTTATTTACTTGAAAGAGTTACACAAAGAGAGAAGGAAAGGCAGAGAGAGAGAGAGAGAGAGAGAGGGAGAGGTCTTCCATCCTCTGCTTCACTCCCCAGTTGGCCACAGCGGCGGAGCTGTGCCAATCCAAAGCTGGGAGCCAGGAGCTTCTACTGGGTCTCCCACATGGGTGCAGGGTCCAAGCACTTGGGCCATCTTCTACTGCTTTCCCAGGCCATAGCAGAGAGCTGAATGGGAAGTAGAGCAGCCGGGTCTCGAACCGGTGCCCATATGGGATGCCGGCACTTCAGGCCACGGTGTTAACCCACTGCACCACAGCGCTGGCCCTGAGTACCAATTCTGTACCCAAGACATACTCTCCATGAGACTCACACCGTAGCCAGAGTGCCTTACACAGGAGACGCTGACCTGCCCGTGTCACGTGAAATGCTGGGTCGGAAGTGGCGGAGCCTGACCTGAGTTCCAAGTGACCGTGCCCAGACTTTCTCAACCTGAGAGTTTATCTCTCCAGTGAGGATTTGCCTCTGTAATAAACAAACTTTTAGGCACCAGCTACACAAAAAGTCTTCAACAAGCTTACTGCACCTGTGTTGTATGAAAGAACCATGTGTGGATTTCAATTTTTCAGCACACAAATAAACTTACTTTTTTAAAAGATTTATTTATTTATCTGAAGAACAAACTTACAGAGAAGAGGGAGGGAGAGGGATTGGGAGAGGGAGAGAGGTCTTCTGTCCACTGGTTCACTCCCTGAATGGCCACAACAGCAGGAGCTGTACCAATCTGGAGCCAGGAGCTTCCTCCAGGTCTCCCACGTGGGTGCAGGGGCCCAAGCACTTAGACCATCTTCCACTGCCTTTCCAGGAGCAATAGCAGGGAGCTGGATTGGAAGTGGAGCAGCTGGGACTCAAACTGGCACCCATATGGAATGCCAGCGCACGGATGGCGGCTTAGCCCACTACACCACAGCACTGACTCCTAAACTTACCTTTTAATTCCCTTTTTTCATGACCTTTTTGAAGTCCCTTGTTTGTACTTAGCTGTCAATGTGCTAGGAAACAAAAGGAACATATAACGTGATTTTAATGGAAGGAGTGGGGAATAAATGTTCAAAACATGCTGAGGTTTAGCCAAGGTGATTATGCTGGGCAAATACTCATTACAGCCCACATAGACTAGGGGATGGCTCTGAGTGTAATGGCAAGAGGTTTGTCCTGGGCCTCTGGGCTGAACCAAATTAGCATTTCACAGCCAAGTGCCAGATCAGGTCGTATTGTATGTAAATAGATGGGGCCAAGAGTTAATATGTGTGGAGCAGTCTAAAATAGAGTCTTTTTTTTTTTTTTTTTTTTTTTTTGGACAGGCAGAGTGGACAGTGAGAGAGAGAGACAGAGAGAAAGGTCTTCCTTTGCTGTTGGTTCACCTCCAATGGCCGCCGCGGTCGGCGCACTGCGCTGATCTGATGGCAGGAGCCAGGAGCCAGGTGCTTTTCCTGGTCTCCCATGGGGTGCAGGGCCCAAGCACCTGGGCCATCCTCCACTGTACTCCCTGGCCACAGCAGAGGGCTGGCCTGGAAGAGGGGCAACCGGGACAGAATCTGGCGCCCCAACCGGGACTAGAACCCGGTGTGCCGGCGCCGCTAGGCGGAGGATTAGCCTAGTGAGCCGCGGCGCCGGCCTTTTTTTTTTTTTTTTTTTTTTGACAGGCAGCGTGGACAGTGAGAGAAAGAGACAGAGAGAAAGGTCTTCCTTTGCCATTGGTTCACCCTCCAATGGCTGCCGCGGCCGGCACACCGCGCTGATACGATGGCAGGAGCCAGGAGCCAGGTGCTTTTCCTGGTCTCCCATGGGGTGCAGGGCCCAAGCACCTGGGCCATCCTCCACTGCACTCCCAGGCCACAGCAGAGAGCTGGCCTGGAAGGGGGGCAACTGGGACAGAATCCGGCGCCCCGACCGGGACTAGAACCCGGTGTGCCGGCGCCGCAGGCGGAGGAATAGCCTGTTGAGCCACGGCGCCAGCTTAAAATAGAGTCTTATAAATTAGATAGAATTTGAAGAACCATGAGAAAGTCTGAAGAAGAATCAGTCACTATTAGGTTACAAATACGGTGTGTGCAAAAGGATGAAATGAGTTAAGTGGTTTGGCGGCAAAAGTAAAATATTGATAAGGAAGGAAGGGTATGGACAATTTTAATGTGTTAAAGAATTGGATTATGGAAAGACTGAAAATTCTATGAAAAAGACTGTCTAAAAGAAATAATATGAAAAAGTTGTTTTGGGGGAAAAAGGAGGAACTTCTTACTGCCTGTCCAATAGAACGCAAGAAGAATTCTGAAGAAGGTGGTAAAATTTCCACCCAGGAAAGTGAAAAGCAGCATAGCCGGTGTCTGCTCTGGACAGCCTACGTGCTCTGCGGCCTTGGGGCCCGGCAGCTGGTGCAGAAACCCCCAAAGTCTCTTCCCCAAAACAGTGTTAAAGTCTGGATCTCAAATGCATACCCATATTCTGGATGCCTGTTTACAGATCAATAAGAAATGACAACACATATTCAGTCTTTGTGCATTTGCTATCTATTTCCAGGAAATAATTTGAGTTTCTAATAATGCCTAGGCTCATCTTTACCTCTCTCCTAAAAATTTCCTGTCTTCCAGGCAGCTGTGTGTTATCTTTCATGCTGCATCATTCTTGCGAATATGTACTGAACAGCAGCCGTGAGCCAGTTCCTGAGTCCAGCACTGAAGTTATAGCAGTTAGAGAGACAGGCAGGCTCTGCACACGAGGAGCTGACAGTTAATCATTGCATGCAAGACTAACTTGATTGTTAAACAGCTTTACTCCAACCAAGGAGCAAAAAGTGTCAGTAAAAATGGGGGTGATGCATGGGTGCAGAACTTTAATATATTAATCACAGCACAGTGTGAGGGACACCAACCCACACACCCCAGAAATGGGATCTTATTTTTTCTATCACATTTATAATTCTTTAATTCCTTGCACAAGTTTTCTCCAACACTATGTTTCATTTTAAAATGTAACCTTTTTTTTTTTTTTTTTCACAAAATGTCTGTTCAAGGGCAGGCCTTGGTGCGGTGGTTAAGGGCGCCACGTGGAATGCCTGCATCCGGTGTCAGAGTGAGTGCCTGGTTTCAAGTCCTAACTCATCCACTTCCAATCCAGCTTCCTGCTGATGCACACCCTGGGAGGCAGCAGGTGATGGTTCAAGTCCTTGGGGCCCCGCCACCCACATGGGAGACCTGGATGGAGCTCCTGGCTCCTGGAGTCAGCTTTGCCCAGCCCCTGCTGTTAGCAGGCATTGGGGAGTGAACCAGCAGATGGAAGATATTTCTCTCTCTCTCTCTCTCTCTCTCTCTCAAGAACAAATAGAGAAAAAAGGTTTTGAAAGGCTATATAAAGCAGCTACTGTTTAGAGAAAGTTCATTTCCCTCTGAGAGATAAGATTTTAATCCCGTTCTGTATTATGTTTCCAATATTGGCTTCTAAGTAGAATTCTAGGAAGTTTGACAACTCTCATTTGGCACCATCTTCATACATTATAGATTGGGCTGGTTGACAAATGAAGGGAGAAATGGTCTAGTTGAATCATTGTCATATTAAATTTGAAATTGATTAATTATATTGATTTTTTTTTGGTGAGATGAGTTTTAGGCACCATTTCAGACAAATACTGAATAGGAAGTGATTAATGGTTTTGACTCCTGTATACAAGAGAACAATGTGAAAGAATTGTGTTTGCTTAGTAAAGGAAGGCTAAATGGTGCTGAGAGGAGGATTTTAAACAGCTGTGTGTGTACAGATATCTATGTATCTATGGCTCAGGTACTTAGGATAATTTATAAAGAGATTGAAGTTACTGAGAATAGAATGAAGGTACACTGATGTGTCACTGATGGCAGGCATGGCGCGATGGTTGTCAGTATTGATGAGTGTCACGTCCCTTTCCGAACTTCCTGATTAAACAGGACAGGGGAGGGCTACAAGTCTGCCTTTCCCCTAGGGTCCTAGCTGCTGGGCCAGGACCCCCACAGTTAGAGCCAGGGTAGCCTGGGGAACACGCAGTCCCCAGTGGCAGAGCCATGGCAGAAGAGAGCGTGTTCCAGGGACTCGCTGGGTGACAAGCATGGACTGTCACCTGTTGGTGTAAATGCTGTCCCTCCCGCAGTTGTAATCCAACTCGTAGAAAGGTTTAAAAATGCGTGTCAGAGACTTACTGAATTCATTAATTGAAGAGAATAAGTAAGAGATAATTTGTTCAAAGAAGAATTCTTAAAGTCATGCAGGTATAGGGAATAAGAAATTTTGAATGAAAATGGATGTAAACGTATCTGCCGACAAGGCAATAATCAATAATCAATGCCGTCACACAGTTAGTGTGATTTTTGTAGGCAGAGATCATTGTCGTGTTAGCAGCCTCCTACATGAAAAGCGCTTACATCCTCTTGCCTTGTTGCACTCCAGAAAACAAGATGGGTCACCAGCAGCTCCATGGAGCCACCCATGACACTCGGGCAGAGTCCCCACTCTTGCCACGGCTGCTCGAACGGGCAGTGTCTGTTCTGGAAATGCGGCGTCAACTTGTGCCGCCGGCGTCTCCATCGGCACACAAATATCTGCCTCATTAAGTTGGACGAAGTCATCTTCCTTGAGCGGATTCTCCAAGACATGAGTACTGTGGAAAATCATGCTAGCTCCTGTACATAAAATAAATTTAGAAAAAAATAGTAATTGGATGAACTAGACAAGACACCACTATTTTTTTAAGATTGGTTTTCTAGAGTAGTTTTGGGCTCACAGTAAGTTGAGGGGAAGATACAAAAATTTCCCATGTACCCTCGTGCCCATGCGTGCATGGCCTCCCCTGCTGGCAACCCCCCCCCCCCCCCCCGCCCCGAGAGTGTGGTGCTGTAGTCACAGCTGCTCAGCCTGCCTGGGCACATTGTAATCGTCCAAAGTCCATAGTTTACAGCGAGGTTCGCTCTTTTTTTTTTTTTTTTTTTTTTTTTTTTTTTTTTGGACAGGCAGAGTGGACAGTGAGGGAGAGACAGAGAGAAAGGTCTTCCTTTTGCCGTTGGTTCACCCCGCAATGGCCTCTGCGGCTGGTACACCGTGCTGATCCGATGCCAGGAGTCTGGTCCTTCTCCTGGTCTCCCATGCAGGTGCAGGGCCCCAAGCACTTGGGCCATCCTCCACTGCACTCCTGGGCCACAGCAGAGAGCTGGCCTGGAAGAGGGGCAACCGGGACAGAATCCGGCACCCCGACTGGGACTAGAACCCGGTGTGCCGGCGCCGCAGGCAGAGGATTAGCCTATTGAGCCAAGGCGCCGGCCAAGGTTCGCTGTTAAGTGTTGTTCATTCTGGGGCTTTGTGTAATGTGTAATGACATGGATCTATCCTTAGGGTACCATGCTGAGTACTTCCACTGCCCTCAAATCCTGTTCTCTGCCTGTTTGCCACCCACCCCCCTCAACTCCTGGCCATCAGTGATTTTTGGTTTTTGCCTTTTGCAGAGTGTCGTGGAGTTGGAAGGATGCAGTAGATGCCCTATTCAGATAGGCTTCTTTCCCTTAGCCATGTGCAGTTAAGGTCTGTCCGTGTCTTGTTATGACTTGATGGCTCGTTTATTTTTAGTGCTGAGTTAACGTTCTATTGTGTGGATGTATCGCAGTTTTTTTTTCCATCCATTCATCTACTGAAGAACATCTTTGTTGCTTCCAAGTTCTGGCAATTCTGAACAAAGCTGCTGTAAACATCAGGGGGCAGGTGTTTGGATACAAGTTTTGAGCTCCTTTGGATAGAAACCAAAGACAGTGGCTGCTGGATCCTTTGGTAGGAGTATGTTCAGTCTTGTAAGAAATTGCCAACTGTCTTCCAGAGTGGCTGCACCACTCGCGTTGCCTTCCCACCAGCGATGAGTGAGTCCCTGTGGCCCCACGTCGTCATCAGCACGTGGTGCTGAATGTGCTGGATTTGGGCCAGTCTAGTAAGTGTGCAGTTGTGTCTCGTTGTAATGTGCCTCTCTCTAGGGGCATACGATCGGAGCATCTTTTCCTATGCTTGTCTGCTCTCTGACTATCTTTTGTGGGATGTCCAACAGCACCACTTCTATTTAAGTACTTCCTTATAGTAATGACAATTAGAATATCAGAAATATGGCTGTAACAAAATAAAAATGGTTATAACATTTGAGGTTGCGTGTCCGTTAGCGACTGGTTTTATCTTTGTGTGATGATGGACTTTTCCTATGTATCGTCTTCCAGTCCTAACACAGCTGGGGAAAGGTGTCCCTATACAAAAGAGGCCTCTTCGGAGGCCTCACGACCAGCACCAGTCCCAGGGAGAAACTGGATTTTTCTTTTGTTCCAAGTCTAATGCTGTTTCTGCTGTATCAGAATCGATCAAGTCAAGGAAGAGCAGTGATTATTGGTGCTTTACTTATGGTGACTAAGCACAAAAACAGGTTTTAATCTTTGACCAACTATGTAGTTGGTCAGAGTAACTCTATATTTGAAACCTGTACATTGAAGTTTAGTAGAATAAACATCACTTTCCTTTTTATAAGATTTATTTATTTATTTGAAAGTCAGAGTTACACAGAGAGGCGAGGAGAAGCAGAGAGAGGTCTTCCACCTGCTGGTTCACTCCCCAGTTGGCCACAATGACTGGATCTGCACTGATCTGAAGCCAGGAGCCAGGAGCTTCTTCTGGGTCTCCCACGTGGGTGCAGGGGCCCAAGGACTTGGGCATCTTCCACTGCTTTCCCAGGCCACAGCAGAGAGCTGGATCAGAAGAGGGGCAGCCGGGACTAGAACCAGCGCCCATGTGGTGCAGGTGGCAGCTTTACTCACTATGCCACAGTGCCAGCCCCTAAACATCACTTTCAATTGATGAGCAAACTAAAGGTAATTTAAGGAGAGCCACATTTGGAAGCTTATATTTGACTTATTTTGTATGAGCTTTTTTTAAAAAAAGATTTATTTTAAATACAGAGGGAGAGGCAGGCGCCACGGCTCACTAGGCTAATCCTCCGCCTTGCGGTGCCGGCACACCGGGTTCTAGTCCTGGTTGGGGCGCCGGATTCTGTCCCGGTTGCCCCCCTTCCAGGCCAGCTCTCTGCTGTGGCCAGGGAGGGCAGTGGAGGATGGCCCAGGTGCTTGGGCCCTGCACCCGCATGGGAGACCAGGAGAAGGACCTGGCTCCTGGCTTCGGATCAGCGCAGTGCACCGGCCATAGTGGCCATTTGGGGGGTGAACCAATGGAAGGGAGACCTCTCCATTCCTCCCTCCCTCCCTCCCTCTCTCTCTCTCTCTCTCTTTGTCTAACTCTGCCTATCCAAAAAAAGAAAAAAAAAAAAAGGGAGAGAGAGAGAGAGATCTTCCATCCTCTGGTTCACTCCCCAAATGGATGCAATGGCCAGGCCTTGGACAGACCAAAGCCAGGACCCAGGAGCTTCTTCCAGATCTCTCATGTGGCTGAAGGAGCCCAAGCACTTGGGCCATCTTCTGCTGCTTTCCCAGACACATTAGCAGGGAGCCGGATGGGAAGTGGAGCAGCCTGGACTCAAATCAGCACACATATTGGATACCAGCACAGTGGCCTTACCTGCTACACCACAACGCTGGCCCCGGGTGTATCTTACTTTTACTAATAACAATATTTTGTCTTTGTTGAAAAGCATATTTTTCATAGTAACAGGACATGTTATTAGTCACTTTTTAAAAAAATTTATTTAATTTCTACAAGTTTCATGTATTTCTTTTGTTACAGACACAGGAACATAGTGATACTTCCCACCCTACCTTCCTTCCCACCCACATTCCAAACCTTCCTCCTCCTCTCTCTCCTATTCCCACTCTGAATTTTTACAAGGATCTATTTTCAGTTTACTTAATACTCACAAAGCTAACCCTACACTAAATAAAGAGTTCACCAGCTGGTATGGAGAAAACGCAGTTCCGCAGCAGAAGCGACAAGGGCTGCAAACAGTCAGTGCATCTCAGCTTGTCCATCTCACTACAATAAATCACGTCTTGGGTACTCTGGTCGTTACCTCAGATCCGGGAAAACATGTGGCATCCGTCTTTTTGGGATTTGCTTATGTCATTAAGTATAATGGTTTCCAGTTACATCCATTTTGTTGCAAAAGACAAGATTTCATTTTCGTTTTACAGCTGAGTAGTACTCCATAGTGTTTATTGACCATAATTTATTTATCTAGTTGACAGCTGATGGACATCTAGGTTGATTCCATAGCTTAGCTATTGTGAATTGAGCTGCAATGAATGTGGGTTGCACTTACCTGTTTCACACGCTGATTTCCTTTGGTTTGGGTACACTCCCAGGAGTGGGATGGCTGGGTCATGTGGTAGGTCTACATTCAGATTTCTGAGGTGTCTCCATACTGTCTTCCACAGTGGCTGCACCAGTTTACATTCCCACCACCAGTAATTAGGGTACCTTTCCCCCCACATCCTCGAAGGCATTTGTTGTTTGTTAATCTCTGTATACGAGCCATCCTAACTGGGGTGAGGTGAAACCTCATTGCACTTTTGGTTTGCGTTTGATTGCTGTGGTGCGTTTCCCTGGTGGCTTGTGACCCTGAGCATTTTCTCAAGTGTCTGTTGGCCATTTGAATTTCCTCTCTTGAAAAATGCCTCTTGGAGTCCTTTGCCCATTTCATTTTAAAAAAGTATTTATTTATTTATTTGAAAGGCGGGGGGGGGGGGGGAGGTCTTTCATCCATTGGTTCACTCCCCAGATGGCCACAACAGCTGGAGCTGCACTGATCCATGTGGGTGTGGGGGCCCAAGCACTTGGGCCATCTTCTAATGCCTTATGCTTTCCCAGGCCATAGCAGAGAGCTAAATTGAAAGTGGAGCAGCCAGGACTCAAACCAGCACCCATATGGGATGCCAGCATTGCAGGCAGTGGCTTTACCCACTATGCCACAGCACCCTTTGCCCATTTCTTAACTAGACTGGTTATTTTGGTGTTGAATTTCTTGTGTTCTTTATAGATTCTGGATATTAACCCTTTATCCATGTGTAGTTTGCAAATATTTTCTCGCATTCTGCCAGTTGATTCTGCACTTTGCTGAGTGTTTCTTTTGCAGTACAGAGGCTTCTCAGTTTGATGTAATCCCATTGGTCAATTTTGGCTTTGACTGCCTGTGCTTCTGGGGTATTACTCATTCTTAGTGACACTAAAGATAAGAGTTTTAATCTTTCATTTTGGGGTTATCAAGGTGGAAGTGTTATATCACTTTATTGTGGTTTGTCATTGTAGCCTTGATTCTCAACCATATTTTTATTAAAATGAATTAAAATATTTGAAATATAAGCATAATTTAAGAAACCCATCTGGAAAACATCTTCGCTAATATTAGCCACACTATTATTTTTCCTACTTCACAATTTGACAACTATGCTTTTTGAAAAGTGGATAAATGTATTTTGTATGGCTTTCTTTCCTTCCCCAATGCCACATTGTAAGTTTTAAGGGGAAATTACTGAATAAATGCCCTTTAAACAGCCTTATATTTGTCTTTTGAAACTAGACACTAGTAGCACA
The DNA here is from genome assembly GCF_964237555.1 of Oryctolagus cuniculus. Lineage (NCBI taxonomy): Eukaryota > Metazoa > Chordata > Mammalia > Lagomorpha > Leporidae > Oryctolagus > Oryctolagus cuniculus. Next base: position 51,321,103 of record NC_091447.1, read on the forward strand.
GAGGATTGCAAAAATTATCCGGTAAAATCAGTACCAGTTCCTATTGATTAAAGTAATATGAAAAATATGTCATTTTGAAAAAAATCAAGGCTGGTTAATTTTCCCCTTTAATTACCTAAATTATGACTCATGGCAGAATGGACAGAATGGGTGCTTCTGGAGATTTCTTCAAGTCTTTGTCCTATTTTTTAGTGTCTCTGCTGTCTCAACACTTTACTTATCACTTACTGAATTTGTTTACTACATGGCACCTGCTCTTCCAGGCTGTTGCATGACCAACATCAGGAAAGCCAGCATTCAGAATGTATTTTAGCCAACAAAACGGCAGTCAGTTGATGGGCCAATAGTCTCGATTTTCTCCTATAATGTGGGTACACAGGAAAAATGGTTACCCCTGTGAGCCACTGTGAAATAGAAAAGTGATGTTACCGGCTTTCCCAGGCTTCTTGAGCAGCTGTCCAAGTCAGAGGCTGATGGTTCTGGAAGCATCACGTCATCCTGGGCAGACCGCTCACGTCCTCCTCCTGGAGTTTGTTCCCACCTCCTCCCGGCACCATGCTTAGTGGGAGAAGGTGGGGGACAGAGGCCCCTGGTGTAACTCCCCGACAGCTACGCCGAGGTCGAGGCGTGAGCCCCCGGCAATGGCGGTTTCATTCCTGGGAAGGCCAGAGAGGAACAGGAAGGTATTTCTTTTCTTCGAGCAACAGTTAGCGTCTTTACAGACATAAAATTAAATAGAAGTGAACTCATTGCTCTAAAATATAGGATTTTCTGGAAAAATTTATCAGATACCAATTAGCATGTTTTTTAAAAATAGCTGTTTGTATCCCTTGCCAAGTGATATTCTTAAGAATTAATGAGTACTGCATGATATTTTAAATTGGAAATAATAATGGGCATGGAAATTATTCTAATGTGAATTGGATGAATTAGTTTTGAATAGTTATGCTCCCATAAGTACACTGATTACAGTAAAACCTTTATATACTTTATCAATTGATTATTAATATATAAGATATGCTAATACTTGTATTTTAATATTATTATAGTGATAAGTTTTATGTTCCATCTATAGATTCATATAAATTATGTATCTCTTACCTATACAATGAAAACTAGTAAGGTTCATTTCAATTCAAAAGCACCTTATTGAAGGAACACAAATAGGGTAGTGACATAAGTGCAACAATATAAAGCAAATTCACCTTCAAATAAAATGTATTAACCTTAAACTTCATTGATCTTTAAAATATTGTGTTCCTTACATCTGTTCTGCAATTTATAAACTCTGTAAATGAAGCCATATATCAAATTATAAATCTGCTTTGTGTGTTGATTTTCAGGCCCTCAGTTGGTTTTCTGTGTCATTATAGCAAACCTACCACTTGCACCTGCAAATGCTTCCACTGCACAAACTCCAGTAAATGAAATTTAGACTCCTTAAACTTACAGTTTCTTCCCTGTCCCTCAATGTCCGCACCTTTTTCTAAACTCAGTTTATTTCCCACAAAATGTTAGATCCATGAACCATTGTCTCTCTTGTTCATTGATATGTCGTGATTCTGAAAAATTGCCTGGCATTCAGTAAGGGTCTCAGTAAATACCTGTTGAATGGATGGAAAACGCTAGTCCTGGCTGTCTCATGCTGGCAGTATGGAGTGAATGAGAATATCCACGCAAATCCCCGACAATCTGGAAAGCCCTGCACGTGTGTGCCAATCACTGCCAGTAGTGACTTTGGGAGAGAAGGCAATGTGCAGGGGGCACGGAAGAGCGTCCTTTAAAACAAACCAGCAAAGCCAAGTTCATCTTATCTTCATGACGTTTCTTGTCATTCTGGAGAGAATAGAGACAAGTGCAGTGGGAGCTGCCCTCATCACTGTCTAGGATTTGCATTGAGGGCACTCATGGGGAGCAAAACGAAAGAATGAAGGCTTCCGTTGTCAAAGGAGAACAGCAGGGGGGTCCCTGTCGGTGCGGCGGACTTGGGCAGGGTCTCCGCGTCCATGGTTTGGTCCATCTGTGGACGACCAGTCTATAAGGAGCTGCCTGTGCTATGAATCACAGGTTTGAAACAAGGAAAAATAAGTGAGATTTAATAACTCGTGGTAGAAATTGTCGCTCCCCCTCTTCATGGAGGAGCAACACAGGACCCTGCGCTGTTCTTTCGTCTGCTCGGCCCTCCCCGGGTTTGCTGCTGGTTCTTCCCGGGTTGGCTACTATCCCTTCCACCTCCGTGGAAGGGCAGTTCCCCCTGGCCACATTCCCCACTTCCGCAGGGGAGCGGCACACCGCCGGCCGGCTTTCTCGGGGGCTGCACAGGTGTTCCTTCAGATAGATGTTCCCCTTAGATGTTCCTGGTGCATGCCGTCTCTCTCCTCCTTTATAGTCCTCCTCCGCCAATCCCAACTCGGCTGCCCACACGCCGAGCACGCTGCTCTCCTCCAATCAGGAGCAAGTCCTACAGTTTATTGGTTGAACTGGAGGCAGCTGTGCAAAAGCTGTTTACTTCTCTCCCAGCGCCATATTGTGGGAGAGCAGATGCATAGAATAAGTCTTAATTCCAGTAACTCAGTCTAGTCCGGTTTGCTCCCCACAGAAATCAGTGTGTTCAGTGGTGGGGTGAAATGAGAAGCTGTCGTGAAAATACAAAGTGAAAATCCAGTTTTTAGCAAGGGCGTGCAAAGTATTGCTAAGGGCTTTCAGAACTAAAATTCTGGGGGTTGATTCATTCGCTGACCTGCGATGGGACGTGGGAAGCCAGTCACAGCACGGCTCGGCCTCCCTCTGTCTTGTTTCATGGTGAGAAACATGACTGCTTCTGCTTGGAGGAACTGGAGGAGGGAGGCGTTGATGAGGAGCAAAGAGAACAGCGATGCCTGAGGATGGGACGATTTTAGCTAACGAAACTTGTACCTCTGTGTTGGGAGAGATGCTGTGATGGCTGCATGTGCTTTGTTTTTGTAAGCCCACTGAAGTGGGAGAAGGGAAGAAGTATCCCGTTAACCCATTTCAAGCTTTTTGATGTAGCACAAAACTAACTAACGTTAGATGCATTTGTTTCTCTCTCTGATCATAGGACAAAGTATTTTCTGTTGAAATGCGTTTTTGGTCTGTAATGAATGAAATAAGGAGAGTAGTATTTTCTTAATGGAATTCAAGGCTACGTCTGTTCCATGGAAAGAATGGCCCCTGCACTTCCGTGTGAATCACTGAAATTGTTTCTATGGAATTGTTCCTGTGAGAAGTCCAAGTTGTTAAAGTGTTCGTAATCTTGTTATAAATCAAGTGTTCTGGAATCAAAAAGAATAAGTCATCAGAGAGTTTCCTTCCTTTCACCTGGTGGCAGGAACATGGCTCTTACATCACTGAACTGGGAAATTGTTGATGCATTAAGTTTTGTCCACTGGTTTACCAAAAAAATGCTCCAATACCTCTTTTTTGCACTTCAGTTTTTAAAACTGTGTCTGTGGTTCTAGAATGGCTAGAAGAAGTGGCTCAACTTTGTGTAGATTTTGCAAGTATTACTGCATGCAATGTATCCCAAAGGCGGGGCCACATTGCCTCCTATCATACAACGCAGGTTGAGCTTGTGACTGTGGATGCAATTCTCCATTTCTCTCTAGTCTGCTGACCTTGATTCAAGTTTACTGTTGCAATCTTTTTTAAAAGTGTGTGCTTCTCACACCTATTTTTAAGTAGAAGGCCAATAATCATTATTTTTTATCACATTTGAACATATGAAAATGTAAAAATATATTTCTGAATACAATGTGCATTTTAGGTTAAACTCATTCTACAGAAAAACTTTCTTGGGGCTTCACAGTACTGTACTCCCAACTTTCCATGTTTGCAATTACATATAACAAAAATATAAAAATGTGGTCCTGGAATAGATGTGTAGTTGTACAATGAGGAGTTATCTGAGATTTTTCTATTTAACTTATGGATAAGGATTGGCAACCTTGACTATATGACAATAAACTTTCAAAACTATGAAGAGTAAAGTTAAATGTTTAGCATTTTGACCAAAAATAACATCAAAATTTGTTTTATGTAGCTTTGCAGTATCAAATCTAGAAGAGACTCAATTGATTGGTTGGGTCAGCTGTTTTGAGGTTAATAAAGCCCAGAGTTCATTCACTCAATTATTCATCCTTATGGATCCAACGTGATGTTATTGATTACTTACGGAAGTCAGATGGTAAGCTGAGCTTTACTGGTATGAAGATGAAGAAAACATGCCAATCTAACTGGAGGAAACTGGCTGGGTGGGTGTGCACACGCGTGTCCATGTGCGTGTTCTCATACACGTGTGAAATTGTTTTTTTAAAACTGTTTATTTATTTATGTGAAAGTCAGAATTACAGAGAGAGAGAGGTCCTCCATCCGCTGGCTCACTCCCCAATTGACTGCAACAGCCAGAGCTGTGCTGATCCAAAGCCAGGAGCCAGGAGCTTCTTCCGGGTCTCCCACGTGGGTGCAGGGGCCCAAGGACTTGTGCCATCTTCTACCGCTTTCCCAGGCCATAGCAGAGAGCTGGATTGGAAAGTGGAGCAGCCAGGACTTGAACCAGCACCCATATGAGATGCTGGCACTTCAGGCCAGGGCGTTAACCCGCTGCACCACGTGTGTGAAATTGTACCCGTGCCGGTGAGTTACAGTGGACGACTGTAGGGAGGGAAGGGGAGCCCAGGAGAAGAAAGGGATTCCGCTCTCTGGGTCCGGATGGCGGTGCCTGGGACAACCACGGATGTTCTCCCCATGCAGGATGAGGGTGCAGGCTTGTGGGGGGGGGGTTGTGTTCTTCAGGATCGGAGTGATTGTAGGACCTCAAAAGCGCACATTCTTTGCAGACCCTTCGAGTCATCCTTCCTACCTGAGACTCTCAAAAAGCTCATGGACACCGCGTGTCATGAAGACAGTTATGCATGAATTTTAATTGTTTGCACAAAAGTAAAATTTCTAAAAATTTTACTTGAAAAATTATATTGGGGCCAGTGCTGTGGCACAGTAGGTAAGCCACCACCTCCCATGCCAGCATCCCATATGGGCACCAGTTTGAGTTCCGGCCACTCCACTTCCAATCCAGCTCCCTGCTAATGCACCTGGGAAAGCAATAGAAGATGGCCCAAGTGCTTGGCCTCCTGCACCCATGTTGGAGACCCAGAAGAAGCTCCTGACTCCTGGCTTCAGATCAGCCCAGGTCCGACCATCACAGCCATCTGGGGAGTGAACCAGCAGATGGAAGATCTGTGTGTGTGTGTGTGTGTGTGTCTCCCTCTCTCTCTCTCTGCAACTCTGCTTTTCAAATAAATAAATAAATCTTTTAAAAAATTATATATACTTGAAAAGCAGAGAGAGAGAGATCAATCAAGCTCCCATTCACTGATTCGATCCCCAAATGCCCACAGTGACCGGGGCTGGGCCAAGCTGAAGCCGGGTCTCCCACGTGGGTGGCAGGAATCCAACTCCTTGAGCCATCACTTCTGTCTCCCAGGGTTTACATTAGCAGGAAGCCAGAGTCAGGAGCCAGAGCAGGGAGGCAGGTACCCCAGTGTGCATCTTCACTGGTACATTAAGTGCTAGACTAAATGCCAGCCCCAAACTTATTTTTAACTCCATTTCCCCACACACTTTTTGAAGTCCGCTCATATCGTCTGAAGACGTCGTGACTCATGTAGAACAGCCTGTCTGACGTAGACACGGCTGTGAGAGTGTGGCCAACAGGGGCAGCGCTGGAACCTGAGTTGAGTGCTCGGTGCTGGCTGCACATGAGCGCAGTCTGATCTCACGGGAATTGCAGACCAGCCATCCCTAGAGAAACAGCAGGTCTCGGGGTGCAGGGGCGGGGAGGGGGCAGCACTTTCACCCCAGAGGACATCAGCAGTGTCCGGAGACACTTGTGTCACCACTGGGGGCTTTCACTAGAGGCTTCCAGTGGACACACCTCAGGGACGCTGCCGATTGCTGCCCCGTGCGCGAGGCAGCCCCGCGCCACCAAAAATCGTCTGGGCCACACGTCAGCATGCCCAGCTCCTGAAACCTGACTCTGAGATTCCTGTCAATCACATTTTACAAAGCGTCCCAGGGAAACGAAGCTCGAGCGCGCTCGTGTCCATCATACAGTCACGTGTTGCATGATGAGTGAGCTGTGTTGTAGACTGTAAACACGCTCCTGAGTCTGGTGCCCCGCTTAACATCTAGGATCTCCAGGTTCCAGAGCACATGCATGTATCTGTCTCGTCCTGTTACTTCTCCCCAGGTGTCACCATCCTGCGTTGTCACAAGTGTGACCACCTATCATCCTTTCCCACTGCAAGCTGCCACAGGGTGAGAATATGCTAAGTCATAAGGCCACTTTGCTTTTGATGGACATTTGGGCTGGGTGGGGTACTTTCTTTCTTTCTTTTTTTTTTTTTTTTAACAGGCAGAATGGATAGTGAGAGAGAGAGAGACAGAGAGAAAGGTCTTCCTTTGCCATTGGTTCACCCTCCAATGGCCGCCACGGCCGGCGCACTGCGGCCGGCGCACCACGCTGACCCAAAGCCAGGAGCCAGATACTTATCCTGGTCTCCCATGGGGTGCAGGGCCCAAGCACTTGGGCCATCCTCCACTGCAATCCCGGGCCACAGCAGAGAGCTGGCCTGGAAGAGGGGCAACCAGGACAGAATCCGGCACCCTGACCGGGACTAGAACCCGGTGTGCCGGCGCCGCAAGGCGGAGGATTAGCCTAGTGAGCCGCGGCGCCGGCCATGGGTGGGGTACTTTTTTTGGTATTAGGAACATAATAGTTGCATATCTCCCGGTGGATGTATACGACATTTTCTTCAAGGCTTGTACTTCAACAGCTAGATCATAGAGTGTGTGAGTGAATGTTTGGGTAATGCCACCATTTTCCAAAGGTATCCAAATTTATAGTCTGAGCCATGTGTGCGAGGAGGGTCCCCTTGAGGCCCGTGTCCCCAACACTTTGTACTATATAATTTCCTTGTTTTTACCATCTGATGGGTCTAAGATGATACCTTAACGAGGGTCTTCAGTACGCACTTCTTTTATTACTAATGAAGTTGGAAGTTTTTCCTGTGCTCTCTTTTGTGGAAGTCTAACCCTGTTTCTTACCAGTGTTTTACTTTGGGGATGTTTGCATTTTTCCTGTTGATTTGCAGGACTTTGGAGGTTAGCACTGGGGTGATGTCAAGGGCTAATTCTCTCAGGCAGAGGTTGGAGTTTCTGCTCATGAGCTCAGCGGATCCGCTTGGTAATGAATCCCCTGATGAGCAGAGGATGAAGAAGGTGCCCCCTGGCAGAGGGAGTCCCACGGCTGGGGTCACCCTGTAGGGTAAGACCCCACTCTGTTTCCTCGGTCAATGGCTGGAATGTCGCATGGTAGCTTCTGGTTTGCACTTAGAATGACGTACTGTGTTTACCTGTGGAAAAAGAGAGGTCACAATGTTTAAACCCAGCAAGGGTGACCAAGAGCGATGACTCATCCTGCCGGTTCGGGGAGGATGCCTGGAAGAGTCTGAGATGAAGCCACGCCTGATCGTGCCTCTCCGAGTGGGGAAGCCTTCCACTGGTCCCGCCGGCTACCACACACGCCCAGGAATTCCGAAGTCCCGGAATTGAGCAGGGTAACTGTCATCAAATCAGAGCAGTTTGATCAGGGGCTCGGGTCAACACGAAACACCACATGTCTCTGCAACTCTGAATGTAGGTGCCCCACGTCACCCGACAGCTGCCTCTGTAGCCGATTCCATGTGTGTTTAGTATCCAGGGGCTCCGATGAATGGAGACACTTGATTTTCTTGGCTCTGTAGTTTCTTTAGCGTGTTTTCTGTGGATTCATTTGTGTGACCTCAAACAGTGCAACTGAAAGACGGTCCTTCCTTAGCCAAAACAATGGACGTGGGTGAATGTACTGTGGAAGAAGCAGAGGGTGTCGGACCTGCCGGTGCTGGTCATGTCAGTCATGGATCTTGTTTGCTTTAAACTAGGAAAGCTCCTTGGTTGTGAACACAAGGACACCCAGAGAGAATGAATTGCGCTCACTGCGGAGCTGAAATTGACAAGGCAGTGACCGCACAGTTAAGAGAGGGGAGAAGCCATGGGTTTGAGCTCAGGATGGTTACGCACTGGGAAAACGAGCCCTCATTTTGCTAATGCTGTGGTGATGCTGGGAATCTGAAGGGCGCTTGTCTGGGGTCTCACAGATGACGAATAAGACTGCACGAACTCACTAGTAAATACTGTTTATCTTGAGTGGTGATATTGGTGAAAATACCCAGCAGATATCAAACTGAAGAAAGTGACATTCTTTGTACATACAGAGACAAGAGTAATTTCATAGAAATTGATGAAGTCGCTAAGTAAGAGCAGAACTCCATTCCTTGTTAGAAACAAGGCTAGGATAAAATGGGGCCAGCGCTGTGGCTCAGTGGGTTAACGCCCTGGCCTGAAGTGCCGGCATCTCAAATCAGTGCCAGTTTGAGACCCAGCTGCTCCACTTCTGATCCAGCTCTCTGCTATGGCCTCGGAGAGCAGTAGAAGATGGCCCAAGTGCTTGGGCCCCTGCACCTGCATGGGAGACCTGGATAGAAGCTCCTGGCTTTGGATCAGCACAGCTCCCGTCGTTGTGGCCAATTGGGGAGTGAGCCATCGGATGGCAGACACTCTCACTCTCGCTCTCTCTCTCTCTCTCTGCCTCTACTTCTCTCTATATAACTCTGACTTTCAAATAAATAAATCTTTAAAAAAATCATTAAAGAAATTGTGTTTAATGGCCTATTGAGTAAGAAATACAGTGATAGCATTCAAAAATTGAAGAACAATCTTCGGAATGGGTTGTGAAGTCAGGATTCTCACTCGGGTCCAAGTGACAGGCTGTGCCGTCCACGCCGAGCGGCAGGCTTTGCGGCGTCAACAGCAGTGCTTCAGTAGAGATCGGGAGAGCAGCGCGAGCGTGTGGAGAGATTAAATGAGGTGACGTGGAAAGCTGCATTGCAAAAAGCAGATTTACAAACAGAGGTCGGAGCGACCTGCTGACAGGAAGGCCCCCACGCAATGCAAAGATCGAGTCTTCAGTGGGTGGCAGAGGACAGATTTCAACAGCAAGAGTTTCTATTTGGTGGGGAAAGAAATGTAGCTTCAAGAGAGACAGCACTTTCTGTTTTGTCCTTCTGTTTCCGTGTCTGCTAGTCCCCGCAGCGTAGCTGAGCCTTTGGGCCCCTTTGTCCTGAGGACGTGGATTGTCAGGCCGGGAGAACTTGCCACGTTCCTGGCTGCTGTCTTTCCAGTCTGAGTGCTGAGCGTTTATGCTTAGAGAAATCAAGCCATGGGCTTGGGATGGGGGGAGGCACTTGGTTCAGAAGGAGTTGGGAAGCTGGGCGTCTGGAAGTGGGGGGGACCCTCATTTCCCTTGCTCCAGGCACCCCACGTACTCAAGGGGGCATGCTGGCTGGTGGGCGTGTTCTTACAGTGCTCTGCTCTGCACCAGTATTCTCAGGATCAGTAAGAATCTCGGTGCCTGGGTTTGCAAACGCCCGAGGAGTGAGAACCTCTTCAGGGACTGTGCATTCTGGAATCCCAGATGTCTTAGAAGTGAGCAGGTGCCACAGCAACCAGAGACCTGCCCCTGAATTCCTGTCTGGGTAGGAAAGACCCAAGGACCTCTAGACTGTGGGCAGGGAGGCTCCCAACGGCGCATGGACGTGCAGTTTTCCTGGCCGCTTAGCGGAGTTTCAGGGTCACGTGTAATTTGGTTTAGATAACTAAGGAAATATCGTCATGCCCAAAAGTACTGTAACATTCATAACTTGCATTTTAAAAGGTTAGGTTTTTAGGAAGTAGTAAGTCACAGATCTTTCTGCCTTGGCTTGTTTCTAGCAAGCAGTGAAAGGCTTGAGGGAGAGCGCCGAGGTGGAGAAAACTTAAAGCCATGCGAGGCCTTTAATCACCTGCAGAATGACAGCATCAGCGCGGATGTGGAAAGCGATCTGGAGTTCCTCCCTTCATCCCGGTTCTTTGTTTCCGGACAATCTCTTAAATGTAGAAAGGAAAGGCCTGGGGGTAGAAACAGTTGGTAAGAGGAGGGTAGAGAAAGATTAATCCTGGAACAAAGACAGGAAGCAGAGGAGACTCCAGCCCTGGTTGTGAGCCCTCCTTGGCCGCCCTGGAGCCAGATACGGCAATACACATTCTGCTGAGGGTAACAGAATGCACCCCTCCACGCCTGGCAGCCCCCTCCAGGCTGAGGAAGGCTACCAGGTCCCCAGTTTTTGTGCACTTGATTTTCTGTTGAAAGATTCATGATTACTCGCGAGTGGGCGAACTCTCGCATCGTCTGCCGGTCCTCCTGCTGGAGTCTGGCGGCCGGCCTCACCTGGCGCTGAGAGGCAGGATGTACCCTTCCGAAACCCTGTGGGTGGAAGAAAATTTGCCTTGGCCCGGGTTTGCCTCAGACAAACCTGCTAACCACTGTGTGCAGCAGCAACCAAGAAGTTTTGGCAGGCAGCCAACTTTCTAAGGGTAAACATAAATTTTTCAAAGTGATTCGATAAGAAGATAATAATACCATCCATTCTTCGTTTTGGCGATGTAACAAAGCCAGATGTGTCTGACCATAACTGAGCAGTCCAAACAGACACCATGAGTTACCTGCCATTTCCGGCTGGCAGAGCGAGTGGTTTTGTCCTAAAAAGAAATCACACCCATGGAGAGAACTGGAGTCGACGGTGCTGTTACATAAAGCCCAGACTTCCTGCTCAAATTCCAGCAGCAGTTTTTTTGCAAACTGGAGGGAAAAATAAGGGAAAGTTATAGAGCCATGATTCTGTCTCAGGGTGTAGACTGATTGCCAGCTCTGCCCAAGGATGGCCTAATCCAGGTCACAGGAAAGTCTCACTGAGAAATGGTCACAGCGGTTCTTAGAACACACTCAGCACCCAGGTCGAGGGCTCGAGTGGGAACCTCTGGGTCCTGTTCACCCTTGGTAGTTTTTCAGAACTCTTGGACCCACTGTGGCAGGCGACTGACACATTAGGAAAGATAATGTATTGGTTCATTCGCAGCCGTGTCGCGTATCATGCCCAGTGTGGCCTCTCTCATTTTATACTCCGACATTTTGTTTGCTTAATTTCATCTTCGTTTTCTTTTGCTGTGTACATTTTTTAGACAACTTTGCATACTGTATATTCCTCCATAAAAGTTTGATCTGGGATGGGGAGACATGTACTTTAACTAGTTTGCTTGGTCCTCCGAAATCAACCATCTCTGTATCACTCAGCAGATGGACACACACACGGCCCAGCTGTGCACCGTGTTGCCCATCACTGATGAATTATTCTCCGGAATCGGGCTCTGGGATAACAGTGGACTGAGCTCTTTTGCCTGGACTCTGTGGGCAGCTTTCAGCACTTTGACCCACACTCCTAAGGAGTCATTTCCACGCACATTGTTGGATCCTGATGCCCCCTAAAGTGAAATCCAGATTAGCTAAGGGAGCAAAAGGAACTACACGAGACTTTGTTCTGAGTAGAATTGTGACGTGTAGGAGGAGTTGGTCATTTTTGCCCAGTTCTCACTCCTTGCTGCCAAGAGCTGGGGCCTGGCCCCCATCAGCCACAGCACCCATCCCACACTCACTACCGCCCCTTGCGCCCTCCCACACACACACAAGCACACATCTCACTGCAATGTCTTTAACCATATTCCATCAAGCTCCCAGCTCCAACTGCCTACGTTATTAAACCACCCGGTAAGCCTACAATTGTTCAGGTTCAGAGATTTGTAAATCTTGGTGCTCTAGGGGTGTTTCGTAAGATACTAATTAGTTAATTACAGCAGCTAAACCTGGGCTCCCCTCCCAAAATTAAAGCTTATGAAATGTCAGCAGGCAGCTCGCTCCATCCGGTCTCATCTGGCGCTGCTGCCGGGACATAGTGGGGACCGTTCGCCTGACCACCGTGGAGGAAGCGGGGCGTGCCACATGCCCTTGGCTAAGCCTCTCTGGTCCACGTTGAGGAAACCATTAAATCACCGAACCTGTGTGTTTTAAAAACACATAACCAGGAGCTCTAAAGCAGTGAGAAGGCGGACTCCCAGTGCCGGTGTATAAATGAGCTGGAACCACACCTTGAGAACCCTGCCGGGCCAGTCAGTGTCAAGGTCAGCTGCAGAGCCACCTGTTTAGAGGGAGAAGATGGGGGGATGGGAACAGCGTTATATTCTTAGAATTGTGTCTGTGAATAACCTTGAATTTGTTAAAAGCTAAAAAAAAAGGTTTGTGTTAAATAATACAATAAAAACAAAAGAGAGACACCTGTTTAAGAATCCCTATTCTACCTGCTTATAGGTCATATGTCTTTGGGAAGACAACTTAAATCCTGTTTCAGTTTTCCCATGCATACAACAGACGAATGAAAACCAATTAGTGTCTGCATTTATGGAGTGTTGTGATAATGAAAGAAGGCACTGCTGTGTGTGGGGACAGCGTGCACCTGCAGGTACCTAGGGCCTGGCACTCCTCGTGCGCACTGGGGCTTCACGATACAGGACGGGAGCAGCAGAAGGCGTCTCACTCGCCAGGGAGGCTTCCGGGACTCCCCACGCAGAGCTCAGAGGCCCCTACAAATCACGCTGGTAACTAGTCATCAGTGCAGGGGTTAGACCTGATTATTGTTTGCAGGTGAAGCTGCTCATGTGACGAATTAACACGACTTCCAAACAGCACTGTTATTTGATATGGTATACACTGGATTTGCTCAAGCACTCCAGTTCTCAATTATCTGTAATCAGGGTTTTAAATAAAGGATGAGGTAAGGAAGGAAACAATAAAAGGAATTTTATTGACTCCTCTTAAACGTATTTTAACCTGCCTGCCATCACAGGCCCATAAAGTGTTGTTATTTTCTCCCAAGCAGTTATACAGGTGCCTGTGTCCATGATGGCTCGTGAAATCTCAGGAAATAAGTTAATTGGTACTTTATAGATTTCTTAATGACTTTATTCTGAATAAGTCCCGTGAAAGAGGAAAGAGAAAGTAACAATTTAGAAAGCGTTTTTAGGAGAGAAGGTTAAATAACAGACGTGATGAGGGTGCGGTGGTCAGGTGCTGGCGGGGGCGCCTGCATCCATATTGGAGTACCTGGCTTCGAGTCCCAGCTCCACTTCCCATTCCAGCTTCCTGCCGGTGCACACTCTGGGAGGCAGCAAGCGCTTGGGTCCCTGCCACCCTCACGGGAAACCCAGAGTGAGTTCCGGGCTCCTGGCTACTGCCCGGCCCTGCCTGGCCTGCTGGAGGCATCTGGAGCGTGAACCAGTGGATCAAAGATCTCCGTCTTTGCCTGCCTGCCTGCCTGCCTGCCTCTCAGATGATGAAAACAAATAAATTAATTTTTTAAAGATACATAAAATGAAGAAGGAATTTTTTGCCTAGCTGAAGTCGGCAGGTTAAGGGAAACTGATCCTGAAGAGTGAACTGAAGTGGTCCAAGCCTTCCCTGGGGTTGAGGCTTTAATTCCCATGCGCGGCAGAACGGGAGTGTGTTTGCTCTCGCTTCCGACGTCACCATTTCTAGGCAGGCAGGACAAGGGAAGCAGAGGTGCTCATCTGCGAGGAAGAGCTGGGTTGAACCCGTGTCCTCGCCTCTTTCCAGCTACGTCCTCGCCTCTTTCCAGCTACGTCATCTTCCTCGCCAGGAGGCGTTCCCTCTGCTCCTTGGCAACCAAAGGTCTGTCTTGGCTTGTCGGTCTGCTACAAGCGTTTTTACCCGCATGGATCACCTGAGGTTTCCAAGCCAGTAAATCACAGACTTCCCTTATGGAGGCGCGAGTTAAGAGGATGGTCTGATTGGAACAGTACTTCACGGGTGTATGAGTCTGGGCACATACTCAGGCTCTCTGCAGTCCCAGGCGAGGCGGTGTGGAGCTAGCATCCCCTAACAGGTCTGACTTTTGTCTGGCCAGATAAACAAAGAGGAATTCATTCCATTTTAAGTTACTGTTGCTCTTGGAATAATGTATTAAGCATTTTGCCATATTCATGGGAAATATCTGACCTGAGCCTGAATGTTGTGAATTATTTTTTCCTATTCATGCCCAAATGACTTTAATCGTCTGTATATACCCTGAGGGGTGTAATTTCAAAAAGATTGTGGAAAAAATGGAGTTAAAAAATAATGGAAAATTGAGGCGAGTATTGTCACTCAGCAGGTTAAGCTGGGGCCTGCAACACCAGCACCCATGTGAGTACCAGTTCGAGTCCCAGCTGCTCCACTTCCGAGCCAGCTCCCTGCTAATGTGCCTGGGATGGCCAAGTCTTTGGGCCCCGCTGTTCATTGGGGAGACCCGGATGAAGGTCCAGGCTCTTGGCTTCAGCCTGGCCCAGGGCCTGCCTTTGTGGCCATTTGGGGAAGTGAACCTGCAGATGGAAGATTTCTCTTTCTATTAATCCCTTGCTTTCTGTGTCTTTCTGACTTATAATTTTTTTAAAAATCTTTTTTTAAAGAATGGAAAATGCAATTATTTGGCTGCCAAAAGCTTTGAAATCTGAGTTGCTCTTTCATGAGCCACATTTTCTTGAGCTTTTTGAAGATCCCTCATGTGCATGAATTCCCAAAACATTTTGCATCAAAATAAAATCGTCTTTTAATTCCATTTTCTACAAACTGTTTGAAAGACGCTCTCGTACTGGGATGTACAACACAAAAGCACTTGTTCAGGACCCTCCGCTATCTCTGTTGACGAGTTTATAACAATAATTTCTTAAACTTCCCTGAACATCTGCTTGCTATGGACCAGCTAAATGGATTAGAGGCAGAAATTTATCATGAAAACAGATAAAATTATCCCCCTGAGCCCTGCCGTGTGAGAGTTCACAGTCTGGTGAGAGAGACAGGCACCTGAGCTGATTCTAAGAGCAAGGAAGCCGGAGTTCCTGTGAGAAAAACCTGTGCCGGTGACAAAATTCCTGTGCCTTTGCCTTCAGGGTTAATTATCGCATCCTGTTTCAAGTCGTGCTTCTAAATGATCCAGTTTTTGCCCCCGGGTTTTATTTTGCTTAGTCAACTACTCAAACTCTGCAAAATACTACAGAACAAAATTAAGTGCGAAATGTTATGCAACTGTGCTCTGGGTTAAAATATTTTCCATGAACTTTTCGTACTGTGCGAATACCGAATGAGAGTTAGCAAAGAAAACGTTGGGTCTCAGTGGACGCTGAGTCACTGCCAACCCCTGGGGCCCTGCTCTGCCCTCCCCTCGCTCCCCCTCACTCTCTTATGGCCTCTGGACACAGCCTCACCCCCTTCTTCCAGAAAACGCCTGTATTTCAACAAACGCCCCCCAGTTTCCACACTGGCCCCATCCATTAGTGCGGTATTAAAACCTGCAGGTAAAATTGGGTTCCTAACCCCGGGAAGCCCGTTCTTTCCATTTCAGTGTGATTCTCACTATTGATTGTGCTTCAGACCCTCCCGGGAAGGGGACTGAAAAGGCAGATCTGCCCACCCCACCCTTGGAAATCTGTGGCAGCATCCAGCTCTCTAAAGCCCTGGACGCGGTGGGGCTCCGCCCAGGCTGCAAATGGTTTAGAAAGTCAGTGAGACCCCAGGCTCTGATTCCTTTCTCGGCTGCAGCTGCCTGCTGCCTGCTGCCTGCAGGATGAGCCTGGAAGCTGGGTTTATGGCCCAGGGAGGATAAAGCAGAGGCCCGAGTGGCAGACACCAGGCACCGCTGCGTGGGACGATAACCCCTCTGCAAACCTGGAGATTAAGGGAAATTTTACTAGGGCAGGTTGGAATTCCATCGTTCTCCTCCTGCACATCCAGAGCCTGGCACTAGACCGTATCTCCCAGAACAAGATGAAAAGCAGCTCTGGTGATGAATGGGGCCGGCTCAAAGGTAGGAGCCTGCCCATCCTTAGACTGTCTCCAAACAAAACCCCCCGGGGGCCTGCAGTTGAAAAACCCTAATTGCCCACTCAGGGCTTCTCGTCAACCTTTGAATCGATTGGACTTAGTTTATTTGTACAGATTCAGGAACACAGTGATGCTTCCCGCCCGTGCACCCCCCTTGCTCCTCCCTCTCCTATTCCCACTCGTGATTTTTACAAAGATCTATTTCAGTTTACTTAATACTCGTAAGGTTAACCCTGCACTGAGTGAAGAGTTCAACAGAGAGGAAGAAGAAAACCCTGCTGCTCCACGGAAGAGACGGGGCTGCGAGCAACCATCGCATCCCAAAGCGCCCATCTCACCCCACGGGTTACCTGTAGGGACTCTGCTACCCACCGGATCAGGAAGACAGCTGGTGCTTGTCTTCCAGGGGCTGGCTTATTTTCTCATCACCACTTTAGTTTCCCAGTCTGTGTATGAGCAGACAGCCACGGGGCTAACCAGGTATTTGAGGAAAACCTTTAATAAGGAACTCGGATAAAAGTGAAGATTCTCATTGGCTATAAAAAAAAGCAGAATGGACAAAATAAGGGGCTATTTAGAAGCAATAACAGGCGAAAAAAGAAGGAAAACTCAATGATACACACGGAGATAAATTAGGATGGCCATGACACAATAAAAGAGCGTGACTTTTAAAAATTAGACAAGAGCCAGCGCCGCGGCTCACTAGGCTAATCCTCCACCTGCGTCGCCGGCACCCTGGGTTCTAGTCCCAGTCGGGGCGCCGGATTCTGTCCCGGTTGCCCCTCTTCCAGGCCAGCTCTCTGCTGTGGCCAGGGAGTGCAGTGGAGGATGGCCCAAGACCTTGGGCCCTGCACCCCATGGGAGACCAGGAGAAGCACCTGGCTCCTGCCATCGGATCAGCGCGGTGCGCCCGCCACAGCTCGCCGGCCGCAGCGGCCATTGGAGGGTGAACCAACGGCAAAGGAAGACCTTTCTCTCTGTCTCTCTCACTGTCCACTCTGCCTGTAAAAAAAAAAAAAAAAATTAGACAAGAACGCTCTTTCCATCAACCGTGTGAGGCCGATGAGCTGAGTCGGATGGAGGACACCTCGGTGGCAGGAGGTGGAGGCAGACGCAGCCGAGAGGAGGAACAGCGTGGGGTGATGGCTCGGGGCTTTGCCTGGACTGAGAGGCGGTGGAAAGGATGAAAGGAGCAAACGGGGGCCCATTGCAGTCAGATGTCAGAGAATGTGGAGCAGGAGGCGACACCAACAGTGTCCAGAGAAGTCATTTCCTACAGTGTCCCCAAGGCGCTGGACTTAGTGGCAGCTCCGTGAGCCAGGAAACAGCCAGCCAGTCTCTTAACGTCCTGCGGCAGTCATTTCCAACCTAGGACTGCCTGCCAGCCACGTTCTCAACCTGGTGGAAGAGCGGGAGGAAGTCGCGTCTCACACACACTGCTTCCTCGCCAGTAGAGGCGCCACGGGTTAGGAGCCACGGCTCCGGGGCTGGCACGGAGCGGAAGGCAGCCGTGATGCAGAACCCGGCTGCTTCTCACAGGAGTTGGCTTAAGCCAAGGACGGGTCCGTCTCCGTCAGCAGGAGCTCCTAGAACGCGGTGCTGCGGTTGGTGCCTGAACACTGCCGAGATGCGCTGCTCACGTCTGTGGTCAGGGTGGCAGCTGATTCCTTCTGCTAAGGGCGCTCTCCCGGGCTTGCAGACGGCCGCCTTCTCCCTGGGTCCTCGCACAATCACTGCCTAAAAGCCTTATCCCCAAAAGTAGCCACCTTGGAGGTTCAGATGTAAGCAGTCAAATGGGGGTGGCGGGGAGGCGAGGCGATACAGTAACCAGGAATTACTCTGAATAAAATAGAGGCTGAGGAGCTGGTGCTGTGGCTTAGGGGGTAAAGCTGCCACCTGCAGTGCCGGCATCGACCCTCCCTCCCTCCCTCCCTCCCTCCCTCTCTCCCCCTCTCCCCCTTTCCCCCTCTCCCCCTCTCCCCCTCTCTCCCTCTCTCCTTCTCTCTCCTTCTCTCTCTCTCTTTCTCCTTCTCTCTCTCTCTCTCTCTCTCTCTCTCTCTGAGCCTCTGGAACTCTGCCTTTCAAATAAAAATAAGTCTTTAAAAAAAAGCAGTGCTCAACACTGGATCATTCCCCAGAAATTCCTGATAAACTCAGCACAGAAGTTGCTCCTCCGCTGCCAGGATGCCCCGAGAGTCAGTGTCACCGGGCTGTCACTGGTGTGGGGACAGCTGGTAGTGTGTTCCTGTGACTGACTAGTGATCTCAAACGCTTATTGTAAAGTTTCTGGTCAGCTTGAAAAAAATCTGTACCTATATGGGTTTTTTTAATTTGCATACAACTTTATTTCAAATTTTTTTCAGTTGCATCTCAATTTGTACAGCATAACATCGTGCAGAAATGACCCTGAGATACCTTTAGTTAGGAAAAATCAAAATAGATGATAAAATAACAGCTAATATTTATTCCCTACTAGACAGTAGTCCCACCATGTCATAATGGGAGCGCTCCTGTCGTCCTCACTTTAAGAAAAGGAAGCGGAAGCCTGGAGAAGCTCAGGACCTGGCTTCCCAAGGACGTGAAATCGTGAAGCGGCCGAGTCCCGGCCCAGGCAGGATCTGAGGGAAGCTGTCTGCTCTCCGGATTCAGGGTTCTGTGTGGTTCCCACGCCCTGTAAAGGGGTCCTAACCCACAGCCACACCTGTGAGAAAACTGTGTAATCCCTGCAGCTCAGCATGCTCCAAGCCAAATATTCTGTTACCCCCGGAACAGAGTTCGATGAGATTTAAGTGCACTGAAAATCTGAAGCCTACGGACCTGCTGGTGGCTACTCCATCCTCCGCCTCCAGTGGGGCTCTTAATAAATTGACAGAGAAAAGAGAAGTGAAATTTCAGTATTATGTTGACAGCACATGAGAAGAAAAATTCATTTGTGTCCAAATTTTACATAAAAAAGGAATGACACAAAATGTCAATGACAGTTAATGATTTTGATTCTACTCAAATACTTTTTTCATCTTTGGGAAAAATAGTTACGATTCAGATTATTCTACAATGCGTTCAGCTTAGATTTACTGAGTCATCAACTTCTACTTTATCTTATAATTACTGGTGAAGGGCCGGCGCCGTGGCTCAACAGGCTAATTCTCCGCCTTGCGGCGCCGGCACACCGGGTTCTAGTCCCGGTCAGGGCGCCGGATTCTGTCCCGGTTGCCCCCCTTCCAGGCCAGCTCTCTGCTGTGACCCGGGAGGGCAATGGAGGATGGCCCAAGTGCTTGGGCCCTGCACCCCATGGGAGACCAGGATAAGTACCTGGCTCCTGCCATCAGATCAGCGCGGTGCGCCGGCCGCAGTGCACCAGCCATGGCAGCCATTGGAGGGTGAACCAACGGCAAAGGAAGACCTTTCTCTCTGTCTCTCTCTCTCACTGTCCACTCTGCCTGTAGAAAAAAAAAAAATAAGTACTGGTGAAGATTAAAACTCAGGATGGGGCTGGTGTTGTGCTGTGATAGGTTAAGCCGCGATCCGCAAGGCCAGCGTCCCATGCAGGTGCTGGCTCACAACCCGTTTGTTCCAGTCCCAGTGCAGCTCCCTGCTAACGTGCCTGGGAAGGCAGCACAAGATGACCCAAGCTCTTGGGCCCTGCCCTTACATGGGAGATCTGGACGGGCTCTTGGCTCCTGGCTGCAGCCTGACCCAGCACTGGCTTTTTTTTTTTTATCCAACTTTTTTTAAATAGACTCTCTTTATCGTTTTATGCTTTATATCTTGTGCTTGCCTTTGGGTAGGGTTGGACATAAATCTTTATCATTTAAAAAATATTTAGGGGCCAACACTTTGGCGCAATGGGTTAAAGCCCCAGCCTGCAGTGTTGGCATCCAATATGGGCACCGGTTTGAGTCCTGGCTGCTCCGCTTCTGATCCAGCTCTCTGCTAATGCACCTGGAAATTCAGTGGAAGATGGCCCAAGTCCTTGGGCCCTTGCTCCCATGTGGGAGACCAGGAAGAAGTTCCTGTTCCTGGCTTCAGATCGGCTCAGCTCTGCTCTGACTGTTGTGGCCATTTGGGGAGTGAACCAGCAGATGAAAGACCTCTTTCTCTGTTTCTACCTCTCTGTAACTCTTTCAAATAAAAAAAAATTATTTAGCCAGTTATTTGAGAGGTAGAGATCTGGATGGCTCCATCTCCTCATTGGTTCTCCAGATGCCCACAGCAGCCAGAGCTGGGCCCAGCACTAGCCAGGGCCTGAAGCACGTCTCCCACGTGGATGGCAGGCAGGAAGAGCCGGGAAGCAGACCCAGGCACTCCAGTGTGGTGCACGGACACCATAGCCTCTAGGCGCGATGCCTGCCCCCGTATCATATTTCTAAGAGATGCAGGAGATAACATCCCTGAATGAAATACTGACCTAATCATCCCCCAAGAACTTCAGTGCCAGGCCTGATTCTCCTATTCTGGTAAATTGTTATCTATAACTCCTCGTGCTTGATGTTAGTAACAGTTACTCGCTTTCGTTGGTCTCGGTCATTCTCCTGGCAAACCAGAGTTATTCCATGGCACAGTGTTTCCCTGTACGCTCCGCCCATTAAAGAGAGATTTGGTGTAAAGACGTTATTTGGTCAATTCATTAAAAAAATAAAATCTGGGTCCAAGTGATCAAAGCTCTCCTTGTATTTTTAGCGAATAATTAATCTTCGCTTTACTACGGACACTCATCAACACAGAAAAGAAATAACCAAGCAAGTACTTGAGCAAGAATGACCCCATTTATCAAGTTGACATTCTGGCTGCTTCTCAAAGGAAGCAAAGCCCATCGCTGGTGTACAGAGAGGCAAATTCTAATCGAATCACTCATGCCACTTGGGGATGGTTGATTAATGAGACCCCACGTGCGTTTATTAATCTTTCTGCAGTCTCTCCCTCTCGCTGTCGAGACACAGCATTCTGTTTGGAAGCCACCTTTATTTTCTTTATGTCTCATGCAAATTGAATCATGATTTAGGTTTGGAATTGTTTTATAAACTGCTTGGAGGCCATTTATTCCTGAGCTATAAATTCATTCTTCTAGGCTACTGCACGTTATGAAGATCTTTTTATCTTTCTGACGTCTTGGTAAAATCCACCCGGTAGATAAAGCATGTTTTGTTTTGCTTCAAGCATATTTTGTTTGTTTCAAGCATATTCTTCTTGCTCTACCCGTTAGAATAGGAAAAGATATAAACATTCAGCTTTAAATGGGAGCATCAGAATAGTTATTCTCAAGGTCAACAACAGGCCCCTTCATGCTGTCTTTGAAGCAAGTGTGAACAGAATCTAAAAGGGCGTGAAAAACTATTGCTGCGGTGGTCACTTAAAGCAAAACACATCTGACAGAGAGAGAAATGGCACAGATGTGTGCTGTGTCTGCTGGAGGAGCTTTGGGTTTTAGTTTTCATTGAATGGAGTTATTTCAAATTGCACGCGTTGTCAGAGCCGCAGCAGGTGCGGGCAGGGCGATGGCTGATGGCCAGCGTCAGCTCTCCCTGGAGAGCAGGAGAAGACAGTGCTAGGTGGATCCCGACCGCCCGCTGAGCACGGGCCAGAGCTACAGCGCCCTTGGATGAGACTCGTGCAGGAGCCGATACCTAAAAAAGAGGAAGGAGGTGATGGGTTCCAGGAGGTCCAGACTCAAACTCAGACCAGGGCTGCTTCCCACCTGTGAGGTGGACTCCCGGGAGCACAGACCACTGGAGCAGGAGATAGGAGGGAGCTTTGTCTTTGCCCGTTTTCAGGGTGAAAACCCGCAGTGGGGGCCGCTCAGCCGGGTGGTGCTGCTCTCGCTGGAGAATGGCTCCCTGCTGCCCGCAGGGTGAAGCCCACACCCAGCCGGGGGCAGCATGCGGGATTTGGGCCAGGGTTCTTTGTCCTACCTCACTGCTTCTCCAAAGTAAATAGGCTTTTTTTCTTTAATTTGTTTGAAAGGCAGAATTAGAGAGAGAGAGAGGTCTTCCATCAGCTGGTTTGTGCCCCCACGTGGCCGCAAGGCCCAGACTGGCCAGACTGAAGCCGGGGGCCTGGGACTCCAGCCAGGTCTCCCCCATAGGTGTCAGAGACCCAAGTACTTGGCCAAACAGGATGCCAGCTTGGCAGGTGGCAGCTTAACCCTGTGCACCTCATGCCAGCCCCTAAGATACTTGCTTGCTTTAAAAGTGGTGGGGAAGAGAACATTTGTAAGGCCTGGTAATAAGTAGCTTAGATTTTGTGGACCACACAATCTATCACAACTACTTAACCTCTGCCATTGTTACAGGAATGTAGCCATAGATAATATGTTAATAAATAGGTGTGACTGTTATCAGTACAACTCTATTCATGGAAAATGTTTCAAATCTGCTTCCCACGGAACATTAGTTTTCTTACTATTGCTCTAGGCCAGTTGATCTACAAACTGTAAGTTGTGACTATTTAATAGGTTATATAATCAATTTTATAGACAGTTTTTTTATGAATAGATATTTGCTTTTGTTACTACTTAATATCATGTTTTAAATTCTGAGTAAACAAAAAAGTAAAATACATAATTATTGGAAATGAAAAAGGTTTGTTATTTATACTGGTAATACCATATCTCTCAAAAACTCAAAACTTTAGAATGTTGGCTTCTGAAGTTATCTGTGAGATCATTTGGGGAGCTTCAAAATAAAAACCCTGATGCCCAAGCCTTGCTTCCGCGATAAAATCATTTAATTGATGCAGCCAGTGTTTTTTATGAAGTAGGAGACAGAGAGGCAGGCGTGGTGGGGCAGTGGGAGAAGCCACCCCTCGGGACAGCCACGTCCCGTATCGGATCCAGGCGAGTCCCAGCGCCGCCTCTTCTGGGCAGCTCCCTGCTCCTAGGAGGAGTGGATGAGGGCCGGGTGCTCGGGCCCGCCCCCACGTGGGAGACCAGGACGGAGTTCTGCCTTCCAGATAGATGGAAAAGTAAATGAGTAACACAAGCCTCAGAGATGAGAAGTAGACAGATCGGAACCCATCAGTAGGGCGTGCACTAACAGTACCTGCTGGGTAAGGCCAGCTGATACGTGTGAATCCACAGCGCCTCCTAAGTTGATGGAGACTGTGTGCTCTGAAAACCTGTGCGTGGGCATGGACATGTTTCCCCAAAAGAAACTCATCTCTGGATTCCATTTTCCATCGACTTTTAGAGTTACTGACATGCGGTTTATTGGCGGTGGAAGTCGCGATGAGACTTTTCAGACATCGCAAGCTGGGCATCCCCTTTCCTGAGAAAGTCTGTGATAACTTCAGGGGGAACTGTGTGCGTGTGCGTGTGTGTCTGTGTGCGTGTGTGTCTGTGTGTGTGTGTGGATGTGTGTGTGTATGTGGATGTGTGTGTGTGGATGTGTGCGTGTGGATGTGTGTGTGCGTGTGGATGTGTGTGTGTGCGTGTGTGTGTGCATGTGGATGTGTGTGCGTGTGGATGTGTGTGTGCATGTGGATGTGTGTGTTGTATGTGTGGATGTGTGTGTTTGCATGTGGATGTGTGTGTGGATGTGTGTGTGTGGATGTGTGTGTGTGGATGTGTGTGTGGATGTGTGTGTGGATGTGTGTGCGTGTGGATGTGTGTGCGTGTGGATGTGTGTGTGGATGTGTGTGTGCATGTGTGTGTGCATGTGTGTGTATGTGTGTGCATGTGTGTGTGTGGATGTGTGCGCATGTGGATGTGTGTGTGGATGTGTGTGTGTGGATGTGTGTGCGTGTAGATGTGTGTGTGGATGTGTTTGCATGTGGATGTGTGTGTGCATGTGGATGTGTGTGTGGATGTGGATGTGTGTGCACATGTGGATGTGTGTGCGTGTGTACGTGTGTGCGTGTGGATGTGTGTGTGTGGATGTGTGTGTGGATGTGTGTGTGTGTGGATGTGTGTTTACATGTGGATGTGTGTGTGGATGTGTGTGTGTGTAGATGTGTGTGTGTGGATGTGTGTGTGGATGTGTGTGTGTGTGTAGATGTGTGTGTGTGGATGTGTGTGTGTGGATGTGTGTGTGTGTGTGTGGATGTGTGTGTGTAGATGTGTGTGTGTGGATGTGTGTGTGTGGATGTGTGTGTGGATGTGTGTGTGTGTGGATGTGTGTGTGTGTGTACGTGTTGATGTGTGCATGTGGATGTGTGGATGTGTGTGTGAAAATGCAAGGGTACTTCAAGGAATTCATGGAGAATGGAATCGAAAGGTCAATTTACGAGTGCAAAATATTATTTTAAGTTCATGCAAACCAAGGATTTTCAAAGTTCATCAAATGGGTGTTATGAAAACATCTATTTGTGAACTTTAAAAATGTTTGCACAGTAACCTTTGAGCTCCTTTTGCCCATCCGTTTCCTGAGGTACCCTTGTATCCTTTACTGCAGAACACACAGAATTCACGGCGTGCTGACGCTCTAGAACCTGGAGTGTTTTCAAGAACGTGGATCGGAAGTGGCTCCATGCAGAGCAAGCAGAGGTCACTCCTGCTTTTAAGTGATTGTGCAGTGTTAGGACCACGAGACTCATGAAGAAAATGCCAGCGTCCTTCGGAAGCCCGCCCCCTACCAGTGAACATATTCTTGTCTTCTCCGGCATAAATATGCTGTATGGTGTGATTTGTTCCGTAATAATATCATGACCACATTAAATTAGTGATCTTTTGAAAATGTAAGGAAAATGCACAGAAATAAGCTGACCTGACAGCATGTTGGTTGATCTCTGTAAGACTGAGAAATGTCCTTTGACGCTCGTCTGGTTTCAGATTAAAAATAAGTCCTATTATCTGCAGGAGCCGTGGCCCACGCAGCAACGGTCATAAAATTGTCATTTTCCTGAATACGGGATCCAGCAAATATTAAAAGCATTTATCCAAAATAAATATTTAAAGGACTTCGTAAATCCTCGTGAGCTTTTTTGTTCAGAGTGACAACAATGGATGTGCTTAATGAGTTTGCTCTCTTATCTCCTGGGGACAATTACGAGAAAAACCAAGCAGGAAGTACAATGCCTGTGCTTACCTCTGCACCTTAGGAACACTCCAGGGTGACCAAAACGAGTCAGAGACATGGGAAACTGGACCATGGAAATTAATGCAACTAAGCCAAGTAGGGCCTGTTTGTCATAGGAAAAAAGGAGCACGGATGTAGGCTGTAGTCGCATGACTAAATGCAAGGACTGCCCTTCACGGAGTGAGGACCGGGCCCGGGGCCACCTGTGTCCGCTGGCCGCGGCCGTCCACACGGCTGATTGTTCTGTTCCCCGGGATGCTCGCCATCCCCCTGGCTGGTGTGTGGCACCTGTAAGGTTTCTTGCCAACTTGCGAGTTGATGCTTTGGGATTAATACTGGGGGCGCAGTGCAGGTTGGGTTCTCCGAAAAGCAGGGTCTGAGGGAGATCGGTGGGCAGGAAGTTTTTGATCAGAGGCCCAGGGAGGGAAGGAAGGAAGCCAGGGTCAGAGGAGGGGAGCCTTGGGATGTGGTCTCGGCCGTGGCCTCTGCGTGCTGCAGGGGGCGCTGGGAGGCTGGCGTGGTCCTTCAGGGCTGACCTGCACAGGAGCCTTACCGTAAGCAGCCCTCAACCCGAGACCCAGGTCTGAGCCCACGGACGTGGAAGTTCCGCGAATACAGATCCCATCTCCCTCCATCACCGCGTTATTCCCAGAGCCTAGGAAAGCTGCAGCACAGGGCGTGTATGAAGGGAGAGAACCAGACAGAAATCCCACCATGCGTTTGTATACATGGAGAAATATAAACAAACCTAGCGATTTACGTAAGAATTTTTAGTATTAGTCCTATTTTGAGAAACTAAGTGGTTCAATTTCAGGGTAATACCTTAACCTGCCTTTCAAAACCTACTTCAAATTTCTAAATCATGAAACAGGATGCTAAAAAATGTCTCCGCGAAGGCAGTTGATTCCAATCATGCTCTCTTGCTTGCTTTAGTGAGGCTGACGATTCAGATGTCCAAAAATCTCTCTCTCACACACACACCGTTCCTGACATCATGGTCAGGTTTATACACCTGAATTTAAATTCTGGGGCCAGCACTGTGGCCTAGAGGACTAAATCACCACCTGTGGCGCCAGCATCCCATACAGGCCCTGGTTCAAGACCCAGCTGCTGCTTTTTTTTTTTTTTTTTTTTTTTTTTTTGACAGAGTTACAGACAGTGAGAGACAGAGACAGAGAGAAAGGTCTTCCTTCTGTTGGTTCACCCCCCAAATGGCTGCCATGGCCAGTGTGCTGCGCTGATCCGAAGCCAGGAGCCAGGTGCTTCTCCTGGTCTCCCATGTGGGCGCAAGTGCCCAAGTGCTTGGGCCATCCTCTACTGCACTCCCGGGCCACAGCAGAGAGCTGGACTGGAAGAGGAGCAACTGGGACAGAATCCAGCGCCCCGACCAGGACTAGAACCCAGCACCCATATGGGATGCCGGCGCCACAGGCCGAGGATTAGCAAAGTAAGCCACAATGCCAGCACTCAGCTGCTCCTCTTAAGATCTAGCTCCCTGCTAATGCGCCTGGGAAAGCAGTAGAAGATGGCTCAAGTGTGTGGGTCCCTGAACCCCTGTGGGAGACCTGGAAGAAGCTCCTGGCTTCAAACTGGTCCAGCTCCAGCTGTCACAGCCATTTGGGGAGTAAACCAGCGGAGCGGATGGAAGATGTCTCTCTGCCTCTGCCACTCTCCCTAACTCCACCTTTCACATAAATAAATAAATCTTTTTAAAAAATTAAATTCAAAGAGTAGACAAAATCCGTGTTCGGATAACGAGAGGTGGAGCCCTTAACTCCGACACGGAGTCGGATGGCAGCTTCCCCGCTCTGAGGTGCCCATCGGGATCCAGTCCCAGGCTTTCAGCAGCTGCCTCCCAGCCCAGTAGACGGGCCTGACTATAGATGGGAGAAGATGGTATGGACAGATAGAAGGGGAGGGAGGGAGAGGAGGAGAGGGGGAAAAAGGGAGAAAGGAGAGAAGAGACTGGGCCGGCGAACTCCCCAGCGTTCCTTTATAAGTGCTGGGTGCACCCAAGGTTGCCTGCCCACCCCTGGGCAGGTGCTAATGAGGCCTCACGCCTGACCCCTGCTTCATGGCAGTCCCTGGGTTCCCTCTGCTTTGGCAGAGTCTCCCTCTCTCTGCTTAGCCTTTCCCTGACCCCCTTCTAGGTAACGGTAGATCCTGGCCCTACCAGCGAAGGCCCAGGACAGAGTGGTGTGATCACCTAGAACTAGGCGTGGCCACTCCGACCACGTCTATTTCAGGATTCCACGGCCCTCTGTGAAAACCCTTTGGATGCAGAGGTTCCTCGAGTGTGTGAAATGGGATTTTTTGAAGGTCGAATCGAGTCCTCCTGAGCAATTGAACCTTTCCTTACATTTGCTGGGTTTTGACAGCATCACTTCCCACTAATTACCCGGAATAAACAAGGACAGCCATGAGCTGCTCCGGGCCTGGGTTACTGTCTTCCTGAATCAGTCGCCCGAGGCAGGAAAGCGAGGCCAGGGGCAGGCTGAAGCTCATATATGGACACAGGCCCTGGAGGGGCTCTAGACCGGACGCTAGCCATGAAGAGCGAGCCCGCCGTGCACAGAAGCGGCCCCTTGCGGGATTTTCTGGTCTAGAAGAGCTGCTGCCCCCGGTGGTGATCCAGTTCCTGCGTTACTGTTGAAGGCACTCGAGCGGCACTCCAACGATCGCTGTGCAGACGTCTCGAGGGCTCCCCCAGAATCTTTCATGGGGGGAAATAGACAACTTGAATACTTCTTGCCCTCAGCCCTTGTCTGAAGGAATTTGTAAAGACCCAACACTGTCATTATCTAAACATTATCTATTACTTCTCCACTTGGTCGTATTTCTCGCATATCTAAACCCTTCATAATACAGTTCGTTAAAAAATCTGGAAGATTCTCAAGACAGAGAACACTAACAAATCTTGCATGTTGCTGTGTCTTTCTTGTTCTCATTTTTCTCATCTCTACAATTGTATTGCCTTTAACGGTTTATTAAACGAGAGCTTAAGAACCTGATCGTGTTAAGTAGGTCCTATTTCTATCGGTCATGTTTGCAGATGGATTGTTAAGTGAAAGTGCCGAAACAAAGATTTGGACAGGAGTAGCTTTTGTAAGCAGCTCTTGGATTTTGCTTACCCAGTCCTTCCTTGTCCCTTTGGAGAGCTGAGTGAATGTTTGTTATGCAAATGAAGAGTGAGTTGAACTTACTGTGAACCGAAGTTGCCCCAGTGTGCTACGGAACACACGAGGACTTGTGAATCCTGTTGCCTGTTTCAGGCAGACACACACCCATCTTCCTTGTCTATTCATGGGCATATCGATTCCCCATATTGACACCCGTGAGTGGTGTTGCAATGCACATGGGAGAGCAAATATGTCTTTCGGGTGCTGATTTCATTTCCTTTGAATGTATACACAGAGGGGGGCTAGCTGGGTCACGTGGTAAATCCATTTGTGTGCGCTTTTCCGAGGAGCCTGCACACCGTTCTCCGTAAGGGCTGTACCAGCTTGCATGCGCACCAGCCCTGTGTAAGGATTCCCCTCTCTGCATCCTCACCAGTTTTTGTCTTTTTTTTTCGTAAATCTTTTTGATGATAGCCATTCTCACTGGAGTGATGCGGTGGGTGGCGCACTGTGGTTTTGATTTGCATTTCCTTGCTGGCTAGTGATAGTGAGCATTGGTTCCTGCATTTGTTGGCCATGTGTATTTCTTCTTCCAAAAAATGTCTTTTCGGATCCTTTGCTCATTGCTTACCTGAATTGTTTGTTTTGTCGTTGAATTTTGAGTTCCTTTTATACTGTGGATATTAATCCTTGGTCAGACAAATAATTTGCAAATGTCTTCTCCCATTCTGTGGTCTCTACTCTGCCCATCGTTTTGCTGCCAGTAGCTTCTTGGTTGATGTAATCCCATTTGGCTACTTCTGCTTTTGTTGCCTGTACTTTGGGGACCTTATGCAAAGAGATCACTGGCTATGCCAACGTCTTGTAGTGTTTTTCCTAAGTTCTCTTCCAGGAGTTTCACAGTGTAGGCCTTACATTTGGATCCTTTCTCCATCTTGACTTGATTCTGAATCGGGTGAGAGGGAGGTGGCCTTGTATGCATCTTCTGCGTCCGTACAGCCAGTTTTCCCAGCACCATTTATTGAAGACTGTCCTCTCTCCAGTGTAGCTTTTTGGAAACCTTGTCAAAGATCAGTTGACTGTGGATGCATAGGTTAATTTCTAGAATTTCTGTTCCATTGTATCATTCTATATGTATTTTATGCTGTTTTGGTTACAGTAGCTCTGTAGTGTGGCTGGAAATCTGGTAGTGGAGTGCACCAGCCTTGTGCTCCTTGTTCAGGTTTGGTTTGGTTTGGTTTGGCAAGGTCTTTTGTGCTGTCAGGTGAACTTGGGGATTGTTACTTCCAGTTCTGTGAAAACACCATTGGTATTTTGCTGGGGATATGCTGAATCTGTCTATTGCTTTGGGTAATACGGACATTTTAATAATCTTTCAATCTGAACATGGGATTGTACCCACTTCAATTTTTTTTCATGAGTGTCTTGTAATTTTTATTGTAGCGTTCTTTCACATCCTTGGTTAAATTTCTTCTGAAGTATTTTAATTTTGTGTAGCTGTTGTGCATGGTACTCCTATAATTTCTGTCTCAGTGAGTTCAGCTTTAGTGTATAAAACGTTACTGACTCTTGTGTAGATTTTGGATTCTGCAACTTCACTAAAAGCGTTTCTCAGCTATAACCGTCTCTGGGTGGAGTCTCCAGGTTTCTCCCCGTGCAGAATTGTGTCATCTACACGTGGGGATAATCTGACTTCCTCCCGTCCTCCTGGTGTCTTGTCTTTCTCGCTGTTGTCTAACGGCCATGGCTACATTGAGCAAGAGTGGTGAAAGTGGACATTCTTGTCCGGTACCAGTCAATATGAAGTTAGCCATGGGTTCACCATATACAGCCTTTATGATGTGGCGCCATGTTCCTCTACACCTAATTTGTTTAAGGATTTTTATCATGATGGGATTATTTTGATAATGAGTGTTGTAGATACTGTTTTCATTTTATTTATATTTAATAGCTTCATTATGCCAACTCAGATGACAGAGAATTTTGTCTTATCAGTGGGGGGCATTATAATAAGAATTCTGACAAATGCTATATCTAAGCATGTATTATGTAAATTCAGTAATTAAATATAAATTAGGGTGTCATTTTCATTATATTCACAGGCGAGAGTTATGAGGTGATTTTGCTTTGAAGGTCTTCTGCCTCATTATAACTAACTTATTCTTTTCCTTGTTATTTTCTTGGTTTTTTTTTGTTTTTATAACCACTCAGATTTTTAATCACTCAATTTTGTGAGGCAGAAAACTTAGCCCTTAGATATAATTATAACATAAATGTTTTTATAATTGCCGCAAATGATGTAGCTTGTATCTCCCCAAATTGCTACTGATCAAAGATTTAAAAAAAAAAAAAAAAAAAGGTACTTGTAAAAGTGGAATTTAAAGGTAAGGGGTTTTTGAGACAAAAAAATGTTGAAATCCTTGCATTATTATTTTTTCATGATAAGCATTTTCCACGAATGGTTTAAAGTGCCCTTATATTTTAAAAAGCTCATCTGTAAATATTGATGGTACATCTAATTCTGAGAAAAAAATTATATAATCAAATAAAATATATATAAATATAAAAGAAATATATATAATAAATATAAAATAATAAACCCCATCTCAGTTCAGGGAATCACTGGAACTATTGATCTTTGCCACCAAGTGTGATTGAATTTTTCAATTTCATGGATGAGCTATTGAAAGCAAAAAGCTGTTATGTCCGGGCCAGCTGTAGCTTCTGATGCTTAACCACAAATACACTGAACGTACATTTCTGAGGGCTTGAACAGGGCAGATGTAGGCAAAGCAGGGACTTGCCTTCAGAGCACCCAGGGGCTCAGGGCTTCCAGCTGGGAGGACTCATTAGTGTCACAGCCAGGGCTTCCTCTCTCCTTGCCTGTCCCAGCCCCGACACCGACACACACACACACACACACACACACACACGGAGGCAAAGCCCTGGGAGTGGGTCCCACGCTGGCTCGGCGTCCTTGGCTGCCTAATGAACTACCCGCAGACACAGGGGCTCAAAACAACGAACTTTCTTCCCTCGCAGTTCTTGAGGCTGGAAGTCCAAACTGGCAGGTGTCCTTGGAGCCAGACAGGGAGCCTGCCTGCTGGTTGCTGGCCGTCCTCGCGTTCCGTGGCCTGTGGCTGCACCCGGAGCCCAGCTCTGATGGGGCGCTTCATGGCCATCTCCCCTCAGGCCTCCAAGCGCTGGCAGCCCTCCGGCCACCCCCGGGGCACATTCTTCCTGGGGAAATACCACAGTCTGAGGCTGAGCTCCTCTGAGAAGCCACCCACCACGCGCTCACGATTGCAGGCTGTGTCCATGCGCACGGTGCGTCCATCCTTAGGACCCCTCTCAAGTGTAAGCTCACAAAGTGAGAGCCCTGGACAGGTGGAGAGAAGCTTCCAGATGAAATGTGGGGACCAAAAAAGCATACATAAGGGGACAAGGATGAAACACAAACCGTGCTGGGAGACAGAGAAGATCTTCATAAAGATTGGAGAAGGTATCACAGCCGTGAAACAAGACCGCGCTGCTGTTTGTAAAAGAAGCAGGCAGTAAAATAGGGCTTTGATTTTAATAGTATGAGATGA
This sequence comes from Oryctolagus cuniculus, assembly GCF_964237555.1. Lineage (NCBI taxonomy): Eukaryota > Metazoa > Chordata > Mammalia > Lagomorpha > Leporidae > Oryctolagus > Oryctolagus cuniculus. Next base: position 51,352,739 of record NC_091447.1, read on the forward strand.
GAAATAAAAAAAATCTCAAAAGAAGTTTTGAAAATTCAAGTTGAGGCAATATCGCAGAAGTAAGAGGAAAAGGAAGAAAATGGATGAGGAAAAAATCATTGTAAAGGAAACACAGTACTGGGAGGGAGGCACCCATAGGCACTGAGAATCTCTTAGTGCTTAAAGAAATGTATTCCAGAGAGAAGCGGCCAGTAAAACTGGTGGAAACCAGTTCAGACCAGAGCAGATCGCCGGGGCATTCTAGAACTCTAGAGCCAAACAGAAGCCTCCATCAGGTTCCAGGGACGGTAATCAGGTTCCACACGTTCAGCCGTTAGAGCTGCCTGCTATCCGTAGCTTCAGAGCTGGCATGTAGGAGGCAGCAGGAAACGCTTGGGATCGCAGAGGGAAGCGCTTGCCGCTGTCCAGTGCTGTGCGCAGGTCAGTTACAGGCAGCACGGGCGCGCCCAGGTGCCCTCTGGCCTCCTGCTGGGGGCTTGTCGGCTGCGCCCGGCTCTGGTCTGTCTACCGCCTGATCCTCCTGCTTTGCTAGCACATTACCTGCCGCTGCGACGTCCGTCCTGCAGCGTCCTAACGCTGCTCAGGTAAAGGAGGTCGTCAGCGCTCTTGCCACAAGGATCCAGGAAGGATGCAGTTAAAAAACAAAACGGCCAAATCGTCCGCACGCTGAAGCCAGGTCTGAGAGTAAGCAGATGGAACACACTCCAGTGACACATCCAGAGCGTGGAGGACGTGGATTCTCCTTGAGAAGAAGCTGAGTGAGATAGAATGCACACGGGTTCCGTGTGCATGTGTCCAGGCCACCCTGAGACGCCTCCGCTCTCCCACCGTTGGGTCCCTGTGCAGCCGACTCTGCCCGGGCAGCTGCCTCCTCATAGGTCACTCACATCTGCGCGCTGTGCTCCCTGTGTGCCTCGTGACCTTGAAGAATCTGTGTTGGACACGTTTCTCTAGACTTCTACAGGTGTGTGTCACCGTAGGATCTGAGAGCATTCGAATTCAAGACAAAATTAGAGTAATTAATAGCTGAATTAAAAATTAAGTTCTGGTGCTGGGTCTTAGTCCACCCGAACGAGGATGGACTGGGTCCGAAGAAAGGTAAGTGCGCCGCTCGCCCGTTCCCCAGCCTCCCAATCCCGGAGAAAATCAGATGCAGCGGGGAGTCAAGTCAAGCAAGCAAGAACTCCGTTTATTGGCACATGGCAAAGCCTTTTAAAGCACAAGACCACATGATGACTGGAGCAGGGCTTAAGGATCAACCAATTACTTAAAAGGTCATTTTACAGGGCGACTTTTTACAGGACCAGCCATATGTCTGTACACTCGTCATCAGTTGTCGTCACCTCCCTTGATGCTGCACAGCCAATCAGCTTTGGTGGTAAACGACTTTGGGTACTGCCCACCTTACTTCCTTTGGGCGCCATCTTTGAATTGCCATGTGTGCCTAATTTCCCCACATTCTGGAACAAATTCATCTTGTGTACTATATATAATAGTAAACTGGATTCATTTTTAAGTACAAATTTATAGTTGCAGAAAATTTAGAATCATCTAAACAACATAGTCTCCCAAATTATTTTATTTAAAGATTTGCAGGAAATTGCCAGGCAAACCACAAATGGGTGTGAAATGTGAACTCCTCTCAATTACTCTGTGAATTTAGAGATGAAATTTAAAAAGAAGTTTAGCTTGGGGCGGGGGGACAATTCTATATCCAGCCACAGTGTCAGTTCCCTTCGAGGATGGAATCCGCACATTTCAGAGACACACGTTCCCAGTTTACCTGGACCTGCGGTTTCTTAGAAAACTGTTAGATAGTGTGCTGCCAAGAGAGCATCGTGAACCATGGTGCAGGAAGGATTCAGGACACAAGGGAATGAAAGGGTCCCCAGGATGAGCGAGCGTGCCCACGGCGGTGACCGCGCACCGTGCCCCAAGCCGAGGCTTCTGCAAGTGAAAATATCCAGAGCGTGTTTGCATGGCAGATGGGCAGCTGGGGGTTGGATTAATTCACAGTGGGAACAGAGAGAGCTAAGCAGAGAGGCAGAAGAGAAGAGAGAATATTCAATCCAGGACTGAAAGACGACGCAGGGCGAAGGAAAACATGGTTATGTCGCCGTGTTCAAAGACAAGCTTTTATTTTATTTTATTTTTTGACAGAGTTAGAGAGAGAGAGAAAGGTCTTCCTTTGCCGTTGGTTCACTCCCCTAATGGCTGCTAGGGCCGGCACTGCACTGATCTGAAGCTGGGAGCCAGATACTTATCCTGGTCTCCCAGGCAGGTGCAGGGCCCAAGGACTTGGGCCATCCTCCACTGCCCTCCCAGGCCACAGCAGAGAGCTGGCCTGGAAGAGGAGCAACCGGGACAGAATCCGGCGCCCCGACCAGGACTAGAACCCGGGGTACCAGCGCTACAGGCGGAGGATTAGCCTAGTGAGCCACAGCACCAGCCGAAGACGAGCTTTTAAGAAGTCAATGTTTCACTAGCCCAAGAGCCACCAGTCTCCGCCACGCACAAGGGCTGGTTAAATTCGCAAAGCGCACCACCTGCTTCCAGGAATGTGGCGCGGCCCCTGCACAACTGTGTCCTCTGGATTCCTCGGGTGGCCGGCTTCCTGAGTGGTACAAAGATTCCGAATTTCCTTGCCCCCGACTGAGTGCTCAGAGAGTTCCCGACTTTGCAGATTTTACGTCCAGATTTCCTGGGGCTGGGTTCGGCCTCCCTGTATCGCGGTTCACAAATCCTGCTCCTGGCTCTGTGCTGGGAGACTCGGGGGGCTCCTTTCTCCTAATGAACCTCGAGGGGCCTCGCAGAAGATGTTAGTGTGTGCGGGGATTTAGAAACTTCACTGATCCGACTCCGCGAGGGGGAAGGAAATCTCTTCTTGCAATTTCCATAAGGCCAACCTAGCTAAATATAAATTTAAGAAGTAATTTTGCCCAAAGCTGTATTTTATTCATACTTAGGCAGCTTTGTTGATTTCCACGGTTTATTAAGTGTTAGATAACAGCATTTGAAGGAAGAAGATAAAGCAATTTCATAGTTTACTCATATGATTAAGCAAATATTATGTTTCTCTCTTGTGGGATTTTAAGCATGTAATCGTAAAGCCTATTCCCCAAATATAGTGTAAGAACTAATTTATCTTTTTTTAACTTTTTATTTATTTGTTTGAGAGTTAGACTTACAGAGACAGGGAGAGACAGAGGGAGGTCTCCCATCCGCTGGTTCACTCCCCAAACGGCCACAAAGGCCAGAGCTGGGCCGATCCGAAGCCAGGGGCTTCTTCCAGGTCTCCCACGTGGGTGCAGGGGCCCAAGCCCTGAGTCATCGCCTGCTGCCTCCCCGGGTGAACGCCAGCAGGAAGCTGGTGGAGCCAGGACTTGGCGCTGTGAACACCACGCCCTTTCTCCTTCTCGACGGAAGGGAAAGTGGACACTCTCATTAAGGTCACTCTCTCCTCTGTGACCAAGCAAACAGAAGCTGTGTAGTCTCGGGTTTACCGGGCGGCGGGAGGCGGACCCCTCAGCCCTTGGAGCCGCTCGCTCATCCTGACACTGCAGAGGCTGAACACGTGGCCGCAGGTCCTGCCCAGGAACCTTCACCTCTGGCCCTCACTGCGGCCCCGCCAGCTGCTTTGCCACTGCTGCCTGCCAACTCCTGTCCGTTTCCTTACTCACCCGCTTGCTTCTGTAGCTGCTGGGGGTGTTGGCTTGTGCCGTCCGAGTCATCAGTGACGCGACGTCATAGCTGCACACTGCCCCACGGTCCCATGTGCAATCCCATCGATCCTGAGATGCATGCTTAGTGGCTCGCTAAGCTAACAGAATTGGTAGGGGAAAACAGCGGGAAGTCAGATGAGACTGGGCATCCCAGGAGGACTGAGCAAGGTATAAGTAGCAAGGTATAAGTCCCAGATGAGACAATGAAGCAAAGCTTGGGGACTTGAAGGTTGATTGATAGCGGAAAGACAGCCAGCAGGGCGTTGTTCTAAAACACAGTTACGCTGGACCTATCCTGGTTTTCTCCCTTGTGTTTCAGAATGTCAACTGTCTTAGGCATCCCCCAGAAGATTCTAGAATGAGTGTGGATGTGTCAATAACTGTTAAGGAGGAGGGGGGTAAAGCAGGAGAGACCAGGACAGGGAAGAGGGCAGCAGTGGGGAAGACCAATAAACAGGGAACCTCAGTCGGGGTCCCACAGACAGTGGCCTCCGCCTGATGCCACAGGGAGCTTCAGGTTGTAAACCAACCCCTGGAGGTGCAAGGGACCTGGCCCTCCGTGTCCTTGCGCCTGGCCTGTGCTGGCCAAGTAGCTACCTGACAATACAAACCCCCATGCTCTTCTGGGTCCCTGCTGTGTTAACAGCTGAAGGCAGTGGGCAGAGGCCAGCCACAATACAGGGTGTGAGCAAAAAAAAAAAAAAAGCTCACCAAGGTAGAGGAATGCACAGAAACAGGCAAAAACTGGGTAGAGTGGTCTACAGAGAGGTAGGCAGAGCTCCGACAAATACCTTTGGCTAAAATTACTGTTTAAGGTAACCTTGGAACTTGGGAGAAACCTGCTGTAAAATTTCTCAAGAATCAGCGCCTACTAACTCTGCTGGCACTTGCGAGTGGCACATTCTTGTGCTCCTCCCGTGTAGATGTCTGGATAACAGATTCAGAGAACAATCTTTTTACTGAGGCACAGGTGTCAGATTCTTGTCCCTGCCCCGACTGTCCATATCTTGGCATTACTAACCTTGAACAACACATGGCTTAAGCTTTTGTGGAGATGCCTGAAATGAACTGAATTGTGTCCCCACCACCAGCAGCAGATTCATACGTCAATGCCCTAAACCCCCAGTGAGATCCTAGTTCAGGCCAGGAGATGTCGAAGGTTACACGAGGTCATAGGTGTGGCCTTGATAGGATCCGCAGGAGAGAGCTCAGGTCCTCTGGTCACTTGGCACCTTGATCTTAAACCTACTATCTATCCTCCACGACCGTAAGAGAGAAATCTCTCTTGTTTAAGCCCCCCTGTCTGTGGGGTGGCAGGACAAGCATGTTGGCGGTGTCACACGCCTACAGTCATCTGTAAGCATTTTTTTTTCTTCAGGAAAATGCAAAACTCCAAATAACATCCCAGAAACCATCTTCCAACACCAGCTTGTCCCTGGCTAACAAACAGTAATGCAAGTCATCTTGTATGCACTTTCACGATATTCATCGTGAATCGTGCAAGATTGGAGTGCAGTTTTGCCTTACACCTTTCCTGGTTGGACCTCGTGTTTCCTGTTTGTCTCAGTGAGATTGTTCTTTCTCTGCCTTCTGGGCATCCTGGAAGAGACTGGTCTCCAAGACATTGCAGGAGGAACTGGGAGCTGAGCAGACAATGTTCCCTGGCCAGAACCGCTGCAGAGGTCCCTGTAAAACTTGAACACAGAGCCAAGAGTAGCTTAAAAAGTCCAGGTGCTTCCTAGAACAGGGACCAAAGTGTCCATACTCACAAAGAAAACGTTCTGTGTACAGGCACGCTGCAGAAGAGGGAGTTAGCCACGGGGCTGACGTCTCATTCACTCCACAACCCGATGCCCCATCCTTGTGGAGCCCAAACAGAAAGGCAGGTTGCTCTTGGAAGCCAGCCAGCAAGGCTCTCTAGGGCAACGGTATGGAACTGGCCCATTACATAGAACTTGAACTTGCCGGTCAAGCCCAACGTTTGGCTCATAGCTGTCTCTCACTGGCTAGGTCTTTAAATGGATTCAGTGACCGTTTCTGTCCTATCTAGAGCGGTGAGCAGTTTCTGGGTTCGAAACCCTGCGTGGCATTCCGTCTCTTAAAATGCAGGACAGTGCTCTCCTCCTGATGACGGACGCGGGCTTCACTGCTTCCACTGCAGACCCAGTCCTGAGCTGTGCTCCGTGCTCCTCCGCAGCCTTTCTCCCGTCTCTGCAGGGACTTCTCTTGTGATCCAGTTTCCCGCTGGTGGAGTGGAAGTGTCAGTAGAGGCAAGAGCTGGTGGAGAAATTGGGCTCTTTTGTGCTGGCCGATAAGTGGAGAGGAAAGGCTACAGGGAGAAAACCAACAGTAATTCCATGGCCAAATGTTTCTCTGCAGGGTGCTGTCACCAGGGAAGGGCTTGGTCCTGAGACAGAGCAGCTGTCTAGCCAGGCCCATTCTTGACATTCCCTGAGCTCCTCATGAATGTGCTTTGTTAACTGTACTCGCGTGCGCATAACTTGAAGAGTTGTAAATGGCATTCGATAAATATTTAAATGGATGCAACCATGTGCACCTTGTTTTTAGAGCACAGTCTACAAGAACAGAGAGCAAATCGCTTGGAAGAACCTCCAAGTAGTGCGGAGGGCAAATGGATGTCAGAGCCGGTTTGTATCCCAGCCGCCTTCCACAGTCATTCATCATTCCTGTCTCTGTGGTGCTGACAGTGCCGGGCTCGGGTGGTACTGAGGAGGACCGGACCCGTCAGACAGCCTGGCTCATGTCTTCACCCTCCACTTAAGACCTTGTGATCTCCAGGAGGTTACTGTACCTCTGCCTGCCTGGCTTCCTCTTCTGTAACACAGCAGTGATGGCAAGGATACAATTCCTGTGGGCCCGTTGTGCAGGCACTGTTCATATCATAAGACAAAGCCTCCAAGGTTCCAGTAGCTTGGTAGGTTTTCATGATAAGAAAAGTAATGATTAAAACTCATTGTGAGGGGCCAGTACTGTGCCATACAAGGTCGGGCCTCCACCTGCAGTGCTGGCATCCCATATGGGCGCCAGTTCAAGTCCTGTCTGCTCCACTTCCGATCCAGCTCCCTGCTAATGCACCTGGGAAAGCAGCAAAGATGGTCCAAAGTCCTTGGGCTTCTGTACCCATGTGGGAGACCTGAATGAAACTCCTCTCTGCTGGCATTGGTCTGATCCAACTCTGGCCATTGTAGCCATTTGGGGAGTGAATCAGTGGGTGGAAGACCTCTCTCTCTCCCTCCTTCTCTTTCTGTATCTCTGCCTTTCTAATAAATAAATCTTTAAAAAAAAAAAAAACTGAGGGGCCAGCGCCATGACTCACTTGGTTAATCCTCCACCTGCGGTGCCGGCATCCCATATGGGTACTGGTCCTAGACCTGGTTGCCCCTCTTCCAGTCCAGCACTCTGCTGTGGCCCGGAAGGGCAGTGGAGGATGGCCAAAGTGCTTGGGCCCCTGCACCTGCGTGGGAGACCAGGAAGACGCTCCTGGCTCCTGCCTTCAGATTGGCACAGTGCCGGCCATAGCAGCCATTTGGGGGGTGAACCAATGGAAGGAAGACCTTTCTCTCTGTCTCTCTCTCACTGTCTAACTCTGTCAAATAAATTAAAAAAAAAAAAACCTCAGTGTGATAAGTGCTATAAAAAGGCATATTCTGTAGGTCTGTGGCCCTCATAGGGGGAGTTGCTCAGTTTGAAGGGATAAGATGGTTTCCAGGTCTGGTGTCAGCCCTGAGCATTTTACCAAGGAGACAAAAAGAGAAAAAGGACTCCAGAAAGATACAGGACATGAGAAAACAGGGTGCTGTCCAGGAATGTTGAATCATGTAGTATGTTAGCAGAGACTCTGGGACTACACCAGAGAATGATGTAGGGGTGATAAAAAGGGGTGGGGTATGCTACAACAGCTAAATATATTGTAGGACATTTGACAATCATATTCTAGCAGGACTGTTGTAGATGTGGTGAGGGAGGTGTGTTCTAGGAGGACTGTTGTAGTGAGGGAGGTGTGTTCTAAGAGGACTGTTGTAGATGTGGTGAGGGAGGTGTGTTCCAGGAGGACTGTTGTAGATGAGGTGACGGAGGCGTGTTCTAGGAGGACTATTGTAGATGAGGTGAGGGAGGTGTGTTCTAGGAGGACTGTTGTAGATGTGTGTGGAGGTGTGTTCCAGGAGGAATGTTTTAGATGTGTGAGGGAGGTGTGTTCCAGGAGGACTGTTGTAGATGTGTGTGGCGGTGTGTTCTAGGAGGACTGTTGTAGATGTGGTGAGGGAGGTGTGTTCCAGGAGGACTGTGTAGATGTGAGGGAGGTGTGTTCCAGGAGGACTGTTGTAGATGTGTGTGGCGGTGTGTTCTAGGAGGACTGTTGTAGATGTGGTGAGGGAGGTGTGTTCCAGGAGGACTGTGTAGATGTGAGGGAGGTGTGTTCTAGGAGGACTGTTGTAGATGTGGTGAGGGAGGTGTGTTCCAGGAGGACTGTTGTAGATGTGTGTGGCGGTGTGTTCTAGGAGGACTGTTGTAGATGTGGTGAGGGAGGTGTGTTCCAGGAGGACTGTTGTAGATGTGGTGAGGGAGGTGTGTTCCAGGAGGACTGTTGTAGATGTGTGTGGAGGTGTTTTCTAGGAGGATTGTTGTAGATGTGGTGAGGGAGGTGTGTCCCAGGAGGACTGTTGTGGATGTGGTAAGGGAGGTGTGTTCTAGGACGACTGTTGTAGATGTGAGGGAGGTGTGTTCTAGGAGGACTGTTGTGATGTGTGTGGAGGTGTGTTCTAAGAGGACTGTTGTAGATGTGGTGAGGGAGGTGTGTCCAGGAGGACTGTTGTAGATGTGAGGGAGGGAGGTGTGTCCAGGAGGACTGTTGTGGATGTGGTGAGGGAGGTGTGTTCCAGGAGGACTGTTGTAGATGTGGTGAGGGAAGTGTGTTCCAAGAGGACTATAGTAGATTTGGTGAGGGAGGTGTGTTCCAGGAGGACTGTTGTAGTGAGGGAGGTGTGTTCTAGGAGGACTGTTGTAGATGTGGTGAGGGAGGTGTGTTCTAGGAGGACTGTTGTAGATGTGGTGAGGGAGGTGTGTTCCAGGAGGACTGTTGTAGTGAGGGAGGTGTGTTCTAGGAGGACTGTTGTAGATGTGGTGAGGGAGGTGTGTTATAGGAGGGTAGATGTGGTGAGGGAGGTGTGTTCTAGGAGGACTGTTGTAGATGTGAGGGAGGGAGGTGTGTTCTAGGAGGACTGTTGTAGATCTGTGAGCGAGGTGTGTTCCAGGAGGACTGTTGTAGATCTGTGAGGGAGTTTTGTTGGAGATGCTTAGTGTGAGGTTTATGAGAAAGTTTCACTCTGCAGCGAGGCAGGGAAATGGACCCCAGTGTCAGTGCTGGATACAGCTGGGAACTGGAGAAACTGGAAAAGCAGAGAGGGCAGCTCGCCGGAGAGGATTCCCAGGAGCACTCTGAGGTCTGCTCTTGTTCCTTTACCCCTGGTTGTTAATGAACAGGATCTTGGCTGCTGTGATGTGTCAAATAAACCATTTAATCCTTCTGAAGATCTGATCAGGAGAAGAGCTGTCTCTCCACTGTATGGATCAGAAACCGAGACAATGCAGATAAGTGGTTCGTCTAGGACCACACTGCTTGCAAGAAGGCAGCTGGGCCTCAGGTCTGCCTGAAGCCACGGTCCTTTTCCACGCCAGGTTTCTAGTCTGCCAACCTCCTCCTGTGTCTCCTTCACCCTTCTCCACCCCCAGGCTCACCCGCTGGCTTCACCATCACTCCCGCTGCCTGGTGCCTCTGCCTTTCCCACCCGTGCGCCCTGTGGACTGGCTCATCTGCTGTCTTATTTCTGGGCTGCTTTGCACATTTGTCAGAAGCCACAGAAGGAATTCACGTTCTCCAACTGAGTTCACTGCTTAGCGTCCCAGCCAACACTCTACACATGTCTGGTCCATTCTGTGGCCTGTTCCCAGGAACAGTCTCAGGCGGAGCCTGTGGTCTCTCAACCACAGAGCCATCCCCAGCTCACAGCTGTCACCCTTGTCCCCTGTCGTGAGGAAAGCTAAAGCCATGTTTCTGTTCCTTATTTAGATTCCCTCTGCTCCCTCATCAAACCCTGCCCCTCCACCACACACACTCCACACACACACGCTCACACACACATACACAAACACACACACACACACACACACACTCAGACACACACATACACAAATACACACACACATACACTCACACGCACACACACACACACACACAAACCCTGATGGAACTGAGTCTGGCCACTTGGTTTCTCACTGGAATCCCCAATCATTCCCCTCCCCGGCGGTCTTCCTGGACGACCCCCTGTGTAGACTCATCATGGTGGACCTTGGATCCCTAAAAACATACCTGCTCCTTCTCTTTCCAGCTTCGCTCGCTTGGATCCTATTGGTGGTTAAAAGCCAAGGAATTTTATTTTGCGCCACATAGCATTGTGTGGGGTATGTGGCCAGCACTCGAAGTTTGGCCCCTGAAGGCAGCTGTGTGTCTGCATCGGTTCTCTCTCCCTTCACCCTCCTTTTCTTTTTCCTGGCTTCTGTGTATGGTGACTTTGCTGCCCTGCTCCCAAATCCTCCCTCCCCTCTGCCTGGTGAGGGTAAGACAGTCACGGGCCAGGAGAACATTCTGTGTCCTCGCAGGTGCTGGAGCAGCGGTGAGGCAGCTGGTGCAAATTCGTCACTTCGGGGTTCATCTTCTTCTTCATCCCTGACGCCGGTTGAAGGGCATGTGGCCAAAGCAGCATTTCCTGCAACGTCATTGCAATTAAATTACAAAATGTTCATGCTTTTCCTAAATTTGGGGCAGATCCGTCTTTTTGACGCTGCCTGTGGTTTTAGTGCAAGCTCTCGTGGTGGCAGTACCTCGTTGCCCTCTGCCTCTGCCAGCTTGTTGGTTGGAGACTGCAGAGTGCAGGTGGCAGTACCTCGTTGCCCTCTGCCTCTGCCAGCTTGTTGGTTGGAGGCTGGAGAGTGTAAGGGCCACGGAGCAGAGGCGTTCGTGCTGCGGCTAGTGCAAGGCGGCTGCAAAAGCACACAGCGTCCAGGCCATCGAGGCCAGAGCTGAAGTCTTTCCCTGTTGTTGAAGATGTTCGTCTAAACGCTTGTGCTGTTGTAGACCCTGCAGGAATCAGGTCGCCTGCTGCAGGAACACGAGCGATGTGTGAAGTTCCTCTCACTGAGGCAGTCGCAAGGGTAACTGTATTCCAGCAGAGACAACACTCTATGAAATGGAGGCATCGCTCTGAGGGTAATGAATTCCTTCACATAGGCTGTATACCATGTAGTGTGTGTGTGTGTGTGTATATATGTATATGTATGTATGTATATATACTATATATGTATATATGTATGTATATATACTATATGTGTATATATGTATGTATATATACTATATGTGTATATGTATATATATATACTGTATATATGTGTATGTGTATGTATGTATATATACTATATGTGTATATATGTATGTATGTATATACACTATATGTGTATATATGTATATGCATATATACTATATATGTATGTATATACTATATGTGTATATATGTATATGTATGTATATATGCTGTATATGTATATGTATGTATATATGCTATATATGTATATATGTATGTGTATGTATATATACTATATATGTATATGTATGTATGTATATGTGTGGATATGTATGCATGTATATATACTGTATATGTATATATGTATATGTATGTATATGCTATATGTGTATATATGTATATGTATGTGCACATACTATATATGTGTGTATATGTATGTGTGTATATGTGTGTATGTATGTGTGTATATATTATATATGTATGTATGTATACTATATATGTATATATGTATATGTATGTATATATGTGTCTGTATGTACTATACATGCATATTTGTATATATAAGTGTATATGTGTGTTTATACATACTCATATATATACATATATATATACACACACACATGCATACCCGTGCTCTCAAGACTTGTATGTGTGGTGGCTGTGAACACGTGAACATCCTAACCTGTATTGTTGAAAGGCGTTATTCTAGTTTCAGCAAAAGGCGCTGATACAAACTCTGTAGCTCCCCTGACTCCTGAAGCAGCGACAGGCGTAGCGCGGCAGGGGAAGAAGAGAACGTGAACTCCCTGTCACGCTTCAGCACCCGACGTGCCCGCCCTGATGCTGCGTGTGAAGTTATGTGTCGGAAATGTCAGAACACTCTGGCTTTAATGGTTATTACCCACGTCCCCTACCTGCTCTAAGCATTTACATAATTTGTGATTTTTAAGAATCTGTGTAAGGCCCATTGTCGTGGCACAGCAGGTTAATCCGCCACCTGCAGGGCCAGCATCCCGTATGGCACTGGTTCTAGTCCCGGCTGCTCCACTTCCAATCCAGCTCCCTGCTGATGGCCTGGGAAAGCAGGGGAGGACGGCCCAGGTGCTTAGGCCCCTGCTTCCCTGTGGGAGACCCCAAAGAAGCTCGGCCCGGCTCCTGCCATTGTGACCATTTAGGGAGTGAATCAGCAGATGGAAGGTGTCTCTGTCTCTCTCTTCCCCCTTCCTCCTCCTTTCTCTCTACTCTCCTTTCATTTAAATAAATGAACAAAACCTTTTAAAAAAAAGAATCTATACAATATTGGCTTACTTAACCAAATATTTCCCCTCAGTACTGTCAAAACTAAAGGACAGAAAGTCCTTTTAGTGTTCAGATTTGCTAAGTATTATTTACATTTCAAAAGATTTCAAATTTGCATCATCTTTATTTGTAACGGAAGGCTGTTTCCCCTAAATCCGTGTTAATATGTTTTTTCCAAGTCAAATTAAAAATGGAAAAAAGTCCAAAATATCTTTACATTTTCTTTTGATCTTTGTCAAACATTTAATATTTAATGTAATTGTCTTCTTTGCCTTGGTGGAGACAAATATTCCACTTCCTTTTCCCCTTAAAGGAGAGAAACACTGTAGCCAGATGACTTTGTTTACTAATGTGTCCAGAAACTGGCCTGTCGCCTAAAATGCTTACTGAGTCAGTGAGAAGACCTGATAATGAGGAAAAGGTCTTGAATTCATGCTTGGTTTGTGACATCAGCTTAACGACGTGGGGTCCCTGACAGCAAGGTGTTTCACGCAGACTCAGCGTTTAGGGAGAACTACATCAGAGTCAGCTCTTCTGTGTCTAGAGAGGTCGCCTGCGGCTGCCTTGAGCCGCCTCACCTGCAGGCCCCGAGAGGAATGCTGTCTGACCGGCTCCCAGGGGACCACACTGATTAGCGGTCATAGTGCAGGCAGCCGTGAACTTCTGGAAGCGTCTTGTGATGCAGGTGGTGGCAGCAGAAGGTCTCATCCCTCGGCTCCTCTGAGCTGTGCAGGGATGGAGGGGTGGAGAGTTAAGGAAGGCCATGTCACTTTCTGGTCGTTTTCTTGGTAATCTGTGCTAATACTTTTGGATCATCCATAGCGATAGGATAACAACTCCACTTGACTCTAAGGGTGACAACTTGCCCTTGGAATCTAGGACCTTTCTTTTTCTCGTAAGAAAAATGCTGTCCTGAGCATAGAACACGCTACACCAAGCAAAACACCTGCAAGGCAAGGGGGTCCTTGGAGGCCTCTGCTCCCTGCCTGCAGCAGGGTGGGCGGCGGGGGAGGAGGCACTGGGTGGGAGGGGGTGGGCAAAGAGTGAGCAGAGTCTCCTCACCCCGGCTCTGACCCAGGCTGTGGCTGTGTTTCCTTTGATCTCTTCTTTGCGTTGGGCAGGACAAAGCACGTTTCCATTAGTTAAGCTGCTCCTGGGATGGGGCTGCCGTGTCCAGAGGGAGAGAGACCGTAGGTGGGAAGAGTCGTTTTCCTTCATTTGTTCCTTCCCGTGGGAATGCACACAGCAAGCCGTGTGCACCTGCAGGCGGATGTCGGGAAACTGCTGTCCAAAATAGGACCCGATTGGTCACCATTCCTCTTGAGAGCTCCCCGGATCCTTTCAAAACCATCTTGGGAGAGGCAGGGGGCAAGCGGCTCGTTTCCACTTCACGCCTCACAGTTTGTTCCAGTGGCCACATAATCTCCATTAACCACGATGTTCCACTGCCAATAAAATGTAAACTTCGTGTTGAAAGTCAAGTTCACCAGGCAGATGTTACATGGCACAACCAATAGCGTTTTTGCTATTTGCCTTCATTTATTAAGAAAAAAAATCACAGTGATATGAGAGGTTTGCTGAAATGATTTTCCTTTTGAACCCGTGGCGCCCTTACCCTAAACACCTTCGAGAGATTTTGAGAGCTTGCTCAAAACGGTGTGACATTGATTTGAAACACACAATTGGCGAATGACATTTGAATGGAATCACTGGTTTTATAAAAGTTGATATTAAAGCCACCCTATAAAATGATTTCTTCTGTGTATGAAAATATGTGAGTGTGTGTGTTTTTTAAGACCCAGAAATGATTTGACTTTAATGCTAAAAGATAACCTAAATGTAGTCTCATACACTTGTAATTTGGAGCTAGGTCACCCTCACGTATAAAGAGTGTAATTCACTGTGTACAATTTTAAAATGTGTTTGTGCAATTAGCATTAGGCAATAATTGTATTCCTTCATTATTCTGTAATATTTTTGTCAGGAAATCTGCCCTTTTTTGCTTCTAACGTCAGTGTTTGTGGCACTCTGGGCTTCTTCCCCTGGAAGCCCCGAGCAGACATTTGGCAGCGGTATGGGAAGGGGTAATTATGCTGTCCAGGGAGTTTGTCAAGGAGCAGAGCGGTGGGAGATGAATGTAGACGTGGTGGTCGCAGGGGTCACAGCCTTGCGTTTGAGCCAAGCCTCGCTAGCGCTGTCTTAATTGAGTCTGAGGACTGGAGAGCTGTGATGTGGGAGGCACCTATTACAGGGAAGACACAGCCAACTAATTGGAAATGGGTGTGCGTGGGGCAGAACTTCAAACACAAAGACCTGGGCACCCCAGTGGCATTGGCGCTTCGTTAAAACAAATAGGGACCTCCATGTTCTAATTGATGGGATGCCCTCCCTTTGATAGCTCAGAAGCACGAATTCCTCACGAACCTCATTCACAGAACGTGGATATCATTAGCTTGAGAAGTGAAATTCCATTAGTACTGGAAACCTTTTGAATGCAGACTGTTTGGGGTTTTATATATTCAAGTTTTAGGATTATACTGATACTATTAACATGTCGTGTTATTTGTATTTGCTAGATCACAAAAAAACTTAAAAGACGGGTTCCATATATCATCGTATACAAAACAAAGAAATATCTGTGTTGTGATACTTAGAACATCTGATTTACCTAATCTGGTATAATTGCCTTTTTATAAATACAGCTCAGTTCCAACACATTCCCTTGTATATACAACACTCACATGACAAACTACCAAGTTCAGATGCTACTTTACAAAAGTAAATTTGGAATTGCAAAATAATTTGTAGTTGCAAAGAGATTTGGTGCGTATTTTAGCCTTTCTTCTTAAGCTCAAGCTCCTGTCGAACCCAACTCTAAAATATGACTGTCTGAATTTCGTGTTTGTTTCCTCCCTTCAGGAGGTGCAGACTCTCAGAGCAAAATGCAATGCGGTTTGGAATGCAGTGAACATCTCTGCCTGGCTGGTGTCTGTGCACAGGATAAAGGGGATGCAACCAATCCGCCCAGGGTTCAGCTCTGTGTAATTTACCAGGGTGTGCACGGCTTCTTTGGCGTTGTCAGCAGGAGAGATTGCTAATTGTCCATCCCTCTCCAAAGGCTCTGCTTTGTCTGGGGGCTGTTTGCCTCCTCCAAGCAGGCGATTTGCAGGGGGCAGCCCGAGGCTGACTTTGGGAAGGTCGAAGGAAGCAGCCCTGGAAGGACCATCTCGTTCAGTCAGCTGTGGCTTCAAAAGGACCAACGTGCGGGTCCTGGGCTTCTGGGCGTGGTCGGCTTGCCGGGCCTACAGCAGTTCCTAGCATTCACCTCCGTGAAAATTGTCTTTTCATTTCTTTGGCGTGAACAAATGCAATTAGCAAATCGTGACTTTTAATCTCTTAGGCTGAAAGTTCACTGATATCGTAGGCTCCTCTCTCAGTGTTTGCACATGATGCAAAGCTGGGAACATGCAGCGGTCCCCTGATTTTTCTAGTGTCGCTGTTAGAGACTGGCGAGGGGCATTGGCCTTGACCCTGCCTCAGTGGCTGAATGGAGATCTGACCGGTGCAGACCACCGTGTGCTTAGAAGGGTGCACCTGCAGGGGGCGAGGCCGACACGGGCTCAGACCTGGTTTCTGATCACCTGCTGGATGTGGACCTGGAATCCTTGGGAGTAACCATGAATGTTGCTTAATACTGGCTTCAACAGAGCGTAAGGCATTAGAATCCCTCCACCCTTCACTAACTGGGTGAGCTACCACGGCCTGAAGTATTTGAAGCTAGCTCCGTGCCTTATCTCAGGTCCTTACAAACCTTAAAGGCTGCAGGAAACACAAATGTTCCCTAAGAAATTTGTAAAGCAAGACCTGCTCAAAATGAAATTTGTGGAACTCAACATAACATTGACTGTTTAGTTTATTCCCCTTTATTAGTCATAAATCTAAACGATAAGCCTCCATGATTTCAAAACAAACTTTCTTTCACTTGAAATATGTTGCAGATTTTATGCAAAATACATGGTATCTTAACTGTAATTATTGTCCTGCACTTTGTACAAAACAGATTCATCGCGTGCAGGTTGCCTTCTAGGCCCTGTCAGTCAGCCACGTCACGGGATGTGCACGTCAACACCCAGGGAACACCACCAGTGATTGACGGGTCACAAGGCCAGCGTTGCACATGCTGAAGGCTTGTTGTGGTTTCAGTACATAGAATTCCTCGCCCTACTTTTGCCAGGTTGGAAACCCTAGCAGTTAATATGAAATAATTCTGTGAAAAATCTTTGTGGAGAGCAGAGAGAGATTCTTCTGGTGCAGGGAGGCAGGGGTGCCTGGAGGGAGCTGTGGCTGTCTTCAGGCTCAGTGTTGGAATCACACACACACACACACACACCGTGCTAATATCCTCCCAGGGTTACAAAACACTGTATGTTCTTCCTCTGAAGATGATGTGTTAAAATCAAGCAAACATGTAAAACCTCTAGAAATATGGAGATCTAAGTTAGAATCTTGTAAAAAGGTATGAACCAAAAGAAAACGGTGGATATTTGGTAGAGTTGATTTTTTTATCCTTATACAGATTGAAGAAAATGCCCACATAAGAAATGGCCTGTTAATAATTTCTGATTTCTCAAAAATGAACATTTGCTACTCAGTCCATTCATAATGGAGCACATCGGGCAGGGTGAGCATTCACGGGTAACTCGTTCATTTGAACTTTTTTTTAAGATTTATTTATTTATTTGAAAGTCAGAGTTACTCAAAAAAAGAAGGAGATGCAGAGAGAGAGAGGTCTTCCATCACTGGTTCACTCTCCAAATGGCCACAATGGCAGGAGCTGAGCCAATCCAAAGCCAGGAGCCAGGAGCTTCTTCCAGGTCTCCCACCCTGGCACAGGGGCCCAAGGACTTGGGCCATCTTCTGCTGCTTTCCCGGGCCACAGCAGAGAGCGGGATCGGAAGTGGAGCAGCCAGGACTAGAACCAGCACCTATATGGGATACAGGCACTACAGGCGGTGGCTTTACCCGCTACGCCACAGCACCGGCCCCTCATTTGAACTTTTATTAGGTGATATCAAGGCTACTCACAATGCAGACAGCAGCTCCCAGCAATGCGCTTCTCCATGTTTTTTGCCTGCACCATTAAAACATTGATATAATATCCAGCAGGACCTTTTTCTCACCCCTTCTGTATCTTGTCTGCATGGTCAACAGAGACCAGTTTTAGTTCCCTGCTGTCACTGGAGGTTAGATGTGGACTGGAATCCTGGCAGATCACTGTAACTAATCCATGAGCTGTGAGCTCTGTGACTGTGTGAACACAGCACCTGTTCCCATCCAATAGCCCGGCGCCCACAGACTCATTCTGTTGCAAGACAGTCTGGGTGTCACATGAGAATTACCTGAGATTTTCAAAATACGCCACACTCTCTCTGCAAGGGACCCAGGCACTGGCAATTTAAGGACCATCCAGGGGACTCGAATGTGCAACCAAAGTACTGAAGCACCGTTCTGGAAGAAATCAAAATTGGCATGAAGAAAATCCCACACACTGAACCCTGAGTTTACCATTAAAAACCGTGTTTTTCTATCAGGCTGAGGGAGGCAAAGTCAACTTTTACTGATATCACTTAGACTTTTGTGACGTCATTCAGGCATCCCTTCCTGTGTCACTGTGTGTGCCCCAGGCCCCCAGAAAACTGAGACAGAAATGGAGAGTTTCATTGGCTCCAGGCTCCCTGTTTTGACACAGAGCAGAGTGTGTGTGAGGACCCAGGACCTGAGCCATCGGGGCAGCCCGCTCTGGGTCGTCCTCCCTGCCCCATCATGCTCACTTCTAATCTGCTATCATCCCCTTGTTTTCCACCTGAACATCACCCCTGCTCCACGTGTATCTGACGTTCTGTGTATGTTCAGCTTCGTTCAAGTGCCCAGACACAGCCAAGTTATTTGTTAATAAAGGTTTAAGGTATAATCCCGCACAAGGATTCCAAAATTTTAACAGGGTGTCTTGGAGTCAGAAATAGCAGAGTTGTGAACTGTAGTGGCTGCAGTAATGAGAGAGGACTGGGTAATTGGCCCCCGGGGTCTTCCACGTTTCCCTCTGCAGAGTATACCACAGAGGCAGGCCTGCTCGGTAGGTTAAGCGTCTGTTCACATTAGCTCAGAGAATCCACGACTTCCAGATCAAGAACATGCATTTTTGGTTCCACATATACTGTTGTCCCCTTAGGCATATAAGTGGGGTACTCACTCGGGCTGGAAATTAATTAATTGTTATTTTACCCATGGCAATTTGCCAATAACACATTGAAATTATTAACTAAGGGAATCATGCCAGCAGTTGCTGTCCTTAAAAATGTTCTCCAGGCAGTTTCTTGAGACGAAGCTCCCTGTAAGACGTCATGGATGCTGAGCGGTATCCTCGAGTAGGAGAGAGTCTACAGCCTGCAGCTGGCCTCGAGCAGCGATGACTTAGCCTAAGAATCGCGCCTGTGCCAAGAACGCTGATGTCACCAAGCAATCATAGTCCCTACGCCTGTGTTCTACGATGCTGTCAATTTATCAGTGTTAGCAGTTCAAGAGCACTTACCAAGTCATTTTGTAAATCTTCACGTGGAAAACCAGCTTACCAAGTAAACTGTTAAATTTACAAAGGCAGGTTAAGGCTAGAGAGCTTGAAAAACCTTGATTTCATGTCTTATTTTGTATTATTTTTTGTCATAAGAACTGTAACCAAAATTATCATTTTTAATATCATTCACATCAGGTCTAATTATAATCTTTCTTTTTCCCTTTGCAAAATGAAAGGAAATATTGATGTGAAAGTTTTCACGCTGCCTGTTTGCACCACACACACGCACAGCGTTCTCCTCTAAGGTGATAAATCCTTGTCACCAACCACCATTGTTGTTGGGAATGCAATCCCCACGTTCAAGCTCAAGGTCAGTTGCCAGCTGGGGATGCTGGTGCCTTGGCTCCCTTCTTCTGGCAGAGGCTCTTAGTAGTGGCAGAAAAAGAAAATGGACCTCCTGTTCCCAATTTCACATGGCTCTTTTTTTCCAGAAAGGGGCAGTGACCTTGCCAGAAGGATCCAAGAAGGTTTGCGGTAGTGTTGCTGATGGATGGCCAGCTAGCTGGGTGCCGGCAGCTGTTCTGACAGAGTTGGGGCTGGGGCCTGGGGAGGGGGCGCCACACTTCAGTGCATCGCACTCTTGCCCCGGCTGCCAGCAGTGGGCTTTTCAGAACTGCGGTTGATTCTCCCAGGAGATGACGGGCAGCCTCATCCAATCTAGAAGGTCCACCTGCCCGTCTTGCCTTTCATGACAGAACTTGCGTCTCAGTCCTCACACTTGCTCTACTAGTGAAATGCTATCCAGAGCTGATTTCAGCTTTGAAGCTTGCCCAGGGACTTCTACAGTAGACACTTTAATGTCTCCTAGAACACCTTCTGTGTTTCCCATGGTTTCCTTTTTTTTTTTTTCCTCAATGGCCGCTGCAGCCAGCGCATCACACTGATCCGAAGCCAGGAGCCAGGTGCTTCTCCTGGTCTCCCATGCAGGTGCAGGGCCCAAGCACCTGGGCCATCCTCCACTGCCCTCCTGGGCCACAGCAGAGAGCTGGCCTGGAAGAGGGGCAACCGGGACAGAATCCGGCGCCCCAACCGGGACTAGAACCCGGTGTGCCGGCGCCGCAAGGCGGAGGATTAGCCTAGTGAGCCGCGGTGCCGGCCTCCATGGTTTTCCTTGTCGCCCATTCTCTTGTTCTCAGCATGCAGAGACGGGGTCGCATCTGCCAGCGTGTCCCCTTAGTAAGCGCGCATTGGCTTAGGTGATTACGATTTCTAAAGTTTTATCAACTCTTTCAGCTCTTCTACTTTTAGTGTGACCTAAGGTGCATCTTTTCATTTTGTTAGGAAGTATGTGATATGGCATGAAATTAGAGTTTACGTAATTTATTATCTACCCCTTATATTTGGAGCCTAAGCAGAGTTACAGGAAGGCAGATCAGTAAGAACAAACTTGCTGCTTTTCTGTACTCCTAGCAATGCACTTTTTCTGACAGCTCACAACAACTCAGTAGATACGCGGTTGTATCCTTAGCACTAATTCTTATTTTTCTGTATTTATGGGATTCTGTAATTCTTATGGTTTACAAAAATCAGCAAATACAAATATTCTAGAGGGCGTCCTCGGAACACATCCAGTCGGTTTTCTCCCCAGCTGGAGATGACGGGGGGGGGGTGGGGGGGGGGAGGCCCCCAACCTGCTGCTCTAGTTTGTGAAGCCAGAGGGGCGTGGCCAGTTAGCCCGGCCTCACCTCTCATTCTGCAGGTGGAGGATGGATGCCTGGAGAAAGCAGGGCCCCTGTAACCACCGTCCTGTGGCAACGCTGGGAACAAAATAGGTGTCTCAACTTAGTTTTTAACTGTTTATGTGTAAGGGCATTTTCTCCTCTTTGGCATTTGAAATCCATGTAGGGTTTTTTAAAAATTCATTGTAGCTGTTTCTGACCTCTGTGTTGTCTGATCCTCTGTGTCCCTTTATCCTGCTTGTTGTCCTCGGGTTATGCAGCGTGAGCCTCGGGACAGCCTTCAGGATAAAGCAGACACCGTGAGAAAAAACGGAGGCGCATGCCCAAGAAAGGCCCGCCTACAGTGCTGTCTCTGAGTTTATTCAGTGAGTCTTATTTGAAAAGTCGTGCAACCTGGGGAACACCTGTGATATCCTCCCTGGAGATTCACCTTTCAGAGCCTTTGACAAATCTTAGTCCATGAAGAAGCCATTATGTTATTGATACAAAATCATCTTTTTAGAAACATATTTACATGAGAGAGAGATAACTGCCATCCACGGGTTCATTCCTCAGATGCGCACCACGACCACCATCTGGGGTCAACGTCAGGAGCCTGGAATTCAGTCCAGGTCTCGCAGGGAGGACCCCCGTCACTTGCGCCGTCACTGCTGCCCGCAGGGTCTGCATCAGCAGGAAGCTGGAGTCGGGAGCAGAGCCGGGGACACGGCATCTCCGCCGTTAGAGCGAATGCCTGCTGCTCCGCAAACTCTTCTGCTACAATCACTGGGAATAAGCAAAATGATGTTCAGGATCCAGAAGTGTTCATATTCAATTGACACGTGACCTGGGGAGTTCTTAAGTCTCTCTGCTCCTATTTCTTAACCTGTGAAATGGGGACCATAATGCATCCACTGTTGGAGCGATGTGAGAGAAGTTAGCTGGATGTTGGCTCCTTCCCACCACACAGAGCCTTTGTGTAAATGTGGCTGTCTCCCTCTGTGGTTTCCAGACAGCACGTGGGTGGTCTCCTTGGGGTCCGTTTGCCTTGTGACCTGTGCTAAACAGCAGGGTTTCCTGGGAAGTGAATCGATGCTAATTGAGGATTGCCAGGGAAGGAAAACAGAAGAATGTGTCAGTGGCTTTGTCACTAAGGCAACTTGGTGTGAAAGAAAGTCCTCAATGAAGTGCACACATGGCGCTGGCTTGTTTTCCCTCTCCACATTGCTCTCAGCCACATCTGAGGAGAGCCCACCTACCCGGGGGGCTGTTACCTCTTAGGAAGCATCCGGCTCTCACGGCAGCAGCTACAGTAATTGAGGCGAGTAATCGAAGAGCAGATGAACTTTCAGTGGTTGTCTAGCATCTCCTCGCCTATCAACGGTGGTAAAGAACACACGGCTTCATCTCTACATGCAGATGGACATCAATCCACCGTATTATTTTCCGTCATTATAATGTGGCTGAGCAGGTTTGACTCCTATCAGATTAGCAGGACATGAAAAGATGAGAAAGTTGACCTTCCTTCTGTCTGGGATTTGACATCCATGATGACTCCATGAAGAAATAGCCGAACGATACAGTGGCCATTAGGATAATATGTCAGCCTGAAAAACCACAGATTCTTGAAGGAGCCACTGGTCAGTGTCAGACCGCAAACTCCCGGTGCATCTGAAAGCCATTTTTTCTTACAAAGAATCCTTTACAGGATTACATTTATGTGGGTTGCAGGAAGGCTTGATTTTCATACAAATAAGAGTAAAGAGGCCAAGAGTGGAGGCTAAGCAAGCTGTTGGGCTGTGGTGCTGTAAAAGCACATCGCACTGCACCCCTGTGTGGTGTGTTGGTGACTCCCAAGACAGCTACCAAATTAAGTACTCAGAAATTCATAAAAATCCCAAGTTTAAGAATAATAGTAAAAAAGTGTAAAGAATCTTTCCCAACCATCTTGGTCGTTAGAATTTAAATCTCAAGGGTAGAGTGACAGTTGCCCCCATATGATTCACTTTCAGTTGAGCTTATAAATAAATGGATGTAAAGAATTGAAGCAGATTTCCCATGGAAATAAAGACACATGTTCTCTTGCAGTCAGATCTGAGTATGGATTGAGAGAAAGAATAGAAAATTAATCCAAACTACTGTCGGTAGGAAATTGATTTTTCAACTTAAAATAATCACTGTTTACATTGATCCCAGGAGTCGTGTCTCTGCAAAGTCTTGTTTCACTTCCAGCCTGCGTATTGAGCCGTGAGCAGCCATGTCCGCTTGGTGAAATATAACTGAGAGGGGCTTATTCCAACAGGGTAAATCTTTATTCAATGCCTTGAAAACTTTTTCAATATCCAAGAAAGGAGGAGGAAGGCTTTACAAATGGACTGCCCACCAGGCTCTAGGGCCACTCTCTAGGTCGTTGTAATTCCCATCCCCTTTCCCAGTGAGGAAGTTGGTAGAGAGAGGTCGTTCACTTGACACAGCTGTACCTCGTGCCGGCTACACGAATTCTGTGAAGATGGGAAAGGTCACCACTCTGTCATGACAAAGCAAACCTGCAGGCACTCATGGGCTGTATGATATGAAAAAGAGAGTGGTGCGGCTGAGAGCGCCTGGGGAGTGGGGAGGAGCCTCTAGATTCCTCTGGGCAGGAAGAGCCCAATGGGAGGAGGAGCCAGCTGCGTGGTGGCTGAAGTCAGGTGCAGCCCAGGGGCGGGAGGAGCCAGGGCCCAGCTCTGAAGCCCAAGCCCTGGGGCTCTGTGGGCAGAGGACGAACCGGAGCAGCTCCAGGTGGGAGGAGGGGGCGGGCAGAGCACCACGGACCTCACGCCAGGACCCCCCAGTACTGAGGAACAGCGGAGGTTGTAGCAGAGGGAGGAGCGCCGGACCGTCTGCAGAGAGGGAGCAGTGTGGTGGCCGCGGTGACCGACCGGGGAAGCAGGCCGGGAGCAGAAGCGGAAGGCGGGGCCGCTCCTTGGTCCAGGGCAGTGGGGGCGGTGGCACCGTGAAGGGAGGAGGAACCCGGACAAATTCTAGAATTTTGCCGAAATCCAAAGGCGCGTTCACTGGAAGGGGAGTGGGTTTCTCGGCGGGACTCGTGGTCTCTCTCTTCACTCCCTCAGTCTGAGCAGCTGTCAGACGCAGAGAGAAGACGGCAAGTGCACACTGGGCTGGGCAAGCGTGTTGGGCGTCGAGATCGGAGACAGATCTCTGAGAACCCGCCGACTTTCACGAATTTCACAGATCCAGTATCGATTCCAGTGCACAGTGAAGCAAAAATAGGATTTCGACTTTCATTGATTTGCGTGTTTGTGATGTGATGATTTGTTTATTAGAGAAAATATTGTATAGACAGTCAATGAAGTTTTAGAGAAAGATACGGAAGATTGACAAAAGTCGAAAATTATACTATGTGTTACCAACTTAGTTTACTCATCACTAAAGTGACCAAATTTAATAGGAAGAAATAGATAATAGATCTACTCAACTTCTGAGTGGGACTGAAATTCAACAGATACAGACTGGAGAGGATGAACTAGTTTTATAACCTAGAACATTTATGAGTTGGGATAAAACTGAAAAGTATTTCTGATTTAAATACAAGCAAGTTATAATTACAGTTATGTACACATTCGCTGATTGTGTTCAAAAATAAGAAAGCACTGTACCAAGTGCATTGTTTTATGGAGTGCAGATTGAGCAAAGGGAGTAACGTGCATTAATGTGAATGAATAATGATATGAGATCCCCATTTATCTTAAACCTGAGGCCAAGAAACAATATACCATAAAGTTATAAAACAGTAGTATTCTATAATTTTTAACTATTATGAGAGCTTATCCTCTGTGATGTGGCAAAATCCAGAAACACTGACTTGCAAAATAAACCCTATTTACCCATGTCTGACACTAAAACACGAGTAAACAGTCAAGACCCACACCTGGTCACCGCAGCCCACTTCCTGCACTGTATGAGCGTATTTTGAAAAGAGTGTCTCAGTAGGAATCAGACCTCACCGCACTGCCTGTCGTGGCGAACATTTTGTAGACTTGGAGAAACTGTTGCCTCCCGCTCCTCAAAATAGATTTTAAGTGGTGAATGTCACAAGAAAATATTACAATGTTTCACGTGTACTCCCATCTGCCTCACCCTGTGCGTTGACTGAGTATGAGACCCCCTTATTGCAAAACACCTGTTGCTCGGGGTTTGGAATTCTCAGGAGGAGTCCACTCACAGTCCAGGTGCACCTGGGGGCTGGCGGTCAGCTGGGCTGAGCTGTGTCTCCCTCCCTGTGAGCGCTCTCCCTCTGCTGTGTGCCGGACTCGATCCCGTGCCGGACTCGATCCCACGGACTCCGCAGCTGTGCCTGGGCCCGTGCTGGGGCCCACGTTCAGTATCTGGTAGCTGCGAGTGCTCCTGGCCCACAGCAGGGTCCACAACAGGGTGTGCGAGTGTGCGTGCCCTGTGTTTGTGTGTTATGACAAATACAGCATTTGTGACCAAGTGTTCATCGCCAAGCTGGTTAATTAACTTAATTTTTTTCTTTTTTTTCTTTTTTTTTTTTTTTTTTTTTGACAGGCAGAGTGGACAGTGAGAGAGAGAGACAGAGAGAAAGGTCTTCCTTTTGCCGTTGGTTCACCCTCCAATGGCTGCCACGGCCGGCGCACCGCGCTGATCCGATGGCAGGAGCCAGGTGCTTTTCCTGGTCTCCCATGGGGTGCAGGGCCCAAGCACTTGGGCCATCCTCCACTGCACTCCCTGGCCACAGCAGAGAGCTGGCCTGGAAGAGGGGCAACCGGGACAGAATCCGGCGCCCCGACCGGGACTAGAACCCGGTGTGCCGGCGCCGCAAGGCGGAGGATTAGCCTAGTGAGCCGCGGCGCCGGCCTGGTTAATTAACTTAAATAAACAAGAAGTAATTCCATGCAAAAGATGGACTGGAAGAAAAAAGAATTGTATTTATTAAAGCAAAATAACTCTGATACAAGTGCAGCACACGCTTTTATGTTTAAGAACCTGGCTTCCTTCACCTCGCAGTCATGCCTTCACACAACATAAAACCTAACAGCGTGACAATCCCTGAAATTCAGATGTTGACAAAGTAACGAGGCAGTGGATAAAGGAGAAAAATCACCAAAAGTCCAGGCAAAGTGTGCTGAGATGTATGAGAAGATGCTTAGCTTCACTTTAATAAGAGAAACGTGTACCCAAGCCGGTGTCTCCTCAGCCAGACCACGAACCTCTGAACTTCAGTTACCCAGGATTGCGAGGCTGTGGGAGGCGTCCACCCTCACACGGGGCCAGGCCACAGTCCCTGTGGGCGCACATTTGACAGATTTATGAAAGGTGCAAATCCATATGTCTTTTTGCCCCGTAATTCCATTTCTAAAAAATTATCTTGCAAATATGTTTGCACATATGTGAGTACACATATCTTCATAAGTACACATTGTAATATTTTAATGGCAAAAATTAGAAAGAAGTAACTGCCCACCATGGGTAACCCACAGAGTAGAATATTGTGCAGCTATGTCTTCTCTGAGTTTGGGTACAGAAAGGTTTCCAAGATATTTTAAGTGAAGAAAAGCAAGACCCAAGAAACGGTCTATATTACAATGCCTAGTGCATAGCAAAGTGTGGGAAGTCCATGAAGATCAAGGCATCTTTATACACATTATACACATTAAAGACTCCAGAGAACACCAGGGAGCTGACAGAAGTCATCCACTGAGGACAACACACCAGGAGCCAGAGGGGAGGGCACACAGCGGGGACAGAGCTGACCACGAGAAATCTTGGCATTATTTTGGGTTTGAACCATAAATTGTATTCTTTTCTTAAAAAAAAAAAAGATGAGTTAATGCACCCTATTTTATCAAGTATGTATGTTTGAAAAACCTTTACCCAAAAATTAACAGGAACAAATGAGGGGTGCCAAAACCTGACTCCTGTTAATTGTATAAAATGATGCTAAGCCTTACTATTCCTGTGAAACCCTGTAGTCAATGTTCAGAATAGATGGAAGTTTTCACTAAACTTCACCCACTTCTGTTATCCAGTCCTTGAAAGAGTAAATTCAAAAAGAAAAGCTTATCTTACATAAAAGTAGGGGGCAAGCCTCGTGCTTGCTAAGGCCTCTAGGCTTTCTGCCTCCACACCGCCCTTCTCCTCCCAGGCTCCTGGAAGAAAGTCTCAGGGCTCCTCCATCCTCTCTTGCCCCCTTCTGGCCACGCAGTACATTGAAAACCAGCTGATGTTTTCAGAGTGAATCTGACCATCCAACTGCTCTCCACCCTTGGAAGCCTTTCTCCTTACAGTTAGAATAGCAAGCTAGTTTATACGAGGCCCTAAGGAATTGGAACGAGGGGCCCGGTGTTGTGACGCTGGCATCCCATATGGTGCCAGTTTGAGTCCCCGGCCGCTCCCCTTCCTATCCAGCTCCCTGCTAATGCGCCTGGGAAAGTAGATGACCCCAAAGGCTCCCTGCACCCACATTGGAGACGTGCATGAAGCTCCTGGCTCTTAGCTCCTGCCTGGCCCAGCCCTGGCCATATGGCCATTTGAGGAGTGAACCAGAAGATAAAAGATCGCTCACGCTCGCTCGCTCGCTCTCTCTCTCTGTCTCTCCTTCACTCTCTCTGTACTCTGCCTTTCAAATAAACACATCTGTAGTAACAATGCGGGTGCATACCCACTGCATGGGAGGCCAGTTTGGAAAGCTGTTCACATGGGACTTGTATCTTTGGCCTCTAGTAGAATTCAGTATAATCATAATTATGTACTTAGGTGACAATTAAAAACAAATTTTCAAATCATTGACTTTTAGGGAATAACACTTTATAGTCTATGATTTTGTTCAGTTAAATAATTTCAGTAAATGCTCTCATACACACAGGTGTAAAATCAGTTCTGGCACAGATAATGATTCTGTGTAAACTTGTCCCCTGATCATTTCTTGTTCACAGAGAAAATCAAAACCAACAAGCTGGAATAATGTGCCAGACTGAATAATAGTAATAATCGATGAGAAACAAAAGGAGTCTTAAAATTCTGAATTGTATTATTTTGTTTGCTGTGAAAGGCCTGTTTAATGTCTGGCCTACATCTATGTACACTTGAACTCCTTTGGTTGCAAATGATTTATGAAAGAAAAGGTTGGGCTACTCCAGTGCCTCGTGTATACCTTTGATTAGTGAAAAAAAAAGAGACTCTAAAAGTTCAGAGAGCGATTAGCAGATCCTCAAGCCAGCCTGTTTATGCTTTTTCTAAAAGTGGATGCTTGTTTCTTTCCCAATCTGTTTCCACATCACTGCAAGCCCCCAGCAACGATCAGACCCATCAAGCCCGGAAAAGGACACCTTGCCCTTGGTGACAACTGAGAAGCTGAGAGACTTCTCATGGCCATGTCTGTGCTCACTGTCACAGACCACACAATATCTGCAGCGGAGTGTTTGTTACTCAGTCAACACTGAGATACACGTTGCGTAAAGCAAGATACACTTGCGTAATGGCAAGTGTAGCTCCAGCCTGGGCTGAGAGAGGCCTCACGTGGCAGGGCACAGTGGGGCAAGAACAGTGCCTTCGGGGAGACCCCCTTCCCTGGAAGAGTCTACCCTCGCCCGTCCTACCTGGGAGGTGTGGGGTTGAAATGCATGTGGACAAAGTGCAGGGAGCGGCTTCTGTGTGACAGGGCTTTAAAAGTGTGTCCCTTGCAGGGTACAAAGACAGGCGCTGGGCGGAAATGACTGTCTCCTCCGTGTGGAGCTCATTGACAGCTGATAATTAGCACGCGGCTTAGCAATGACAATTAGCTCCCTCTTTAGAAAAGTTCCGGAGGAGCTCTGCGGCCTCTCTGTCCACTCCCTCCCCAAAGCCTTCTCTTATTTTTAGAGTAGGAAGAACTGAAGAGGAGGGCTGCTGCGGTCTGAGTCAGCACCGGCCCTCACTCGCGCAGATTACCTGAGATGAGGGTTTCTTTTGTCCCGCTTCCTGTGTGCTGTTTCTCTCATCCTGGCCGCTCGAGGCAGTGGGCAGGGATACAGCAGTTGAGCCTGTGCTTGGTACATGCGCCAGGTGCATAGATCTCCAGTCCCACTGCAAGCACTGGCTTTGAAACCAGCATGCAAAAGGTCTTAAGGAAAGAGGAAGGTGTTTCTCTGGTCTGTATTCTGCCTTTGGTACCACACACACACTCTCACACTCACACACACACACTCACACACACATTCACACTCACACTCTCACACACACTCACACTCACACACTCACACATTCACACTCACAACACACACTCACACACACTCATACACTCTCACACTCACACACACATACACTCACACACTCTCACAACACACACACACTCTCACACACTCACACTCTCACACACTCACTCTCACACTCACACACACTCACATGCGCACACACACACTCGCTCGCACTCCCACACACGCTCCCACACACACACTCTCTCACTCTCGCTCACACACACTCGCACTCACACACACTCTCACACTCACATGCACACTCACACACTCACACTCACACACACACTCCTCTCACACACACTCCTCTCACACACACACACTCACACTTTCACACTCACACACACATACACACACTCACACTCTCGCTCACACACACACACACTCACACACACTCTCACACTCACTCTCACACTCACACACACTCACACACAATTCAGTGTGTTTTGGAACTCTGAAGCAAATTAGGGAAACCACGTTCCTTTTCTCAAAGCTAAAATTATAAAACAAATGGCAGGAATTGAAAAGTCAAAGCATAAAAATTCTACAGTCACTTGAGACAGTTTATAAAATGCAAGCTCAAGGTAATTAAAATTGATATTAACCAGAATTTTCCTGTTAATGGTTTTGCTAGTCAATTGTTTTGAATTATGTCAATCCATATTTATGGATCTTGGACAAACTGTCCCTTCCGCTTTATTGTTTATATCGGGCTCTGCAAAAATGCCGTCAGTTCCTGACAATCCTTTAAAAACTGGACTTCAGACTTTCGTGGTTGCTTCTGTAGGGAGTTCCATATGTGATAGATTATGGAGCCACTGCTTTTTGTCTCGTGTTGCATTATCTGACAGACAGAAAGAGAACAACCCCATCTGCTGGCTCACTTACTAATTTATTATGGCCCCAATTAATTTATAACGCCCCCCGTGGCTGGGGCTGGGCAGGACGTGAGAACCCAATCCAGGTACCTGAGCCATCAGGGCTGCCTGTGAGAATCTGCGTTAGCTGGAACGGGGCCTGGCACTCAGGCACTGGGACACGGGCTGTCCTAACCCTTAGGCCAGCGGTGCACAGTCGCTGCTAGTAGGGACCTCGTTTTTAGCAAGTCTGTCTTGGTGCTCTTGGGCTGTGGGACGGGAACTGGAGACGACAGCTCTCTGATGATGGTCGCCCCAGACAACCTCCACGTTGAGTAGGGAATCTCTCCTGGCAACGTCTCTTGTTCACATTTGCACACCTACACTGACCAGAAAACCTGAGCTATGCACTGAATTTCTAAAAACTTCTCTTTTTGCATGCAAAAAAAAAAAAAAACAATGGGGATAATAGCATTTTTGAGGAAGTGGCACAATGATTAAATGAGCTAGTGGCCGGCGCCGCGGCTCACTAGGCTAATCCTCCGCCTAGCGGCGCCGGCACACCGGGTTCTAGTCCCGGTCGGGGCGCCGGATTCTGTCCCGGTTGCCCCTCTTCCAGGCCAGCCCTCTGCTGTGGCCAGGGAGTGCAGTGGAGGATGGCCCAGGTGCTTGGGCCCTGCACCCCATGGGAGACCAGGAAAAGCACCTGGCTCCTGGCTCCTGCCATCGGATCAGCGCGGTGCGCCGGCCGCAGCGCGCCGGCCGCGGCGGCCATTGGAGGGTGAACCAACGGCAAAGGAAGACCTTTCTCTCTGTCTCTCTCTCTCACTGTCCACTCTGCCTGTCAAAAAAAAAAAAATAAAAAATAAAATAAAATAAAATAAAAAAATGAGCTAGTGGCTGTCTAGTCGTTAGACAGTCTGGGATCTAGAACAGCTCAGCAAATGGTAATTAACAGTTCTTATCACCTGGAGAATCAGGACTGGGAGCAACAGTGTCCAGACAGATGAGAGAACTTTTTGAAGAGAAGGAGCTATGTCCTACACCTTCCTCTTTTGTTTATAATTGTGGAGGGATTGTTTAGCCTAGTGATTAAGAGCGTCTGAGTTCAATTCCTGGTTCCAGCTTCCGGCTGTGGCTTCCTGCTCCTACAGACCCTGGAAGGCGTGGTGAGGTCTCAAGAAATGGAATCCTACCACTCGTGTGTTAGCAGTTTTCAGTTTCAATTCGGACTAATCCTGGCTGCTGCAGGCATTTGAGGAATACGCTAGCAAGTGAAATCCCTCCCTCCCTCCCTCCCTCCCTCTCCCCCCCCCCACCACACACACCTCTACCTCTCTCTCTACATAGCAACTAATTTGTAATGCTACTTAAATTGATTTTTATACTCATCTCTGATATTTAATGATTTGAATCCTTTTACATGAGGATATGGCATTCACAGAATAGAGGTGATAATTTTTTTCTTCTTTCTTTGATCGTTTTTTCAACATATTAAATGAGCAGTTTTTTCCATATGCTGTATATAAGTACTTTTTTCAGGTTTTTCCTTAATAATTGTGCTTCTTTTTAAAACTATAGAATTCTATGATTTATCAAATGTCTCTGTTTTAATACTAGCAGTTTCATGCTTAGGGTGCTTTTTTACAATAGAGCATGCTGCAGTTCCTGGAACCCCTCGGGGAGGGAGGGGACGAGCCCCTCCCTGGGTCAGGGACACTGGGGTTGGCGGGGCTCTTTTCCACACAGGTACGGAGGTTTATTCAGCAGCAGTGCGAGTGACCTTGAAGCACGGCTCAAGGTCAACTAATGAGAAACCCAACTTTCATTTTGGTGAATATTCTCCCACGTGGAC
This sequence comes from Oryctolagus cuniculus, assembly GCF_964237555.1. Classification (NCBI taxonomy): domain Eukaryota; kingdom Metazoa; phylum Chordata; class Mammalia; order Lagomorpha; family Leporidae; genus Oryctolagus; species Oryctolagus cuniculus. Next base: position 51,384,389 of record NC_091447.1, read on the forward strand.
GATTACACTGATTGTAACCAGAACTCCGTCTACGAGAAATACAGATGGGAACACGTGTGTTGCCGCACACTTACTGGTGAATGAAGATGGACTGGATTTGAGCTCCAACCATAGTGACTGCTCTGACCCATACAGTTTTGGGGGCCACAGTGCTTACCACACGGCTTCCACATTTAACCCTACATGGATAACTGGTCACACAGCAGCCAGTTGGGAGGAAACCAGCAACTAGGAGCTGCAAACATGCCTGAGCTGATTTCATTCCATCCTCTTGGTGTTCAAACTGGGAGGTACAGGACCTGCTGTCACATGGTGGCAGGACGGGAGCTGGAAGGTCACAGACAGCAAGGGGGCTGGGAGACGTGTTTGGCCGTGAGCAAGCTGCTCTACAAGCCCTTTGGCGTTAGCCCGGTGCAGCAGTGGCATTAAGAGCAACCAGAAACAAGAGGCAGCATTTCCTAGGACATCAACCCCCTTGCTTTGATTAGTTTCCCAAAAGCAGGACGGTTTTGGTCTTGGAGGAAAGATCGGGATTAGGACTATGCCTGTGGGAGCAAAGGCGGAGAGCAGCTGCCGCCCGGCTATGCCGCGGTTGGTTCTGTGATTCTGTGACGTATCTGCTGCCAAGTCTGAACCCCTTAGGAACTCAGTCGTTGGCACGGCTCTGCGTGTGGCACTGGGCAGAGAGGAGAGCAGCAAAAGCTCTCAAGGCGAGGTAGTTAACTGCTTTCATGTTGCAGAAATGTTTAAAGAAAATGATCCTCTGCCCGTTGGGTTCTGCAAGCTTTAAAATGGCTGCGGGGATCACTCTGGCAAGCATCTTCACAAATGAAGTGAAATTTCTTGACCCGCTCTCCGAGGCGTGCGATGATGCGTACCCTGGCAGCATCTGCCTCTGAGGCAATGGGAATGAATCGGCTCAGCCATCTCCAGGACAGCATGAGACCAACACCAAGAACAAGTTCTCTGACCCTGTAATCCTTTAAATGTATGAGAAATTACAAGTGAATGTTTAACTACTTCCCTTTAGACAAATTTAAATACAGGACATGTGATACTGGCCCGTCGCTCTCTTAACGCTCCCAAAAGCGTAGATCAGCATCAAACTATTCTATCTTGGACCTGTTTACTGTTTTCACTACATCATCACTTCCGTTTGAGAAAGGCAGATTAGTAAAACAATAAGACTTTAAAAGGTGGAAGGATGATTAATACGTGAGGAATCCAATAGAAAGAGGTGACAAGGTGGTTCTGGGTCACCTACGCAATCGGGTTCAAAGCCAAGATTAGAACTTGGCTCTCCGGATTCTCAGTCTGTAAGATGTTCAATCTGTGGTGCTTTTTTAGATCTATTTTATCTGTCTGAAAGATGGGGTTGGGGGAGACAGATTATCTCTCTTCCTCTGGTTCACTTCCCGAGTTGCCACAGTAACACAGCTGAGCCAGGCTGAAGGCACGAGCCTGGAGACCCATCTGGGTCTCCACTTGGGTGGCAGGGGCTCTAACACTTGGGCATCTTCCACACATTGCCAGGCTGATTACCAGGAGCTGGATTGGAAGAGGAAAAGTCAGGACACTCATGGATGCCAGCGTCACAGGTGGGCTTACCCCGCTGAGCCACAGCACAGACCCCCAGTTGCACTTCCATTCTCGTGTTTTTATGGCAATTTCAGTAACTGTTCATTACGATAGTGTATGTCTGTATTATAGTAAATTTCCAGGGATTTGAATTTCTGCATCGGTAATATATTTTAAACTGTCAGAGTGTGATTGCTTACTGTTTTCACAAAAATCTGGGAAGACCGTTAAAAATGCAAAGTCATAAAAGCTGCATTCGTGAGATGTACTCTTCGGAACTTTTCCATTCCTGTTTCCAAACTGTGTAGCCACAGGACCTACACACCTGTGTCTCTTTGTGATCTCACAGTGTAGACTTGGCCACAGAGAAGTAGCTGGGTTGGAAAAGTTCATGTTTCAGTATAAAATAAGATTGACGTTTCAGTAGTTTCTGGTATTGACAAAGAAATAGTAACTACAGCCTCAGACTGTTAGAATTCTAATAAGCTCAGCCCACGCTGGCCCATCTTTCAGTGTGCATATAAGGGTAAGGAGGATTCAAGCAAGGTCATTCTGTGGTGGAATCCACTTACGGAATGCCTCCTTTACTGGTTGGCCTGTCCTCATTCCAATCCAAACGTGTTTATGTTGGCATAGACTGCCCCACGTGATGTGTGCCATCCTGGTTGAACCTTTGCATCTTTCCCATATTATCCCACAAACTTGGTGTCCTAACCTTGTACCCTCGTGTTCACAGTGGCTCTGTGTTCTACTGTGGGGACCCAGCACGGCGTGACTGCAGCCATCATGCCCCAAGGTGACCCTGGCAGTCACCCCTAAACCTAAGGGTAAACAAAGCTCATGAGGTTACCTGCCCCACGTTTCTTGCTAGGCACTGGTGCCTGCACTGTCTCTTAGCTGAGGCCTGGACCATTGATCTTTCTTGAGAAAATCCGGGTGTATTCGGTTACCCACGGGCCAGCTTTGTCTGTTTTTAGACACCTTTTGCCTTGTCTCATGGGTAGGGATCTTCTGGCTTGCAGCCACCCGAGATGCACTTCTGTCCAGAAGTCCTAATAAATCCCCCTCTCTCTGATCCTGGATTTGCCGACCTCTTTCCTCAGATCACAGAACCTTCCCACCTTGGCCGCTGGCTCTTTTATACCAGGCTTTCTTGAAACATCCGAAAGTCTGCTGAGTCTAGCTAATGTATGACTGTTCTTCTGTCCGATGGACTTTTTCAGACAATGACTTCAGTGTGTATAAAATCTGGGAAATGTTAGCAATCTATTAGAATAACTGGGGAACTTTTTCTGGGAAAGGCTACACTTAGCAACCCTGGTGTAAAATCATAAGTTCTTACTGAGGAAGACAAAGTAACAGCACAGACAAGTTTGATCTGCGTTTTTGTTATGATACCAGATGCCAACATGTACGCCTCTTGCTATTTGTGGAATGCCTGGTAAGGGAGACAGTAGGATTCTTCCTTGACAAAATCATTAAATGAGAACAATTTATCTTCCAGTATTAAAGACCTCTAACCTCTAAATTCCTATTTTTTTTTTCCCTTCCAGATAAGGTACATATTATTCATTCATTCCACCCTCAAAGTTTGTTCTCAAATTCTTTATTCAGGTGAATAGTCAAATGACTCAGTGTCTTAAATTTTAAATTTAAAAGTGATACTTCAGTTTTAGCAGTATGGCTTATTTAAACTAAAGTTTTTAAGTTAACCCTACGCCACACAATTTTGAATATCAACAGTTTCACAGTAAAGTAGAGACAAAGAAGACTTTTTTTAACCTTATCTCTCTGAATTTTTTTATTTTTTAATTTTTTCCTGATTTTTTTAATTTTATAAGGTATACAAATTTCATGTATTTCCCATATACAGATTCAAGAACCTATAATAATCCCCACCCTCCCTCCCTCCCACACTCCCACCCTTTTTCTTCCTCCCTCTCCTATTGCCATTCTTAATTTTGACAAAAATCTGTTTCAGTTTACTTTAGACTCAGAAGATTAACCCTACACTAAGTAAAGAGTTCAACAAAGAGTATGAAGGAAAAAACACTGTTTCTCAACAGTGAGACAAGGGCTGCAAGCATTCATCGCATCTCAAAATGTCAATTTCACTCCGATAGATTACCTTTTAGGCACTCTATTTGTTACCACAGATCAGGGAGAACATATATGGTATTCGTCTTTTTGGGACTGGCTTATTTCACTAAGTATATTGATTTCCAGTTGCACCCATTTTGTTGCAAAAGACTGGATTTCATTTTTTACTGCTGTGTAGTATTCCATAGTGTATATATACCATCATTTCTTTGTCCAGTTGATGGACATCTGGGTTGATTCCATACCTTATTGTGAATTGAGCTACAGTAAACATGGAATACAGGTAACTCTTTTATATGCTGATTTCATTTCATTTGGGTAAATTCCGAGGCATGGGTGGGCTGGGTCATATGGTAGGTCTACATTCAGATTTCTGAGCAATCGCCATACTGTCTTCCACCGTGGCTGCACCAGTTTACTTTCAAAAGACATTCTTGATAGAAGAGTAAGTATCTCTCATCTCTCCTCTTTCAGAAACAGAAGGTGGACAAAATGCCATGAGGTTGTTAAACTTCGTATTTCCACCTGAACTTCGGTGTCCTGGCCAGTCAGGTCCTGTGGTCTCTGACGATGCACTGGGTGCTGACCTTGGAAACAGGAAGCTGTGTGCTAACTTGTCAGTAGTTCCCAAAAGGCCGCTTCAGGAATCCCTCAGTATTCACAGTCTAGTCTTGGGGGCAATATTCTGTGTCATTACCAAAGGCCCTCGCTGATCATTTTACCAACCTGAAGAACTGAACTGCCACTAGTTATCTCCAGCAAGCAAATACACACACACGAGAGGGTGCCCAGATCCCCTCCTTAAAATCAGTGTCTAGAGCCACAGCATCACGTTTGTGGTTTCTGACATAGCCATGCATACGTGGACACCAGCCCACGTCACAATGGCAGCAGTGGGAACCCATGGGAGTTATCAGTGATCCACTCCATTGAGTGTTACTGTATGGACAGCCCTGATAGCTTCTAGACTTGAACAGTTGGATTTTGGATGTGAACTTCAGAATCAGTTTTAAGTGGAAACACTACTCTTCTGAGTTGGTATTCATTTGGAGTTAAGTAGACCCACATTTAATGTACATTTGTTTACTTGTTTAACATACATTCGGAATTTGGTTATGCATAGTGAGAAGTTGTAAAATGACTTCCATATAGCACAGTGCAATTCAATATTTTTAGGATGATTTTTCCTTCATATATAAAGAGTATTTGTCTTAGATATTAAGTTGAATTGGAGTTTTTATTCATAAATTTAAAAAGGATTTTAATTTGTGCACATTGCAGCTTATTGCCAGTTGTACTGAACGCTCAGTCCTCTGAATCTGTGGCCTCCGTAACCAAAGACTCAACCAACAGTGGATCAAAAAAACTCGAAGTTGTGTCTGTTTCTGTTTTTAATTTTTATTAATCTAAAGAGAACAGAATTCAGGTATTTCACAGGTACAGATCTAAGACGGCAGCCCTACTTCCCCCTCTCCCCTCTGCCCCCATCAATCCCCCTCCTTCCCGCCTTTTTTTTTTTTTTTTTTTTTTGGTTTTCACAAAGTTGTAATTTCAATCCCCCTATAATCACAGCTTAATTCACCACTAACCATAATACTCAACAGTACAAAGTCGGAAGACCACGGTTCCATGGGAGTATAAAGAAGGGCTAAAAACAACAGTCAGATCACAAGATGTCCATTTCATTGCTATGCATTTTTTGTATTCTATATTAACTACCACGTATCAGAGAAAATATTTGATATATACTTTCTTGGACTAACTTATTTCACTAAGCATAATGGTTTCCAGTTGCAATCATTTTGTTGCAAAAGACAGAATTTCATTCTTTTTATGGCTGAGCAGTATTGCATCGTGTATATATACCAGATTTTCTTTATCCGGTCATTAGTTGGTGGACATCTGGAATGAGTCCACGTCTTGGTTCTTGTGAACTAAGCTGTAATGAACATGGAAGTACAGATTACTCTTTCATATGTTGATTTCTCTTCGTTTGGGTAAACTCCCAGGAGTGGGAGGGCTGGGTCATATTGCAGATCTACTTTGAGATTTCTGAGGCGTCTCCATCCTGTCTTCCATAATGGTTGTACTGGTTTACACTCCCACCAACAGCAGATTCGAGGTACCTCTCCCTCCCTCCCTATAGTCTACAGTATCACACCTATGTACGTCGCATCTGGATAGCAGGTATTATAGGTAATCTCAGGATGACTTGGAGTACTGGGGGGATGGGCGTAGGCTGTGAACAAACACTATGCCATTTTATGCCAGGGACTTGAGCGCCTGTGAGTTTTGATATCTGGGTGGGGAGGGGGTTCTGGAACCAGTTCCCCACGGGCACTGAGGACACCATCCACTCGTGTTCCTAATATTTCCAAATAACGCATGGCAAGGCTTCATAGTTGTTGAGATGGGTAACTGCTCAGCTGCAGTAGGGACGCGAAGAGGCCGTGAGAAGGGTGTCACGAGGCGTCTGCCTTCCCCGTGTTTAGTGTGCCTACCTCTTTGCATTTCAGAGCTCCTGGAACTGAACCGAACGTCGCTATTTCACAGCCCGTTTGGATTTCTCGACCTGCAGGCAATGCTGCTGGACGACTACCAGGAGCGACTCTTCGTGGGCGGCAGGGACCTCCTGTATTCCCTCAGCTTGGACCGGCTCAGCGACGGCTACAGGGAGGTACAGACCCTTCGTGTGTGTTTCGGGAGGGAGAGGAGAGGGGGGAGTTGCGAGGGTGTGGCTTGAGCTTTATTCCACCTTGAACATTTTCAAGTGATAAGTAGTCCTTCCACAATGGAATCACTTCGAGAGAAGTGTATAGCTCATTGTGCATGAACTTGATGAGGCTGCCAGCATATCTGGACTCCCGGAAACTCCTTCCTGGTGCATTTGACATTCTGCTTGTGTGATCGTCCTTGTCACCACACCTGCTGTCCCGGGACATGGGCTTGGCACACGCGGCATAAGCAACAGCTCCCCGGAGCGTTGTCATTGCGACCACCGAGCTTGAAGAAACACGGCTCCGCGACATCACACGGTTCTGCTGGTCCTATCCCTGACACAGATGGAAGCCCCTGAGCCTGGCTGGTTAATGTGTGCTATTGAATGGAGCGAGTACTGACACCTTTTAGGAAAGGTTAACTGTGATTAGAGGAAGACAGTTCTTCTAGTCCCTGCTGACACAGACTTGAACTGACCTAATTGTTTATATCAATCTTACATGAAACGGGCAGAAATATTTAGACCACGGTATTTCTTGCCATAAATATAAGTATCGCGCAATCCCTTTCTTTATAATTTATTTTATATTTGCCTCAGTGAGCCTCCTCCACATTTTCTGAAGTCCCTTTGTAAAAACGGTGATGATCGGCTGCCTCCCTTTGTCTTGGGTAGTTCCTGATCTCCAGAGGAAATGATTTTTTAAATTAAAGATTTATTTTATTTATTTGAAAGGCAGAGACACAGAGAGAGAGAGGTCTTCCATCTGCTGGTTCACTCCCCAAATGGCCGCAACGACCAAGCACCTGGGCCAGGCCAAACTCAGAAGCCAGGAGCCTCCTCCAAGTTTCCCATGTGGGCGCAGGGGCCCAAGCGCCTGGGCCATCCGCCGCTGCTTTCCCAGGCAGAGAGCTGGATGGGAAGTGGAGCAACCAGGACTCAAACCGGCACCAATGCGGGATACCGCTGCAGGCCGGGCTCTGACCCACTGCGCCACAGCGCCAGCTCCGAGGAAATGATGTTAAACCTTTGGTTTCCCTTGACTCAGACTTCATATTTCTGAAGAACAGTCCCGTATGGTTCTCTCTGGATGTCTGTGGTCTCGGACGGTGGCCGTGAAGGTCAGGGAGGATAAAGCTCTCCCGTCATTCGCTGTCTGTGCCGCACACTCGCACCGCGCTTCAGGCACCTGCCCTCTGAACTCTCAGTGGAGTTAGAATGCGATTTTAGTTAAGTTAGTTTAAGTTATATCTTTACATTATTCTAGTTAGGAAAGCAGTGCTCAGCCGGGACCACACAGCTTATCAGACCTTCCCTTCCCTTCCTTTCTTTCTCTTTTCCCTTCTTTTTGCAATTTTCTTGCTTCTCCTGAAGTTGAAAGTTCTCACACATGGCTCCATCCGCTTAGCGTTTGATGTTAATTTCACTGATCTTTCTCCAGCTTCTCTACTGGAGTCTTTAGACACCTTTCAGTTTGGTAGATGTTCAGTCTCCGCCGGTCCACATTGGTTTGCATCATCAGTTGCAGGTATGGGCAGGGCCTCCTCGTACACTGCGCGTAGCTTCACTACCACCCTGCGGCTCCCCCAGTCTCCCACCTGCACAGAATCTCGGGTTCCCAGGGCACCCTTCTTTCTGGCTGATGGCTCACTGAAGGATACCCACTCCGAGTTTCTTGAAGGACCCGAAGTAAAATGTTGTTTTGTGTGTTTGAATTTTTTTAAGATGCATTTATTGATTTGAAAGGCACAGATACAGAGAGAGGAGAGAGAGGGAAAAATTAGAGAGAGAATCACACAGGATTGATGGGTGGATGTACAATTCTGGGTTGAAAGTCATTTGCATCAGACAAAGAATCTTTGCATTGAGGAAGTGGTCCTTAAAGTGTTGACCTCGGCACAGGATCGCGTGGTTCCCACGGAGTGGGTCCCGGGAATCCACAGCTGTAACAAGCTTCCTGCGTGAGCCTTCTCTACACAAAGCCACCTGAGTGATCCGTGGGCAGAGCCGTCCCCGGGCAGAGCCGTCCCCGGGCAGAGCCGTCCCCGGGCAGAGCCATCCCCAGGGCAGACCACGAGACCAAGAGGCAGCAGCTTCCCGTGCTAATGTCAGTCACCTTTCTTCCCATCTACTGTTCGTGCCCGACTGTACCCTCAGGCCTGTAATACCAGAGAGAGCAGTGTTCGTGCAGGCAGTGACCCATGAAAACGGTACAGAGCGGGAGACCTGGAGAAGTCATGCGTGTCACGCGCAGCCTCGTAGGAAAGGAAGTGCAGAGGGTGTGACCACTGAGCTGCACCGCGCCATCCGGCGAGCGTGCCGAGGAAAGAGCGAGGGGGGCTCTGAAGGGGATTACTTGCCTGTGCTGTAAGGGGCATCTGCGCTTGTGGGGCCAGAGCTTACACATTCAGGCCTTTCTTGTATTGCGCCTGCCCTGCCTGTCTCTCCAGAGTGATGAGCAACAAGCCCTCCACTGCTGCCTGGCCTGACTCCATGACAGCGGAGTGCGAGGGAGGCCGACTTCCATGGCATTCAGCTTCAAGGGGGGCTGAAGGGGACGTCCTCTCCCGCCTCTGTGGAGGAGGTGCACCTGCTCCGGGCGCGCTCCCCTCCTGTGCTGTCTGGACTTGGCGCTGCTGATACATTGTCTGCTGTTCCCTTTGTCGATCTCTCTCCCATGGGTTCCTCTAGCCCCCACCTGTCCACACCACCACATCGCCGGTCGGGTCATTGCTACTCACTCCTCCACACCCCACACCTCCTCCTCTTCCATATTGTTCAACGCTGGTTTTTTTTTTTTTTTTTTTTTTTTTTTTTTTTTTGACAGGCAGAGTGGACAGTGAGAGAGAGAGACAGAGAGAAAGGTCTTCCTTTGCTGTTGGTTCACCCTCCAATGGCCGCTGCGGCCGGCGCGCTGTGGCCGGTGCACCGCGCTGATCCGATGGCAGGAGCCAGGTGCTTCTCCTGGTCTCCCATGGGGTGCAGGGCCCAAGCACTTGGACCATCCTCCACTGCACTCCCTGGTCAACGCTGTTTTAAAAAGCCCGTCTCTTCCTCTCCTAACCTAGACTTGGAGGAGGTTTCCCAGCCCTTCCTTATCTCTTGGTCTGATTCGGATCCCAAATTGTATTAAAATTACTTGTCTACTTGTCAGTCTGCTTATTATGGCTCCGTAAGGGTGGGTCCTGTGTTAAGTTCATCTTCGACAATGCAGGCACTCAAAGAACGCGAGTGTCTCCGGTGCAGATCCCACCACAGTCTAATCGATCCGCTCCCTGCGTTCCCTGCAGCCCCCTTGCAAATCCCGTTGTGCTCAGGCTCAGGCTCCCCTTCACAGCAGTTGCCCTCTCGTTTCTTTTAGGTTACTCTTACTTGCCTTTTACTTATCTCTTCCCCCACAGCCAGCTCCCCAATTCTGCCCAGCAGTCAGCATAGGATGCTGTTCTACAGGTGGCGTCACCCCAGCCTTGGCTGACGTCACTCTCCTGAGGACCCCACCTTGGTTCCACCCCTACAGTGAAGTGAGGACTAAGGAGTGGTATTCAAAAAACCCTCCTGGGTGGTATAGTGTGCGTCCAGGATTGTGAAGGCCTGGGCCATTCTGTATCTCTGCAGGCCCCGGAAACAGTGGCCCATAGGTGGTGCTGAATTCCTAGTAGTTTCCATAAACAATAATCAATATTTGAATAGGCACATGCCTAAGATTGGTTTTTTCCCATGCAATTCTGAAACAGATCAGAACCCACCATTTAATAGATTTACTACATTATCTTCATATTTTTAAGCATTGGATGCTAAGCATTGGATTAAATTAATTCGTTTCATTTCCCAGACCATGAAATCATGATTTATCACAATGAAACTGTTCTGGCGGATCGATGAGACATAAAATACCCGCAGCCCTCAGGACAAAGTAGAAAAGCCCGTTCACACTCTTCACCCTGAAACTCTGATTCACAAATTCTGTTTGCTTCATCGAACGTGAGAACCTCGCACCCTCCTACAGCGGCTGACTTTGCGTAGAATTCCCTCTCTCTAAGAGTCGCTAGCGTCTCCCCCGCCACGCCGCCCAGGAATGTGCGGCTTCCTGGATGAGAACTCTGGGTTCATCAGTCACAGTCTGAGAAGACTTTTAGAGACACAATGTTTTTCCTTTTCTGCATCTCTCGGAAGTCTTTCAGAGCAAAAGGGCATTGGCTGCACTCGAGGAGATGGCTGTGGGAGAAACAGTGACAGCGCCGTGACCCTCAGGCCGTGGTGTGACAGTCGGGGACATCGGAGGAATCAGAGTGGGTACGACTCAGAAAGGGAGGACAGACGTCCCGGGCCTTCTCCTGGCTCACCTGTGCATTCTGCTTGCATGCGTACCCAGCTCTGAAAAACATTTGTTTGTTTTATTTTGTATTTTAAAGATTTATTTATGTATTTGAAAGGCAGAGTTACAGAGAGGCAGAGGTAGAGAGAGACAGAGAGACAGAGAGAGAGAGAGAGAGAGAGAGGGCTTCCATCCCCTGGTTCACTCCCCAGATGGCCACAACAGCTGGAGCTGCACCGATCCAAAGCCAGGAGCCAGGAGCTTCTTCCTGGTCTCCCACGCGGGTGCAGGGACCCAACCACTTGGACCATCTTCTACTGCTTTCCCAGGCCATAGCAGAGAGCTGGATCGGAAGAGGAGTAGCTGGGACTTGAACCAGCGCCCATATGGGATGCTGGCACTGCAGGTGGCAGCTTAACCCCCTACGCCACAGCGCTGGTCCTGAATTTGATTTTGCTGAAATAACAAAGTCTCAATTGGGCTAGGGTTCTAACCACAAGTGTTTAAGGCTATTCAGGTTTTAATTGCCTTTTGTGTTTTTTCTATTTCCTTTTACTTACTACCCAATTTTTTTTTTTTTTTTTTTTTTTTTTTTTTTTTTTTGCCAGGCAGTTACAGTGAGAGAGAGAGACAGAGAGAGTTATAGACAATGAGAGAAGAGAACTACCCAATTTTTAAATTGTGCTTCTGTATGGAGGACCTCCTGTCTAGATAATCAAAACGGAAAGCAGAAACGCGTATGCTTCTTCTCACATCCTCCGCCCTCAGCTAATTTATGCTCCTTGTGTTATCAAGTTGCAACCAGGAGAGAGAGGGCTGTTTGTTTAGTTCTGATCAGGGTTTCTGGTTCGCAGCCTTGCAGCTTTGTACTCGGCAGAATTATGTTTTATTTGTACATGAATGCGAAGTTGTCCGAACTTTCATCACCGGTATAGTTAAATCTACCAGGATTTAAAAGTATATATTTATATAATACATATATATAGAGAGAGAGTCTTTTAAGGGTTAAGCAAGTAATTCCCAGCAAACTCTCAGTATATTAGATCTAGCAAAAATATGCTTTCGGGAGGGCATTTAGCCTAGCAAGTAAGATGCCAGTTGGGACACCTACATCCCACGTTGGAGGGCCTGTGTTCGAGTCTCAGCCCTGTCTCCAGCTTCCTGCAAATGCTGGCCCGGGAGGCCGTGGCGATGGCACAAGTAACTTCATTCCTGCCATTCTCATGGGCGATCCAGGCCGAGTTCCTGGCCCCCAGCTTCAGCCTGGCACAGCAGCAGAGGTCGTGGCATCCGGGGAGTGAGCCAGTGGATGGGAGCTTTCTCTCTCGGGTCTGTATTTTTCTCTCTGTCTCTCTGCCTCTCGAATAAATGAATAAAAATTTTAAATATTCATAAGAAAAACCCCCCAAAAAATAACTGAAAAAAAAATCCTGATATTTTCTTAGAGCCAACCTAGTATTTACACAAGTGGTAATTCAAACAATCCCTTTTTAAAAGATAAAAACAATAAACAACTGTAAAGCATTTTAATGATGTTATGATAGCATGGTACACTGATTTGATCATTTAATTAGCAAGTTAAAATTAGTAGTATTAGTGTCTTCCACATCTCACACGTGGTAGCTTTCCAATGTAGCACAGAGAATGCGGAAAGCTGTTGTGTTATTTGGTATATTCCACGAGGAAAACTTGGGTCCTTGTCCATACTTACGTACTTCTATTTGCTAGAAGGAAATTACAGATTTGGTACATTTTTTTTCACCTTTCAAAAGTTGGTTCTTACTCTTTCTGATCTGTATTTCATTGGTAGAATGGGGTGCAGCTGACATATTTTTTTCAAACTTGACCAATAAGTCAATATGTTCATCTTTTTAAACTTCATTCTAACTTACGCTGGTTCACCTCTGTTATAACAGCTTTTGCAAAGGAGCAGAGTGGGGTGGCAAAGAACTCGGGCTCTGTGAGTAACTGCCTGACTCCCAGCTCAGCTCTGCTGCCGAGGGCATGAGAGATCTCAGGCAACTGATGCCACACTTCTGTGTCTGCTTCCCCGTCTGTAAGTGGTGATAGCGATAGCCCTAGTACCTTTCTCTTCGCTTTCCTTTGGAGGATAAATGAGGTATTGAGTGTATGAATACAGTAAGCAGTGTCTAAATATTTATTATCACTACACACACACACACACACACACACACACACACCAGATGAGTCTAATGTGCTGCCATGTCAATTTTGCATTTTAATTTGAAAGAGAGCAGGAGAGAGCTTCCAACTACTGGTTCACCTCCCAAATGCCTGGAGGGGGGCCAGGACTGGGCCAGGCCAAAGGCAGGAGGGACAGCCCGGGTCTCCCACAGGGGTGGCAGGGACCCAGGTAGCTAGACATCGGCTGCTGCCTCCTAGGGAGCTGGAATGGAGGGTGGAGCCGGGCGCTCCCATACAAGATGCAGGCATCCCAAGCAGTGCAATCGGTGTGCCAGACGCCCGCCCGCCTTGCGTCCGCTTCTGAGTGAGGCATAGGAGTACTGCAAGATTTCAGGCGCTGTTTAACCACGTTCCAGAAATATATGGTGAATGAAATACGCAGACGTGGATAGAATAGCCCTTACTCTAGGATATTTATAGTAGAAAATTTACATAGGCCCACGCGCCGCAATTTTGTAGACTGAAATAAAGGTCCAGTCAAATGCTAAGAATGTATAGAAAAGCTTTGGTCGGGAGAGTGGTTCCTGGAACAGACTTTTTTTAAACTGATTAGCATTTTATTAGAAAAGATATGAACAACAGAGTGAACAGGTACACAGCGCAAGGTCTGCATGGATCCCAAGTACAGAAGCTTTGTCCCCAAGGAGTCAGGGTGCACCCTCCTCCTCACACATCAGCTCATCCACCGACCAGGCTGCTCTCTGAACCTCCTCACTCAGAATTCTAGTTGAAGTCTCCCTGTACAGGCAGGCTTGATTGACGTACAGGCAGGCTTGATTGACGTACAGGCAGGCTTGATTGACTCACCGCCATGTGATTCGGCTCATTCTCTCCCAATCCCAGAAGCTGAGGGGTGGCATTGAAAGTCCCACCCCTCCACTCTGGTGACAAAGCCTTCATTCCAAAGCTGTGTAAGGACCCGGTGGTGAACCACCCCTTAACATAAAGACGTGTCTACCAGGGAATTTTAAGTGCTTTTTAAATAATTATCAACCACAATAAAGATAGAATTGCCATGACACCCTGTCCATCAAATGAAATGTCGTCACGATATGTAAGTCAAAACTCTGGCAAGTGTGGACAGCGGTAAAGAAACGTGGATGTTGGTGATTCCAACGCCCACATTTGGTGAGCAGACGTTAGCACTGGACTTGGAGTGATGGAAGTTTGATTGGCAAGTGGGAGCAGAGGCAGGACAGAAACTGTGAAGCGGTTGAAGCACGGACTGATGTCCTTGGCGAGGTAGCCGGGGGGAGGGGACCTGGATGGCTCCAGGGTGCACAGTGAGGGATACTGACTGCTGGTCTATGATTGCAGCCTAATCTTGCAGGCAGCGCTGGCGTCGCGGGAGGACTGTAGTTCAGTGCGTACTTCGGCCATGGGATTTTGGATAAACAGAGGAGAGGAGAGGCCTGGGTCCATAGGCAGCAACTGGAATTCAGAACCAGGGACTTGTGGCGTAGAACCCTAAGCCTTTCTACCACCTCACGCCACCGAGGGGCAGCCCTGGCCTGGGGGGCAGCTCCCCCCCTCTAGGATGCCGTTAGTTCCGACAGAAAGTGCTCCGTCCTTTCCCGTGGTTCTCATGCCCTTGGCACATCCGTGCTTTACCCTAGCGAAGCGCGAGGCCTGGTGGAGCGGTCACTGCTGGAGACCCAGGCCACACCCCTCCCACGCCAGCTTGCCTGCGGTCTGGTTTTGTGGCCTTGCCATCTATCACATTTAGTTAACAGATAAGAATGAATGAGGCTTCCTGATAAACTGCCCCCTTGAAGATGCCAATACCAGTTTAAGGAATAATTTTTTTTCTTTTTTCCATTCCATGAAAACCTAAAAAATTAGCGTGTTTATTTTTTAAGCTCTATTTTTTTAGAAGACGGAGAATACTCCAAATTTAGTAATGAGCTTTCAATTTAAGCAACTTCAATCCACAGTTTGTCTCTCGGTTTCTAAATTTGAGCGTGTTTTGCTGTCATTATTCTCACCACTATAATTTTAAGCTGACAGTCTACTGCTTAAGTTGGATATCTGGAGAAATGGTGGCTCTGTGAGATCACTTTGTTTATAAAAATAGCTATACTTTTCTCATTTACTCAGCTTTTCTGTATCAGAGGTGAAAGGAAGCTTGTATTTTGGAATTTGGTATTTTTTGAGTGGGAGAAAGGCATTCAAATAGAATTTGCATGTAAATGTAAGATAGTATTTCACATTAATGATAGCAGTCAAGTGCATTTCATCCCTGAACAAGGGCATGCACCAGGCCCCTCATGTTGCTGTCATTATAATATTGTCCTAGGTCAAGTGCTTCAGAAAATAAGCCTTTCAAGCTAATTTTGTCTATCACCCAAAAGATTATAATTCTGGCACAAAAACTGCTTAAATAGTGAGAGCCTTTGTAAGGTATAAAGGCAGAAACACTAAAACAGATGTGTGCCAGGTTAAACATTACCATTTATAAGGCATTAGTAATGTGCTACATTCAAAATATATTTTATTTATTTTAATGATATTTATAGGGTGTATAGTTAAAATGTACACTGGGGCATCCCATATGGGTGCCAGTCCGTATCCTGGCTGCTCCACTTCCAATCCAGCTCCCTGTTAATGGCCTGGGAAAGTGGCGGAGGATGGCCCAGGTGCTTGGGCCCCTGCTCTCATGTGGGAGACCTGGGGGAGGCTCTTGGCTTCTGGCTTTGGATTGGCTGAGCTCTGGCCATTGCAGCCATTTAGGGAGTGAACCAGCAGACAGAAGATTTCTCTCTGTCTCTGCCTCGGCCTCTCTATAACTGCCTTATAAGTAAATAAATGTTTTTTTTAAAAGAACAAAGTAAAAAATAAAAAATAAGTACATTGATTCTGTATGCAGATACAAAATGTAGGAAAAAATCCAAAATAAACAAGCATTTTTCCTTAGAATAAGTGAAATTTAATAATACAGTCTAAGTCACTTAAATATAGTCTATGAAGATAGATTATATTAAGTGGATTATTTTGCTTAATCTTTTAAATAAATATTTTTCTCTTTAAAGATTTAATTATTTATTTGAAAGGCAGAAATACAGAGAAGGAAAGAGAAAGAGAGAGAGAAAGCGGAAGAGAGAGAGAGATCTTCCATCCGCCAGTTCACTCCCCAAGGGGCCACAATGGCCAGGGCTGGGCCAGACTGAAGCCAGGAGCTAGAAGCCTCCTCTGGGTCCCCCATGTGGGTGGCAGGAGCTCAAGCACTTGAACCATCTTTCGCTGCTTTCCCAGGCACCTTAGCAGGGAGCGGGATAAGAAACTGAGCAGCCGGGACACAAACCGGTGCCCGTATGGAGAGCTGGCATCGAGAGAGGGCTTAACTTTCTAGGCCACAGCACTGGCCCTGTAAAGAAATTTTTGACAGTTAAAGTATTCCTTTTGTGTGAAGTTGGCTTTGCTCCCTTCAATTTGTGAGTGTCATAACTTTTGTAACAAGAAGCTGTTAAATCCTTAATCTTGATATAAGTGCAAGGTGTCCGGCGCATAACAAATCTTCCCAGGCAGACGAATCAGTTAATTCCAGGCTTTCATTGGGATTCCGCTCCCGGGCGAGGTTCCCCGGTCCCCACAGAGGTTGGGAGGGCTCCTTTTGTAGATACAGGGCGTGGGGGTTAAAGGTTGAGGCAGGTCTGATCCTCATTGGTTGACCTTTAGGCACCCACGGGGACCTTGACAAGGACTTTTCTTCCCCGGAAGTGCGGGTTGGGACTCTCCACTCCCGGAAGTGCAGGCCCTCCGTCCTTGGGGATCCCAAAGCTGCCATCAAGTTTGAGTCTCAGTAGGAAGTTCAGAAAAAAAATGACTTTGTAAATTAATTTATATTTTATCTTTCTGCTTCGAGATACGCAGGAATAGCAGGTGGTCTACTAGCATGCGGGGAATGCACTGTACTGGAAAGGTGTGTTTTTAACCTTTTGCTTTTTTGTACCTTTTTTTTGGAAATCACATTACACCCTGTAGTTCAACTGCCTCCAGGAATGTTCTGTGCGGAACAAATAGCTCCATGTTGTGGGTTTTGTTGCTGCTGTTCCCTGGAGCACACCCCTAAGACACCCCAGCTGCCAAAACAAGAGGAGAAAATCGCCTCCCTCGCAAGCTTGGCAGGGCCTGGGCCCGCGATGGCTTTGGAAAGCAGCTTTGACTTCCGGTGGGGTCTGTCTGGTCCCAGTGCGTCCCCTGAGTTAGTGCTGGGACGCAGTCCCGAACCTGGTGTTCAGCAGCACAACGCTCGTGTCCCTGGGGAGGGCCCGTGTGGCCGTCTTGCCGCGCTGTCTTCGCCATTTCCTTTTTTTTTTTTTGCCTCTCTCCCTTCCGTCTGCCCACAGAGATGGGGCCAGCGCCCCGTTGTCTGCCCTCAGAACGCTTACCAGCCTTTTGTCTCAGCACTTCCTTCCTCACCGAGCTGAGAAGGGTTCCTTAGCCCGTTCTCTCTGACACTTGACTGCACACAATGTGGCAAAGGCTGGTGACTGCTACAAGCCCACCCGCGGCACTGACTGCGCAGAAGCTGGGGGAGGGCGCGAGTCCTGGTAGGCATTGGTGTGGACACGGGGGTAAGTCACTGCCATAGGCAACCTGCGGTTAAGTGCACAAATCACGAAGTCCTAGAGAGAGAGGGGACGGGAGGAGGGAGGAAGTGATACCAGGAGAGGTCTCATGTGAAACGCGTGTAGAGCCTGCCTGGAAGCACAGCTCCATCATTGTCACGGCCGGGGCCACCGTGGGTGTTCTCAAGGCTGGGGCACAGCGCCCAGTGCTCAGGGCCGGCAGGCAGAAGGCTTCAGATCTCCACCGGCTGCCTCGCCCCCGGATCCTCAGGGGCTCGTGATGCGTGGCAGCCGGGAGGCACTGCACACCATGCACACGTGTCACCTCTGAGGCACCTCAGCCTTGGGAGGCGCCGACCTTCGAAGGGGCCATTAGCAGCCTGTCCAACCTCTGCCCACGGGGACGCATTGCCGTCATGACCCGGCCAGGAACCAGCTCTCCCACCTGCCCTGGAGGGAGCGTCTCTCTGTGTAAAAATAGCCTGGAACCAGCGCTGTCGCCAGGTGCGTGGTGATGCTGTAGGTGTGGTCCTGGTCAGGAGTATATGAAGCAGTGATTTACAGAAATACAGACCCGTGTCTTGCGGGAATATGTTTATGTAATATATATTAGGCATGGGTTTAAAGGAATCATCATTTTCCATAATGAAGAAAAACGAATGAGAAGGAATGCTAATATTGTAAAATAAAAATGCCTGCATCTTATAGTAAGTTAAGAACATAACGTGGCCAGCGCCGTGGCTCACTTGGTTAATCCTCCTCCTGTGGCGCCAGCATCCCACATGGGTGCCAGGTTCTAGTCCCGGTTGCCCCTCTTCCAGGCCAGCTCTCTGCTGTGGCCAGGGAGTGCAGTGGAGGATAGCCCAGGTCCTTGGGCCCTGCACCCCATGGGAGACCAGGAAGAAGCACCTGGCTCCTGCCTTCGGATCAGCGCACCAGCCATAGTGGCCATTTGGGGGGTGAACCAACGGAAGGAGGACCTCTCTCTATCTCTCTCTCTCACTGTCTATAACTCTACCTGTCAAATAATAAATAAATACATTTTTAAAAAAAAATAACACACTCTTCTGCATTGTGGATGAGATGTCGTCTGATTTCTGTCGTACCACTGAGCAAAACCTTCCAGTGAAAGGCCGTCCCCAATGAACCTGTGCTTTGTTTTCTTTGCATACACACACGCACGTGTCTATGCAGTCTGCGTGTGCCTGCACGTGTTCTAGCGTGTCTGTCTGAGTAATCAGTGCCACCACAGGAAAATCCTAATTCTCAAACCAAATTGAATCTGAAGTTAAAGTGGGTCTTGGAAATCATCAGAAAAAAATGCATGACTTGGTGGAAGGCTTTTTTCCAAAATAGTAGATGTTAAAAATGTGTAAACTCTACCGCTGTGGTGGTGGCGTGGCTTCCTCAGGCTCATGCTAACCTGACACTGATGTGCGGTTTTTAATAAGTAGATTTTTGTGCTTAAATGTTTATTCATTTTTAATCTACTTGAAAGGCAGAGAGAGACTGAGAGTTTCCACCCTCTGGTTCACCCCCCACAACTGTCAGAGCCGAGCCAGGCCAAAGGCAGGAGACTGGAACTCCACACATGGGGGGAGGGGACCCTTGCACTTGAGCCATCATTGCTGCCCCCCGGGGTGCGTTAGCAGCAGCCCAGCTCAGAAGTGGAGTAGCTGGGACTTGAACCTTGCATGCTGTACACGTGGGCTGCAGGCGTCCCCAGCACAGCTTAACCTGCGGCACCACAGCACCCACCCAACACTGCTGTGTTTGTGTGATGTCCTTCCTGACCCCCTGTGGATCCGTTGCTCACATCACCATGTATTCTAGGATTGTGTGTGTGTGCCTTTGGCTTTGTGTGGGCTTTCTTTCACATCCCTGCTTCTTCCTTCTGTCTCTTGTTCTGTGTTTTGATGTAAAGTGAGTCTGCTAAGCAGCACCTG
The DNA here is from genome assembly GCF_964237555.1 of Oryctolagus cuniculus. Taxonomy (NCBI): domain Eukaryota; kingdom Metazoa; phylum Chordata; class Mammalia; order Lagomorpha; family Leporidae; genus Oryctolagus; species Oryctolagus cuniculus. Next base: position 51,403,817 of record NC_091447.1, read on the forward strand.
CTGTGGCATCACGTGAGTGGCAAACTCTTTGGGGTTCGTTGCAGCAATGAGAGCACCAAGAGTTTCATAGCGGAAATCCAACCAGAGACCGCTGTTCTGTGATCGTAAGTTTAGCCATGTAGCGATCACAGTGAGAAAAAGTCACCACTGCAATAAAGCCCCGATGCGGTCTGTATGGCAGAGACTGGATTGGACTTTACAATATTTGAGTTAAATGACGATCCTTGTCCACTTCTGGAAGATACATACTTTACCTGATATTTTATAAAGCACATATTTTTTAAAAAATCTTAAATCTTGAGCATGTTTGAGATTCAGACATAAACCTCAAAAACTAAAGTGCCTCTGGGGCCAGGATCAGGAAAAAGGAGCAAATCAGAGACTTCCTGTCCCGTTGAACAAAGACCGCAAGGAATGTTGCTACGCAGGATGCGTGCCCAGTGTTGCTTCTGTTCAGATGTTTCTAGAGAAACCATAAATCTAGATGTTTTTTAAAGTAAGATCTCTCACTGTCAGTGTTGGGCAGTGACTTAAAAATAATTAAAGGGTTTGGTCATTAAATTAAAAATACCTCCAGTCAACAGCATCTGAAATTTAGCTTGGTAACTTTCCAGGCTAACAGAGCACGGGCGGAGACAGGGGTGGGGAGAAGGGAGGGAGACACAAGACAGGAGTGACCGTGAGGGGACAGAGTGCCCCGGGCAGGGGAAGGGTCTGACCGCAGCAGACACTGACATGAGCAGGCAAGCGGCACCGAAGCCTTCTCCATCAAGGCCCCTGACACCTGTTCATCAGAATAGCCATCACACCCAGAGGTGCCCAGCTACTTGGCTGGGAAACTCTTGTTCCTTCACCAAGATGTTTACTTGCTAAGGAAAAGTGGTGGGCGTCGAACAGAAGAGAGCCAAAGAAACTCTGGGGTAGCCTGGCTTCGTTGGAGGCAACTCAGACAAACCCGGAAGGCCCCCACCCCTCCAGAGAGAGTCCGTGCCTGGGTGGCCGGCAGGGCTGGTGCCGCTGATTGGTCAGCTGGAGCCAGTGCTCCTGGGGACTCTGAGGGAGGTCCAAGAACAGGGCGGGCTTGCCTTTGTTGGTTTGCTGAGAGGGCGACAGAGCCCGCAGAGAGGCGCCGCGGGGACGGGCAAGCCCCTGAGTGAGCACGGGGACCATTTGGGAACTTAGCAGCTGCTACCGTTACGCAGCGGGGTCACCTTCCTCAGCTTCATCCTTGGGTCTACACTGCATCGTGCTTTGCACAGAGAATTAGGCACTTTTTTAAAACAAACTCCCTAGATGACACCACCTCCTTGGTAATCAGAAGGATTAAGTTAGATACACTGGTAGTGTCTTCTTACACCAGAAGGAAACAATGCTTGGTGTGGTGGAGGGTTGGCAGCAAACGGGCATCCATGCCCGGGAAGGCGGATGAGAGAAATGGGAGGCGGAGACCCTGCACACCACGGAGCCAGCAGGAAGAGCGGGCTCCGTGCGCACACGGGGCTGTGAAGGGCTCTTAAAACCCAAGTGTGCTATGCAAAAGATCAGAAAGAGACGAGGTGTGAAATTCCATACCATTTGTGTAAGTTAGAAGTACATGCACAAAAGAAATGGAATGCGTTTTATAAGAATGCACACAAACGGGCGGGGGTGTCAGGCCGCTGCAGGGGGCGGGGCCCATCCCCTGTCAGAGTGACGGTTTGAGTCCCAGCTGCTCCAGTCCAGCCAACGCGCATCCTAGGAGGCAGCAGGTGATCACGTGCAGTCCCTGGGTCCCTGCCCCACCCCTGGGAGACCTGGGCTGGGGTTCAGGCTCCTGGCGTTGTCCAGTCTGTGCCAGGCATTTGGGCAGTGGACCAGCTGATGGACAATCTCCCTCTCTCCCTCTCTCCCTCTCTCCTTCTCTCCTTCTCTCCCTCTGTCTCTATTTCTGACTGTCAAATAAAATGAAAATTAATATTTTTTTAAAAAAGTAATATATATATGGCCGGCGCCACGGCTCACTAGGCTAATCCTCTGCCTTGCGGCGCCGGCACAGGGGTTCTAGTCCCGGTCGGGGCGCCGGATTCTGTCCCGGTTGCCCCTCTTCCAGGCCAGCTCTCTGCTGTGGCCAGGGAGTGCAGTGGAGGATGGCCCAAGTGCTTGGGCCCTGTACCCCATGGGAGACCAGGAAAAGCACCTGGCTCCTGCCATCAGATCAGCGCGGTACGCCAGCCGCAGCGCACCAGCCGCGGCGGCCATTGGAGGGTGAACCAACGGCAAAGGAAGGCCTTTCGCTCTGTCTCTCTCTCTCAATGTCCACTCTGCCTGTCAAAAAAAAATTTTTTTTTAAAGTAATATATACAAATTAGCAAGTACCCAGAAACAGCCCCAGTGGTTGTCTCCTGAGAGGATGAGAGCAAAGCGCAGCGGAAGGAAAGACACGGGCGAGAAAGAGAAAGAGGCTTTTCTGGACCGAGCAGGGTCACTTCCAGGAATCCTGCAGGACAGCAGACGCAACCTCGGCACGTGAGTTTGTAAAGCAACGGGAAGAAAGAGTGAGATGAGGTTCTGACCACGATGGCTGGCACGTGGTGCGGTCAGTTCTGCAGCTGAGCAAAAGGAGAACGAACAAAAGTAATTCAACACGAAAACACTAACAGAGTATTTTTCATGAAACGAGTAAATTTGCTGGTCGGAAATTTGTGAGACCAGTGAACACGTGCTGACTCCTGCCTGCGTTCTCAGCCAGGTGCTCCTGGAGATGAAGAATTCCCAAGGGTGCGCTCGCTTGCTCGCTCGCTCCCTCCTCCTCCCCCCAAGGAAGACAGCGACAAACTTGAAATGTAATGAAGACGTCCTGCTGTCTAGTTGGAAAAGTTAAACAGTGGCTCAAAAACGAATGCCAGATGCAGTGTAGTATTTTGCTGGGAGATGCCCTGTGGAGCAGTGTTCAAGGAGTCGTTCAGACAGCAGGTGTTACGGCAAATCCCCACCAGGTTCTGTGCTAAGTGGTGAAAATGCAAAGGAGCCTGCGCTGGATGGACAGACGGTCAGGTGCATGGACACACAGGTTCAGGAGAAAGGCCAGCACTTAGCCAGGAGCAGTGGTGGTTAAGGGGCCAATGGTCTCTCACGGGCAGAGACTTGAAATGAGCCTTCACAAAGGGTTTTAAAAATAAAGTTAGCATGAAGCAAAAACTCAGAGCTAAGTTTCCTAATGACGCCAATAATTATGTGAAGGAGATAAAAACCTTCTTTTCTCGTCTCAGAAAATGGAACAAAACAGAAATGTGTTGGATTCTAAAGGAAAGTGAAATGGCTTTGCACTACGGTTTCTTTTTACATGCAGTTGCCATAATGGTGCGTTGTCTTTGTTTCAGATACACTGGCCGAGTGCAGCACCAAAAATAGAGGAATGCATCATGAAAGGAAAAGACGCAGTAAGTGTCAGTCCTTATAAATGTGTCTCTGGGCCGGCGCTGTGGCTCACTAGGCTAATCCTCCGCCTTGCGGCGCCGGCACACCGGGTTCTAGTCCCAGTCGGGGCGCCGGATTCTGTCCCGGTTGCCTCTCTTCCAGGCCAGCTCTATGCTGTGGCCAGGGAGTGCAGTGGAGGATGGCCCAAGTGCTTGGGCCCTGCACCCCATGGGAGACCAGGAGAAGCACCTGGCTCCTGGCTTTGGATCAGTGCGGTGCGCCAGCCGCGGCAGCCATTGGGGGGTGAACCAATGGCAAAGGAAGACCTTTCTCTCTGTCTCTCTCTCTCACTGTCCACTCTGCCTGTCAAAAATTTTTAAAAAATAAATAAATAAATAAATGTGTCTCTGGTCAACCACAAAAGATTGACTCACCAAACTTTTATTCGCTCTTTAAAAGCATATACACAGGCCGGTGCCGCGGCTCACTAGGCTAATCCTCCGCCTAGTGGCGCCGGCACCCCGGGTTCTAGTCCCGGTCGGGGCGCCGGATTCTGTCCCAGTTGCCCCTCTTCCAGGCCAGCCCTCTGCTGTGGCCAGGGAGTGCAGTGGAGGATGGCCCAGGTGCTTGGGCCCTGCACCCCATGGGAGACCAGGAAAAGCACCTGGCTCCTGGCTCCTGCCTTTGGATCAGCGCGGTGCGCCGGCTGCAGCGTGCCAGCCGTGGCGGCCATTGGAGGGTGAACCAATGGCAAAAGGAACACCTTTCTCTCTGTCTCTCTCTCTCACTGTCCACTCTGCCTGTCAAAAAAAAAAAAAAAAAAAAGAATAAAAGCATATACACAATGTAGTTCTGGAGAAAAACTATGTATGCTTATTATATACAGTTATATAACAATTAATCTCAATACAGAGTTAAAGGGAGCCAAGGCGCCATCACCTTGGTTTTTGATTTTGTTCTATTTTACACGTTCCTCTTGCTGATGCGTATTTCCTATGTCTCTGAGAGGAAAATCATTGCAGGTGATTTTTTAGCTTGATGTGATCTCACTCTGTCTTGAGAGTGAATCAGAAAGCAAAGTGCGAGCGCACAGAGGCCGCACGCGTGTTGACCTGGCCCAGAACGGTCTGAGCGTCTCCCACTTCCAGAAGCGATGTTGTCTTTTCTGTCCTTTCTCTGCGGTGTGTGAGTGGGAAAGTGCCTACCCAGCAGCTGCCTTGACACCGTCCCTAGCACACCAGACACGGTGAAAGGACTTCGGCATGCTGGGAGCACTGGCTGAGCTGATGACAGGCTCACCTCGGGGGAAGGCCTGCGGACGTGCCTTTGAGAGTGAACTTGTCCTCTTTGTAATAAGAAAAAGCATGCCATGTAAAAAGTCAACACACATCCTATCGGCTCTGGGTTTTCTGTAGCAACTGGGTCATAGCCAAGCAGTAAGTCAACACATTCTTACTGCCTCAGCCCACACACTGACTAATTGAACACACTCCTGGGCCACGTCAGTCTGAGCTCCACTGAGCCAAAATGCGGTCTGATCGGCTCCTGCCGAGATGTGGCAGTGTGCTAGGAGCGGAGACACAGGCACGGCGCCGTGAGAACAGAACACTTGCTCCCTGCCCGCATGACCAGATGCTGCCAACTGTGTGGGTCACCTCCAGGACACAGTGTAGAAGAGTTAAACGTATCTGTGTGCCCCCAGATCACTCAATATTCCCTTCCTCACTCTTGCTGAAGACATGCTGTTGTCCCAGTCAATCACGGATGGTGACGTGAGTCTGCTAACCTGTTCATCCCAACGCTGTCCTTATAAAGCATTACCTGTACCAATTATTTCATGTACTGATTTCAAGAGAATATTTGGCACTTGAGGTTTCATATTTTTCATCATTTATTAGTATTTCTTTGTTGATACATAATAAATAAATGTATTATTGTGTATTTCATCGTTATTATTAACGGAATAGCAACACCTAACTTTCCAGGAGGGTGTTTGCTAGAATTAATGTCACCAAGTTGGCTTTGAAACAGTTTTAAACTGTTTTTTTCATTCAGCACATTGATCATAAAACTCACCCAGAGACGATTGTATTACAGCATTGTTACGTGTGTAGCACGTATTGGGCCCTGGGTGATTGACTGGGGAGCACAGAGATGTGCAAAATGGATTCTGTCCACAAGAAACTTCCAGTTGAATGCCAGCCTTGGCAAACTGAGCCAGATGTGGCCAGTAGTCTATTCTTGTAAATAAAGTTTTATTGGAACACAGCCACGCACGTTCAGTTGGGATTGCCTCTGTTTTCATGCTGTAGTGCAGAGGTGAGCAGCTGCCACAGAGACCACATGGCCCCCCCAGACGAAATAAATGTCAGTGTGGTCCTTACAGAAAAACTCTGTGCACCCCTGGACTGTAACCTTACAGGGATCTCACACTACACTGTGATTTTGTTAAATTTATATATATATACATATATATATACGTATATATATATACACATATATATATGTTTTATTATTTGACAGGTAGAATTATAGACAGTGAGAGAGAAAGGCAGAGAGAAAGGTCTTCCTTCCGTTGGTTCACTCCCCAAATGGCTGCTACAGCCAGCGCGCTGCGCCGATCCGAAGCCAGGAGCCAGGTGCTTCCTCCTGGTCTCCCATGGGGTGCAGGGCCCAAGCACCTGGGCCATCCTCCACTGCACTCCCGGGCCACAGCAGAGAACTGGACTGGAAGAGGGGCAACCGGGACTAGAACCCGGTGCCCATGTGGGATGCCGGCGCCGCAGGTGGAGGATTAACCAAGTGAGCCACGGCGCCGGCCCCTACAGTGTGATTTTTGTTACTAGCTTTCCATGTACCTGAAAATTCTCTCTGAACACGTATTTATGAATTTGAGGCTATAAGAGTAATTTTCCAAAATATCCAAATTCTGTGATGCCTCAAAGTCTGTGCGTATTTCCTGACGAATAATGAAGCTTTTCTAATAATTGGCCTTGTGACTTTATGCTGATTCATTGTTTATATTGGGCTAAAAAGACAGCATTGGGGATAACTTAGTTACTTAGGAGGACATATTGCCATGCAACTCTGCACGCTTGAACAGATTTCTCAATCGGGCTTTTTCTGTTCCTCAACCATGAGCTAGAACACCTGATAAACAGTACAGTCCCGATCACCGCGTACTGGAATATGAGTTGGGTCCCCGCTTCTCCCCTCCGGGGTCCCCCTCATCTTCCCATCTGTCCTCGCCTCCTCCACCCAAGGGAGACTTTGTGGTAAAACGTAAGATTTCATAAGAAGCAAACATTTTTCTAAAAAAGGACTAAACGTTTGTTATTACACTAACCGATTTTCTCCTTTTTTTCCTCCACCAGAGTGAGTGTGCAAATTACATTCGAGTTTTGCATCACTATAACAGGACCCACCTTCTGGCCTGCGGGACGGGAGCTTTCGACCCCCTGTGTGCCTTCGTCAGAGTCGGATACCACTCGAAGGTAAGATCACTGTGCTCACGGCAACGACTTGACTTCAGGAGACACACAGTGGTATTTCTTCCCAAGGAAGACAAAGGTGTCTGTGGTGCACGAGTGAGCTCTCTGGGCTTAGAAATCCTTATCATCCGTAAAATCTGCGCACTGAGTAATTCTCTACATATCCCTCTCTGAGCAAGGCCATTGCCTTCATTTACCCACTTAAAGTACGTTTATTAGCATCAAACTGTGCTCTCCATCGTGGTCATAATGTTCTTTATTGATTTTACCGGCACCCACGTAATTTATATAATAAATAAAGCGATACGCACTGTGTTTTACGAAGGCCGGGCAGAGACTTTGCAATCATGTAATTCCCTTTACCCAGTCAGGTGAGCTGGGGTGTGCAGAACGGGAAGATTTTCAGACTGAAGATAAGGGCAGCGGGGAGGGCCGTACCCCTCTTCCCCTGAGAGCCCACCGCTGGGCGGGTCGGGGGAGGGCTGTGGCCTCTTCCCCTGATAGCCCACCGCTGGGCGGGTCAGGGGAGGGCTGTACCCCTCTTCCCCTGAGAGCCCACCGCTGGGCGGGTCGGGGGAGGGCTGTACCCCCTTCCCCTTAGAGTCCACCGCTGGGCGGGTGGGGGGAGGGCCGTACCCCTCTTCCCCTGAGAGCCCACCGCTGGGCGGGTCGGGGGAGGGCTGTACCCCACTTCCCCTTAGAGTCCACCCCTGGCCGGGCAGGTGGGGGGAGGGCTGTGGCCTCTTCCCCTGAGAGCCCACCCACCGCTGGGCGGGTGGGGGGAGGGCCGTACCCCTCTTCCCCTGAGAGCCCACCGCTGGGCGGGTGGGGGGAGGGCTGTGGCCTCTTCCCCTGAGAGCCCACCTCTGGGCGGGTGATGCTCAAAAGCCGAATTCTGCACACCAACAGTCTTTCCTAGTAAGTGGGCTCAGAGACCAGCCACAGACCCTGCGCCCACAAACTGGATGAACTTTGACGTCGGATTTATCTCCCGCACCCTGAAACACTTTACCTCAGTTTCCTTTATTTCTTAACGATTTGTTAAGTTTATATAAAGGGGACAAATTCCACGTATTTCATACATACAGATTTAGGAGCACAGTGAGACGTCCCACCCTTCCCTCCCTCCTCCTTCCTTATTTTTCTTCAAATTTTTGCAATGACACACTTTCAGCGTATTTATACTCATAAGATTAACTCTCCACTAAATAAAGAATTCAACAAAAAGAAGGAAAAAAACACTGCTCCTCAACAGTAGAGACAAGGGCTATAAACAATAATCAATTCTCAAAATGTGAATTTTTCTCATATATATTTCACTCTATTAGTTACCACAGATCAGTGAAAACAAATAGTATCTGTCTTTTTGGGACTGGCTTATTTCTGTAAGTATCATGGCTTGCAATTGCATCCATTTTGTTGCGAAAGACAGGATTTCGTTCTTTTTTACAGCTGAGTAATATTCCGTAGTGTATATGTTACACATTTTCTTCATCCAGGCAAAGTTGATGGGCTTCTGGGTTGATTCTATATCTTAGCTATTATGAATTCAGCTGCAGTGGACATGGGGTACAGGTAACTCTTCCATATGCTGATTTCATTTCCTTCGGTTAAATTCCTAGGAGTGGGATGACGCACATGAACGATACTCTGATGTCAAGATCTGCTAGCCTTCATTTAGTTCTGAAGGCAGAATCCTGTGATGAGGTGGAGCACAGATAAAACGGACGTCTAAATGTTCTATGATCAAGCATCTAGAATCTTCTTATACCCCACTTGTGAAAGGGTAGCAGTGACTGTAGTATACTTCTAGCCACCAGATACAAAGCTATAATTAATTTCACAGCTAAAAGTTATTTCTGATATTCAGTCTGCTGGGTAACACTCAGGTGCACATATAATTAGCAAAATTTGAAGTGATTAGAAAGTGCCCTTGACTGAGGCACTTCAGCTGTCAGCTACCCTCATAGGGAGTTTTCATTAGCATAGTTTATTTATTTTAAAGCAAATCTAGTTATTTGAAAGAGTTACAAAGAGAATGAGAGAGTGAGATCTTCTATCCACTGGCTCACTTCCCAAATGGCCACAATGACCAGGGCTGGGCCAGGCTGAAGCCGGGAGCCTAGAACCCGCACATGAGTGCGGGGGCCCAAGCACGTGGCCACCTTCCACTGCTTTCCCAGGTACAGGCACCACAGGCTGTGCCACATTGCTGACCCCTCCTCAGCATATTTTAAATGTTAGCAAGCCATGCCTGGTTGTAAAGTAGCATGCGCAGCTGCGGCTACCTCACAGCGTATTTGTTGAATCATTTTAAAGAAATGGTGCCGATGATGTAATTAATATAACTTCAGAGTTCTAGAAGGCCAGTCAGGCCAGTGAAAAGTCAGGGTATACACAGGCATCCAGACATGCGGCGTGCGCGGAGGTGTGCTCAAGTATACAAAGTCAGAGTCTGTGCGAGTGCACCTTGTGGGCGGATGTGCTGGCAACAGATTCTCTGTTTTCGTTGATCTGAAAATGCCCTTATTTCCCCTTTGGTTTTGAAAGGTGTCTTTCCTGGATAAAGAATTCTGGTTTGGGGCAGGCATTTAGCCTTAGTGGGTTTTTGTGGTTTTTTTTTTTTTTTTTATTGTTGTTGTTGTTTCCTTTTAGTAATTCTCTCTTTCCTTCTAACTTCTTTCCAAAGTAATGGTTAGTCCATATCGACTGTACTCTGTTTGTAATTGCTTTATCTTTCAAGGTTTTATCTTTTTTTTAAGATTTATTTATTTATTTGCAAGTCAGAGTTACACAGAGAGAAGGAGAGGCAGAGAGAGAGTTCTTCCATCCTCTGCTTCACTCCCCAGATGGCCACAACAGCTGGAGCTGTGCTGATCCGAAGCCAGGAGCCAGGAGCTTCTTCCAGGTCTCCCACATGGGTGCAGGGGCCCAAGGACTTGGGCCATCTTCTACTGCTTTCCCAGGCCACAGCAGAGAGCTGGATCAGAAGTGGAGCAGCCGGGACTTGAACTGGCACCCATATGGGATGCTGGCACTGCAGGCCGTGGCTTTACCCGCTACGCCACTGCGGCCGTAGCCCCTCAAGGTTGTATCTTTATGTTTGCTTATAAGCCATGTTTCTGTCTCTTGCCTTTGAGTCTGCAGAGCTGGTGGAGATCGGTGTCTCTGTTCTTAGGGTGCTGAGATTCTCGGATGCCTACGTTTACGTTTGCATCGAATCGGGCAGAGTTTGGGCCACTGCTCCTTCACTGCATTTTTGCTTGCTACCCTCCCGCCTTTCTAGGCATTGGAATTGTAGGCATTGTCCCACAAGTCATTAAGACTTTAAAAGTCAGTCTTTTTCCTCAACTCCTCAGATGAAATAAATATTTTCAGTAACCTTTCTTCCAACATCTCCAATACACTAACTCACACTGACCCCATTCATGTTCCAGGCAGATCTTGGACTTTTGTGTTCTAGAATTTTCCATTTTGATTCCATTTCCATATCGAGCATTCCCACCATATTTTGTAGTCGTATGACTGTGGTTTACTTGACGCTCTTGGCTGTGTTTTTCACAGCCATTTTAAATTCCGTACTTCCTCCTTTTAACACCTGCCGGATCTCAGGGTCAGTTTGCCCCAACTGTTCTTTCTCTTGATGATGGATCCGACTGTTTGCTGCATGTCAGGTTATTTTTGATTGTATACCGGACATTACATATTTTCAAGATTCTGGATTCTGTGATCTTTTGAAGAAGGTTTGTTTCTGTACTGGAAGATGGGTCACTGGGCTGGACTCAGACTCAGCTCCGGCAGCCTCAGGAGCCGGCCTCTTCAGCCCTGCAGTGGCTCTCATCAGGGTCTCGCACGTGCCGCTCAGGTGTCAGCCAAGGAGACGGACAGGGGGCACACAGGTGCCCGTGCCTGCCTCGGGTTCTGTGTACCTGCCCTGGCTTTTCAGCTGATGTGATATTTTACACCTCTGCTATTTGATTTTTCAGGGTAGACAGCCTTCACCTTTATTTTCCTGCTCATTCCTGGCTAGTCTTTGGAGAGGAAATGAATTGGGGAGAGTTCCTCAAGTGAAAAACTCCAGTCTTTGTTCTCAGCTGATCTCCAGTGTTCTCAATACTTGTTTTTAAGTATGATCGAGTTATCACCATTGTCCGTGGCAGAATGGGTCCAGTACAAGCTAAATTATCATTAGCAGAATGGGGGCGTCGTGTAATGAACTGCATAGGCAGAGTATTTTGTGTTACGTTAATTATCTAGGTATTAAATATCGCAGTCTCGTACTGTCGTACTGGAATCTTTGAATGCAGATATTTCAATCATAGCAATTGAATGTGAATAATATCTCACCTAACTGTGAATATTAAATATGACATAGTTTTAGGAAAATCGTTGTATATGTCATAAGAGGAACTTACAGTCCTATGATGAGAGCAGTAAGAGATTTATGCCCAAAACACCATTGGGATGCTTAATGCAGTTTTCTATGAGGAAATGAAAAGTTTCCAATCACTACAGCAAGAAAAATGCTTTGATTAAAGAACTTAGAGGCCTACTTTGGCCTAGATGGTTGGGGAACAGCAGGAGATGGAGATGGGACAAATTGGTGGGGAATTTTAATATTAGTGACATTCTGTATTATTTCTCAAGACAGCGCGGATGCCATGAAGGGGTTGGAGCGAGCATTTGATTGATGTGACATTAATAATATTTAGAATGATTCAAGCAGGGAGAGATGAAAGGGGAGCGAGCGTAATTCAAGGAGGCGATGAACAAGCGTCTCTGCAGGAGATCGGGGAGGCATTTCACACGCTGGTGCAATAGCAAAGGAAAGGAAGTGTGGGACGGGGTGAGGACTGGAGGGGTGAGGACTGGCGGGGTGAGGACTGGCGGGGTGAGGACTGGCGGGGTGAGGACTGGCAGCAGTGGGAGCCCTTACGTAACCGTGTTGTCGCAGCTGCTGCGGAGCCAAGCAATGCAAACAACTCCAGCTGTGAGTGAGACACGCGGACTTCACAGCAAGAGGGCGCTGTGGAGCACAGAGGTCTGAGAGGTATTCCGCTGGCCACTTGTGGTCACTGGAAAGACGAGGCCAGGGCTAGGGGAGAGTGCTCTCAAAATAGATGGAAAATTGAGTTACTGGACCCTGAGGGGACGCGGGGGTGGTCTCCTCTGAAGGAGCCCCTCCTCCCTCCCTCCCTCCCTCTCTCTCTTTCTCCCTCTCTCCCTCTCTCTCCCACTCTCCCACTCCCTCCCTCCCCCCTTTCCTTCCCCCTCCCCTCCCCCTTCTCTCCCTCCCTCCCTCCCTCCCTCTCTCTGTCTTTCTTCCACTCCCTCCCTCCCTCTCTCTCCCCCTTCTCTCCCTCCCTCCCTCCCTCTCTCTCCCCCTTCTCTCCCTCCCTCCCTCCCTCTCTCTGTCTTTCTTCCACTCCCTCCTTCCCTCCCTCTCTCTTTCTTCTACTCCCTCCCTCCCTCCCTCTCTCTCCCCCCTCCCCCTTCTCTCCCTCCCTCCCTCCCTCTCTCCCACGCCCTCCCCCCTCTCTCCCACGCCCTCCCCCCTTTCCTTCTCCCTCTCCTCCCCCTTCTCTCCCTCCCTCCCTCCCCCCCTCCTCTCCCTCCCCCCCACACACACTCCTCTCACTTTACCAAATAACTTGAGAAGTTCTATTACTTAGAATATAGAGAGATTTGGTATAAAACAAATCCGTTAGTGCACGCGCATTCTGAAATAGCAGTAGTGCTACAGAGGACAGCTGTGGTCAGGGGAAGAGGAGGGGACCAGGCGGTGACTGAATAGTGACAAAATAAAGGCAGTAATGTTGTCTGACCAAGAGCAGCATCGTTAAGGAGAAGAAACGGGGATACAGGAAGTATAGGAGTATTAGGAGATTTTTTTTTAGTACAGTAAACAGCAAAAACTTAAATTATTTGTACAGTAGCAGAAAAGGGTGGATAAGTTGGGCTGGGTGGGCGACAAGCTTGCCAGGGAAGGAAACTAGGGGTATTCGGGGGAGAACTCTCATTAGTAGTTGGATACAAAGGTGTAAGGAGGAAGACTGGAGCTAAAAGTGCAGATTTGATAATTGACCATAGATACATAGCAAAGCTGAAATCCTATATTATTGTCCAGGGGGAGAATTTAAGGAAAGAGAAAACAGAAATGTGTTGTCCGGAACAGCGATCCCTGGGAGGCTGGCAGAGGAAGGAAAACTCGAGTGAGACTGATGAGCGCTAGGAGGGTGAGCAGGGAGCCAGGAGGGCGGGGCGGCAAAGCAAGGGCTGATTTCCAGGGTCCGGCCTCACGGCAGAAGCGACCACTGGGCCTGGAAAGCTTCCGGGGGGGCGTTTGTGGAGGCCCCGCACCTTACGTGTGGAAGCCGGGCCCTCCCAGACTGCAAGGCCCACGCCAGCTTCCTTCCCTCCTGCCGCGTCGCTCTCACAGGGCAGCTCCCTTCCGAGCCAGCGCCCAGATCAGCCGCTTCTTCTATATTTTTTGTCTTTTTTTTTTTAAAGATTTACTTTATTTTACTTGAAAGGTAGAGTTACACAGAGAGAGAAAGAGAAGCAGAGAGAGAGAGAGAAGTCTTCCATCCACTGGTTCACTCCCCAGTTGGCTGCAGCAGCTGGAGCTGCGCCGACCCAAAGCCAGGAGCCAGGAGCCAGGAGCTTCTTCCGGGTCTCCCATGCGGGTGCAGGAGCCCAAGCACTCGGGCCATCCTCCACTGCTTTCCCAGGCCACAGCAGAGAGCTGGAAAGGAAGTGGAGCAGCCTGGACTAGAACCAGCGCTCATATGGGATGCCAGCACTGCAGGCAGAGGCTTTACCTGCTAAGCCACGGCGCTGGCCCTATTTTTTGTCTTTATTTTCCCTTTTTATTTCTTAGAAAACACATGACCTCTTTGTGTGTGTGTGTGTGTGTGTGTGTGTGTGTGTCTTTCTTTTCAAAAGTCTGTTTCTTCCAACGCCTCTCCTGGGTTGTCATCTTTGAGTTGTGTTAGCTTGGGCTGATTTTCTTCTACTGCTTTATCATTTTCTTCAGTGGTTCTGGATCCTACTCCAACACGAGGGATGGCTCCAGGCGGTAGCCCACGTCTCAGTGATGAGCGTCGTCACTGAAGTGTGTCGGTCTGCTCCTCGTCTTTTATTCGTGGAATTTAGTACATTAGACTGAATTAAGCGGGGATCTTTCTGTCAGTCTTTTTTTCTTTAATATAAAATTCACTTTCCTGGATTTTAGAGGGGAATGTGGACTAGAATATACCCCTAGCTTCACGTTCTAGAACTCACCATTCTCTTTGGTATTTTGAAGTGTCAAAAATGCGGACATAAATATCTAAAATACCAAGAGTCTGCTCCTGGCCGTAGCTCCTCCGTATGATTTCTAGGAATATTGAAAGTTAAATGCGAAAGAGTACATTGAGTATATTAACATAGCAGCTAACAATTAAAGGCAACATATTAATTTTTTTTTAAAAAAAAGGCAGAACTTGTGAGAAGGTAAAGAAGCCTACTTCCGATGTCGCGTATTGAAGCAAGGTTTGTTACTTGTACGTTAGCGTTAGAAGACTTAGATGGTAACCGGCATTGTCGAATAAGCGCGACACCTTGCCCCTGGGCGAGCAGTCATTTTCTGCGTGGTTGGTGCTGCTTTCTTTACTTGAAGTCAAAGGGCATTTTTCAGCGTCCCTGGCAGAACAGGCAGCGCAGCTACGCCCCAGCCTTTTTAAAGGTGCACCTGACGCTTGTAGTCTGTTATCCCTGTGATTTTTTGTTGTTGTTTTGTTTAAATCCCCAGGGTTGCTCAAAAACGTCTTAGACCAGCGGGCTTGTTCCTGCAGGCCATTCTCCCTGGCGGTCTCAGCACCGGAAGCCGCTGGACGGCTTTCTGGTGGGCAGGCAAACAGAGCGGGGACACCGAAGCTGCCGGGAAGCCAGCCTGTGCACCCCGCGTCCCCTCGCGCGCTCTGTCCCCTCTGCGTGTGAGGCAGCTCTGGGGAGGCAGGGCGAGGCCGGGGAACCGGGGACCCCGGGAGGATTCTGCTGAGCCAGAGCTGAGACTGATTACAGAAGGAGCAGGTGGAATCCACGGGGAGCCACGCGCTCTGCTGGGAGGACTACTTTCCCCCACTTAGGGATTCTCTGAGTGCCTGGAAGAAATCTGTCAAATAAAGGTGGCGTGAGTGCGCCGGTGCCAACCTTGCCCACTTCTCCCGTGGCTCTCCCAGGGCTGGTTTTAGTGGTGTGCATTCCCAATATGCAGAGAGTTCATTTCTCTACGTCTCTGGGCATCGCCCTGCCTTGTTCGCCAGCGGCTTGGTGTCGCGGTGAGCACCAGCTGGGGGGCTCAGGGAAAGGACGAAGTTGCCCGTCCCGGGGCTGCAGCAACCCAGGGGAGCGTGAGTGGTACTTTGAGTGGCCAGGCCCCGGAGGGCAGCACCAGGGCCAAGGCCCCTTTCTCTGGTCAGTGTCACCGGCCAGCACCCAGTTCAGCTCACAGTCGTGCTCTGTCCGTTGGGGACGGGCGTTTCTTGTTTGTAGCCTCTTAAACACCAGCTGGTTTCCTGTGTAAATTGTGGCCCCCACGGCTCCACATGGAAAGAGCCCCAGATGCTGGGCACTTGTGTGCCACTGCTCACCGGGGCAGGTGCCGGGCGGTGCTCCCCAGCCACCCACAGCCTGCCCGGGCCAGGCTAACTCCCAGCCTCACTCTGACAGGCGTCCGGTATTTGTTCCTTGGTGCTGGAAGGGTTGTGAACTTTCCCGCAACTCTCCCGTGCTCAGAACCCAGCACGGAGACAGTAATCGTGGGATGAACGGGATGTGTTTGTTACATTGGTATAACCAAAACTCTATATAGAGTCTACGAAGTACAAACTCAAGAACTTAGGTACCTTACGATACACACAGAAGTTTCGGGAGTGGGCATTGCAGCACAGTGGGTTAAGCCACTGCCTGGGTGGCGCAGGTCCCATATCAGAGAGCCGGTCCAAGTCCCACCTACTCCACTTCCTACCCGGCTTCCTGCTAGTGCTCCTGGGACACAGATCGATGGGCCAGGTTCTGGGTTCCTGCCACCATACGGCAGACCTGGCTGCAGGCATTTGGAGAGGGAGTTCAACCTCAGTCTCTCACTCTTTCTCTCTCTCTTCCTCCCTCTCTTTCTTCCTCTCCCTCTCCGTGTGTATGTGTGTAGTGTGTCATTCTGCCTGCCTTTCAAGTAGATAAAAATGTACATTTTTTTAATTTTCAGTTAACAGTAATTTTTTATTTTCATTAACATTTATTCAGTTAAATTGATTAAAGGTCTTATAAAATAAAGTGTATGTGTCTTCCCCCAACTGTTTTAATTATGTACACTCTGCCAACTCTTGAAAATGTTTGTGATAGCATGAGAATAGATATTTCTTTTAACTTCTCCAGTCTTTAAAACATAAGTTTAACTTTTCTAGTCTTCGGAACATAAGTGTAACAAAGTGCAGAAGCATTCTCTAAGCACGCTTGTTGTTAGCTTATACAATGCATAAATTAGAGCATAGAAATTGAAAGTATACCTGGGATTGGTTTTCAGATTTTGAACACATCTAAGTAGCCAGCTTCCAGACCAAGAGTAGGTAGACCAGCAACACCCAGAATCTCCACTGCCTCCTGTCCCCTCCGAAACCACTCTTCTGATTTCTATCACCAGAAGTCAGTTCTGCCTTGCTTGAAATTCCATGTAAGTGGAATCATACAACATGCATGCTGTGTGATTAGCTTCTTGTGCTCCATAATATGTTGAGATCCATGTATCATGTATGTAATTGAAGTTCATGTGTTCCCATTGCTAAATCGTGCTAAGGGCCAGCGCCGCGGCTCAGTAAGCTAATCCTCTGCCTGCGGCGCCGGCACACCGGGTTCTAGTCCCAGTCAGGGTGCCGGATTCTGTCCCGGTCGCTCCTCTTCCAGGCCAACTCTCTGCTGTGGCCCGGGAAGGCAGTGGAGGATGGCCCAAGTGCTTGGGTCCTGCATCCGGTGGGAGACCAGGAGAAGCTCCTGGCTTCGGATCAGCACGGTGCGCCGGCCACGGCGGCCATTGGAGGGTGAACCAACGGCAAAGGAAGACCTTTCTCTCTGTCTCTCTCTCTCTCACTGTCCACTCTGCCTGTCAAAAAAAAAAAAAAAAAAGTTTAGCTTTTCCACCTTTGAACTTACAGATATAACTGTGACCTAATTCATTACTCAGGGACATCAATGAAGTGGCAGCGTCCACAGTAAGTCAGCTACAATGAAAACCCAGAGGCTTTCTGTACGTGGACTTTTGCAGCTCACACCAAAAGCACAGTGGTAGCGCAGTGGTAGCGCAGTTTGCCACACCGCCCGGTTCTGACACTGTGGAGCTAAATGATTCCCTCTCATACGCTGGCTGTTGCGTAAGGGTGAATGCTTTGGGGTAGCTACATTCACCTTGGCAATGGTGTCAGATCCATTCCACTGCTAAGTATTTTCCGAAAAGTACCTGAAGAAATGTTGAAACAATACACTTTGAGATGTGAAAATTCTTCAGCTCTAAAGACACTTGCCATTCATTAAAAGTTGATGACTGAAAGGACAAAACCTGCCAGCCTGGTGGGACCCCCTTATTTTCAAGTGCATTTTCACGAAGACAACTGGAATACTTTGGATGATCAGGTCAACATGTCGGCTCCTGACCACCAACTTGAGTTATATGATTCGTGCAGTCGCGGGAGCTAGTGATAAATTCAGTTGCATACCAGATCACTAATTCATGAGCATGACATAGAACAGATGTACACAGAGTTAAATTTGGTGGCCTAATTAAAATATTGGCTTAATTAAAATCACATGCTTATTCAAGGCTGGCAAGCTGAGTTTTGTCAGGTTTTTACTTTCCAAGTCAAAACGGAACCATTCTGGACATAAGTGAACTCTAACTTTACTTTTGTTGTGTCAACTTTCAGAATTCTACTGTTAGAGGTATTTTCCTGCAAACTCGGTTTTGGATGTTGGCAGATGGGATGAAACAGCTGGGCCAAGGGAGAGAGAGCAGGGGTTCAGTAGCAAAACAGGATTCCTGATGTGCTGTCTCCTTAGAATCATTTCCTACAATAAAATAAATGACAAAAATTGTACAAACAGTCCTCAAAAAGTCCATAGAAAATCCACATTATGAACATCTCTGCAGAGATTTCAAAATTTTTTGCACCCAAATTAACTTAGGTTTTAACCTCCATTTTCCACCCACTTTTTGATGCATCCTCAGAGGACGCAGCCTTTACTGTCTCTCTGTTGAGAAAAGCGCCGTTCCCTGGGGCAGGTACCACGGTGACCACCAGGCCTTCGTTTTTTTTTTTTAATATTTATTTATTTTACTTGAAAGTCAGAGTTACAGACGGCGCCGCGGCTCACTAGGCTAATCCTCCGCCTGTGGCGCCGGCACCCAGGGCTCTAGTCTTGGTCGGGGCGCCGGATTCTGTCCCGGTTGCCCCTCTTCCAGGCCAGCTCTCTGCTGTGGCCCGGGAGTGCAGTGGAGGATGGCCCAGGTCATTGGGCCCTGCACCCCATGGGAGACCAGGAGAAGCACCTGGCTCCTGGCTTCAGATCGGTGCAGCACGCCGGCCGTAGCGGCCACTTGGGGGGTGAACCAATGGAAGGAAGACCTTTCTCTCTGTCTCTCTCACTGTCTAACTCTGTCAAATAAATAAATAAATAAATAAACCTTAAACTAGATGTTATAAACGAGGTTTATTAAAAAAAAAAGAGAGAGAGAGAAAGAAAGAAAGAAAAAGAACCTTCTTGCTGCTACACAGTGAGTGGACCACCTTGGGCTTCATGGTCCACGGCCAAGTCCTCTCCATCAGGTAGTGCAGCTTTCCCAGATGACACCATCGGAAGACATTCCACAAAACTGTGAAAAACCACATAAAGAATTTGATGATGGTGATAATAATTATGTCTTCTGTGTGGCTCCACACATTCCACTGTTCTGCAACTCTTTTTTTTAAAGATGGATTTATTGGGCCGGCGCTTTGGCGTAAGGGTAAAGCCAACACCTGCAGTGCTGGCATCCCATATGAGTGCCAGTTTGTGTCCTGGCTGCTCCACTTCCATCCAGCTCTCTGCTGTGGCCTGGAAAAGCAGTGGAAGATGGCCCAAGTCCTTGGGCCCCTGCACCCACATGGGAGACCTGGAAGAAGCTCCTGGCTCCTGGCTTTGGATCAGCGCAGCTCCTGCTGTTGCGGCCATCTGGGGAGTGAACCAGAGGATGGAAGACTTCTCTCTCTCTACCTCTGCCTCTGCCTCTCTGTAACTCTGCCTTTCAAATAAGTAAATAAATCTTAAAAAAAAAAAAAAAATGGAGCTGGATGGGAAGTGGAGCAGCTTCCGTCACAGGCGGTGGCTTAACCCTCTGCCACAAAGCCAGTCCATTTTTCACTTCTGTTCAGCGTGACCTCACGTAGTCAGTACACCTTCCTGCTCTCTCAGTCCTCGACCCTTGGTATTTTACTCCCTCTTGACACAGTGGAGACCTCGATGCAGTGATACGCACACGACAGCTGCACAGGCTACTGTGTTGTGTCTGCTCCCACCTTTATCACTTCCTAAGCTTGGTTTAGTGGAGCCCGAGCTGCTGGGTGTCACCTGAGGCAGATGGAGCCGCACACAGGGGTTCAGCCCTCTAGTCCTCAATGAGCTCTCTAGGCACTGTCCACGGCACTGTGCTGCAGGTTGTATGGGTGAAGTAAACAGGCTTTGGGACTGCACAGATGGAATTCAAATCTAGACTCTGCCACCCACTATCTGGGTGACCTTGGGCCGGGACTCAAGCTCTTGAACTTCCATCTGCTCACCTGTAAACTGGAGCCCCTGTATTTAATGCCAGCTTTCCGGAACTGCATGGATTTGCAGAGAGCATAGACGGAGCACAGCAGGTGCACATGAGCTGTTCATTTTCTGTTTCCACGTGAAGTCTCCAAGTCTGCCTTCATTCTTGGTAGAAGCATAGTCCTGCTTAGAAAAGCAGAGATGGGGCCAGCGCCGCAGCTCAGTAGGCTAATCCTCCACCTTGCGGCACCGGCACACCAGGTTCTAGTCCCGGTCGGGGCGCCGGATTCTGTCCCGGTTGCCCCCCTTCCAGGCCAGCTCTCTGCTGTGGCCCGGGAGTGCAGTGGAGGATGGCCCAAGTGCTTGGGCCCTGCACCCCATGGGAGACCAGGAGAAGCACCTGGCTCCTGCCATCGGATCAGCGCGGTGCGCCAGCCGCAGCACGCCGGCCGCAGCAGCCATTGGAGGGTGAACCAACGGCAAAGGAAGACCTTTCTCTCTGTCTGTCTCTCTCGCTGGCCACTCTGCCTGTCAAAAAAAAAAAGAAGAAGAAGAAGAAGAAGAAGATTGCTGATGTATAAGAATATGTAAAGTGCATACTCATATAAATACATACATATTTATGATGATGCTTCAGCTTTGCTGATTGTCCTTGACTGGATTGCTCCGTTACAAACCGTCCTTGGCATTTCTGCCTCTTACATCACCTCTTCAGTGAGCTGCTTCAGCGTCCGCGCCAGGAGGCTTCACGGGACCCTCAGCTGGAGCCCGCTGGAGGCTGCGCACCAGGCTGGGAAGGGCCCAGTCGCTCGTCTCCAGTTCACAAAGCTGTGCTCGGGGGCGGCAGCGTCTGGTGCCTCCTACAGCCTGTGGCCCTTGTACGACTGTGTGCCGTGTTTTTGTGAGGACATTTTCTCTTTGTGTGTTTTTCTGTCACAAGTGGCCCCCGTGGACTCTGGACACCTGCCGTAGGTGAGGGCTTGGATTTTTGCCATGAAATGTAGTCCAGCCCTCGGGATCCTGCTTCTGGTTTGGTCCCTTCCTTAGTCCAACACCTGCTCCGTGTCAGCAAGTGTTCTGCTTGGAGGGACAGCCCTGCCCTGTCTCTCCCTGAATTTAGCGCTGCCACGGATGCTGACTGGAGGTCACCTTGCTGTGTCAGTCTTACTCTGTCGGCTGCTTCTTGTCCTACGTTTGCTGATTTTACCATGTTCTCTTCTGGTTTCCTCCATGTGTCTCATCTATACCCTTATGACAACTGCAGGCAACTGATGTCTGTCCTATGCTGTCATCTCCATCCTAATCTTCAAAGTAGGCAACCAATAAAATCAAAATGTTGTAAAAAAGATATTCTACCAAGCTTTAAAAGACTTCTAAGGATATAGTTGTGGTCACTTTATCCTCAATAAGAAAGGAAAAAAAAAAAAAGAACAAAAACAAAAAGGATATACTTGAATTAAGTTAGGTAATTAAAAAATAACACGCTGCTGTATTTGAAAATGCATTGTGAATATACTCAGAGAGACTGGGGAGCCACTTGCAATATAGGGTTTAATATCCTAAATTCTGAATTATTTAAAATCCTAAATTATTTAAAAATATAATAAGCACTTGAATAATTGGACATTGAATATACATCCTGCCAATGCATACACCATGCCCACCACACGCCCACTCTGTGCCCGTGTGTCCTCCCTCGGGTCTCAATGTATTGCCTTGTGTCCATGCTGACAGGATGGCCACTCCCCTACCTCTTTTTTTTTGGTAATATTTTTATTTATTTATTTGCAAGGCAGAGTTACAGAGAGGCAGAGAGAAGGAGAGAGAGAGAGGGAGGGGTGTCTTCCATCTGCTGGTTCACTCCCCAAATGGCCACAGTGGCTGGAGCTGTACCGATCCGAAGCCAGGGGCTTCTTCCAGGTCTCCCACGCAGGTACAAGGGCCCAAGGACTTGAGCCATCCTCTACCGCTTTCCCAGGCCACAGCAGAGAGCTGGATCGGAAGTGGAGCAGCCGGGTCTTGAACTGGCGCCCATATGGGATGCCGGCGCTGCAGGTGGAAGCCTCACCCGCTACGCCACAGCGCCGGCATCCCTCCCCTACCTCTTAAGAGCCGCTCCCGGCTGATCTTAGGTTGAAATGACTCAAGTATTTGGCCAAATGGGAACCCAGCCCTGGCGCAGTGAGCCGGAGGCGGGCTGTACAGCGCAGGACACTGTGTCAGCGTGGACGCAGCCCGGCCAGAGGAAATCCTGGCACGCAGGGAGCAGCGACTTCCCTGGCAAGCTCCCAGCACCCTGCCAGGAAATCAGGAAGGGAACAGTGAAAACGCGTCACCGAACAGTGCGCACAGACCGCCTCGTCAGAAAACCTGTGCAGGAAGACCAGACCAAACAAGGCACAGCACCAGCTCCGGCAGGAAGGAACGGGCCCTCGCTCTAGCAGCCTCAGCAAACACAGGAAGGAGCGAGGGGACACAGCAAGGCCTCGGGCCCTGCCCTGCGGGCTCTCTCTGGGGACTCTGCACAGGGCTCCCTCGCTTGCCCTGGGTGGCTGAATCCCTCCTGGTGGGTAAATCGCCGTCGGCTAAGCGCTGGGGAGACAAAAGTGAGCGGCCCGAGCTCGCAGTGAGAACGCCACGTGGAAAACCGCTCTCCTCCTCGTTTGCAGACCAGCCCAGGCCTCTTCATTCCAGAGATGTCGGAAAGTAAATCAGCACAGCCCAGGCCTCCAGGAAGCTTCTGCGCCTGACACGGAGCAGCACTAGGGACTGAAAAGGGTCAGAAAGCATTCATCAAAGAAATGGAAAGACCGCAACTATCGTTTGTCTGGCTTCTGTGCACGAGTTGTGCTTCCCTAACCGAGTCCAGAAAGTGCTCCTTCTGTGCTGAGATGTGCACCCACGTGGGAGACCTAGAAGAGGCCCCTGCCTCCTGCCTTTGGACTGGCCCCGCTTGGGCCATTGTGACCATGTGGGGAGTGAACCAACATGGGCCCCCAGAATAATCAAAGTGCAAAGAAATGAAATGCGTGAAGGGTTTTATCTTGCTCCTCTCACAGGGAGTCCATGTTTTATGTTTGTGGTTTGGTGAAATGATTTGGAAGAAGTAAGGTGGACGTTCACCCTTAGACTGGAGATCAGCTCTTGGAGCTGGGTTTCCCATTTCAAGTCTAGAATCCCGATGGTGACCTGGAAATCATAAAATCAGAAAGAGTCGTGTAATTGTTGTCAGCTCTGAAAATGATGTTTAGATACCATTCTTCTCTAATGATGTAGCAGTGTGTGACAGCAATATAAACACATCCGCATGTGCCTAGTTTTCTCCTTGAGAAAAAGCCAGGAAGCTCTTAGACTCCTCTGATAATCGTGAAAGATTTGCCCATTAACCCTATTTTCCAAAATGGCCCTTGTTGACACTTGGAACGCCAAGAGCCGTGTGGCCACAGCTAGGGCTGTATGACACATCGGCTGTTAGAGCAGGCGTGCGTCCCCGCGCAGCTGTCCCGCTCCCCCTGTGCAGATGGTGGGTGCATTCTTCCTTGTCCCAGAGTCCCTTTCTCTCGTCACACGGACTGTGGTCCTTTGTGAGCGCGTGTGACTCAGTCGGCAAGGGAACACTCGGCAGACGGAGGGGTTTTCAGCTGCGTCCAAGGTCCCAGGAACAAGGGATGCAGGGCGGCAGGACTGTTCCAAAGACGTCTGCCCACTGAAAAGGGGCTCTGACTTCCTTCACGTGACAAGCAGACATTCATGGTTTCTAAAAAGCGTCTTTGTGCTCAGAAAAGAATTTTGATTCTTGCTGCGTTCTGTGTGGTCAGAGTAACAGTAGAGCAGTCAAACCCAGAGAAGGTGGTGAGGAAAAACAGCAGAAGCGAAAATCCGGGTCCCGAATGCTAACTGGGAGACAGGCGCGGCTGTCTAAGCCGGTGCCTCCTCTGCTCGGTGCAGTTTAAGTGTTTATTCAACTTTTCTCTGGTATTGTCCCATAAGACATAAACATGTATTTTTATTTTATACAGATAGAATCACGTTCCAGCATATTTTAATCTAAGAAAGAGATGAGAGTTTAATTCAGTTACCTATTGCCAATTATTATATCATGCAATGCATTCGTAAAGAATATCAGAATTTGAACACCTGTTTGCCCTGAACAGATAGCTACTACTACTGTTGTTGGTTTTTTCCTACAAAAGTTTGCTCCAATATATGGTGATAGTATGTTTATTGCTGTTCAAAAAGTGGCTGATGATAACCACATTCCTTACAGTTTTAGGCATTCTATTAAGTAGCTGAAAATATGAAATCTAGACCATGATGCCAGTAACTCCAAGACTTGACTTTCTTGTACCTTTTAATATACAAAACTGCTTTGAGTATTGTGTAATTTAGTTATGTAAAGAGATTCCTGGAACGCTACTTAAGTAACTTACTATGGAATGCTGTTTTTATTTTCTTTTTTTTATTATAAACTTAAAGTCAGATTAGGTGAGTAGCCCAGCGGGGAGTGACCAGCCGCATGTGATGGATTTTGTATCACATTAAATGTGACTTTTTCCAGAATCAAACACAGGTGATCACAGGGTGAACGAAAAAGTCAGAACTAGCCGGCGCCGTGGCTCAATAGGCTAATCCTCCACCTTGCGGCGCCGGCACACCGGGTTCTAGTCCCGGTCGGGGCGCCGGATTCTGTCCCGGTTGCCCCTCTTCCAGGCCAGCTCTCTGCTATGGCCAGGGAGTGCAGTGGAGGATGGCGCAGGTGCTTGGGCCCTGCACCCTATGGGAGACCAGGAAAAAGCACCTGGATCCTGGCTCCTGCCATCGGATCAGCGCGGTGCGCCGGCTGCAGCGGCGGCCATTGGAGGGTGAACCAACGGCAAAAGGAAGACCTTTCTCTCTGTCTCTCTCTCACTGTCCACTCTGCCTGTCAAAAAAAAAAAAAAAAAAAAAAGTCAGAACTGATGTAAAACTCCCGGCTGGTCTTCCAGCCCACTAAAGCGCTGCGTTGCTTGCCCTAACCTCAGCACAGACGTTTCATTACAACATGACCCTCTCCAATGTGGCCTCCTGGGTTATTTTCTGCTGATATTGCCAGGGTTCAAGCGTCTGCCATCCTGGGCTTGTTTGACAGACTTCAGTCCTTTGCCACTGCGCTCCTCACTGGAGAAACTCAGTGAACAGTTGGCCCGCCTGGTCCAGCAGGTGCCTCTTCAAGGCAACATCTAAGTGTTCGATGTTCCTTGCCTTCTAGAGTAAACAGATATTCTGAGCTCATCTTATACTTGATGCTCCACATCTGAGGTCAGCCATGCTCCCAAAGAACACTGATCTGTTTGAACAGGAAATGTTAGCTGCTTCTAATCAGGCAAGTATAGATGCCACTGCTTGGCAGTTTAGTTTTAATCTGCAGTCCTCGTTGAGACTGAGCGGTCTCGTCACACGTGAGACTCCTTGGGGTATACTTCTCTCTGCACTGCTCTTTGCCTTTGTTCATTTAAAACATTTGAACTTCTATTGACTTGTAGGAGTTGATTATAAAACAAGGAAAAAAGAAACCCTTTGCTTTTTATTTGAATAGGAATAGGTGTTTGGGTTTCCTTTCATTTAGAATTTTTTCCTTAGATTTTTAAGTCATAGAATTTATCAATTTTTCTTTTGTCTTCTAAATTTTGTGTCTTATTTTTAAAGGCATTTCCCACACCCACTGTTATATACAAATTTTGCATGTATTTTGGTATTACTCTTATAATTCCATTTCTTATGTTTAAATTGTTGATCAATCTGGAATTTAGCTACAGGGCTGGAGGACATACGGGAATAATCAAACTTCATTTCTCCCCAGATGGCAAACCAGTTGTCCAAACACCATTTATGGAATAACCCATCGTTTATCAATAGTGCTTTGAAATACTACCACATTAATGTGAATTCTTTCACCATATTGGTTTCTTATAAAATAACAATTCAAAATTAATTGTATAAAATTAAAATAATGATGCGTGAAATCAGCATTATGCACCACTGAGTTTGATTTTAAAAAAATTTCTGGTTGCAGAATGTATTTCTGAGAAATCTCTTTTATTTGCATTTCTGATCATATCACATCTTCACATATTCTAGTTTTTGAAATCTCTCAGAGGCATTTTACATGCATCCCTCCCGCTGATTCTCACAGCAGTCAGAGGAGGTAACACCACAGAAACACTTTTTCTTTCGTCCGTTTTCAAATGATGAAGTTAAGGTTGAAAGCGATTTTTAAAAACACCTTGATTTTGGCCGGCGCCGCGGCTCACTAGGCTAATCCTCCGCCTAGCGGCGCCGGCACACCGGGTTCTAGTCCCAGTCGGGGCGCCGGATTCTGTCCCGGTTGCCCCTCTTCCAGGCCAGCCCTCTGCTGTGGCCAGGGAGTGCAGTGGAGGATGGCCCAGGTGCTTGGGCCCTGCACCCCATGGGAGACCAGGAAAAGCACCTGGCTCCTGGCTCCTGCCATCGGCTCAGCGCGGTGCGCCGGCCGCAGCGCGCCGGCCGCGGCGGCCATTGGAGGGTGAACCAATGGCAAAGGAAGACCTTTCTCTCTGTCTCTCTCTCTCTCACTGTCCACTCTGCCTGTCAAAAAAACAAAACAAAACAAAACAAAAAAAAAAAAAAAAAAAAACCTTGATTTTTATTCTTATTCCTCTTTCTATTCTGATTCTCCTTCTTTGTCATCCTCTTTCTCTTCTCATCAGTTTATGAGAAGATAGCAGAAAATGAAATTTTTATTTTCTTAACATGGCCAACCTTCTTAATTAATTTGTACTGTGTGTATGTTTATATATATGTATATATACCACATCTGTATTATATCTGTGTGGACACACACACACTAGAGAATTACCTTAAAATATAATGCTTACCTTTTGAGTAATATGTGTCATATGGAAATTAAATATTCCATCTTAAAGTTTGAGGTTATTAACTATCACAGGTATTATCATCCATGCATATAATATTAAATTATATGGTAAGTGGAAAATTTGACAACATTGTAATATATACAAGGAAAGTCTACAACATGAACTTGGCTACCTTAAAGCTGAGCACTTACTTTTTAACACACAGGAAACATATACATTTGTAGAAGATGAAATATTTATGCTTAATAATTTTAATTGTATCTAACCAATTATAAATGCAGATATTACATTCATTTAGAGTTACCTGATACTTTTGTTGGGACGCTCAGGAGATGCTAGTGTGTAAACACTCAAGAATGCATAGCACTTCGGTGGTGTCTGTGCTAAGCAGGGCACAGACTGTGGCCAGTGAGCTAAATCTCTTACATCATACGTACTCATGGATACAAAATCATTACCTGTATCGACTAAGGTGACAAAAGGTGGCATCCACAACTCTCAGCCCTGAAGTCTAAATATTTGCTCACAATTTTTACTCCTTTTTTGCATTTTTTCCTGTTTGTTGATTCATTTTGGGGAAAGGTTTCAAATAGTCTTTAGAAATATTTTTATTACTTAGCTAAATAAAGGAAAAGCCAAGAGACAGAGGGGTTCATACTGAAAAGTTATTTGTGATACACATTATTAAATAGCTATTATAGAAAGAATTAAGATGCATATCGTTATTTATTCTAAGACATGTATGTGTAAAAAATATATTTGCTTATTTTCCATTGTTGACAGATAGCTTTGATGAACCTTGTATGGATTTTCTCCAATCACTAGAAGTAGCTTTCAAAAAATAAGCTTTATCTTTCCTGTGCTTTTAGTGACGTTCTAGTTTCTTCCGGCAGGCAGCAGTGTCACGTGCCGCAGGAGGGAGCCATGAAAACGGGGGAGAAATGTGTGTGGTGGGTAATTTTATGAGAGCTAGAGGGTGATGGGTTGGGGCTGTGGTTTGCTTATTCCTACGTCACCCACAGTCCCAGGTTCAGGTACTGGCATGCAGAAAACACTGAGGTTTTTTTAATAGTGACACAAACGATAGAAACCTGTTTTCTCTGTTAGGCGTGGGGTGGGGCTGTGGGCTTAGTGCAACCAGAGGAGCTTGAATAAATAGGCACTGGAAGTATCGGTGAAAGCAACAAGGGGGACCTTTGGTTGGCCGTTCCGAGGGCCAAAGGACTCTCAGAAGTCAGCTGCTTGTCGGTGACCACTTTCTCTCTCTCTTTGTCTTTTTAACTGGAATATAATAGCTGCCTGGTGGGTACATTGTGTCATGTTCAAACCAGGGTGAGTGTCTCTGTCTCCTCAAAGAGTTACCTTTTTTTTAAAGATTGATTTGAAACAGAGAGAGAGAGAGAGATCTTCCATCCACTGGTTCCCTCCCCAACTGGCCACAATGGCCAGGCCTGGGCCAGGCAGAAGCCAGGAGCCAAGAACACCATTTAGGTTTCCCACATGGGTGGCAAGAGTCCAAGACCTTTGGGCCATCCTCCACTGCTTTCCTGGGTGCATTCGCAGGGAGCTGGATAGGAAGTGGAGCAGCCGGGACTTGAACCAGCGCTCCGACATGGGCTGCCAGCCCCCTAGGCAAGTTGCCATGTTTTTGTGATGTGGATATTCAGAAATTCTTCTAACTTTTTTGCAATATACAATCCAGCATCATTATCTTCTCATATACTCTCTCTCTCTCTCTCTCTCTCTCTCTCTCACACACACACACACTAGAACTTATGTCTCTTATCTAAGCATAACTGAGCACCTGTTGACCAAATCTTCCCCTCCCTCCCCACTCCCTCGTGTTCCCTAGCCTCTGACAGCCTCAGAGAACGGCCCAGTGGCGTGGGTTTGAGAAGAGGGAAGGCAGGTGCATGGCTGAGAGAGTGGCAGGCACAGGAGGTGAGGGCTGAGAAGGGAGGGGGCTGTTACGTCCTGACAAAACACGGAAGGGCCCTGAGCTGGAGGCCTGTGTGAGTCCGAGAATTTGCCCTGAATAATCGCACAGAGGAGGTGGAAGGCTGAGAGACTGCCGCGGTCCACAGCACATCCGAGCAGTCCCCGTGGCTGACTAGGTCCCTCGTGCCATGTTGGCGTTGGGGCTGAAGGCATAGCCACGTGGAAATAGGAAGCATGGAGTTAGACGGTGGGGGAGGGCACAGGTGCGTGGCGTTTGGGGGGCGAGTGTAGACTGAGGATTCGGAAGAGCCTGAGGAGCAGCAGCTGTGAGGAGGAGAGGACTCGGGCCGACTGCGGGGACAGCCACAGAGATGCATGAAGGGTCGTGCAGGTGGCCGGCGTGAGACTTGACAGAAGCGGATGGTAGAGGCAGAGTTTGGTAACCAACATTTCCTCCTGGATTACGGAGCGGGGATGGGGGATGGGGGGTGTGGAGAAGAGCCACCATTAGAAAGGATGAAAGACCTCGGGCAGGAAGCCATGTCCTCGTGGCTGCTGTAACTTTGTGACTTGAAGCAACAGAAACCGTCTGACCGCATAACCTGTGGCTGAGAAGTCTGAGACGGACCCCTGGGACTGCGCTCCCCAGGGAGGGACTCCGCCCCGCTGGTGCTGCCTGCGGTCCCTGCTCACCATCCCCCGGCCATCTGCATGGCAAGCACTGGCGGCCGTGTTCTCCTCCCACTGCCCCTCCCCGGCTGGGTCTCTCTCATCCTCATCTTCACGTCTCTCTCTGGGACGCCTGTGATTGAAGGAGGCCCACCTGGATCAATCAGGGTGGCCTGCCCAGCCCCAGCCCTTAACCCCACCTGCTCCGTGCCTTGAGCTGTGTGCGGCTACAGAGACACAGGCCCCAGCACTCTGCAGAGGCTCGGAGTCTGTTTCAGCACCGTTCTGCTCTGACGGGAGCTGCGACCCAATTAAGGCGGAGGGCTGGGAAGCGTGTTGTAAGCTGACTTCGTCTTCGAAGTTTATTTACCCTGGAGACGGATTCCGGAAGCCATGGTGGGAAGATTGTAGAGGAGCAATAAAATGGGGCCAGAAATGTGGTTTTCATGTTCATGGTGTCTCCAGTAGAAATGATCTTTCTGAACTTGTTCCTGTCATGATTCACTCATTGGAATTATAATTCTTTTTTTAAAAAAATTATTTATTTATTTATTTGAAAGGCAGAGACAGAGATAGAGAGAGAGAGAGAGGGAGGGAGGTCTTCCATCCACTGGTTCACCCCCTAAATGGCCATAACAGCAAGAGCTGCACAACTCCGAAGCCAAGAGCCAGGAGCTTCTTCCAGGTCTCCCACGCAGATGCAGGGGCCCGAGCACTTGGGCCATCCTCCACTGCTTTCCCAGACCATAGCAGAGAGCTGAATCAGAAGTGGAGCAGCCAAGACTCGGACCGGCGCTGGTATGGGATGCCAGCACTGCAGGTGGCGGCTTTACCCGCTACGTCACAGAAATGCTGGACCCAGAAATGTAATTCTTGTTATTAGCAAAGATCGGTGGATTAAAAATGGGATTCTTTGTTTTAGTGTGTTCATAAGAAAGATAAACTCTCCTTGGTTTGATTGGCCTTAACCATGGACTGATTTTTTAAAAGAATGTCATTGGCCGGTGCCGTGGCTCACTAGGCTAATCCTCTGCCTTGCAGCGCCGGCACACCGGGTTCTAGTCCCGATCAGGACACCAGATTCTGTCCCGGTTGCCCCTCTTCCAGGCCAGCTCTCTGCTGTGGCCAGGGAGTGCAGTGGAGGATGGCCCAAGTACTTGGGTCCTGCACCCCGTGGGAGACCAGGAGAAGCACCTGGCTCCTGCCATCGGATCAGCGCAGTGCGCCGGCCGCAGCGTGCCGGCCACGGTGGCCATTGGAGGGTGAACCAACGGCAAAAAGGAAGACCTTTCTCTCTGTCTCTCTCTCTCACTGTCCACTCTGCCTGTCAAAAAAAAAAAAAAAAAAAAGAATGTCATTAAGCATTAATTTAATGAGTGGAAGATAATTTTACTTTCCTTCCCCAGTATTCTTCTGTTTGAACTCCTCTAGACTGTCTACCCAGTGCACTTTAAGGTTATGACTGCACATAATGTGTCAAGTTGAGGACACTCATACACTTGTCGCAGGCAGGCACTGGAGTCGTGGTGGTGCAGCTGGGAGTTATATCCACAAAGAGGCTGCGTCCGCGATGATAACCCAAGGTGAAGAAGCCAGTGCTGCTGTCTGGCCTGTGCGCTCGGGTCACTCGTAGGAAAGCTGTCAGCCCTCGATTAGCGCTGTCAAGGTCACTTTAGTAAAAGCGTGATAATGGCCTTGTAAAAACTGGTCTCACAACTGCATTTAAGTTAATAACTCAAAGTATAAAAAGCAGAGATACAAAATTACTATTCTAAAGGCGTACACGGTGATTCCAATAAAGAATACAGACAGAACCATGTTACACTCCTGCAGAGAGACAAGCCATGTTGACTCCTTAAAGCAATGTGGAGCTTCGTGTACCGTGTGACATAACAACACCACAATGCGGTCATTCAGATGCTCACCTGCCTCATAGCTGCCGTCTCTGTTCCCGCTAGACTAGGGTCTTGTTGCTTGTTAAATTTCTCCTTCGGAGAAGAGGTAAGCCTTTTTACTGAAAAAAAATTTAAAATATGTTCGCTCAAAAACTGAAAAGGAAGGGAGAAGGAAGGGGCGTGGAAGAGAGCGGGGGAGAGGGAGGGAAGACGGGAGTATCATCTTGTTCCTAGAATTGCATCCACAAAGCACGTTGAGTCTGTTAAAAACTAATTAAAATTTAAAATTTTATGAAAATATTCACCTCCCAGTAAATCAAGGCAAGAGACAGGGCCAAAGAACTCCAGTGCACTGCAGAGGTGGGTTGTAGACTTCTCACACATTCAGAGCAGCTTTGTTACTTTGTTACAATGATTCGAGGGTTCAGAACGCGGTCTGATAGTCTTCCAGTTGAGGAAGCATCTGCGCCTGCAACCTCACTTGGCACCGGCTGCCAGCTCTGGGTATTTGGCTCCTGGGGCAATACCTGCCGCCCTGTATGCGTGAGAAGCGTGGGCCCTTCAGAGGCTGGGAGCTTGCTTCTCTCTGCACATGAAGCAGGTGGCACTTACCTAACGCAGTGATGCCCCGAATCAGTGGCGGGCTGGGAAGTCAAACACTGCAGAGCACACACATGCTTAATACGCCTGCCCGTTAAGGTATTCAGAATATAGACTTTTAGTCGGGAGGCCAAAAGTAGACCAAAAAAAGTTTCACTTGCTTATTATTTTTAAGCGATTGCTTGTTGACCTGGTTTTAACATTAATCAAATAGATGTGAGGTCGGTGTTTGAGGGCTTCTGGGGAAAGGTGAGACGGGTTCAGCCTGGGTAGTGTGCGGTTTGACCTGCGGTGTAGACATCTAGCAACACGGTGAACACTCAGGGTTCCCGCGTTCCCGGTTCCAAATCTGAGGGTTCCTGAACGATGATTCCCTTTCAGACTCAAGCAGGTGTAGGCGTTGCACAGAGTCGTGCCTCCAGCACAACTCAGAACTCTGGGTGATTCCGGGTTCCACTCGACCGTTTTCACAAGGTTGAGGTTACAGGATTCTTGGTAACTGTAGTTTCTTCTCAACTCTATCAGTTCCTCTTGAAGGTTGAACACACTGAGATGCCAGACTCCCTGCACCAGACACGTGCTGAAATTCACAGACCAACAGCAGCCTTGGAAACCGAGATGGTGATTGGCGGTTGCGGAACCCACGCTAGACTGAGCCATTGTCGCTTTCTGTCTTTCCTCTAACTCTGGGATTCTCTCGATCCTGGAATTCCTTTCATTTCCATCTTCTATCGGTTTTACTCCCTGGATGGTTTAAATTTGAATGAATGTATTAACCTTGCTGGAGTGAATAGTTAGTGCGCTTTCTGCTCTTGTGTGCTCGGTTTTAGTGTTTAAGATGTCTAAGTGCATGAGAGGAAACAGCCTTGCAGTCGTTAGAGATCCCAGGTTGTGTCGCAGAATTTTTAACTTAAACGTCCTGATGGAAGGAAGCAGCCCCATCTGTGTCTCCACCAGCTCTCTGTGACCCTGATACTTGGCTGTGCTCACGCAGCTATGAGGTGTGCACCCTGTCTACAGCCTTCTCAAGTACCTTACAAAACGCCACGCGTGCACCTCTGCACTCTCTCCTCTGCGGGATGCTCCTGGCTGGTTTTGCAGATTTCGGTGGAATTCCTTCAGTGGAATTAGCTGGGTGGGCCGTAGCTCTTTCTCATTCGGACGTACTTTCTCTTTCATGTCACTGCAAACTGTCACCTGTGGGATGAGCACCAGCGTCTCCCAAGTGATTTACTGCCCCTCGTGAGCCCCCTAATTTGTGTGTAGTTCCAAACAGGTGCAACTTTTTTTTTTTTTTTTTTGGCTCACAAAGGAAGCCACCTGGATGAAGAGGCCATGTTTGGTCTGCAGGCTGTTCCAGAGAGAGAGAAGGGCCAGAAAATCAGCCTTTACTGGGAAGTTCTGACCTGGCAGGATTGGGAGGATGATTTTAGGGTGTCACAGAGAGAAGGGGGATGCGTGTTGTTTAAGAATAACCAAACAGGGACCGACGCTGTGGTGCAGCAGGTTATGCCTCCGCCTTCGGTGCCAAAATCTCACATGGGTGCCTGTTCGAGTCCCAGCTGCTCCACTTCCCATCCAGGTTCCTACTAGTGTGCCTGGGAAAGCAGTAGAAGATGGCCCAGGTCCTTGGGCCCCTGCACCCACGTGGAGACCTGCAAGAAGCTCCTGGCTCCTGGCTTCAGCCTGGCCCAGCCCTGGCCCATTGCAGCCATTTGGGGGAGTGAACCAACAGATGGAGGATCTCTCTGTGTGTCTCCCTCTGTCTTTCAAATAAAATAAACAAATATTAAAAAAAAAAAAAAGAATAACCAAAGAACAGACCGCATGAACTGAGGTGACATCGGAGTCACCCCCAAGCCCTTGCCCTGCGGAGCACCGCTGGGATGTGCAGGGTTGTCCACGGCTCCTGCGTGCCTCAGTGGGCAGTAGCAGCGATATCCCACTGCAGATTGCTGGTTTTCTAGAAAGTCGTCAGTACTGATTGTTGTTGTTACTTCTCTGAATGGATCTTTTGTTTCCCTAACTCACTTGTAGCACATTTAGTGGAGATGAATGATAAAAGAGAAATCCATTTATGAACATTTTGATATCTGCAAACAATCAGGAAAACTTCTATGGTTATGTGCTTGAAATAGCCAATAAAGTAACGGATTTTTATGTAAATATTTATTTTTAAGATCTTAGTTTTATGAAGCCAGATACTAAAATTAAAATAGCATACATATGGCATTTTTGATAAACAGCACAGTAGTTATGCATTAATATTTCTCTAAATGATTAAATATTTGGATGTTTATAAAAAGAATCTGTGATAAAGAGTACAAATTATTTAAAATAAATATTTCATAGTATTGATAGTGAATTTGATCATTGTTCTTTTCCAGGTTAGTGAACAGAAACCCATAATGGAATTTCTAAAAGCAAAGCCCCAGTTCCGTGTTATCATTCGATCTCACTTTTAGGAACCTTTTTCCAACAAGTTCCAGTTCCTCTGGAAAATCTAACTGGCACATCTCAGAACAGCCAGCGCTGCCTGACCGAGTGATAAAACTGGCGTGTCACCACCTGCTCACTTTCTGAGAGGGGCGAGGGTCCCCGCAGGTCTGCAGAACCCACACAAGACAGCGCGTCCCTAAATGATGAGCTGCTGTGGCCTGGGCCCTGTTGGGAATCCGTGTCTCCTCAGTAACCGTGGTGCAGCGTGCTGTGTCTGGACGGTGGAGTTCTGATTGCTGTCAGCGCATCTCCAATGGCTTTTCTGGTTTTCTTTCAAGGACCCCCGGTTTCACCTGGAATCGCACCGGTCTGAGCGAGGAAGGGGCAGGTGCCCGTTCGACCCCGGCTCCTCCTTCACCTCCACTCTGATTGGTAATTATCTTGGCCACCAACATCGGGTGATCGGAATGATGTTGCAACTTCTTTTACTTACATTCTTCAGGCATTTCCATACATCCTGTGCCTTGTCAGACCCCTTCTATTGCCTGGTGGTGGGAGCAACGCTACTAAGTTTCGAACCATGCTGTGTTGGTGTCTGGAGTGATTTGACTCTAAGTACAGATGCTATGAAGTACATGTGCCTCATTCTGGAAAAACAAATTGTCCCTTAGTACGTGGGGTAGGACATTGTGTTCAGTGCCATTCAGTGCAGTTCTGAATTCTGCATGAAAACCTACGCAGAGGAGTTAACCCATCTTAACACGATTCTTAGCGGGTGTTTAATGTTCTTTCCTTTGGGTACCTTCCCGTGCTACTGGTAGAATTCAGCAAAAAGCCATCCCCATGGAGAACTCGAAAGCTATTTATCAAATTCTTGTTCATCTAGAATGTGCACCGTGGGCATGGGCTGGCTCAAACCGGTCCCTAAATAAACATATTGGGATGGCAGGGTCTGACCTGGATTTCACTTTGATTCCATTTCGTTGGCCGAGGTGCTGAGAACCTCACTGAAAATGCAGCACGCTGCTTCTCCATCTCTTTTTTCCACGGCTCCCTTAGCAAAGCGCTCGCTGTCACACCACTGGGGCAGTCCAGGCAGGCACACGAGGGGCGAGGTGTACGGCTGAGCGGCGTGGGAATTCAGTTGCAGCGGGAATGCTCCAGCCAGCCAGGTGTCTGGAAGTTCCGGTGCCGGCGTGGTTCTGTTATTATGTGCACGGTGTGTGGAGTTACTCATAGTGCACCCTCCTTGCAGAAGTGTGAAGTCAGACAGAGAGGCTTCCTGGTTTAAATAAACTGTCAAATCTTAAACCTCCCTGAGGGTCTACCATAGATGTTCTCCTTGGTTTAGAGCCGGAAAAGCCACTCTGTGTATTCTGAGGCTCCGTGCCTATGTAGATGGTGGATTCCATGGGCCTTGCCTCCCCGCTCCCAATCTCAGCACCCAGGCCTCCAAAAGTAAAGTTTCTAGAAAATGCATCTGTATAAAGGGAAGAAAAAAAAACCCTCACATAGCTCTATCAGTGGGATAAGTTTGACTCCTTCATAATCTGAAAGAGCTATAAAATGAGAATTTTACATTGTAGATAAGTTCTTCAGGGGCTTGAATATAGAGGGTGCAATGTTTGTAAATAATATATAAAGAAAAATGTTATTTTAAAATAGCTTGGTTTCCTTTATCAACCCATTTGTGTGTGTGTGTGTGTGTGTGTGTATAAACAGAATAGAAAGATGAGGACACTTCAAATAAAGCAATTGAACTCTTTTTTTTTTTTAAAGATTTTATTTATTTTTTATTTAAGAGGTGGAGTTACAGACAATGAGAGAGACAGAGAGAGAGGTCTTCCATCCACTGGTTCACTCAATTGGCCGCAATGGCCGGAGCTGCGCCAGTCCGAAGCCAGTAGCCAGGTGCTTCTTCCCAGCCTCCCATGTGGGTGCCAGGGCCCAAGCACTTGGGCCATCCTCCACTGCTTTCCGATACCACAGCAGAGAGCTGGACTGGAAGAGGAGCAGCCGGACTTGAACTGGCGCCCATATGGGATGCCAGCGCCGCAGGCGGAGGATTAACCCACTACACCATGGCACTGGCCCCAAGCAATTGAATTCTTATGTCGGTTTAGACTTAGTAGGAATCAAAACCTTAGGAATGATGCTTTGGGTCAATGCCACATCCATAAATGCTAGGAATTCCAAAGAAATTGGCAGGCTGTCCATCACAATGCGGACGTCTGACAGGCTTTAGCTATCTTTTTTCTAAAATCGTCAGCACCGTGTGCAGCTCACTGTTCTTTTGCCATCCTGTAAATCCTGACCCAGAGGACTGCTTAGGAGGCACCCAAACCTCAAAGGCTAGAATTGCAAGTGGTTTTCATTAGAATAATATGAAAGGTGTTGAAAGTTGGAACTTGCCCAGCACACCGTGTGTCTGGGTGGCACCCAGGGAAGTTAGGAAGCCGACCGTTTGCAAGGTTTCATTGCAGTGGTTAGAAATCCTTCCTCGGCCACGCTGCCGCTCAGCGCTGGGTCTCCCTGCAGCTTGTTTGTCCAGGGAGCCAGGAATT
This sequence comes from Oryctolagus cuniculus, assembly GCF_964237555.1. Lineage (NCBI taxonomy): Eukaryota > Metazoa > Chordata > Mammalia > Lagomorpha > Leporidae > Oryctolagus > Oryctolagus cuniculus. Next base: position 51,440,521 of record NC_091447.1, read on the forward strand.
TCAAACTGAAACTTTCCGGAGGGGAAATCTCACTGCAGGGACGTTCCCAGCTGAGCCTCGCTGACCTTCCAAATCGAATTGCACGGCCAGGGGCTGCCACCTGGGCGGCCGGCGCGCCGACTCCGAAGAGGAGCTCAGTCAAAGGAGCCCTCCAAGCTAAACACCAAAGTTGCAGAACACTCCCTCCAAAGGGAAGAAATCAAAATATAATTCTTCACGCGCGTCCGCTCGCTTTCATCCCAGAGTACCTGGGCGAGATCATTTACTTGTGGCGGAAGCGTGTCGGCCGCTGGGATGGAAACCTGAGAGCGTATGACCCTGCGTGGGCCAGAAGTGCCACAGGAGAAGGGAAGTCAAAATAATTCACCACTGCAGAAGCAGCAGGGATGTGGGCGGGCACACGGAGCTACCTGCCTTGGAGCTGGGCGAGCTCCCGGCGGCTTCCCCTGGCTGGGGACAGATGGCTGAGCGTGGTGCATTGTGACCGCGCGTGTCCCCTGCTGGTGGCTAGCACAGGACCCCAGAGAGAAGAGGTCTCTGTGCAACGCTGCCCTTGTTTGTTTCCGTGTCCGTTATGTGTCACGTGGTGTTTAATGTCTGCTCACATGAAGACAGATTTAGCGATAAAACAGGCTGATAACGATACTCACAAAACTGCAAGGCCTCGAGGGAAAACAAAGGGGTGCTTGCAAAGCAGAGAGTTTCCTGCAGACGTGATTTCTTAAGAGGCAATTTTCATTTCAGTTAACTTAGATCCAGTTGACTTCAGAGTGCATGAAGTATAAGGTTACTGGAAACAATAAATGTTAGGGATTGCTTAGAAGGTGGGAGACAAGGTAATAAGCACATTTTTATTAAATTTATAATCTAATTTAGAAATGAAGTGTTAATAATTTGTAGTGATTCTATGAGGAAAGGGATTTGAGCAGTAAAACAGTGTCTTATAGAGCTTGGTTCTGCATGGTCAGGGATCAGTCTGAATGAAATCATACTTCAATGTGGCTTGCTCTTCAAATGCCATTTTGTAGTAACATAACTTTTTAAAAGATTTATTTATTTGAAAGAGTTACAGAGAGAGAGAAGGAGAGGCAGAGAGGCAGAGAGAGAGGTCTTCCTTCCGCTGGTTTACCCCACCATTGGCCGCAACGGCCGGAGCTGTGCTGATCCAAAGCCAGGAGCCAGGAGCTTCTTCCAGGTATCCCTTACGGAACAGAGGCCCAAGGACTTAGGCTGTCTTCTACTGCTTTCCCAGGCCATAGCAGAGAGCTGGATGGGAAGTGGAGCAGCCAGGACTTGAACAAGCGCCCATATGAGATACTGGCACTGCAGGCGGCAGCTTTACCTGCTCTGGCACAGTGCCAGCCCCTGTAGTAACATCACTTACTTTGATGGCAATGAAGTTCATGTGCCAGGTGAAATAGACTCTCCATTCTAGCCAGTTTTTCCCAGTGTGACTGCCAACACAGTATTTAAAACTACTTGGAGTTATCCGAAGGCTACAAGGCGTTAGAAGCTCGTTTTAAAGGCAGCTGATTGAGGCCGGCGCCGCGGCTCGCTAGGCTAATCCTCCGCCTTGCGGCGCCGGCACACCGGGTTCTAGTCCCGGTCGGGGCGCCGGATTCTGTCCCGGTTGCCCCTCTTCCAGGCCAGCTCTCTGCTGTGGCCAGGGAGTGCAGTGGAGGATGGCCCAGGTCTTTGGGCCCTGCACCCCATGGGAGACCAGGAGAAGTACCTGACTCCTGCCATCGGATCAGCGCGGTGTGCGGGCCGCGGCGGCCATTGGAGGGTGAACCAACGGCAAAGGAAGACCTTTCTGTCTCTCTCACTGTCCACTCTGCCTGTCAAAAAATAAAAATAAATAAATAAAGGCAGCTGATTGAAATGATGACTCCTTCAGCAAAATGAATTGCTACAAAACTCCCCTATCCCTTTCAAATCATCCAGGATAGCGAGTGTCTTGCCACTAGCTCTGTCGTTGGGTGACTGGCCACAGCGAAATCTAGGAACTAGTTTCTTTATGTCCTGTGTCACTTAGGCCAGGCAAGAAATACTTTAGCTGAGTCTTTGCATCAGTTACGTTGGACATAATATTACAATAATCTCCTGAAGTTGATAATACCTTCAGAAACCTTAGGATCCCTTATACTTTCTCACTCCATCTGTGGCTTTTCTTTTTTATTTGTTTTACATTTCATTCCAACCAGAAATTGTGCTTCCAGTGCCAGGTGTAATTTAGTCCTGGGGTGCTAAACTGTCTAAGGTATGCTAAAATGCTTGATGCTAGGGTTTGGGGGAAAACCATTCTGATTTGTCATGTAATTTTTGACACTTTGCTTTAAAAGTGTGAACTTTGTTGGGGTTCTATGGATACTTTTCAAGTTAAAGACTAAATTTGACTTCAACACAGAACTATAAGATATTTTTGTCACTGACATTTTTTCTGTACTTTTTTGGTTCTGTTACTTTTTTAAGAAAGTAAAACTACAAAGTTTACAGCCACGGAGATTTTCTTTCTGAACTTTTTTTTCCACAATAGACCTTTGCAAATATATATCGAATAATAAATTCCATGAAATGAAGGTCAGTGTTGATTGAATAAAAGGGGGAATTGGAATATAAATATGGAAAATTTAAGTGATTATTTCAAGCTCTTAACATTAAAATACTTTTAGTAAATAATTTTCTTTCTAATTAGCTGCAGGTGTATTCAGGGACAAACTAGAATTCCACACATTTAGGAAAATAAATAACAGGTGGGAAAGTACATGTCGTCGTAATGACAGCGTCCACGGGTGGAACGAGCGACTGTGCGGGTTTGTTCTGCAAATTCACCCCAACTGCACAGAAACTTGGGCCTCGAGCCGCTCCCGCGCCGCGTCCCTGCCATAGAGGAAATCTGCAGTTTCTTAGCCAAGTCCGCTGCCCACTCCCTGTTGGCAGGACGCCCCTTATCCACATGCGGAGGGCTCCTGGCCATGACTGCGGTCTCGGAGGAGCTACTTGAATCCTTGGCGTCAGGGAAAGGAAACAACAACAGAAGGCGGCAGCTGGCCGGCTCTTCACTTCCCCATTGCTGTTTCTCCCTGGGGAGCCTGCGTCGACCACTAGGTGTCACTGTCGCTGGCTTCCCACCACGAAGCCAGGAGGGCAGCCATGGTGCCAGCAAATGCAGATAAACAGCTTCAAAGCCCCGTGGCTCAGGAACCGCCTTTGCGACACTGATGGCTCACACTGGCCGTCCACCAGGCAGGACAAAACAAACCCAGGAGAAGTCCACCCACTGAGTCCCCTGCAGAGTCACCCGCTGCTCCCAGTTTCTCTCAGCAGCTAAGCAGACGTGAGTGTGCTGTGGGTGGTGAACATGAGTGTGAACCAATGTGAGTGTGAACTGAGCTGTGGGTGTTGAACATGAGTGTAACTAATGTGAGTGTGAACTGGGCTGTGGATGGTGAACGTGAGAGTGCACTGGACTGTGGATGGTGAATGTGTGAACCAATGTGAGTGTGAACTGAGCCGTGGGTGGTGAATGTGAGTGTGACTAACGTGAGTGTACACTGGGCTATGGATGGTGAATGTGAGAGTGCACCGGGCTGTGGATGGTGATTGTGAGTGTGAACCAATGTGAGCGTGAACTGGGCTGTGGGTGGTGAACATGAGTGTGAACTAATGTGTGTGAACTGAGCTGTGGATGGTGAACATGAGTGTGAACCAACGTGAGTGTGAACTGGGCTGTGGAAGGTGAATGTGAGTGTGAACTAACCTGAGTGTGAACTAATGTGAGTGTGCACTGCGCTGTGGATGGTGAACGCGAGTGTGAACTAATGTGAGTGTGCACTGTGCTGTGGATGGCAAACGTGAGTGTGAACTAACGTGAGTGTGAACAAATGTGAGCCTGCACTGGGCTGTGGATGGTGAGTGTGAGCCTGCACTGGGCTGTGGATGTGAGTGTGAGTGTGAACTAACTTGAGTGTGAACTAATGTGAGTGTGAACTAATGTGAGCATGTACCACGCTGTGGATGGTGAACATGAATGTGAACCAACATGAGTGTGAACTGGGCTGTGGATGGTGAACATGAGTGTGAACTAACGTGAGTGTGAACTAATGTGAACCTGCACTGGGCTGTGGATAGTGAATGTGAGTGTGAACTAACCTGAGTGTGAACTAATGTGAGTGTGCACTGGGCTGGGATGGTGAACATGAGTGTGTACTGGGCTATGGATGGTGAACGTGAGAACTAACGTGAGTGCGAACTAATGTGAGTGTGCACTGGGCTGGGATGGTGAACGTGAGTGTGAACTAACGTGAGTGTGAACTAATGTGAGTGTGCACTGGGCTGTGGATGGTGAACGTGAGTGTGCACTAACCTGAGTGTGAACTAATGTGAGCCTGCACTGGGCTGTGGATGGTGAGCGTGAGCCTGCACTGGGCTGAGAATGGTGAATGTGAGTGTGAACTAACGTGAATGTGAGTGTGAACTAACGTGAGTGTGAACTAATGTGAGCCTGCACTGGGCTGTGGATGGTCGGTCTCACTGTCCATACCCCCCAGTGCCTGTCGTCTGGACTTGCAGTCATGCGGGTTGGGGTCATTCTGCAGAAACAGGCTGCGTACAGAGTGAATGATTTTCCAGCAAAACGGCACAGGTCAGTTCTACAATGAGGCGGTGCAGTCAGTCCTCAGCCCCGCCTGGTCCGGGAAGCAAATGTGTTTCACATTATTTTGATGTGCGGAAGGCACATTTACAACACAAATAGGAGAAATGCTTGATGAAATGAGATAAGAAGGTCATGAAACACTACTGTGAATTTTTCCTGTGCAACAGCTCAACTCCACACAGCCAGCATGGCCAAGAAAAGCTTAGATAGATAACACACAGTCCATGAATAAACTCTTGACAGCTTCCATAAAATATAAAGGCAATGCAGTGTGTGTCATCAAAACTTCAACTAGGGGTGGGCATTTGGGGCGGCAGTTAAATCATCACTTGGGACCCCCGAGTCCCGTCCGGCAGTGCATTTCAGACCCTGGCTCCTCCGCTTCTGATCCCGCTTCCTGCTAACGCACGCTCCACGAGGCAGCAAGTGGTGGATCGGGTACTCGGGCCCCTGTCACCTGGGTTGGAGACCAGGAGGAGTTCAGGTTCCCAGCTTCGGCCTGGCCCAGCCCTGGCTGCTCTGGGCATTTGAGGGTGAACCAGCAAATGGGAGATTTCTCGGTGTGTGTGTGTATGTGTGTGTGTCTGTTTCCGTCTGTTTCTCTGTGTGTGTGTGTGTCTCTCCTCCAAATAAAATAAGTAAATTTTTTTAAAAAGCATAATCCGGCCGGCGCCGCAGCTCACTAGGCTAATCCTCCGCCTTGCGGCACAGGCACACCGGGTTCTAGTCCTGGTCGGGGTGCCGGATTCTGTCCCGGTTGCCCCTCTTCCAGGCCAGCTCTCTGCTGTGGCCAGGGAGTGCAGTGGAGGATGGCCCAAGTGCTTGGGCCCTGCACCCTATGGGAGACCAGGATAAGTACCTGGCTCCTGCCATCGGATCAGCGCGGTGCGCCGGCCGCGGCAGCCATTGGAGGGTGAACCAACGGCAAAGGAAGACCTTTCTCTCTGTCTCTCTCTCTCACTGTCCACTCTGCCTGTCAAAAAAAAATTTTTTTTAATTAAAAAAAATAAAAAATAAAAAGCATAATCCAATTAGAGTTTATGTTATTTAAAAAGAGTGATGTAGGAAAGTAGCTTAATTGTGCTCTTTAGATTAGAAATATTTACAGTGGATTTGGTTTTGTATACTGCCAAGAGCCTTTTCATGCCCACATCCTCCGGACTGAAATTACTGGGGACAAACGCTGGAGAAACTGGAGTCCTGGAAGGACGTTTGGTCTCGCTGATGTTGATTCTTGAAGCCGCTCGCTGAGTCAGTGTTTATCGAACATCTTCTGTTTCTGGTGTCGGGCACAGAGCAGGGAAGAACAGGATCAGAAGGGGGCATGCGGACTGGGGGGGTGCCAGGAGCCACAGAGCTCAGTGCAGTTTGGTCAAGGCAGGACAGACAGCCGGAGGCGGGGGGGGGGTGAGGAGGGAGGACCGTGCGGGATTCTGGGCAAAGCTCGTACCAAGGCGAGGCAGGCTCAGGAATGCACAGCCGGCCTGCTTCTACAGACGCCGGGACTGCAAAGTCTGAGCAGCTTCCCCGCGGGCACGAGCGGGGCCCTGCGATTCCCAGGACTCCAGCGCAGAACTGGTTCCGCGTTTCTCTCCGTGCGTGACGATGCTAAGTCGCTGTCACCTGTGAAAATACTCTGCAGACATCTGTCTTATTTGTTCAGGAGAACCATGATTGACCTCCTAAAATTAGCACAGTATCAGTTCCCATCAGGCACCAGCGTGCTAACAGTAAAAATAATACACGGCATAAAAACCAAGTTGTTTATTTATATTCAGAATATCAGAACGTATCAGACGCTAGTTATGTTTATGGCTAAGATAATGCAGTCATTAAATACATATCATCTCTGTAGAAATAGAAACCTAATCCTTGGGTAGTTCCGCTCTCTTTATAAAAACTCGCAAGTGTATTTTATTCCTTATATGAAATTGTTTCTTTTTTAATCCAAGGAAATACTTTTCCTAGGGGTTATTCTTGTACTCAAGTACAAAAATATTGAGTCACAAATTTTGTCTGGTGGTACACACAGTCACAATTTTAAAGCAAAACTGTCCCGCAGAGACTGGGTATTTGCTGTACACAGAATGCAGCAGGACAAGAACACTGACTATTTTTGCTCATTTCATTACTTTTAGGTAGTTTTTGTACCCACAGCTTGTTTCTAAGTCATTATTTTTATTAATGTGTCATTTTTTCTATTTCTCCTAGGAGAGCGTTTTGCCAAACACAATTCTTGTCTGTTATAACAATAATCTATTTATTTTCTTCACACAATCAGGATCCCTCCCTCCTGAGGAGAAGCTAACATTGTCGATGGAAACATGTTTGGCTCCATTGACGTGGTTTATGGTTTTAGCGCCTGCCCAGCTCCTCTGCAGCCGAAGTCGTACAGTTCATGTTGTGTTCCTGGAATCGTTCACGAGCGATTCTCTTTTATCTGAGTGCAGAAGGGAAATTGGCTGAAATTGGAAATAGATCACCTTTCGTGCGGGTACCCTGCCTGCAGATGGCATTATCTGATATCGTAGGGTCGCCATCTAGCGGCTCCGCTGGATACACGCTTGTTAATTTTCTACCGCTGATTCAGACAAGCGGAACTTCGTAGCAGTGTTCCAAAATGAGACAAGGGCAAGAATGGACGTGCACTAATGTAAAGGTTATTTTCCCATCACAACACCTCTAAAATACTTCAATAAGTTAAACTAAATCAAATAGTAAAATACAAGTGAACAAGTCATAGTTTTCTAGAAATCCCCTCTTTGTACAGATTACATGGTGAACATGCAGCCCAGTCCCCAAACACGACATTTAAAGTAATTCTACAGGATGCTCTTTGTGTTTGATGGGATAATTCTGCCCCCGAACCTGTGGCTGCTGCTTCCAGCCACCTGCGGTTCTCGTGGCTTCTGGGCTACAGGTGTTTCTAGTGCCGGGCACCTAAGCTGGGTCTGCCCAGGACCAGGCCCGGGCACCACCAGTGACCACACGAGCACCTTCCCTGTGCTGGCGAGGACAGAGCGGCCCCGTGCCCTCTGCTTGGGAGGCGGCGTTGATCTCCCTGGGCTCAAGCTAGACGCTTACACCTTTCTTTGTTTAACAAAGGTTTGGTGTTGAGTTTTTTTCCTGCTTTTCTGATTGCAAAGATACGTTGTCCTTTCTTGAGACTCGGCATGTGTTTGTGTGATTCTTTGGTTTTAAATCTGCACGCTCACCGCACCCCACCCCTCACTTCCACCCTTCAGCGACGGCCTGATTCAGCTCTGAGCTCCCCCATCCTCGTGAAAGACTGAGCCAGGGACCCACAACCCAAAGGACAGCCGCCTGGGTTACAGACAGCTCTGGCAGATTTTGAAGTTCCCCTTTGAAATCACGTGCGTGAGTGCAACTTCTCGCTACAAGAAAGCCATGAAAGAGCTCGCAGGTTACCGACCAGAGCAGATCTAGGCAGCCCACCGAGCGCCCTTCCTGCTCCCATTCAGGAAGGGGGAGACTGAGACACAGACGGGCTGAGCACCCTGCTAACGCGCGGCAGTCAGGACTAAGCCCCGGCCACCTGACTGCGGCCCCGCCCCGCGCCCCAGCGCGTGTCAAGTCCACGTGCGGCCGGTGTCCTGGTGGTCTGTGCTGTGTCTCCAGACGTAGAAGCAGGTGCTGACTGCTGTTTATCCGGTGTTTCCCCGTAGGCAGCGAGTTGTTTGCGGGCCTCTACAGTGACTACTGGGGCAGAGACGCGGCCCTCTTCCGGAGCCCGGGCCAGCTGGCCCCGATCCGCACCGAGCCCGACAACGAGCGCCTGCTGAAAGGTAGGTGGAGAAGAGGCGGAGGCTGAGGACGGAGGGCGGCGCTGGAACCCAGGGACCCCCTGCCGTTCTGACCGCCACACGAATTTCAGGATGTTTTCACCAGCGACATTCCTGAGTTAAGGCATCACGTCTGACTGTGCCTCATTTTATAGCAAACAGATTGCCTTAATTATGAAACCAATTTGCCTTCATAGCAGTGCTCAGAAATCAGGATTTAAATGAGGAAGACAAAGCAAATACATGCCCAGTGGGAAAAAATAAGGTGTTTTATCTGTCTTACCACAGTTATCAATTGGTATGATTTTTGATGAATTTGTTGTCTTCCTTTGCTTGTTTATTTAATTATTTTATTTGAAAGGCAGAGGGAGAGAAAGAGATCATCCATCAGCCGGTTCACTCCCCAAATGACCTCAGGAGCTTCATCCAGGTCTCCCACGGGGTGGCAGGGGCCCAAGCACTTGGGCCGTTTTCCACTGCTTACCCAGGGACAGTAGCAGGGAGCTGGATGGAGAATGGAGCAGCCGGGACTTGAACCGACGCCCATATGGACTGGTGGCAGCTTAACCCACTGCACCGCAATGGCAGGCCCCTCGTGTTAATAGGCCACCTTGCACTGGAGAGAGAAAACTCTAGAAAAACTGCTGTGTGCTCTTTGACATAGAATTCTTTGGGAGGAATCATTCCGATACTTGGGCTCACTGGAATGTCTAGGTGGCTAAAACACTACTTTCTTGTGAGAGTTTTCATGATTCTAGCATTTTTATTAACCTCCAAATGCATAGTCATTATTGGCGGCATGTTATTAAATATGTCATATGCATTACACATGTCTCTACTGCGTTTGGCCTAGCAGCTAAGACACGAGTCGAGACACCCACAGCCCATATCAGAGCGCCTGGGTGCCAAGTTTCAAGCTCTACTCTCCCTCTGCATCCCAGCTTCCTGTTCGTATTCACCCCAGAAGCCAGCAGGTGACGGCTCAAGTAGTTGGGTCCCTGCCACCCATGTGGGAGACCAGGTTTGACACCCGGGCTCCTGGCCTCAGCCTGTCCCAGCCCTGGCTGTTGCGAGCATTTGGAGAGCGAACCAGTGGTTGGATGTTTGCTATATGTTTGCATGTGTGCTCTTGCACTCTCTCTCCCCTTCTCAAATTAATTAAATTTTTAAAAAAATTTATAGTTCATGTCAATCAATAGTTACTCAAATCCCTTAGGCTGCAAACACAAAAAAAAAAAAAAAAACTTTAAAATTTTTCTAATTAAAACTAAGACAGGCCGGCGCCGTGGCTCACTAGGCTAATCCTCCGCCTCGCGGCGCCGGCACACCGGGTTCTAGTCCCAGTCGGGGCACCGGGTCCTGTCCCGGTTGCCCCTCTTCCAGGCCAGCTCTCTGCTGTGGCCAGGGAGTGCAGTGGAGGATGGCCCAAGTGCTTGGGCCCTGCACCCCATGGGAGACCAGGATAAGTACCCGGCTCCTGCCATCGGATCAGCACGGTGCGCCGGCCGTGGCGGCCATTGGAGGGTGAACCAACGGCAAAGGAAGACCTTTCTCTCTGTCTCTCTCTCTCACTGTCCACTCTGCCTGTCAAAAAAAAAAACTAAGACAGGAGCAGGCTTTAGCCTGGCAGTTAGCATGCCTGGGTCCCACGTCGGAGCGCCTGGCTCTGGCTCCTGGCTCCAGCCGACTGCCAGTCCAGGCCCTGGGAGGCAGCGGCTGGGAGGAGTCCAGGGTCCCTGCACCCACGTGGGAGATGGGGCTTGTGTTTCTGCTCCCGGCTCTAGCCCAACCCATTCTGGCTATTACAGGCATTTGGAGAGTGAACCAACAGACAGGAGCGCTCACTCACTGTCCCTCCCTCACTCCCCCCATCATATAAAAAAAAAAAAAAACCTAAAATGCGCTTCCTTGAGTTATCCTGGTAGGCAGGTACTAATTTTTTAAAAAGTAATGATAGACTTTTCACTTTAATATATTACTTATATTTACACTCCCTTTTTAAAAAAGATTTATTTATTTACTTGAGAGGCAAAGTTACAGACAGAGAGGGAGAGACAGAGAGAGAGAATCTTCCATCCGCTGGTTCATTCCCCAAGCGGCCACAGTGGCAGGAGCTGGGCTGATCCAACACAAGGAATCAGGAGCTTCTTCTGGGTCTCCCACGTGGGTGCCGGGGCCCAAGTACCTGGGCCGTCTCCCACTGCTTTCCCAGATGCATTAGCAGGGAGCTGCATGGGAAGTGGAGTAGCTGGGACTGGAACCAAGGCCCATATGGGATGCTGGTGCCACAGGCGGAGGCTTAACCTACTGTGCCACAGGGCTGGCCCCTATATTCACTTTCTATCTACAAATGAGACAAATTTATGGCGATTACCCTCATTTCGCCCCCAGCTTGTACCTCCTCTGAATGCATTTTGTCATCTCTATTCTTCAAAATTATGTTTTCCTCTCCCCGACTTTTAATATCCAATTAAATGTCTTTAGATTAATTTTCCTGAATGTCTGTTGATTTATAAATGAAAAAAAAGGAGATAGCTGTGTGGTTTTTAATGCTCAGTTAAAACGTTCAAGGAAAATTTTATTTCTTCATTAAATGCTGAGAGCGATCAAGTAAAATATCATTTACTAGAAAGCTTATTCTTTTGTTGTAATCTCTGTTTGACTTTTTCTTCTTTTTTTTTTCTTTTTTCTTTTTTTTTTTTTTTTTGCTTCCATAGAACCAAAATTTGTAGGGTCCTATATGATTCCCGACAATGAAGATCGAGACGACAACAAAGTGTATTTCTTTTTTACTGAGAAGGCCCTGGAGGCGGAACACGGAGCCCACGCGATTTACGCCCGCGTGGGACGCCTCTGCGTGGTGAGGACCGCCTCTCTCTCTCCCTCGGCTTGCTCGGCACACAGCTGAGGGCCAGGGCTTTGTTCCTTCCATAGTAGGTTTCTACTTGAAATCATTTGCTAGTGTTCTGTACGCTGCCTAAAACTGCCGTGCACTAACTAAACCAGTCTTCACACTGCGCATCTATAAACGCTTCTGAACTAGGGAAAATTTTACCCTAAAAGAGGCCTGCATTTTGTAGGATTTACCCCATTTTCAAAGCCACACTAAGAAATGTTAGTCTGTGGCCGGCGCCGCAGCTCACTAGGCTAATCCTCCGCCTTGCGGCGCCAGCACACGGGGTTCTAGTCCTGGTCGGGGTGCCGGATTCTGTCCCGGTTGTCCCTCTTCCAGGCCAGCTCTCTGCTGTGGCCAGGGAGTGCAGTGGAGGATGGCCCAAGTGCTTGGGCCCTGCACCCCATGGGAGACCAGGAGAAGCACCTGGCTCCTGCCATCGGATCAGCGCGGTGCACCAGCCATGGTGGCCATTGGAGGGTGAACCAACGGCAAAAGGAAGACTTTTCTCTCTGTCTCTCTCTCTCTCACTGTCCACTCTGCCTGTCAAAAAATAAAAAAAAAAGAAATAGATAAATAAATAAAAGAAATGTTAGTCTGTAATTTAGGTTGTATTTCTCCCCTACACAGAGGTTTGAGCTCTGTTTTTTAATGAATTTAACCAAAATCTTCATTTCAGCTCAGAGTGTAAATAATATGTATAGTTGTGTTTGCACAATTCAGTTGATTGTTCCTATAAAAAAAAAATTTGTAGTTTCTTGAATATTCAGACAGGTTGGGAATATTCTAAATGAATTGAAATACCTACATACATTGAGGAGATGCTAATAATATTACACATGTATGGTCACTTTGGCATGTAAGAAGGCACTTAAGATTAAATGTAAGAAGTGATTTATATGATTATATGAGGAGTCTTCAAAAGGTTCATGGAAAATGTGTATTATGGAAAAATGATGCCTGGATTCCAAATTTGGTTTGCATCAAGATAGATCAAACTAGCTTGTTATGAAAACAGCTTGTCTGAAGAGCATCTGGTTTGAGGCATTAAGGTGGAGAAGAAATCAGTTTGGGAAGCGTCTCTGTCAAAGCCAAGTAAATTCTGCTAAAACTGAACAAAGAACAAGTTCATGGTGAAGCTGGGGTGGAAGAGTGGTGAAATCATTCATGCTTTACAAAAGTTTAGGGATAACTCGCCCAGGGAAGTAGCAGTTTACAAACGGTGTCTTGTTTGAAGCAGAAATCAAGATCCAAGACACTGTTGAAAGTGAAGCCCACAGCAGATCTTCCACTTCCATTTGAGGCAGAAAATAATCTTCATGCCCCGGCTGAAGAGTACTGTGGGGAGCAACCCGGACTAGACTAAGTTACTGGAATTAAGACTTATTCTATGCATCTGCTCTCCCACAATATGGCGCTGAGAAGGGAGAAACAGCTTCTACACAGCTGCCTCCAGTTCAACCAATAAACTGTAGGACCTGCTCCTGATTGGAGGAGAGCAGCGTACTCAGCGTGTAGGTAGCAGAGTTGGGATTGGTGGAAGAGGACTATAAAGGAGGAGAGAGACAACATGCACCAGGAACATCTAAGGGGAACATCTAAGGGGAACACCTGTGCAGCCCCCGAGAAAGCCGGCCGGCGGTGTGCCGCTCCCCTGCGGAAGTGGGGAATGTGGCCAGGGGGAACTGCCCTTCCACGGAGGTGGAAGGGATAGTAGCCAACCCGGGAAGAACCAGCAGCAAACCCGGGGAGGGCCGAGCAGACAAAAGAACAGCGCAGGGTCCTGTGTCGTTCCTCCACGAAGAGGGGGAGCGACATAATGGTGCCGTGACTCGGATATGAAGCCTAGGCAGGACTTAGTGTCGTTCCTCCATGAAGACGGGGAGCGACAGAGTACCAGTGACCAACAGAAGCAGTATCCAGCACCGTGGACATCTCAACCAGTTCAGCTTCACAAATCTGACAATAAAATTAAAATTTTTTGAAATATTTATTTATAAGTCAAAATTAGAGAGAGAGCGAGATCTTCCATCCACTGGTTCACACCCCAAATGACCTCAGCAGCCAGGGCTGGGCCAGGCTGAAGCCAGGAGCCAGGAGCTTCTTCCAGGTCTCCCACACGGGTGCAGGGGCCCAAGCACTTGGGCCATCTTCTCCTGTTTTCCCAGGCCGTTAGCAAGGAGTTGGGTTGGAAGTAGAGCAGCCAGGACTCGAACTAGCACCCATGTGGGATGCTGGACTAGCACCCTTGTGGGATGCTGGTGCTGCAGATGGCGGCCCCTAAAACAAATTTCTGCTCAACGGGTACCAAAACACTGGTGTGCAAGTCAGCTGCCGACAAGAGCAGGGCTTTCGACAGGAATTTTAAACCAATGGAACCGGGATCCCGAAGCATTTCCGAGAGGACTTGGAGCAGATGAAACACGGCTTCAGCAGCAGGAAACCTGAAGACCAAGCAGAGTCAGGCAACGGCTAGAAAGAGGTGGACATGTCCGGTCACAGCACACGTGGACCCGTCGAGAGCAAAGGTCCCGGCAGCATTTGGGGAGGAGTTCACGGCATCTCCCTGTTGACTTCCCGGAGGACGGGAGAACGGTAACATCTGCTTATCCGGGGAGTCCTGGGAGAAACTCAGCCAGAGAGGCGGGGGGAAAATGTGAGGAAAGTGTCCCCGGTCCTCCCCGCCGCCTCCACGTCGCACCCCCGCACCCCCGCACCCCCGCCGCCTCCACGCCACACAGGGGCGACTTTGCGCAAGTTTCCACGAGAGATCGTTAGCTCCGCCTTCGTCTTGATTTGGCTCGTTCTGACGTGTTTTTGACTTCTAATCTTAAAGGACACCCACTTTCTCTTCGGTTGGTAAAGTGAAACACGCTGCCTTGATGCGCTGAGTTCCCAGGGCTTGGGTTTCTGAGAAGGCTGATGCTGGCATCGTCGCTCACGGAAGCGCCATGAGCGCAGTAGAGCTTATGATGAGAAATAGATGTGCACTGCGACTGTTTGCCATGGACTTTGTGAAGATGCCCTCTCTATGTATATATATTCATGTGTATGTGATGTACCTATAACACGTGGATGTGTGTATATTAAGTGTGTGCATATGCATATATGTAATGTGTATATTGCATGTATGTGTGTGTTTCAAGCTTTTTTACTGAAGGAAGCAAAAGGGGTGGATAATTCATATTCCTGACATAGGCAGATTGCTTGCTTATCAATAAAAGAGTAAAGTTGCTTTATCATAAAATCGCTGCTGTATTTAGAAGAGACTTTTTTTTTTTTTTTTTTGGACAGGCAGAGTGGACAGTGAGAGAGAGAGACAGAGAGAAAGGTCTTCCTTTGCCGTTGGTTCACCCTCCAATGGCTGCTGCAGCCAGCGCACCGCGCTGATCCAAAGCCAGGAGCCAGGTACTTATCCTGGTCTCCCATGGGGTGCAGGGCCCAAGCACCTGGGCCATCCTCCACTGCACTCCCTGGCCACAGCAGAGAGCTGGCCTGGAAGAGGGGCAACCGGGACAGAATCCGGCGCCCCGACCGGGACTAGAACCCGGTGTGCAGGCGCCACAGGTGGAGGATTAGCCTAGTGAGCCGCGGCGCCGGCCTTAGAAGAGACTCTTAATATTGTTAACACCTGGAAAACATTGGATGCACAGAGTGAAAATACACCAGCTAGGTAGAATGTGCAAGTATGCGGAATCCCATCACAGTATTTGAGGATTTTACTGAATTTTCCTGGTTAAAGAAAAATCCGTGACTCTCGGCATCTGCGCGCCTCTACCATGAAACCTGCTGCTGCCGGCGCGGGTGCTGCGGACCCACCTGCCTGCTCTGTTTTCACAGAACGACGCGGGTGGGCAGAGGATCCTGGTGAACAAGTGGAGCACCTTCCTGAAGGCGAGACTGGTTTGCTCGGTGCCAGGAGTGAACGGGATTGACACGTACTTTGATGAACTCGGTAAATGTGATCAAGAGAAGTAAAGCTGCCCCTTGGATGCATGTGACCCCCATACCTCTGTCTGTAGCACACATGGAAAACTTGCTCCCTGCAAAATTTGACCTCTGTGTGTCTTGGGCAAGTCTGCTCTTCTTGTATGAGGCCAGGTCACCAGGTAGGGAGCACAAGACTGGTAGGAATAAAGAGCCCCATCGCACAGCTAAGAGCCAGTGGTGCCTCTGGTTCCTTCCTGCTGGTTAGCCCATTGCTCCCAGAACCACCACGCAAGCCATGTGGCCATGGTTGTATGACTATAAATGAAATTTATACCTTAGCATCTATAACAGATTCTGAGCCATTTTGCAGGAATGTATTTTCTTTGTATGCAAAGAGAGCTAAAAATACAAAATAATGGTCTTTAATTTTTCAGAGGATGTGTTTTTGCTGCAGACCAGAGATCATAAAAACCCAGTGATATTTGGACTCTTTAACACTACCAGGTGAGAAATGTATATGGTGAATCCAAACAATACTCAACAGCAGTGTCTCGCCATCTTCACAGTGGACGTAATTTGAAAATACGACCGACCCACTGTCATCTCATCTTCCCTGTTCTGTGAGTCACTGTTTCCCTGCGCTTGCAATCACAGTTTCATTCTCAAAGTCACTGTCTCAGTCCAGATCGTGACCTTCGGTTGTCCATCGTACCCCAGAATCCTCTCATTCCTCTCTAATCTATGACAGAATGATTTCCTCGTAGTTTGTAAGATGTTATTCCCATGCCATGAGTCTAGGATAATTTTTTTAAGATGGATTGATCACTGATTGACTTGAAAGGCAGAGTTACAGGGAGAGAGAGGGAGAGACAGAGATCTGGTATCTGCTGGTTCACTCCCTAAATGGTCACAATGGCTGGGCCTGGGCCAGTCCGAAGACGGGAGCCTGAAGTTATATCCGGTCTCCCGTATAGGTGGCAGGGGCCCAAGCACTTGGGCCATTTTCCATTGCTTTCCTAGACAGATTAGCTGGGAGCTGGATTGGAAGTGGAACAGCCAGAACTCAAACTGGCATTCACGTGGGATGCCAGCGTTGCAGGCAGTGGCTTAGCATGCCGTGCCACAGCATGGGACGATTTGTTTCTCCATCAGCTAGCGTTTTCTAAGTCAGCTTTCAGGATCTCAGTGAACTGCTACCCACTCACATCTGGAAGATTCTCCGAGCGCTCTGATGTTTTTGACAAGACAGTACCTGGATGGATTCCAGTGTGTAGTTCCTATCATTGTATTTTTTCTAAAGATTTATTTATTTATTTGAAAGGCAGAGTTAGAGGCAGAGGCAGAGCAAAAGAGATCTTCCATCACTGGTTCACTTCCCAAATGGCCACAACGGCCAGAGCTGAGTCAATCCAAAGCCAGGAGCCAGGAGCTTCTTCGGGTCTCCCACGCAGGTGCAGGGGCCCATCTTCTACTGCTTTCCCAGGCCATAGCAGAGAGCTGGATCAGAAGGGGTGCAGTCGGGACTCAAACTGGCACCGTATGGGATGCTGGCGCTGCAGACAGTGGCTCTACCTGCAACACCACAGCGCCAGCCCCATCACTGTATTTTTATGTGTTCACTTCCTGTGCTTGAAACAACTCTCTTCCAACACGGATCTGTGTGAGTTCTCCAGTGCCTGTCTATCAGTCTCCAAGAAATATCCCGATTCCCTACTCCCACAGCACCCGGCTCACCCTGTCTCCACCAGTCCTGCTCCCATGTAGATTCACAGTGAACGCACTTTGTGGTTTGTTCTCCATCTTTCGAATCCGCTGCTCAAGTTTAGGGCTTGTCACCTATTATTTGTCCCTTCCCCATCCACGGAAGAGCACTGTGAAAATGAAGGTTCCGTACATAGGTACTATTGCTAGAACCTGTCTTGGCCAGGGTGTGCATTGACAGTTGGCCGGGCCTTTCCAAATAAGGAGAGTGTGGGTAGACCGATTGGGGTGAGAAATAAAGGACTGGGTCTCAGCTCCCCACAGGGGCGGGATGACTCAGCTCAGCGCCTCTCCTGACGTGGCCGGCACTGCCAGGGGTCCTGTGCTCCTGGGGGCGGAGCCACACAGCACTGGCTTGGTCCTCCACTGGGCGATGTCTGCTGCTCACTTAGCAAAAACGGTAGAGGCCTTCGGGCAAGGATCCTGTTTTCTAAAGAGGCCTCCCTTGGACAAAGAAACAAGGAAGTAACGTTTGCCATCAAGTACGCTTGAACGCGAGGGAAGTGGTGGGTGTGGGTGGAGATCGTCCTAGTCCGCAGAAGTCCTACCTTCGCCCCAGTGACCATTTATACATTGCAGGATAATTCTGCTGCTTTGATAAATGCAACTGTGGAGGAAGCACTGTAGTCTCTCTGTAGTCTCTCCCTGGTTAGCATGATCAGTTTGTCAACTGCTCTCCTACGGGTGGCTTATTAGAGTTTTCTGAGAAATCCAAGACAAGACAGGATTTTCTTCCCTAATTTCCACTATGAGTGTTCAACCTAAGATTCCCAGGTGTTGGCTGACATAAAGGTTGGTATTTATAGAGCAGTGATCGAAGGTTTATTGCCACGTTAACTGAGAGGCTCTCTCTGGTTCTCCCAGTATCCCAGGCATCTCCAGTTGCTTCAAGGTGTATTCCAAAATGTGGGAATTGCTGCCCGGAGACAGAAACAAAACTGCTGCGCTGCAGGTGTCTCGGGATGCAGGAAATGTTACATGTACACCGAATTTTACGTTCTGCAAAGCACTTCCACAGATAGTATTTATCTGAGTCCCACCGTACAGAAGCAGGGGAAACGTTATTTAAAACCTTTACGAATACCCTCTCGTGGAGCCTGATTACAGATGCCCCGGTAACACTTGTCGTCAGCCACCGTCTTCATCCTCTGAAAACTGAAATGTTGATCAAGATGGTCATTTCAATTGCCACGAGGTCTGGAAGGGAGGAACCGGAATTTTGTATGTCTTCAGTAATTTTTCACGTTTCATCTAGTCAGTTCAGTCTCTTTCCCACGGCGCCAGGCTTCATTAACCTGGAGGAAAGAATCCCACGTGATGGGCTGTTTATGTGGCCCGTGCTAAAAGGATGGAACCAAGTCCTAATTTCATGAGTCGAGAAACTGTGCTTCTGACCATATTCACTGGGAAATCTCAAAAGCCTTTAACATCGTCTGTGGCAGTGTTAGTATGGTGACTAACAGAACACAGTTCGTTTTAAAGATGGAAACATAAGTGGAGACAACACCTTGAAATGACAAATTGAACCAACTAATGAATTTTTGAAAAACAGATGCTACTAAGGGCAGCTCTTGAATAAAAAAATACAAAAGCACAGTGTAGAATTTAAGAGTAACCAAGTGAAGTGACACCCCCACTTTTCTCATTCTACCAATGTCAATTTCAAGTATAGTAAATTAGAGGTTTGGAGGAGCTTTAATATTTAATGTATTGTGAGGGTTAGTATTCCTAGAATATCCTATAATGAAAGAAATCGCAGCTGTTCCACCTGGGGGACTGGATTCCAGTCTGTGTTTGCTGAAGTGTTTGCAAGGTGACCTGCTAGTGAGTTGCAGATGTAATTATCTCTCCTTTTTTATCATTTTTAGTAATATATTTAGGGGGCATGCGATCTGTGTCTATCACATGTCCAGCATCCGGGAAGCCTTTAACGGGCCGTACGCCCACAAGGAAGGACCTGAGTACCACTGGTCACTCTACGAAGGAAGAGTCCCTTACCCAAGACCTGGCTCTGTGAGTTTCCGTTTACAGGGATTCTTGTTTCTTTGTGCTCTCTCTTGATACTGTTGTGTTAATGCTTTCATTGTGCTTCACAGTTAAACAGCTTAGGAATTCTACACCCAAAAGCACTTGGTTGCTGCCCAGTGGAGGAACGAGACTTCTCACATCAAGTCGCGTGCTTGGTTTTTAGTGAAAAGGACAGAGCCCAGAATGCATGTTTTAGCAGCATTGCCACTTACCTGTTAGCGCTGACGTTTGGGCCGAGTAGCTCCCACTAGATTTTTGAGGGTGCTCCTGAGCACAGACACCTCCCATAACATGAGCGTGACGCTCCCCCCAGCCTGCTCGGAAGAACTAGCCCCGCGTGTAGCTTCCGCGAGAAAGTGACCAAATGCTCGTGTTGTAACGCGGTCAGCCTCTGAGCAGCCGGGGCCGAGGCCGGACTTGCCACCTCCTCCCGACAGCAGGTCGAAAGCAGCGCGCCCTGCCCCTCCGAACGTTCAGCACCTCCTTTAAGATCTTGTGGGTCTCCCGGAAGACAAGTGAGTACAGGGAGTCCCCCCTCGCCTCGCAGTTGATGCTAACAGGAGGCTGGGACGTGGCTGTGTTTCATCACACACCCGTCTAAAGGCGATGGCGGCTGCGGTGGTGACTTTATACCACGGGGCCCTGCGTGCTTGAGGAAACTGCTGGCTCATCATGTGCCTTGTGGCCATGGAGAGCAGACACTGAACCTCTCGTGCGAGTCAACAGCCACCCTTTTACGAGCAGCTGGTGAAATCCCATCGCCAGACCAGCGCCACAGTTACGGGAGACTTGAGGATGCGACCCTCACTGAGCTCCTCCCTGGCCAGCCCAAAACGTTTCCAGCTAAACACTGTGAAAGTGTACGCAAGTGAAAAATCCATGCCGAATTAAGAACCACGGCCTGGCTTTTAAAAACAAATCATGGGAAACACCTCTTTTGCAGATCTGATTAATAAACTACCGTATTTATAGTCTAAATTGGAAAATTTTCATCAAGATCACCATTGACATTGCTGTTGGTTCTGGATGAAAATATTCCAGATGAGAGAGCGCTTGTGAGTACGCGGGAATGGCGTGACGAAGGCGGTTTGGGGTCACTGAGGGTGCTGTTGCGCATGTAGTTTTAGACTCCGTGACTGAAGAACGGCGACGTGGCACTGCAGGCGTTCCTAGTTTTTGCTGTTTATTGTGTCTAACCTCTACAAATAAGATAAATTCATACAGATTGTAGTAGTAGAACAGAAAGGGTTCTTCCCTTGATAGCTAACCATGATGAAACTGGAATAGGCTTATATGTTTGCATACATAGTCTAGAAAATAGGTTTATATGTTTGCATGTAAGTTCTAGAAAATTCTAGAGGCGGGGAGCCCGTGGGAACCATCACCAGTCATGGGAAAGCTGTTTGTAACCTCATCTTTTTTTTTTTTTTTTTTTTTTTTTTTTGGACAGGCAGAGTGGACAGTGAGAGAGAGAGAGAGAGAAAGGTCTTCCTTTTGCCGTTGGTTCACCCTCCAATGGCCGCCACGGCTGGCGTGCTGCAGCTGGCGCACCGCGCTGATCCGATGGCAGGAGCCAGGTACTTCTCCTGGTCTCCCATGGGGTGCAGTGCACTCCCTTTTGAATGAAGATTCAGCACAACAAAGAGCCTTCTTGTTTTGCTGTGAATGGCAAGAGTCTTTGCCTTCAACTTTTAACTCACAGTGTGAAACAAATGTAACAAAAGTGGGAAAATAATTTGAATACTTCTGGTGCCATACATTTTTACCACCCCCAAACTGTCCTAGTATTAAATATAATTTCACTTTTCCAGGGTTTCACTACCATCTGTGTATTTCTTATACAGCGTATTTGAAATAATTTAGCCTCCCTTTGCAATTTTTTTAAGATTTTATTTATTTATTTGAAAAGTATAGTTATAGACAGTGAGAGGGAGAGACAGAGAGAAAGGTCTTCCTTCTGTTGGTTCACTCCCCAGATGGCCGCAATGGCCGGAGCCAGGAGCCTCCTCCAGGACTCCCACAGGGTGCATGGGCCCAGGGACTTGGGCCATCTTCTGATACATTCCCAGGCAAATTAGCAGGAAGCTGGATAGGAAAGTGGAGCAGCCAGGACTAGAACCGGCACCCATATGGGATGCCGGCACCGCAGGCTGAGGATTAACCTACTGCGCCACAGAGCCGGCCCCTGCAATTTTTTTAAAGACTTCTTTTTTTTTTTTTTTTTCTTGAAAGGTAAGGTTACAGGTGAGAGGGGTGGAGGGAGACAGAGAGAGAGAGAGATTGATCTTTCACCCCTAGATGGCCACAGTGGCCAGAGCTAAGCCAGGCCAAAACCAGGGGCCTGGAACTTCCTCGGGGTCTCCCACATGGGTGCAGGGGCCCAAGCACTTACGCTGTCTTTCGCAGCTTTCCCAGGCCCTTTAGCAGGGAGCTGGATCGGCAGTAGAACATCCAGGGCTTGCTTGAACCGGTGCCCTTACAGAATGCCAGTGTCGCAGGTGGGGGCTTAACCTGCTACGCCACAACTCCGGCCCAGTCCCTTTGCAAGTTTTAGTACAGGATCCATTTAGGTAGTAAATGGTTACTAAATATTTCTAAATGCGTACTTAATTAAGCATATACAGCTTTTCTAACTTCTTGTAATTGATTCTAAAGTTTCCTCTTTAAATTAAGCAGAAAGAAATCTGTAATCCGCTTGTTTGCAGTGTGCCAGCAAGGTGAACGGAGGGCGGTACGCGAGCACCAAAGACTACCCCGACGACGCCGTCCGCTTTACCAGGGGCCACCCCCTCATGTACCAGCCCATAAAACCTGCCCACAAGAAACCCATACTGGTCAAAACAGACGGGAAATATAACCTGAAGCAGATCGTGGTGGATCGGGTAGAAGCGGAGGACGGCCAGTACGACGTCTTATTTATCGGGACAGGTAAAGAAACGAGGAAGTGTCATGTGAAGGAGCTGGTCTCAGAGGCGCAGGGCACCACGGGCATGACCAAGCTGGGAAGAGCAGGAGAGAGGGAGGGGCAAAGGCTGACTGATGGCTACCAGGTTATGCCTAGAGAGGAGAGAGATATTCGGGGGTTCTACTCCCAGTGGGGTGACTGCAGATACTTGTAACGCACCGTGTGTTTTTCTAAGAAAGCAGCTAGAAGAAGGGGTTTTAAATATTTTTACCACGAAGAAATGATAAATGTTTAAAACGATGGAGGTGGTTGCCCTCCGTTGTACACGGTATGGTGTATACGGATATTGAAACGCCACATGGTGCCCCACAGATGTGTCCAGCTTGTGTGTGTCAGTTCCAAATAGGTCAGTTGACCCTTAAAGTCTATTCACTGGTCTAAAAGACCTGTCCACAGGTCACCTGTAGATCCGTTAGCCCATTCGCACACCGCTTTCCAAAACGAGAAGATGGAACGAGGCCCCTGTGATGGCAGCCACCAGAGTTCATGCCTGTCGCGTGGGAATAATTAGCACCATTACCACTTTCACTGCCAAAAAGTGCCACAACCCAGCCAAGAAATTACGCAGTCTTTCTGGTTTCGGAGCTGAGAGATAGTGAAGCAGTCGAAGCGTTCGAGGCCATTTCTGCACATCATTCCTGATACGTCGGCAATATTCCAGTACATTTCAAGAAATGAGCAGCTGATGTTAATGAGCAATGTTGCCCAACTGGAACTTCTCATCCTGGAAGGAGGGTACCACAGCAAGGATGGCTGGGGCCGGCTCTGTGGCGTAGCAGGTTGAGCCGCCGTCTGCACCGCCGGCATCCCACATGGGCGCTGATTCGAGTCTTGGCTGCTTCACTTCTGATCCAGCTCTCTGCTAATGTTCCTGGGAAGGCAGTGGAAGATGGCCGAGTGCTCAGGGCACACATGGGAGACCTCATATGCTCCTGGCTTCTGGCTTTAGACCAGCCCAGCTCCGGCCATTGCAGCCATTTGGGGAGTGCAACATCAGATGGAAGACCTCTCTCTCTCTCCAACTCTGCATATCAAATAAATAAAATAAATCTCTTTTTTTGAAAGATTTATTTATTTATTTTGAAATAGTTACATGGAGAGAGAAGGAGAGGCAGAGAGAAAGAGATCTTCCATCCTCTGGTTCACTCCTCAGTAGGCGGCAAAGGCTGGAGCCGCGCTGATCTGAAGCCAGGAGCCAGGAGCTTCTTCCGGGTCTCCCAAGAGGGTTAAGGGTCCAAGGACTTGGGCCATCTTCTACTGCTTTCCCAGGCCATAGCAGAGACCTGGATCAGAAGAGGAGCAGCCGGGACTCAAACTGGCGGCCATCTGGGATGCTG
Organism: Oryctolagus cuniculus; assembly: GCF_964237555.1. NCBI lineage: Eukaryota > Metazoa > Chordata > Mammalia > Lagomorpha > Leporidae > Oryctolagus > Oryctolagus cuniculus. The sequence goes on from NC_091447.1 coordinate 51,463,895, forward strand.
GCACTGCAGGCAGCAGCTTTACCCACTAGGCCACAGTGCCAGCTCCAAAATAAATCTTGGGAAAAAAAAAAAAAAAGATGGCTCAGCTGTCCATTCCCCAGCTCCATTAGTGTCTTTGGTTACTCAGTGAGATCTCAGATTTTTATAAACTTGACATGAAAATTTCCCCTGAATCTGTTAATCACAGAAATATTTATCAGGCCCATCAGAATCAGAATCAACCATTCGTATCAAGCAGGGCAAACATTACCCACAAGGCAGGTAACCCTCTACACCAAAGCTATCATATGTTGTGCTAACAAGACAAAGTACAGGGGCTGGTGCCATGGCACAGTGGGTTAATCCTCCGTCTGCAGCGCCGGCATCCCATATGGGCACCGGTTCTGGTCCCAGCTGCTCCACTTCCGATCCATCTGCTATGGCCTGGGAAAGCAATAGAAGATGGCCCAAGTGCTTGGGCCCCTGCACCCTGTGGGAGACCTGGAGGAAGCTCCTGGCTCCTGGCTTCGGATTGGCACAGCTCCAGCTGTTGCGGCCATTTGGGAAGTGAACCAGTGGATGGAAGACCTCTCTCTCTGTCTCTCCCTCTCACTGTCTATAACTCTACCTCTCAAATAAATAAAATATTTTTTAAAAAAGACAACGTACATTGAATATGTTTAAAAGTGAAATTTTGAGATAAATTTATAATTTCAGTTAACGTCCTTAGCTCTAACTTATGGAGGAAAACACGGCCTCTTTCAGCATCCAGAATAATGGAAAGCGAATTCTATGAAGTACTAGAAAATGCTATGGTGGCGTTCGAGGGTGGCGCCCAGCCTCTCCGTCTTCCTGTCCCCTCCTTGGCGCTCTCCAGCTCCTGCCTCAGGTCTTTCTGTGCAGGATATAATTTGTTACTGTGGAGTTCCAGGTAGAGTTAAGGACCACATTTCTTTTATTTTTAAGATTAATTTATATGAAAGGCAGAGAGAGGGAGGAGAGAGATCTTCTATCTGCTGGTTCACTCCCTAAACAGCTGTAACAGCCAGAGCTGGGCCAGGCTGAAGCCAGGAGCCAGGAGCTTCTTCCAGGTGTCCCACGTGGGTGCAGGGACCCAAGCACTTGGGCCATCTTCTGCTGCTTTCCCAGGCCATAGCAGGGAGCTGGATTGGAAGAGGAGCAGCAGGGACTCGAACTGGTGCCCGTGTGGGAGGCTGGCATCGCAGGCATTGGCTTTACCTGCTACATCACAAAACCAGCCCCTACAGGTCATTATTATTTGTTTAATTATAATGTGACTTTATCAACCCAACCACAGGACACAAACATCAACAAGCTGCTCAAGTACCACAGAAATCCTTATCTTTTCTGAATTTCAGTTCTAGCACTATACCAAGTTATTTGTGTAGGCAACTTAAATCTTATTAAATTATCCTTCAAAAGAACAAGCCCAGAATATGAGAGAAAGATAAGATAAACTTTACAATGTAAATGTAAATTTACAAAATAATTGATAATTATGGAGGTCAGATCTTTGGTTTAGAAGGAGTCGTATGTTTCTCTCAGTGATGTATGATTCTTATTGAACGTGTGTGTGTGTACGTATTGCATGTGTATGTACGATGTCCACATATGTTGCCTGTAACGTTCCTTGGGGATACACGTAGTGTTTTCTACCTTGACAGTAGCTTTAAGTGAAAAGCTTTTTTCCATCATATGTCACAGAAGAAGCCGTAATAAAATGGCATCTGTATTACATTTCACAGTTTCAGAAGACATCTTGGTTTCTGAACCTATAATTGTATTTGAGGATAGAAATTATTTGAAAAAACACAAATATTATTGGATCAATTTTTTAGCCGAGCATAGAGATTTAATTTTTGCTCACTGCAAATGCAAGTATATAAATAGTCATATGGTTTTTAATTGTCAGTGGTTAAAATATTTTTTGCAACTCGATTGCAAATCTTACTGGAATTCTTAGTCCCTATGTACTTTTTAATTATTTGAAAACCAGGTTGTGACTTAGTTCCTCCTTTCTCTCGTTTTTCTTTAACAGACAATGGAATTATACTGAAAGTCATCACAATTTACAACCAGGAAACAGAGTCCATGGAAGAAGTCATTCTAGAAGAACTTCAGATATTCAAGGTATTTTTAGTCTAAAGTCCAGCCCACATGTGTGTGCCGAGGAGAATGCAAATGAGACGTAAATGGGAGACACCTCACGTCAGGCGTGTCCTCGCGGGGATTTGTGAAGTCCGAGCAAACCCAAGCGGGGAGGACTTCCGGTCCTGGCGCCTCTGTCTGATCCTCACAGACTTTTCAAAGGAAGAAGGCAGTTCAGCTCGCGTGAGAAGAATTTCCGTGCCCAGCCAAGACGAGGCCAGATAGCACAGAGGCCCCAGGTGAAGTCCAGAATGGTCACTGCCCAGGCGCTGCTGGTGCGAGGGGACTGTCCACGCTGACAGCAAGTGGTGTGTCTGCACCCAGGGGGCAGAGTGCTGTTGTCAGTGTGTGTTAACCACACAAAGAATTGACAGAAGAAAAGAGGTATAAATGATAGTGGAAAGTCTAGGCATGATGAAAACAGTCATGTGTACATGTGTGTGTTACAGTCATGCGCACATGTGTGTATTACAGGCATGTGCACACGTGTGTTACAAGCATGTGCACATGTGTGTTAGACACGTGTGCATAGGCGGGTCTCAGGCTCACAGCAGCAGCTGGCTCACCATGAACGGAATTCGTGATACACTGCCCATGGCCCCTGGGGGAGACACTGGGTCTGCTTCCTCAAATTTCTGATAACACTGTTGACGAATCGGTATATTAACTTGTTTGGTTTTTGATAAAGACGTCGTATTTTGTGTATTTTTTGATTAACTTTGAGCTCAGCCAGCTGCACTGTAACACACGCCTGATGACGCTTATCAGACAGAAGCATCTGGGCCTGAGGGCACAGCGCAGCCCTTAGGGCTCAGAAACACCGGATGGCATCTCGCCGCCAGGCGCGGGGGCCGTGCCAACAGCAGAGCGTCAACAAGAGGCAGAGATGTGGAAGACGCGCACTCAGTGGTCCAGGGAAAGGCACCTGCTGGCGTGACGGACGCTGAAGTGAGACGGCCGTGTCAGCCTGCCAGATTGTGGCTGGGGACACGCACGCCCTGCGCCCATCGTCTTGCTGACTTGTGCGTGCACGTTGTCTGTGAAAGGAAAATGCAGCAACCATTGATGCTGGAGTTACACACTGTACCAGGCAGGAAAGTGTGCAAAGCAGGATCTGTGAATCATGAAGACCGGCCATATAGGATGGAGTGGATATTATGAAAATACTTTATTTTTTAAGATTATTTATTTATTTGAAAGACAGAGTTACAGAGAGAGAGGGAGAGGGAGAGAGAGAGAGAGAGGGAGGGAGGGAGGAGAGAGAGGGAGGGAGGGAGGAGAGAGAGAGAGAGAGAGAGAGAGAGATGGATCTTCCCTCTGCTGCTTTACTCCCCAAATGGCTGCAACAGCCAGGACCGGGTCAGGCCAAAGCCAGGAGCCAGGAGCTTCTTGCAGGTCTCCCACGTGGGTGCAGGGGCCCAAGCACTTGGGCCGTCTTCTGCTGCCTTCCCAGGCGCATTAGCAGGGAGCTGGATCAGAAGTGGAGCAGCCGGGACTTGAACCGGCACCCATATGAAGTGCAGGCATTGTAGGCAGCAGCTTAACCCTCTGCCCCACAACACTGGCCCTGAAAACATTTTATGAAGGAGAAGCAGGACCTGCTTCCTGGGCTGCCCTGGACACAGATCGTCCAGACAGAGCTCGCGCCTGTTGTCCCCCGAGACAGGACTTGTTCTGCACGCTGGGCTGCTCCGTAAGATATCGCACCATAGCAGCCACGGTGTTCTCATGAACCGCAACCACCACCGAATCTTTTCACACCAGCCGTAAGAGACACTGTCCTTGAACGAGTGAGCACATGAATGGTCTGCAACTTTGTAAGGGCTCTGTGGTTTCCAATACTTTTTACAGAACCGACATGGAGGATAAAATTTCCTCGTTTAAGATGTAAATCTTCAAAGGGGAATTACTCCCAAAGACTCCACCCGCCCCGTGGTTCTCCGTGCGCAGAATGGATCCGTGCCCGGTGCCCCTTACGATGTCTGGTCTCAGCGAACTCCCTCAGATAAGGCAGAGGCGCGCAAGGCCACGCTAGCCAGTGTCCTGCTCCGGTGCCGAGAGCATGAACGGATCCATCTGTTCAGAGACTCCTGGCTCCCAGTGATGCAACAGCTTCACCCCACGGAGAGGCGTGGCCTCAGCCGGGTTAAGGTGGGGAGCGGTCACCTGTTCTCCAGCAGCCCTGCCTAGTCAGAGGCACAGCTCTCGCGTCTCTCGGCTGCTTTGCTGGGAAGAACATTCTGGCTGTAGGACTTTATTTAAAGACGCCTGAGTTTCCAAAGCATGAGTAACGTTCAAGTGTAAATGCAAAACGTGTGTCCCACAGACAGACAGCAAACCAGTTGGATTATCCACTGCTTCCTTATCCAACCTGTTACGAAGAATGTGTTTAAAGCTATGTTTTGACTCACGTATCTAATTAGGTGTCAGGTGACTTAAACCACATTAAGGTAGATACTCCTGTATTTCCTTTCTTTAAATGAAACTTTTTTTTTAAATTTCAGGATCCAGTTCCTATTATTTCTATGGAGATTTCCTCAAAGAGAGTAAGTTGTGTGTGTGTGTGTGTGTGTGTGCGCGCGCACGCGCTCTGTGTTTCGCTGGGATCCAAGGATGCAGGAGTGTTAGTATGTGTGATGATGTGTAAGCGAGTTACAGCTTTCTGTCATCGTTTTACTTGTTGTAAGAACGTGTAAGTGAGCGCGACTTTCAGAACAACGTGTCGGGGACACCACGCGATACCGTTGACCGCGGGGACAGTCACACGGCAGCTCCCAGAGCTCCCCTGAGGGTCCTCAGAAGGTTCTGGGAAAGTGCATGTTATTAAAGAAATACGCAAAATAGGCCGGCGCCGCAGCTCACTAGGCTAATCCTCCGCCTTGTGGCGCCGGCACACCGGGTTCTAGTCCCGGTCGGGGCGCCGGATTCTGTCCCGGTTGCCCCTCTTCCAGGCCAGCTCTCTGCTGTGGCCAGGGAGTGCAGTGGAGGATGGCCCAGGTGCTTGGGCCCTGCACCCCATGGGAGACCAGGAGAAGCACCTGGCTCCTGCCATCAGATCAGCGCGGTGCGCCGGCCGCAGCGGCCATTGGAGGGTGAACCAACGGCAAGGGAAGATCTTTCTCTCTGTCTCTCTCTCTCACTGTCCACTCTGCCTGTCAAAAAATAAATAAATAAATAAATAAATGAATAAATGAAATACGCAAAATACACACGGATTTCAAATGTTTACACCAAAAGTAGCATCTCTTTTTAAAAAGATTTATTTATTTGTTTGTTTGTTTACTGAATTGAAAGAGCAAGAAAGACAGAGATCAATCTTCCCTCTGCTGGTTCACTCCCCAAATGGCCACAACAGCCAGGTCTGGGCCAGACCAAAGTCAGGAGCCGGGCACTCCATCCTGGTCCCCTACGTGGGTGGCAGGGGCCCAGGCACTTGGGCCGTCCTCCTCTGCCTCCCCAGGTGCGTTAGCAGGGAACTAGACTGAAGGCGGAGCAGCCGGGACTTGAACTGGCGCTCCAGTGTGGGGTGCCGGCATCAGAAGCAGCAGTTAGCCCCTGCACCACAGCCCCGGCCCCACCTCTGAAGTCCGTTTATCTGTGAACTTTCTGCAGTGTCCTCACACATCCTTCTCGACAGAGGCTTTGCACCTGCTGACTGATCCTGAGAAAAGTCTCCACTTTTCATTTCTGTTTAATAGATGTCTCCACTTCTTATTTCCATAGAAGAGAGGGGGACAGTAGTCTGACTCCTGCGGTCACAGCGGGACATCATTCCCTTCTTACTTGTCACCACTGTTGCAAAGATAGTAGTAACCGTGACAATCCAAGAGTGCCGTGAGCCCTGTGTGTCTCCCTCGTCGTCACTGGAATCGGTGTGTAGGGTCAACCTAAAGAAGCAGTTGCTGCACTTGCTGCGTGTTTATTTATAAATAACCTTTCGTGTTTAAGCCAGCGGAGGCATAATGATAGCAAAATTCTGCCTCTTGGGCTTTCCACTTAAGGTATCATAGTTTATCTCACATCATGATATAGGTATACAGATATATCATATTAACTCCTATACATATAAACTCCTATATATAACTCTCACCTCATTATATTTATATCTTTTTTTTTTTTTTTTGACAGGCAGAGTGGACAGTTAGAGACAGAGAGAAAGGTCTTCCTTTGCCGTTGGTTCACCCTCCAATGGACGCCACGGCTGCTGCGCTGCGGCTGGCGCACTGCGCTGATCCGAAGCCAGGAGCCAGGTGCTTCTCCTGGTCTCCCATGGGGTGCAGGGCCCAAGCACTTGGGCCATCCTCCACTGCCTTCCCAGGCCACAGCAGAGAGCTGGCCTGGAAGAGGGGCAACCAGGAAAGAATCTGGCACCCCGACCGGGACTAGAACCCGGTATGCCGGCGCCGCTAGGTGGAAGATTAGCCTATTGAGCCACAGCGCCAGCCCTATATTTATATCTAATGTGAACGTGTGACCCATATAATTAAAGAATATATACACATGGCCGGCGCCGCGGCTCACTAGGCTAATCCTCCGCCTAGTGGCGCTGGCACACTGAGTTCTAGTCCTGGTTGGGGCGTCGGATTCTGTCCCGGTTGCCCCTCTTCCAGGCCAGCTCTCTGCTGTGGCCAGGGAGTGCAGTGGAGGATGGCCCAGGTGCTTGGGCCCTGCACCCCATGGGAGACCAGGAGAGGCACCTGGCTCCTGGCTTCGGATCAGCGCAGTGCACCGGCCGCGGCGGCCATTGGAGGATGAACCAATGGCAAAGGAAGACCTTTCTCTCTGTCTCTCTCTCTCACTGTCCACTCTGCCTGTCAAAAAATAAAAAAAAATTTTAAAAAATAAAAAAGAATATATACACACATATATACTCCTCTAAGTTTTCTCTGGCGATATTTAAAAGACCTCTTACTTATTCAGTCTCTGATTGGATGTTCCCTTGGAAAGACCGAGCGGGTTAGCTGGTGCAAGTCTTCCTGCCCAGATAACGAACAAAAGAATAGACAGCTTCTACATTCTTGAGAGGCTCAGTCCTCACGCTCGCACCGGAGTCTTTGGAAGTATGCAAAACTCGGGAGGGATGAGAGCACCGGTATTACCTGGCCGACCCTGAGCGGCCGGTGTGACTCCTGGACGCTCGCCAAGGTCGTCGCGCAGAAAGAGGGCAATCTGGGTGCTGCGACCCAGCGCGAGTTCTGTCCGTTTCTGCTACGGCCTCTCTCTGATTCCTGCAGCAACAGCTGTACGTGGGAGCTGCTTCGGCCGTGGCTCAAGTCAGATTCCATCACTGTGGCATGTACGGGAGCGCGTGTGCCGACTGCTGCCTGGCTCGGGACCCGTACTGCGCCTGGGACGGCATAGCCTGCTCCCGGTACTACCCGACGGGCACCCACGCGAAAAGGTAAGACGGAACCCTTGCTTTGTTTAGGAAAACCCTAAGGCCGTGTGTGTGCGTGGCGATTTCTCTTTGCTCCCATTCTGTGAAATCAGCCGTGCTTTTTGTATGTAAGCAAGTCACCCTCGTCACATTTTGTTCGCGATATAAGCTTTGACAACTTGAAGTCTTCCTGAAAATTATCTGCGTGAATTCTTATGCTTGAGGCCTGGAGCCGAAATGCCAGGGCTTCGATCTGCCCACCCAGGTCTGAGTCAGCTCCTCTCGCTCCTGAAGCTTCTGCTGCGAGACGTGAGACCAGTTTAGATCAGCCCCAAATGTGGACACAGCGAGCCGCAGCCTCAAGGATCCTGGGCGTCAAAGGAGAACAAACAAGCAAAGCCGAGGTGCTGCCCGCGTTGGCCTGTCCTCCCCACCAGCTGTTCTTCATTTATTGCATTTTGGAAGTGAATATTTTCACTCCCAGGCAGGCGTGCGACCTGCGTAACTCCTGATACGTGTGGGTTAACACAAATGAACGGCGCTTACAGACCTGCACACTTGGCTGCCTACAGGCGGGAGGTCTCGGCCATTTGTTCCCCAAGGCTCGTCCCAGGATTCTTTAAGCAGGAGGCCTCGCGGTGCAGAGAGCGCTGAAGGAGTACGGGCGTCCTCCTGCTTGTGTCTGCTCTGGGGAAGCAGAAGGGAACGCTCTTCCCTCCTATAGATTTCTCACGATCTGGATACCACGACAACGTGGAGCAAACACAGAGCTGTGTGAAAGTCCCCTGCTGAACAGCAGTGTGTGTGAACTGCAGTTACCCTTACCATCTCTCTTTTTTTTTTTTTTTTTTTTTTTTTTTTTTTTTTTTTGACAGGCAGAGTGGATAGTGAGAGAGAGACAGAGAGAAAGGTCTTCCTTTGCCGTTGGTTCACCCTCCAATGGCTGCTGCGGCCGGCGCGCTGCAGCCGGCACACCACACTGATCCAAAGGCAGGAGCCAGGTGCTTCTCCTGGTCTCCCATGGGGTGCAGGGCCCAAGCACTTGGGCCATCCTCCACTGCACTCCTGGGCCACAGCAGAGAGCTGGCCTGGAAGAGGGGCAACCGGGACAGAATCCGGCGCCCCGACCAGGACTAGAACCCGGTGTGCCGGCGCCGCAAGGCGGAGGATTAGCCTAGTGAGCCGAGGCGCCGGCCCTCACTGGGGTTACTTTAAGCTTTCCTCAGAATCTAATTGACCCAGTTTAGTGGGATTGTGGTTTCTATAAGCTCACATATACAGTAGAATCTCATTTTAAAAACAACTTCAGTAATTCAGAATTGTTGGTAATTTGACCTAAGCTAAATGAACAATCCAGTGAGTCCTTTGAAGAGAGGAAAGGGTAGGGCCAGCGCTGAGGCCCAGTAGGTTAAGCCTGCCTGGGACGCCGGCATCCCATATGAGCACTGGTTCAAGTCCCAGCTGCTCCTCTTCCAGGCCAGCTCTCTGCTGTGGCCCAGGAAGGCAGTGGAGGATGGCCAAGTGCTTGGGCCCTGCACCCACATGGGAGACCTGGAAGAAGCTCCTGGCTTCAGATTGGCCCAGCTCTGGCCATGTGGGGAGCAAATCGGCAGATGGAAGATCTCTTTGTGTGTGTCTCTCCCTCTAACTCTGCCTCTCAAATAAATAAATAAATCTTTTTTTTTTTTTAATTTTTGACAGGCAGAGTGGACAGTGAGAGAGAGAGACAGAGAGAGAAAGGTCTTCCTTTGCCGTTGGTTCACCCTCCAATGGCCGCCGCTGCAGCCGGCGCACCGCGCTGATCCGATGGCAGGAGCCAGGATCCAGGTGCTTTTCCTGGTTTCCCATGGGGTGCAGGGCAATAAATAAATCTTTTAAAAAAAGAAAGATAGTAAGCTGATAGTGAGATGGCACTTTGAGAAGGCATTTCTGGACTAAATAGTTTACTGATTGTATTGAATTGATCAAGGGCATTGATTTTATTTTTTTTAAAGAATTATTTTATTTATTTGAAAGAGTTAGAGAGAGGTAGAGTCAGGGAGAAAGAGATCTTCCATTCCTCTGGTTCACTCCCCAAATGACCACAACGGCTGGAGCTGTGCGGATCCGAAACCAGAGCGTTTTCCGGATCTCCCACATGGGTGCAGGGGCCCAAGGACTTGGGCCATCTTCCACTGCTTTCCCAGGCCATTAGCAGAGAGCTGGATGGGAAGAGGAGCGGCTGGGACATGAACTGGTGCCCATGTGGGATGCCGGCACCACAGGCAGAGGCTTAGCCCACTACACCACAGCGCTGGCACCGGGGCATACACTTTCTAAATCATATACCTGAACAAAAGAGTAGACTGAGTGTATTTTTAATTTACCTCCTTTGATTGGAAACTATTTTGTACTGACTGATCGCTACGGCTAGAAAAACCATCTGATTCAGATGCCCTTTTTCACGTGTGCTGTATTAGATATAGGAACTTCATAATTTTTTGTACTCAACTCTCCTGTCTCAAACCCCACAGTCTTTATCTACACGCATCTCCTCCAGCCCAGCAGCTCACCCCAAACCAGCAGACTTCTTGCTGAACTCAGTTTCAGACAAAACGTAAAGAGGAACATCGGGTTAAGGGATCTAGAATTGAAACCCAGGCAAACATCTAAGGACCGCCGTTGCACTGCTCTTACTATTGAAGAGCAGGGAGAACCGCGGGCCTGGCTTTCCCTTTGTCTCCTGTGAGAGGCCGACTCCTGACTCCTCCTGGGAGGAGGAGCCCGAGCCCTGGACGGAGTGGGCGAAGTCTGGGCCTCTGAACGCCTTTGCTTTGTTTCAGGAGGTTCCGCAGACAGGACGTGCGGCACGGCAACGCGGCTCAGCAGTGCTTTGGACAGCAGTTCGTGGGTAGGTCCCGGGAGGCCGGCGGTCGCCGGTGCGCAGAGCCCGGGGAGAGCAGGTCTCCCGCTTAGACTACAGAGCCTTGTTTTCTTTGCACACTAGAAGGGTGCGAGTGGACGTCGTGTCTTTTCTTTTTAAGTCCTGTGCACTTGATGGGTGCCCTCTATTAGGAAAACAGGTCTCATCAGCCACCAGCGGCCAGTGGACCACAAAACACATGACAGCTACAGCAAGGGTGCTGCGCCCCGGGGGGGCCGATGGCTCGGGTGTGCAGGAGGCGCTCGGCCAGGGGTGATGAGACGGGCGGCCATTTGGAGTGAAATAAAGTGGACGCTTGCGCTGTTTGGCTGGAGGGGAGTAAGCGGAGGCTGGTGGGGTGCAGGTGCTGGTAGGGAGCCTGAGGCCGTAGGATGAGCAGATTCCAGCTCGAGGCGCAGGTGAGGAAGTGCATCCGGACGGAGAAGCCTTCTCCTGACCCGTCCCGGGTGAGGGGGTTGGTGACGTTTCTGGGGCCAGCTCTGCTGGGCTCGGCAGCAGGTTCCAGGAGCAGGGGTGCTACGCCAGGGAGAGCCTGTGGTGAGGATCAGGTCCAGCCTCAGCTGGTCCGAACCCAGACGGCCTCCGTGTCCGAGCTGGACTCCAGCCTCCGGGAATACTGGCAAACACAAGGCAGCACCTTCCCCTTAGGGAAATGGGGGTCAGATTGGAAGGTGCGGAGGGCGCAGGTGTGGGGCAGGGGTGGGGACAGAGGGTCGCTGAATCCTGGGATCTGGTTCTTAAAGTTACGTTGGTTAAAACAAGAAAGCGCAAGTCCACTGTGTTTATTGCTTACTGCGGTCGGGTGTGCAAGCGAGCTTGAGCTCAAGGTCAGCAAGCGCCTTCCTGGTCCCAGACAGCGATGATAATGACCAAGCTCTGTGCATGGAGCCCTTGGTCAGGTTCAGTACTCTCTCCTCCCTGCGGCAGGCCACACCTGTGGGTGCAGTCCCCTGTCAAGAGCTCACACACACGTGTTGAGGTAGGGCCATGTCAGCTGGCTTTCCATTGGCTGCTGTCTGTGACCTTGAATATGACCCGGCACCTTGTATGCTGGGTGGCACTCACCGGCCATGCAGATGGATGACTCCCGGTGAGTCTAACGCAGGTGCACGTCTGGCAGTCCTCACTGTCCCACGCTGGGAGTCCACCCTCCTGGCCACCTACTCCTGGTTGCCTTTTTTTTTTTTTTTTTTTTTTTTTTGGACAGGCAGAGTGGACAGTGAGAGAGACAGAGAGAAAGGCCTTCCTTTGCCGTTGGTTCACCCTCCAATGGCCGCCGCGGCCGGTGCACCGCGCTGATCCGATGGCAGGAGCCAGGTACTTATCCTGGTCCCCCATGGGGTGCAGGGCCCAAGCACTTGGGCCATCCTCCACTGCCTTCCCGGGCCACAGCAGAGAGCTGGCCTGGAAGAGGGGCAACCGGGACAGAATCCGGCGCCCCGACCAGGACTAGAACCTGGTGTGCTAGCGCCGCAAGGTGGAGGATTAGCCTAGTGAGCCGCGGCACCGGCTCCTGGTTGCCTTCTAATACCCGCATCAAGGTATGCCATTCTCCCTGAGTAACTTTTTGAAACGACCCTGCGCACACGTCAGCAAGTAGTAGGAGCTGGTTGCTGCAGGAATCTGGACACGGGCAGGTTAGCAGCCACGTGCCAGCACCTCGAGGCTGACGTTATTCTGCCCGTTGCAGGGGACGCGCTGGGCCGGACGGAAGAGCGCCTCGCCTACGGCGTAGAGAACAACAGCACCTTGCTGGAATGCACGCCGCGGTCTCCGCAGGTCAAAGTCGTCTGGCTCGTGCAGAGAGGGCGTGAGACAAGGAAGGAGGAGGTAACTCCTGGCTGCACACTCACCGCGCGCTGGTTGGCATGTGGTGTGTGATCTGCACACAGATGGTGTCACACTACCCGTGTTCATCACAGAATGCAGACACACTCTGTACATGTCAGGCACCCACCGCACGATGACACTCTGGTCAACGGCTGGCCCAGATGTAGGACAGGGCCAGCAAGGCGGGGGGGGGGGGGGGGGCCGTGGGGAGAATGATGGAGCTGAAGCTCCTGGCCCTCCGACGGCCGTGCGGTGCGCTCCTCGTGTGTCTGTGGTGATGCTGCGGTACCCACGCCCCCGCGCTGCCAGGCCATCCACGCGTGGCACACACGGTTACGTCCAGTGCGTGTACTTGACGGTGACGCTGATGCCGCTCTGTACGCGTGCCATCGCTGTCGGTATTACTTCAGTGCGTACTCCTTTTGCAAAGGGACCCCGTGTCGTGGTAGCTGGCAGTGGCCTCTCGCACCTTGCATTTGCGTGTCTCTGGGTCGCCTCATTTGCTCCTGGGCTTCATTCCGTCTCCTGTGGTGGCCTTCACCAGGGCCAGAGGGGCAGCAGGCTGTGCCAGGCTGTGCCTTCCAGGTTTGTGTAGAACATTCCACAGTGTTCACGCGAAAGCACAAGCCCCTAACGGTGCGCTTCTCAGACCATCTCCATGTTGTTAGGCGATGCATGGCTGCACCTGCTCACATAGATGTGTAGATAAGCCCTTTACATGTTATATGTTATATATCATATATGTTATATACATCATATATGTCATATGTTTTATATGTCAAGAATTTGGATACTGGCATTTGAACTTTTACTCAGAAGGTACCATCATAATTTTAGTCATGTTGTCAAAACAACAGCTTTAAACTGGACCACCCAAGGCAGTATTGAAGAGAAATAACACAATCACCATTAACACATATATGTTAGACATATGGACAGTACTCATGGGGTTAAAAAAAAAAAAAACAGCAACATTAGACCGGCTATACTGTATAAAGCTTCCGCATCGTATACGAGACCCAGACACAGGGTTCTCAACCCCTGAGAGCCAAGGCAAGGCCTTGTCTCTCTCACCTGCTTGGGTAGTTTCGGTAGTGGAGACCGCGTGAGTGACAGGGCAGGGACTCAGGCTGCTGCAGAGATGGTTGGACAAGCCGCACCCAGGGCTCTTGCGGACCCATGTGGAGGCGGGGGGTGGAGCAAGGGGGGCGAGCTGGAGCTGGCGACACATGGCAGGTGGTCCAGGACACGGAGCACTGAGGCAGTTGCTGATGCTGATGTGGGTTTTCGCAGGAGCAAGACCATCATGAGAGCAGCTAGAGGGAAACTGGGGAGACAGCACGGTGACCCTCGGAGGGAGGGCCACTGTGGAGGAGAGGGCTGTGAGTTGGGTGAGGGAAAGCAATTCTGGAGAGCCGCCGAGGGCACGGGCAGAACCAACAGGTGCCTATCAGATGGGCGGGGAACGGTGGAGGTCTCCTCCCGCCTGGGCGCTGGAACTTAGCATGCGTCACGGGAAGCCAAAGTTGTGGACTCCGGACGCTGAGCGCTCTGGCTTTTTGTGCCTTTCCTGTCTCTGGCCCAGGGTGAGACTACACATCCCACATATTTTTGGTGGCCGTCCCGGGAGGTGACTAAGTTTGGAAGTGCTGGGTTCCCGGGACCGTCGCTACAGTTGCAGGCACGTCGGGATGGCAAAGGCTCCTGGAGTAATGCGGAGCCGCAATCAGGCCACGACAGTGCCCCCGACCTTCTGTGATGCGTGAGAATAAACCCGTGTCAGCACATCGCGGCCCACTGCCGTGCGTGGCGTCACTGGTTCTGGGTGAAGGGTTCTCCGTTGCTCAAGCCTGAACAGAAACGGCTTCTTAAACTCTGTCGTTAACCGCAGGGCGAGCGAGGGGCTGGGCCCTCTCGACTCCCCGAGTTGAGGGCCTGCAGAAGACGGAGAAGTCCTTCCCCCGTCAGCGGCTTTCTTCCCGCCGCGTGTTCTGGTTCTGATTTGCACCTCGCCGTAGTCTGCTCGTACGGAAATCTTTACCAAACCCTTCCGACACGCTGCATCCATCAGTGTTCAATTACGGACTTTGTCCTCGGGTCACCGACTTCCGTCTCCGCATTCCCGGGGCTCTGGCCCTGCCCAGATCTCCCTGCCCGGCAGATGTGATGATCCTGGAGAGCCTGCAATTGCCTCCCGCATTACGAGTGACAGCACCGTCAGGTAGCGCGTGGTCTCTGTAGACACAACGTGTGTGTCGGGATGCAGTTGTCGTCCTAAACACAGACGTGACCGGTGCAAGCAGAGCAGGACCGGCCTGGGAGCCCCGTGCTGTATTTGAGATCAGTTTTGCGTTGCTGCCATATTCATGTGTCTCTCTCACTGTGAGACCTTTAATCACTGTATGATCTAACCTGGGCTTCTGGAAAGAACATTGACTGGGGACCAGTCCGATCCTGACCTCCTCCAGACCCTCCCATGGCCATGAGGGCGTCACTGGCTCCATGTACCAGCCATGAGATGTCATGAAGTTGTCAGGTCTGGCAGGTTGGGGCTGGTGCTGTGGCACAGCCGGTAGAGCCGCCACCTGCAACGCTGGCATCCCATATGGGCACCGGTTTGAGTCCCGACTGCTCTACTTCTGACCCAGCTCCCTACTAATGTGCCTGGGAAAGCAGCAGCAGGTGACCCAAGTGCTTGGGCCCCTGCACCCACATGGGAGACCTGGAAGAAGCTCCTGGCTTCAGCCTGGCCCTGCCCTGGCCATTGCAGCCATTTGGAAAGTGAACCAGCAGATGGAAGATTCATTCCCCCCCCCCTCTCTCTCTCTCTCTGCTTTTCAAATAAAATAAATAAAAAAAAAGTTATCAGGCCATAGAGTATCTATCTGCATCTCCCTCCTAACGGAATGAAATTTTTGATCAGAAAATTTTGCCGTTCAAGTCCAGACAGCTCACTAGATTGACCCAGAAATGCCAGATTCGGATGACTACAATTTTTGCTCAAGTTAATCTTTAGAGACTGCGTGACCGCGTTGCTGGACAGCCGAGAAGCTGGTCCCTAAGCAGAGCACAGCAGCTGCCCCGGGCGTGCACTTCCTGGCCTCCCACTTTCTGAAACGCAACCCACGGAACACAGCCTCTGCACGTGTTATTAATTCTGTAAATATTTACTAAAAGCCTGCTGTTCTGGCCGTCTCCCTGGGCTGGGTGATCCGGGTAGTTAGGACCTTCTCAGTAGCTGCTGTAAGTGCATGAAATGTAAATACATCAGACGGTACGTGAGCGCCAGCTGTGCTGTCCAGAGGGGAAGAGACTTAATAGCTTGGACCTGGCAGCTGAGGCTGCCCCTCAGCGTGCACCTGCTGCACGCGGGGACCGTGCTGCGGCCGGACCTCGCTACCCCCGGATCCCGCAGCTGCGTCCAGATGTTACCCTCATCTCACACGTGCAGAAACTGAAGCACAGAGCCAGCGACACACCTGACGCTTGAACTCAGTGATCCCAGGGCCGTGCTGCGTCCCACTCATGCCCTGTCAGTGCGGTGTGCGTCTTCCAGTGTAACCGATTGTACCGTAAGTGCGTGGCTTAGGAAAGAAGTCACTGAGAACCCAGTGCTTAGTAACTCTCCAGCTTGCTCACGGGGAGCAAGGCGGATTCAGGTCCAGGTATCTACAATGTTTCTCCTAAACCACAAAACCTTCTGAAACCGGAAGTCCTGCTACTGCTGCAGACACATAGGGACACGGAGCAAACGGGAAACTGTTCACAGCAGAACTAGAATCTGATTTCTGCAAAAGGTCAGCGGGATCTGACCGCATGGATTTTTCCTCATCAGAATTTAGGCGACTGCAGCTCTGGGGACAAAGGCATGACTCCTCATGTTCCCAAGTCCAAGAGCCTGCGCATAATTCAAGTGTTTTTATTTTAGTAATTTTATTTATTTATTTGAAAGACACAAACTTTCCATCTGTTGGTTCACTCCCAAAATGCCTGCACTAGCTGGCGCTGAACCAGGCTGAAGCCAGGCACCCAGAACTTCATCTGGGTCTCCCACGAGGGTGGTAGAGACCCAAGTACTTGAGCTGTCACTCACTACCTCCCAGGGGCTGTATTAACAGGGAGCCGACATCAGCAGTGGGAGCTGGGCCCTGAACCCTGGTGATCCGATCTGGGATGCAGGCATCCCGCGTGGTGTCTGAATCACTACTCCAAACACTCGTCCCCTGCCCGGAATTTGAACGGAGCCCACTCTAGGCATAAGCCAAGTCGGTGCCCTGAGTTAGATGAGTCGTTGTTATCCAACATGAGCATTATGAAGCTCCCTTTCCCCCAGTGGCTTTCCAGGCTTCCTCTCTGGGCCCGTTGTGAAAGGGCTTCAGGGTCTCGGTCGTGGTACATTGTCGTGTGAGCCCAGGCAGCTACCAGACTCGAGGGCTCGTCCTTGTACTCGTGGATTTTTAACTGCAGGAATGTTTTGTCACTTCAGACGGGTTGATTGAGCCCCTGCCATGTCCTGCGTTCACAGAACAAATGTTCTGGAGAACAGGGAGAGCTGAGCCTGGACAGGGAGAGAGAGAGAGAGAGAGAGAGGGAGGGAGGGAGGGAGGGAGGGAGAGAGAGAGAGAGAGAGAGAGAAAGGTCTTCCTTTTCTGTTGGTTCACCCCCCAAATGGCCGCTACGGCCAGTGCACTGCGCCGATCTGAAGCCAGGAGCCAGGTGCTTCTCCTGGTCTCCCATGGGGTGCAGGGCCCAAGCACCTGGGCCATCCTCCACTGCACTCCCGGGCCACAGCAGAGAGCTGGCCTGGAAGAGGGGCAACCGGGACAGAATCCGGCGCCCCGACCGGGACTAGAACCCGGTGTGCCGGCGCCGCTAGGTGGAGGATTAGCCTAGTGAGCCGCGGCCGGCCCCGGATCTGGGAGTTGGGCTCGCTTCCTCTCTGGTTTCGGGAAACGTGGCTGTGACTGCAGTGCACTGACAGCAGGTGGACAGGTGCCCCCGTGCTGCAGCGGTGTCCTCCCGCTCCTCCTCAGACCCTGGGTCCCTCCACTCCGACCTTCCCGGCTGGAAACCCCATCAAACATTCCCCTTAAGCTGCTGTCGCTGTTTCCAATCAGCTTTCCTGAAACTTCACCGTGCAATTTAGTTCATTACTCTACTGAATTTTTTGCTGTTTTTTTTTTTTTTTTTTAAGATTTATCTACCAATTTGAAAGGCAGTTACACAGAGAGAGAAGAGAGGCAGAGAGAGAGAGAGTCTTCCATCTGCTGGTTCATTCCCCAAATGGCCATAACAACAGGAGCTGGGCCAATCCGAAGCCAGGAGCTTCTTCCGGGTCTCCCACGCAGGTGCAGGGGCCCAAGGACTTGGGCCATCCTCCGCTGCCTTCCTAGGCGCATTAGCAGGGAGCTGGATCGGAAATGGAGCAACCGGGACTCAAACTGGTGCCCTTATGTGATGCCAGCATCATGGGCGGTGGCTTAGCCAGCTATGTGACAGCACCAGCTCCTGGTTAACGAACTCTATCCAACATGAGGTTCACACTGCAAAGTGTTTTCATTAAAGAATTTTATTTGTATGCTGCCATGTTAGTTATGTTTCCTTTAAGGCGAGCACGTATTTTTGAGATTGAAAGCAGGCCAGATAAACAAGTCAATACATTGTTGGTCTTTACTTCTCCACCCAAACCAATTTCATTTTAAATCTATTCTACATTAAGCTGATTCAAGCCTGTGTCTGTGCTGTTCCTGCGAAGAGGGTAGAACCGCGTGGGATACAGCAGGAAGCCACCACTTCTCCCTCACTGGCTGCCAGATGTGCAGACCAACTCCTTCAAATACTGTTTTCTGTTGCTGCTTGACATTAGGGAACATGCTGAACCCATCATCACAGTTAAGAATGTGAAAGCCGGCCGGCGCCACGGCTCACTAGGCTAATCCTCTGCCTGCAGCGCCGGCACACCGGGTTCTAGTCCCGGTTGGGGCGCCGGATTCTGTCCCGGTTGCCCCTCTTCCAGGCCAGCTCTCTGCTGTGGCCAGGGAGTGCAGTGGAGGATGGCCCAGGTGCTTGGGCCCTGCACCCCATGGGAGACCAGGAGAAGCACCTGGCTCCTGCCATCGGATCAGCACGGTGCACCGGCCGCGGCGGCCATTGGAGGGTGAACGAACAGCAAAGGAAGACCTTTCTCTCCGTCTCTCTCTCTCTCACTGTCCACTCTGCCTGTCAAAAAAAGACTCAAAAAAAAAAAAAAGAATGTGAAAGCCATTTTCAGCAAGAAACCCCGCGTGTGCAGGGACTGCTGGAAGAATGCTGGGTGGAAGTGGCGGACTCCGTGCCGTCTCTGTGCCCAGGAGCCTGGGCTGCAGGTGGAGAAGACAGCGCCTGGTGAAAGCCTCGGTGGCCCACGCTGGCCACGGAAGGCGCCTGGCCCAGCTAAGCTGGAGCGATCGATTCGTTCAGGGAAGGCTGCAGATACAGATGTCTAGGTCATTTTTTTTCCTTCGAGGTGTGCATAGTCCATGGGCCACACACTGGAGTGGAGTCTGGAAGTTGCTTGTTTATTTCTCAGTCCCTGCTAACAGAAGCCTCCCAGAAATGTAACGGACACTCGCTGAACTCATTGACGGAGCGCTCACTTGTGTAAGGGCAAGACAGAAGCAGCCGAGGACTGCAGAGCGAGGTTCTATGGGGAGCAAGGGCGCTGTGACCCGACGGCTGCCAGGACCCAGGGAGGTGTTGACCTGGCCACTGAAAGCCAGCTGCGAAGAAGTAACGGGGGCCGGCGCTGTGGCACAGCGGGTTAACCCACCGCCTGCAGCACCGGCATCCCGTATGGGCGCCGGTTCCAGTCCCGGCTGCTCCACTTCTGATCCAGCTCTCTGCTGTTGCCTGGGACAGCAGTAGAAGATGGTCCAAGTCCTCGGGCCCCTGCACCCGCGTAGGGGACCTGGAAGAAGCTCCTGGCTTCGGAATGGCCCAGTCTTGGGGGTTGCAGCCATTTGGGGAGTGAACCAGCAGATGGAAGACCTCTCTCTGTCTCTCTCTACCTGTAACTCTGCCTCTGAAATAGATAAAAAAAAAAAAAAACTTTACAAAAAAATAATCAATGTTACAAACCTTCATTTCACAACTTTGAGTGTTGCACTGAAATGTAATGATTAACTGACCTCAGTAGGGAGACACAACACCCACACTGAACCAGCCCAAGGTCACGGATGTGAAAGGGCCTCCAATGTCAGTAAGCTCTGGACACACACAGACACACAGCACACCCAACAGAGACAACACACTCACACAGTCACTCACATACACCACACACAGACACACCACACACACAGCACACACAATAGACAACACACTCACATACACTCACACAGTCACTCACATACACCACACACAGACACACCACACACATACACAGCACACCCAACAGACAACACACTCACATACACTCACACAGCACACACAGCACACAGACACACCACACACATATACAACAGACAATACACTCTCACACTCATATACACTTACACAGCACACAAAACACACACAACAGTCACTCACATACACCACACACAGACAACGTACAACCATGACACGACACACACAACACACCCTCTCACACTCACATACACTCACAGCACACACCACAGACACACAAACATGACATGACACAACACACAGCACAGACACACCACACACATACACAACACACAACAGAGACGCACAGCACACAAAACACACAACACACATGACACGACACATACAACTCACACGGCACACAGACACACCACACATAGACACAACACACGCAACACAGAGACAACACACAAACATGACACAACACATGCAACACACTCACACATACAGAAGACATACCACACAATGCACACACACAACTGGTGGGGTCTCTCAGCGCCTGTGTGTGAGTGAGGGTAGGGAAGGCGAGGACTCTGAGCAGGCAGGGGGCGGGGCGGCGGGCTGCCCCCAGCACCCCTCACTCCTCTGTCCCCGCAGGTGCAGGCGGACGACCGCGTGCTCAAGGTGGACCTGGGCTTGCTCTTCCTGCGGCTGCACAGATCCGACGCGGGCACCTACTTCTGCCAGACGGTGGAGCACGGCTTCGTGCACGCGATCCGGAGCATCAGCCTGGAGGTGGTGGCCGAGGAGCGGGTGCAGCGCATGGTCGGCAAGGACCCCGGGGAGCGCGGGCCTGCCAGGGCGCCCTGCCCCGCGCACGCCGGCGGCCCGCCGGGAGCCAGGCCCTGGTACAAGGAGTTCCTGCAGCTGATCGGCTACAGCAACTTCCAGCGAGTGGAGGAGTACTGTGAAAAGGTGTGGTGCGCGGACAAGAGGAGGAAGCGGCTGAAGCTGGCCCCCTCCAAGTGGAAGTTCGCCAGCCCCCAGGAGAAGAGGCCACACTCCAAGTCCGAGCACTACCGCCTGCCCCGGCACACGCCCGGCTCCTAAGCCCACCGGCCCGGCCCTGGCCTGGGCACACTCTGCGAGGAAAGAGAGAAACCAGCCCACTTCTTTGCATTTCTCCAAAGGGATTTCGTAGTACAGGAATGACTGTGAAGGTATGAAGATAAATTATTCAACACACTCGCGCGAAGGGACAAATCCCACATAAGATTAACCAGCTCTCTTGAACGTGTGCATTGCTTCATGGTTTCTATATTATATTTATCACAAAGTGACCATAGCTGTAGTTTTAAGTACTTGGCTGCTTTTCCGTGGCGATGATTATTTTATCCTTGGAAGATTTAAGATTATTAGAATATTGAAGAGAGACTAGAGAATTTCGTAATCATAGAAAATATAAAAATAAATATATTTTAATCTTTCTGAATGTCTCCTTTCCGCTCTGATGGAAGATGACGGACTCTCAGATTAGCCGACATGCCCGTGTGGACTCGCTGTGCCTTTCAGGAACGGCCGTCAGTCGCCCGGGCCGTGAGGTTTAAGTGGCAGGTGCACTGTGACCGCTGTAAACCATGAAACAGACACAGTCAGAGGCCTGTGCCCCTCGTGAGACATCCAGTGACCCACGTTTGCAGAATTCTCGTCCTGTCCCACCTCCCTCCCCGGGGCAAAGCACCAAGCTCAGAGAATCGGTTAGAGTTCTGAGCTTGTTGCTGCCCTCTTGTGGTAGAAAAAAATCTCATTCGTTTTCCTCTGCAGATATCCACCTGCCGAGGAGATGGGGTGGATACAGTTAGCCGACTTTCAGGAGCCAGTAACGGATGGGAGATAGCAGTGGTTAGTCCATGTTTCAGCGTGGAGGCAGCACGTTACAAATAACTTATTACCTTGCACGTCAAAAATGAAGCCATGGCAGCCCTGAAGTGCATGAAAACTGAGGTTTTCAAGCTTCCTTAGAATCGCCCCGAAACGCAAAAGATATCCAGAAAAGTAGTTTTTATTTGTGGAGAGAAAAGCATTTTGCTCTCGTATCAACTCCTCCTCTCCATCTTCTAGTAGAGAACAGGAACGGTGTTTAGTGCGCCCACAGCACTCTGCCTTTCTCATGAATGTCACCAAAATTTTGCATTTTTGAAAATGTCTATTAAAGTCTCTCCATCTCCTATTTAAACAGTTACAAGCTACCTTTCTCAAATATGAAATTTTTATGATATGTTTTCATGTAAATAAAAAGTGGAAGCAATTTGATTGCACATGAAAACAATTAGAAATATTTATTTAGCTTTTAATTTAAATAATATATCAATTTTCAAAGTTTTCTCTGTAAAGCTATATAATTAAGAAGTTAAAGTGTTGATAATTTAGAATGGCTTTCAAGTTCATTCTAAAAGGATTAAGTACATAAATTTTTAAGAAAGTTTTAAAAATTCAGATCAAAAGCCAATAAATATGAATACACTGAAAACAGACTTCCTGTGAAAAACCCACTTGCTATTTGCCTAAGAGGCCAGCAGAGGGCAGTGCTGCCCACCAATAGCAACTAAAAAACACGGGTCTTGAGTTATTTGGAAAAAAACTATTTCCGTAAAAACCTGTCCAATTTGGAGAAACAGAACCATAAGCCCAGATCACAGCATCTTTAGCAAGTTCATGTGTGAAATACTCATAGCGAGCAGATAAACCAATAAAGCACAATTTATCACAAACGGGCCGCCTCCGGCACGTGAACGGAAAAGCAGGCTTTCTGCATGCAGTTTCCCTTTAAGGCAGATCTGGAAGAAGTCACTTTAACCGCGGTGACTGAGCCAGGACCACGGCGTCACTTGTGGCTTTAGTATTTGCTAAAGAGACCGGGAGGATGGAAAGAACCTTTTCTGTGACGTCTTAAAACTTCAGGGCACCTGCAGGCTGGCCGCCTAAAATCAAATGAGTATTAACGAGAAGAAGAGACGTTTTCCATAGAACGCTCAGGGGGATCCTGGGGAAATAAACCCAGCCCGGAGAAGGCTAATGACAGCGCTGAACCGGGAAGGGGGCGGGGAGCGGAGAGCGCGGTTTCCCGGGTTCTTGTTTTCTCTCTGGTCCTCCCAGTCTGCAGCCCACACAGTCCCCATGGAAGCACAAGCCGGCAGTCCTGCAGCGGGGCCGCACACGCCCACCCGCCTGCGCTTCTGTCTCGGATTCCAGCTGAGGATCTGCTGGGGGAGGTGGGGTCCGGGAGACTGCAGAGGCAAGCGCTGGGGGGGTCCCCTTCCCGGCCTGAGGCACAGAGCTGGGCGCACGCAGACTGGGAGAGTTCACCCTGAGACACACACACATGCGCACATACGTGTATGCACACATGTGGATGCATGTACACCTGCGCATGCACAAACATGTACACATCCGTGCACACACAAGCACGCACACATGCTCGCACACACACGCACACACATGCACACACTCCCCAGATCACGGCTGACAGAATCCCTGCACACCGGGCCAGCCTCCCGCATCTGGGGGCTGAGGGCAGGGAACAGGAAGCCCCCTCCGCCTCCGCCCCGGCCCCCCGCCCTCCGCCCGGGCAGGTGCACTGCGCAGGTGGCCTCATCCCTGTCGCACATCCTGCATTGCTGACTCGGGTCCTCGTGCCTCCTGACTGTTGGCAGGCGAAGCTGTCAGCTTGGAGAAAGAGGGACGCGAGCGGAAGTTCTGGGAAGGGAGCGGACAGTGCCTGTGAGCAGGGCGGCTCCGTGTACATAGCTTCCCTCTCCACAGCGAGCTGCACGGAGGAGGGCTCTCCCACGAGTCTCACACTTGCTGCAGTGTCGGGTTTTGTAAGTCTTGTGATTATGAGCGTGTGTAAAATCTGTAAAAAAAAAAAAAAAAAAAAAAAAAAAAAAAAAAAAAGCACCATTTCAGAGTTGGGGTTAAGCCTGACAAATGTAGCAGCTGCTGGACATGGAAGTGGCCGGCTTGGGGTCCCAGTCTCTCGGGAGCAAGGCTAGGCACCTGCGCGTTTGGACCCGTGAGAACAGCAGCTCCTCCGGGACACCTGCTGGTTGCCTTGGTTACCTTTTCTTGGGGGTGGGGGGCTCTGCTTGGCCTGTCATTATCAACTGAATGTGCTGTTGATGCGGCTGGGCTGAGGGTGACGGGCCTTGTCCACTTCCCCTGGCCCGTCCACCACCACCTCAGCTGCCCGCTCTCGCCAACGTGACCCCAACTCACGGGACTCGGCACCCCCGGCAGCAAAGCGGCCAGGTGGTCAGGGGCTGCCACACACTGTACTGTTTCGTACGATCTCTGTTTGGTTCAGCTTAGATGCAAAAGAAATAAATGTGTGTCAAACCCTTAAGTGCTGTCTACGGAGTGTCCTCTGTCTATGCCGCTGAACTGGCCGCGTGTCACACCTGAATGTGAACACGGGAGTGGGAAGAGTGTCTGTTTTCCTTCCTGCAGTCATGCCAACTCTCCCTAGCGGGCACGGCTCTGTGCCCATGACCTTGCAGAAACGGGCTGGTCAAGGCCACTCTGCACATCAAAGCGCCATCATCCAGAGAAGAGATGGACGTGGTCCAGTGGGCTCCCCAGGTGGCCACAGCAGCCAGGGCTGGGCCAGGCTGGGCTAGGCAGGAGCCAGGAAGTCCACGCTTGTCTCGCGTGGGTGGCGGGGGCCCCAGTACTCGGCCACCTTCCACTGTCCGCCTCCCCAGCGCCAGAGCAGGACGTGGGCTGCAGGCCGAGCAGCCGGTCTTGCCGAAGTCTGCAGGGTTCCGGAGACTTGCCGGGGCCGGACTTGCCCTGCTTCCTGTAGAAGTCCTCACGCAGCAGACGGCGGGCAGCGTGCAGGGGCTTCAGTTCCTGTGCCCGGGGAGGAAGCTGCACTCCAGTGCACGCCACAGAAGCGGGGCGCGGCGGGCCCGGGCAGGTGTGCGCCAGCAGCTGGGCGCTGATCCCAGAGGCCGGAAAACCCTCTGCGGGGACGGCGGGCGCAGCTGTCACAGACCTGAGCATCTTATTTTCTCCTCCTTTGAAAGAAAATGTATTATTTGAAAGAGTAACAGATCGTCCATCCGCTGGTTCACTCCTCAAATGGCCACAACGGCCAGGGCGGAGCCAGGCCAAAGGCAGGAGCCAGGAGCTTGTTCTGGGTCTCCCCTCCCCCACTGCTCCCCCAGAGCACTGGTGGGGGCTGGGCCCTGGGTCTCCCCTCCCCCACTGCTCCCCCAGAGCTCCGACGGGGGGGGGGGGGGGCTGGGCCCTGGGTCTCCCCCCCACACACTGCTTCCCCAGAGCACTGGTGGGGGCTGGGCCCTGGGTCTCCCCTCCCCCACTGCTCCCCCAGCGCGCTGGCGGGGGCTGGGCTGGCAGGGGGCAGCTCGGCTCCTGCAGGATGCTGTCACAGGCCGTGGCTTAACCCACTCTGCCACTGCACCGGCCCCAGCCTCACTGTTGTAGAGAAGATTTCTGTATTTGAAAGCAGAGCAAGACAGAGCGATCCACACCGTTCCCACTGTGCCTCTGCAACCAAACGGGAGGCCTGACCGTGCTGGAAGGGTGCGGGGGGGGGGGGGATGACAGGCCTCTGTGTGTGGCGTGGGAGTGGGGGGTTGAGTGGAGGTGTGTGTGTGGAATGGGTGACCGGGGCTGTGACGGCCTGAGTCTGTGTATGTGTGTGAGTGTTTGTGTGTGTGTGTGGAGTGGGTGTGGTTGTGTGGAGTGGGTGTGGTGTGTGTGTGTGGAGTGGGTGTGGTGTGTGTGTGGTGTGTGTGTGTGGAGTGTGTGTGTGTGGAGTGGGTGGCCAGGGAGATGACAGGCCTGTGTATGTGTGTGTCAGTGTGTGTAGTGGTTGACCAGGGGGGTGGCAGCCTGTGTGCATGTGTGTGGAGTGAGTGGGTAACCATGTATGTGCACTGAGTGTGTGTATGTGGAGTGTGTGTGGACTGGGTGTGTGTGTGTGCACATGCAGTAGGTGACCAGGGGCTATGACAGGCCTGTGTGTGTATGTGTGTAGTGGCTGACCAGGGGGGTGACAGCCTGTGTGCGTGTGTGTGGAGTGAGTGTGTGGTGCGTGCATGTATGTGGAGTGAGTGGGTAACCATGTATGTGCACTGAGTGTGTGTATGTGGAGTGCTGGTTGTATGTGGAGTGTGTGGACTGGGTGTGGGTGTGGGTGTGTGTACCCACGCAGTAGGTGACCAGGGGCTATGGCAGGCCTGTGTGTGTGTGGAGTGTGTGTGGACTAGGTAGGTGTGTGTATAGTATGTGTGGAGTGGGTGTAGGTATATGGGTGTGTGTGGAGTTGGTGTGTATGTATGGAGGTGTGTGTGTGTGTGGAGTGGAAGACCAGGGGGATGACAGGCCTCTGTGTGTGTGGAGTGGGTGTAGGGGGGTTGAGTGGAGGTGTGTGTTTGTAGTGGGTTACCAGGGGGATGATAGGCCTGAGTCTGTGTGTGTTTATGGGTGTGTGTAGAATGGGTGCAGCTGTATGAGTGTGTGTGGTGTGGGTACATGTGTGTGTGTGTGTGTGTGTGTGTGTGTGTGTGTGGAGTGGGTGACCAGGCTATGACAGCCTGAGTCTGTGTGTCTGGTATGTGTGTGTGTGTGGAGTGGGTGACCGGGCTATGGCGGCCTGAGTCTCCTCGTGTCCTCACAGGGGCCCTGCCTTGGCAGACCCCTCTCTGACCCCGAGCCTGCCTCTCGGCGACCTCAGATCAGCGCACTCAGCCGGATCCTGCCAGGGGCCCGTCTGCCATCTTCTCAGGCTCCCAGGTCCCCGGTGTGCACCTCCAGCTCCTGGTCGGTCCTGGGGGTCCCTTACGTGCAGGCTTCGGAGGGGACTCTTGGGGGCCAGCCTTTTATCCAGAACAATGAGACAGCAACAGGGGGCTGGCAGACCTCACCCTGGGCTCCTCTCCACCAGCACAAAGGACAAGACCAGGACCCCCGTCCCGCCCCAGAAATGCAGCCCT
The DNA here is from genome assembly GCF_964237555.1 of Oryctolagus cuniculus. Classification (NCBI taxonomy): domain Eukaryota; kingdom Metazoa; phylum Chordata; class Mammalia; order Lagomorpha; family Leporidae; genus Oryctolagus; species Oryctolagus cuniculus. The sequence continues at coordinate 51,490,551 of NC_091447.1, forward strand.
CAGAGCCTGGGGAGACCCAGGGCCCCCGCCAGCTCTTCCCAGAGGGCAGTGAGGAGGCCTGTGCTGGTGTTAGTCACTCCAGCATTTCCCCTCGATGCCATCGTAACTTAGAGGGGCTCCCTTAATTCCGTTTTTGGATTCCTCATTGCGTACGTGCAGAAACAGAATTGACTTTAGTCTATTTTTCAATCTTATATTGACTTATTTATTTATTTATTTAAAAGGCACAGACAGACAAAGAGGTCACTCCCCAAATGGCCACAACAGCCAGGGCTGACCCAAGCCGAGGCCAGCAGCCTGAAACTCGATCCAGGTCTCCCGCGAGCGGCAGGAACTCAAGTGCCTGAGCCGTCACCTGGCCCGGGCTGTGCGTGAGCAGGACGCCAGGATGCGCGGCAGGGCCAGCACCGGACCAGGCTCCGGCACGGGCGAGATGTCACAAACAGCAGCTTAGCGCTGTGCACACAGCACCCCACTCGCCGGCCTCCGTCCACAGCCGTCAGGACGGCTCGGTGCCCGGTGGGGGTGGGGGCACGGTGCCCCCCATTCTGCCACACCCCCACCCCGTCCCTGTCCGTGGCAGGCTCAGCGTGTGCAGGCCATGGCCTAGATGCACTTAGACCGCGTCAGGTTCAGCCTGTGTGGCCGTGGCCTAGATGTACTTATACACAACCTTCGAGGGCACAGTCTGCAGGTGCAGCCGCACGGGACACTTGCAGAAGTGGGACAGCAGCGTCTCGCTGTAGCCCACAAGGAAGTAGAACTTGTGCGCGGGCAGCTGCCGCAGGACCAGGGCGCAGATCTCCACCTGGTTGGCCCGGCGCTTCAGGACTAGCTGGTCGGCCAGGCAGCCGGGGAAGGTGCCCTGCATGAACTTGCGAAGGAAGAAGTCCTCCACGGTGCGCTCGGCCGCGTGCTCCTCCCCGTGCAGGCTCCCTGAGAAGGCACCGCGCAGTCAGCCCGGCCCGGCCCGGCCCGGGAACCCGAGTCCCACCCGCCCCTGCCTCCTCCTGCTGGAATAAGCTCTACTCCACGGCCCCACGAACCCCCTGGCCAGCCCTGGGAAGCACTCCGGTAGTACAAAGCAAGACTGAAGCCTGGGCCAGGGCACGAGGCGCAGGTGCCGGCTCCACATCCGGGTCCCCTCCGTGTCCGTGGCTGCCGCACGGAGGCACTGGTCATCCGCCGGCCAAAGAGACGACACCAGCTACTGCCCGTCGCTGCACGCCGCTGGCTGCCGTCAGCCACAGCCGCGGGCGCTCAGGGAGGGCCTGGACCCCGCACGGCGCGCACAGCCTCTGTTCCGAGTCCCACACTGCACCAGGCCCCAGAACCACGGAGAACGAGGGTCAGGAACAGGGCCTGACTGCCCACTGACCCTCCGCTCCTGGGGGCAGCTCCGGCAGGGCCGGCTTCCAGCGGCCATCTGGTCCCTACCGGACACGGCTGACCCCTTCACGGAGCTCGGTCCGCGGCCCCAGCAAAGCCGGCCTCACGCGCGCTGTCTCCAAGCCCCGGGCCGGCCTTAACGTTCAGGAACAGCAGGCGCTACGGGGCCACTTGAAACAGTGACGTCACACCGAGCGGGAAAACCCAGTTCCCCCCGGGCTGGGAACAGGCGCCCGTGACCTTGAGCGGTGCTCGGACGCGCAATCAGAATGGGCAGGGCCCCGGGGCCCCCACGCCCGTGGCTGCCCGAGCTGCTCCCCGCCCAGGGGACCCCGGACACGCGCGAGGTCGCGCTCACCTGTGTGCAGCGACAGCCAGCCCTTGCGGTGCGCGATGTGGTGCGGCGCGTGCGCCTCCTCGTAGCTCACCGGCTTGTCCCCCTTGCTCACGCGCACTCGGGCCGCCCGGTTCTGCGAGCGGGTTCAGGTTCAGGTCGCCGCGCCCCCAGACCCCGGCCCCGCCCTGCACCCCACGCCCGACCCCGACCCCGACCCGGCCGCGCTCACCTTGGCGCAGGCCGCCGAGGTGTGCAGAGCGCGCCAAACGTAAGGCAGCTCCCGGCTCCAGGACAGCACCTGTGCAGAGAGAGCAGGACTCGGACACCGGGACCCCCACTCCTCGTCCAGGCCCGCAGGCGCCGCGTCGCCCACTCACCTGCGGCCCCAGCCCCAGTCCACACGCCACCACCGCCATCTTGGGCCGAGCGGGACGAGCGGAGGGGGCGGGACCTAGACGGGCCGGGGCCAATAAGGTGCAGGGCGACGGTCGAGGGGGCGGGGACCCGGCGGGGCGGGACTCATGGGCGTCGGGCGTACGTCAGAGCGGGGCGGGGGCTACAGGGGGCGTGGCCGGGGCGGGGCTGCAGGGGCGTGGCAGGAGCGGGGAGGCTTCGGAGGAGTGGGCGGGGCGGGGTGCAGGGGCGTGGCTGAGTGGGTGGGGCGGGCCGCGCTCACCTGATGCCTCCACCTGCGCCGCGGGTCTCCTCTATTTCATATCCTGGAATTTGATAATGCAAATTGCCGGGCTGCGTGAGGTTTCCCGGGTTGACCTGGTATGAAGCACGCTACTGGCCCCTGGGGAGATTATCTCCGTGCCCGGGGATATGGAAAGTGGGCGGTGCCCCACGATGGTGCCGGGGCGAGGCAGAGAGAGAGAAAAACAGGAGTCTCGGGTCGCCTCATTTCCTGGAGCGAGATTCCTCTGACTGGAAGCTGAGCCCTCCAAGAACCTTGATGAAGGACAGGGCCTATTCCGGTGGGAGATTTGATGCAGAGATAAGGTGAGCAGGGGCGACGTCTCCGGTCCCCAGTTCTCTGCGAGCTGAAAACTCCCAGCTTCTCAGGAAGAATTCTTTTGAACTGGGAGTGTGGGAGCCGGCGTCTGATCTGCCCGGGTCTGAATTCCAGTCCCGCTTCCCGCATCACGTGGGCACTGACACCCGGGTCTGAATTCCAGGCCCACTTCCCGTGTCACGTGGGCACCGACACCCGGGTCTGAATTCCAGACCCACTTCCCGTGTCACGTGGGCACCGACACCCGGGTCTGAATTCCAGGCCCACTTCCCGCGTCACGTGGGCACCGACACCCGGGTCTGAATTCCAGGCCCACTTCCCGCGTCACGTGGGCACTGACACCCGGGTCTGAATTCCAGGTCCTCTTCCCGCGTCACGTGGGCACCGACACCCGGGTCTGAATTCCAGGCCCACTTCCCGTGTCACGTGGGCACTGACACCCGGGTCTGAATTCCAGGCCCACTTCCCGCGTCACATGGGCACCGGCACCCGGGTCTGAATTCCAGGCCCACACCCCGCGTCACGTGGGCACTGACACCCGGGTCTGAATTCCAGCTCCTCTTCCCGTGTCATGTGGGCGTGATGATGGCAGTTGTAGGCTGACTGACGGAGTGAGCACTTGTGTTCAGGATCCCTACACCTCCTCTCAGAGATGGACCTTGACCAGGGCAAAGATCCTTGTGACTCACACAGGGGCCACAGGCAAAGGTGACATGGCAGGACACCTGTTGAACCTGAGACGACAGGAGACCGCGCTGGCCTCGGAGGCGGGGCCTGGAAGCTCACCTCCTCGGTCTGGTCGACGCTCTCATGGAGCCTGACCGTCCTCCTGGAAACCCCCTGCTGAGCTGGATCTTTGCAAGGCCGCAGTGACCTGTCCAGTGGGCCAAATACTCCTGTAGGCTCGGAGCTTTGGGCCCTGGCAAGCAGCTTCATAGTCCACGGATGGCCATGCACCCATGTACAGCCACACACATGCATGTACGGCCACACGCACCCATGTATGGCCACCAATAGCCGTGTCTGCGTATCCACGTGCCCACACCCGTTCCCAAGCAGTCACAGCCACCAGCAGCCGCATCTCCCCCTGCGCCCCAGTTGCTTATATGGGTTCACAGGTCCAGAGTGGAGCTGTTACAGGACAGGGCTCTGGGCAAGCCAGCTCAGTGGGTGGGCCTGTCGGCTACCATGACACTGGTTACCGTGGACACCAGGCACCGGCGGGACACTTGACCACTCACCTGCCTGGTTCATCCCCTCGACAGCCCACACATTGTTCACACTGATGGAGAAGCAGACTCCTGCACGGCAGACAGGGGCCAGCCCCCCCCCCACTACCTGGAGGGAAGAAGACTCTAGAAAGCAGCTTCCGTGAGGCATGCTGATGTCCCAAGCCGGTCCTTTTCATCAAGGTTTCCTGGGGTAATTGATCCAGGTCATGGGAACCCTGGTCTTGGGGGAGTTTCCCGTGTGTTCTGTGGAGTCTTGATTGGAACCATCAGCCCATGAACCAATCAAGCTGTCCAGGGACCAGCCAATCAGGAGCGCTTCCCGTTTTACAGTCAGCCTTGATGCCCCCTCCTGCAGGGACCCCTCTGGGTGCCGCTGGGAGTCTTTGGCTTTGCTTCCCTTGGGACCCCTCTCGGTGCTGCCGAGTTTTCCCCTCCTTTTCGTTTTGTGCTGCGTGCACCCTCCTTGTCCGTGCTGCTTACTCATCCTGGACACAGATGAGAACCGGCAGAGAAAACAGCGGTGATAACCGCGGATGCCGGCAACCCCCGGGGCCCGCCCAGGACGCCGGCAGACGAGTGGAGGGATCTCTTCGCTGCCTTTCTCTCTCTTCTCAAGATTCCCGTTCTCCGCCACAGTCAACCAACAAACTGGAAACACGAGGACTCCCAGCCTGTTACGTGCCGTTAGCGCAGGTGCTGGCCATAGACAGAGCGCGCAGGCTTCGGGGCAGACCTGACGAGTCGCCCTCCGCCTTTTGGCACGGAGGATGTTGGCGCTGTTCTGCCTCGGTTTCCTTTCGGGGAAGCGTCTGCCCTCCTGGTTTCCGCTGCTTCCTGCCCTCCCTCACCCATCCTCTCCGTCAGGAAGGGGAAGGCTTCCCCACTTGGGCTCCCAGGAGCGAGGCCCTCAGCCATTGACCCTCTCCGACTTGATGAACTTCTTTGTCCCTTCTCTGTACGTTACGTTGTGTTGATTTTTCTTTCTTCAGCTCTGGACAATAGGACTATCTGATTTTCCATTGCTTAGGAGAACTGAGTCTTAAAGAAATTAGTATTATCGGTATTTTTGATTGATTACAACTCTGATTAGATCTGGCCAGTAGCTTTCGTGGAAATAGTCGAGCTAAGTGGATTATTACATTTCCTTTGACCAGGTGGCTTCCTCTCTAATAGTTCTTCAGGTTTAAGGCTGTGAACTGTCTTTTGACCTTGGGGCTTCTATCTGGATCCCTGGAGTTCTCAAATGATAATGCTCTCAATTGGGAGAGACGGTGACTGTTGGAGTTCATTTGCATGGTGCAGAAGACGTTGCCGGGTCATAAAGCGATGCCAGACTCGAGTCGTGTCTATGTGAAGGTGTGAGGTTTTGTGCTCTGCAGTTAATGGGATGCAGCTCCAGGGCGGACCCGTCCCTCAAAGCTTTGATTTGGATGGCTGGTCCTGCGTGTTGTGTTGGTTGTGTGATGATGGGGGGTGGGGGCTCTGGACCCGCTCTCCCTCATGCCGTCTTTTGCTCATGCAGCACCGGGTCAGTGCTGCGAGACAGAGCTGGCTGCCCTGTTCCACCACCCCACCGTGTTTGCTCACCCCACTCCCCCATCTTGTACACCCTTGTGGTGGAATGAGAAGGCCATGCCAAGATGGCAGCTGGCAACGGAGCCTGCCTGGCAACAGGCTGTGAATGGATGGCTTTGGAAACTGCCTGGCAACAGGCTGTGATTGGTTAGGACATAGACCGCCCCTTAACCCAATTGGCCACCTTGGCTATATAAGCAGCTGTAGCAACTGAAATAAAAGAGTCTGCAGGCTGCTCGCCTCAGGCCTGCCTTCACCCAACTCCCGACTCCCGGGGTCTGTGTGGTGACTCCATGCCTCTTGCCCTCACCACACTCCTCCTCTCAGAACGAATCCACAGCAACACATCCTGGCACTAAATGTCAAACCCCTGGTGGTGGAGGGTGTCGCCCTCAGTGTAGGGGGCAGGACGATGCCCTGGGCGGGGTGCTCACATCAGAAACTCCCTATCTCCTGGCTCTGGGGGCCCAGGCATCTTCATCACTCGCTCAGCTTCAGGGGAAACCAGGAGGAGACCCAATGAGGGAGAAGGGATAAGAAGGAGGGTGCAGCGCTGGCAGCGGCTGTGTGGCCCTACCGACCTGAGGGTGCCCAGGAGTCTCCAAAGTGCCATGGCTGTGGCCAGGCAGGGCACTTCCAGAAGGAATGTCCACATCTCCGTCACCAGAGAAGACCCCATGGCCCTGTCCCTTTGGGGCAAGGGTCATCAGAGGGTTGGCTGCCCCCAGCACCGAGGCCTCTGGGGTCAGGGGCCAGACCGCCCCAACAGGACTGAAGGGGCTGGGGCTCCTCCTGGGGGCCCCCACCACCCAGACCATGAGCGCTGGGTAGCCTGGGCAGCTCTGACTGCCTTTTCTCCTCTTCTTTCAAATGCGAGTCTCCCCTCTCCCATAGTGTGGCTGTGAGAGGCGTCTCAGGAAAGCCTTTAGTGGGCTCTTTCCCCCAGCCCCTGAGCTGGAACTGGGACCCCTAGTTCTGTCACACCTGCCTTCCTGGTCATACCAGAGACCCCAACGCCCCTCCTAGGGAGAGATCTCAGCCTGGGTGGCGAGCACCAGCCTCATGGCTCCAGAGCGATGGTTTTGCCTTCCCTCGGTTGAGACGGGTACTAACGCAGAGGTCTGGGCAGCTCGGGGAAAGATTGGCTGAGCAGTCACGGACTCATCCGAAGGACCCGTGCTTACGGGATCAAAAACAACGTCCCTTCAACCAAAGCCCTGGCGAGGGTCAGAAGTCCTAACACATTTTTAAAGCCACGCTCTATCCCCTGTAACACTCCAGCGTCTAGGACCAGTGGAGAGGGAGAACCTGGACAAAGAGGGAAAAGAAACGGGAGGGAAACCAAGGTAATGAGTGTCACTGAAGCCTGGGGAGCAAAGGCCGTCAAGGCAGTGCCGGCTGTAGCGAAAGCTGCTTTCAAATCCGGCTAAATGAGAACCGCGTGTTTAGCTTCCACACACACACTCTACGTGGATGCGGTTAGAAAACACGGTGCTGTCAAGTTCAAATCACAGGTCAGCCTCAGGGCTTGGGCGGAAGCCTGGGCCTGTGGCCTGAGCGGGCTCCTGAGATGCGAAGGTTCTGACCCCCAAAGTCCCTCGGTTTGGACTTCCTGGGAGCCCACCACGTGACCACGTACCCTCCTCCAAGGCGGCCGTCACTCAGTGGGTCTCGCGGGTGCTCGGCTCCGCTGTGCCATCATAGAAGGTGGAAAAGACAGAGGCGCAATCTCGGGGAAACTCGTGTTCCGGGGTCCTTGTCCTGCCCCAGGCTGAGTGCGTGTCAGAGAGGGCCCTTCGGCTGTGCCACACCACCCTGAATGTGCCCAGTCTCACCTCATCACAGCTGACGTGACAGGCAGTTCCAGGGCTTCCACAGCAGCCCAGCCCCAGGCTGCCTGGGAAACTCCCCTCACTCCAAATCTAACCTTCAGAATGGTCTGTTCTCAAAGGTCTAAGTGTTGCGAGTAGATTTTCTCATTTACTTCTTAGGAAGGGCAGACAGAAAGGGCTGGCTCCCATTTGCTGGTTCACTCCCCAAAAGCCAACAGCCAGGGCTGGGCCAAGCTGAAGCCGGAACCAGGAACGCCACCTGAGTCCCCGAGTGAGCAGCAGAGCCCTCGCTGCTGCCTCCCCATTCGCACATCAGCAGGAAGCTGGATGGGAAGTGGAGCAGGGACTCAGACCCTCCGATGTGGGATGTGGGCCCCCCAGCATCTTAACCCCTGTCTGATAGACTGTCAGAGTCCTTATCCCTGGGCTCGCGGGGGCAACCCTCCCGACTGCCAAGCACTCGCTATATCCATTCTGCATGCCGCGTTCCTTTGGGAACCTAACGAAAGCTGTGAAAAAATGCACACCCGTGGGTCAGGCTCACCGCTAGGGCCAGCTCCCCCACACGCATTTCAGGAACAATGTGACGTCTTTAGGACCCTGGTTGACATACAGTTCTCCCAGGAGACCTGGAACATCCTGGCTAAAATTCCCAGAGTGCCAGAGGCCTCCTGGGCAGCCTCCAGGGCTCTAAGCGAGGGTGTGTGTGTGTGTGTGTGTGTGTGTGTGTGTGATGCTGTTATTTCCAATTGAACCAAGAATTTGCTCAAGAAAGCACTCGCCACAAGGCGAGGCAGTGCCCTGGCGCTGAGGTTGGAGCAGCAGGCTGGGTGCTGTGGCTCCTGCTCGGACAGAGGCCTGGTTTCTGAAGTCCTGGAACACGGACGGGGCATGTCCATGTTCATGTCCATGCCCTCCATGGAACCGGTGTCCCAGCCATGTGTCCCCCAGGCAGTGGTGAGTGGTGGTCCCAGGAGGGACAGGGAGGGCAGCAGAGGTGGCTGGGGCAGGGGGAGAGGGGAAGGGTACAGGACTGTGCAGGTGTGTGGTCAGGGCCTCCTCCCTTCACCTGTAGGGTGGGGCAGGAAATCTGTGAATGATGCTATAAATACCCAAGTGGCCCTGGGCAGGAACAGGGTTCGCCACCCCCGCCATTACTGGGAGGACACCTGGCGCCGCTCCCCAGGAACCACCCACGGAGCAGGTGCGGGAGCCACAGTGTTCCTCACACGTGGCCAAGGCGTGTCGCACTGAGCAAATGGGATGAAGGCCCAGGGAGGCAGAGCTGCCCATCACTCACGGGAGCATTCGTTCAACAAACATTTATTAAGCGCCTACAGTGTGCAAGGCCTGGGGACAGGAACTGGGTGACGTTTGGTCCCCGCCTCCCAGGAGCTCATGGCTTCGGGGCAGACAGCGCACACGAATGATGACCCGCTCAAGGGTGCAGGCGAGGTGTGACCGGGCGCTGGGCCCCCCTGGCAGGTCCCCTCTGATGCTACCCACAGGGGCAGCCTCTGCTCCCCCAGGACAACCCCCGCCCTGTGCTGGGGGTCCCTGCCTGCTGAGGCCGCCGCTCCCCGCTCCGGGGTGATGAAGGGCTGGCCCCGCAGGAGCCTGGCGGCCTCGGCCGTCAGCAGGAACATCGCCGAGTGGTCTGTGAGCTGCCTCCCTTCCCTCGCTGACACTGTCCGCTGCCCGCTGTCCGGAGCGCCCGCCCGCCCGCCCGCTCAGAGCCGCCGCACCAGCTCGATGAGCTGCTGGATGTTCTTGTTCTGGTTGGAGAGGCCGTTCCTGACGTTTTCCAGGAGGCACCTCTTCAGTTCGAAGATGGCCTCGCTGTAGGCCAGGCTCACGGCGGCCATGGGCGGCACCCCGTGCCACAGGCTGGGGATGTGCCAGACGTGCTGCCGCTCGGGGTCACAGAAGGCCAGGCCGGCCAGCACGTGGAAGCCGCCGCCCTGCTTCTCCATCTGGGCGGCGGCCCTGCCCAGCTCGCCGGGCGCCTCCAGCAGCGGCCTCCGGTCTCGGGGCTTGGGGCTGGAGGCGGGCAGGTCGTGAAGGTTCTGGTACACGAACTGGCAGTTGGGCACGTGGCCTGTCTTCTCCAACCTCAGGCAGGCGTGCAGGACGGCGGCCGGGATGTCCTTCGTCTCGGCCAGACTGACCACGGTCACGTTGCTCAGCCCCATGAGCAGAGTGGCCAAGGAGGCCTCGAGTTCAAACCTGTCCCCGGCTGAGGCCGGGGCCCCGCCGATCAGTGCCCCTGAGTCTATGGCCAGGATGTGGTCGCAGCCCAGGTCCTGGCTGAAGCCCTCGGCCACCGTCAGGAGCTGCATGAAGGCGCCCCGTGGGCTGCAGCTCCTGCCCGTGGCAAAGCGCAGCCCGAACATGGTGTTGAGGAGGGTGGACTTCCCGGTGCCCGGCACCCCCAGGGCGGACACCACCACCAGCCTCGACCTCCTGTCCAGGCGCGCGTGCAGCTCCTTGAGCAGCCCCGTGACCCAGCGCGCGGGGATGCTGAGCGTGCTCCCGTCCACCAGCTCCAGGGGCAGCCCGGTCAGCAGCAGCTCCACGGCCAGGCCGGGGAAGTGTGCAAAGCGCCGGTGGCCGGCGGGCAGCCGCCCAGCCTCCACCAGGCAGCTCTCGGCCTCGTAGCACTGCCCGATCTCCCGCAGGAAGTGCTCCACCCCCAGGGGCTCGGGCCGCGGAGGCTCGCCCAGCTCCGAGGCCCCGCGCTTGGGCCGCAGCGCGAGCAGCGCGTCCGGGGGCTGCCTGGGCCGCGGCTGACCCAGCCGGGCCAGCCCCCACTCGAGCCAGCGCAGGAAGTACTGCCTCTCCCGGGGGCACGGGCTGCTGATGCCGGCCACGAACTCCTGCACGCCGGCCGCGGGCTCCAGGCTGTTCTGCTGCGCGCGCAGCTCCAGCACGCGCCGCCGCAGCTCGGCGCGCGGCTTCTCCGGCGGCTCGGGCGCCCACTGCAGCTGGCACAGCTCGCGCTCGGCCTGCGCCGCCTTCCTGCCCGGCTCCCCCTGCAGCCTGAGCTCGTCCCGCCGGTAGGCGTCCACGTCCTTGATCTTCCTGGTGATCCTCTCCATGCGGTCCCTCCCCTTCTGGCACGCGTCGCAGTCCTCGTCCACGCGGAGCCCCAGCTTGCGGGCGGCCTGCGCCATGTCCTCCACCGACACCCGCCTGCAGGGGGCGCGCGCCACGCCGCGCAGGATGGTGCGGACCCTGCGCACGAAGCCCTCGCCGTCCGTGCTGCTGACCTTGACGAGCACGTGCGACGGGTCCATGTTGAGCGCGGGGATGAGCCTGTTGAGGAAGCGCAGGTTGGCGTTGCGCTTGCCCCGGTAGGGGCTCAGGATGAAGTAGTACCTGGTGCTGGACTCCCGCATGGAGTAGAGCAGCTTGTACGCCTTCTTGCTGACATTGTCCGTCAGGATGAACACGGCCGACGAGACCTCGGTCAGCAGCTTGAACTGCAGCCAGTGGGAGCCGATGTCCCCCCGGAGGTTCAGAAAGGCCACGGGCTCCGGGAAGACGTCCAGGTCCTCGCTGCCGCTGGGGAAGAACCAGGAGATCTCCACCAGGCCGTCGGCGATCTCCCGGGCGCCTGTGCCCAGGCCGAGGTCCCGGTGCCAGAAGCAGTCCCAGTGCCGGCGGCCGGGGCTCAGGATGGCGTTCAGCAGCTGGGACTTGGAGTTGCTGCTGACGTCCATGCGCACGAAGGCGAAGGCCGGCGCCCTGGGCAGCACCACGCTGTCCTCCCGGAGGCTGCCGAGGCCCCGCGGGGGCTGGGACCACCACGTCCGCACCACGCCCCGCAGGGCCCACAGCAGGAAGGTGTGGTCGTGGTTCTCCGAGTCCGGCAGCACGAGCGGCAGCGCGAACTGGCAGAGGGCCATCTTGAACAGCACCTCCTGCTGCAGGCTGCCGTCCGAGCAGAGCAGGAGCGCGCAGAGCAGGTCCAGGGGGTTCACGGGCGTGTCGGGCGTGGGCAGCTCCGAGAAGGAGTAGATGTCGTCGGCCGCCGCGTCCTCGGCCGGGTCCCAGTAGATGATCCCCTCCTCCATCTGGCTCTCCTTCTCGGCGGGCCGGGCGTCGGCGGGCAGGTCGAGCACCATGGTGGTGTTCCTGGCCTCGGCGTTGAGGGCCTGCAGCTTCCTCAGGAAGTGCCAGGGCAGGTCCTTGGGCACCTGCGGGGCCCAGTTCTTCATGCTGTCGGAACTGATCTGGAGCGAGTCCTGCAGGCTGAGCTTCTGCGCCTGGTACGCCTCCAGCCCCAGGAGGGACAGCATCTCCTGCAGCCTGCTCCGCTCCGCTGCGGAGAGAAACGGGCGTGAGACAGGGCCGGGAGGGGCTGGCCAGGCGAGCGGGACACAGGCAGGCAAGAGCGGGGTGTGCCCAGCATAGCCGGAGTCGGGGCCGGGAGGGGCTGGCTGGGCAAGTGGGACACAGGCAGGTGAGGCGCGGGGTGTGCCCAGCATAGCCGGAGTCAGGGCCCGGAGGGGCTGGCCAGATGAGCAGGACACAGGCAGGTGAGGCGCAGGGTGTGCCCAGCGGGGCCGGAGGTCAAAGCAGCAGGGGGACCCCAGTAACAGAGATGTTGCAGCATTTAGATCTCGGGGTTCTCCCCAAACCTACAAGTGCCAATGATACCACACTCTAAACTGCCCGGCTCTGCGCTGGGTGAGGCCCCAGACCAGGCCACAGCCCATGCCCAGAGGGGTCCCGGGGCTCCCCAGGGCTCACCCCACAAGGGAGCCCAGCCCTGGGTTCCCTCGGTGTCATCAGGAAGTTCCCCTGAGGTGACACAATCAGGGATTCACTCTCCAGCTGTCTGGCTCACATTCTTGGCTCTTTGTAAACACACTGGAATGTTTTAAAGGAAAACAGGAGGATGTGAGGCACAGAAGCCACAGCACACGCTAACTAACCGTCCGGTGAATCTGAAACCGACAACGCGGTCTTACTTTCAACTGTGTGAAAGCATTGGGCACGTTTACTTCTGCAGATGTTCAAGTGGCACCGTGCACAATACAAAATCTTGGCGAGATGCTTGCGAGGGCACTGGCCATCCCGGGGTCCCCCCACCACCCCAGGTCTTGCTGGCATCTCGTCAAGGCTCCCACCACACGGAGCTGGTCCGCTGGGAAAGCTAGCATGCAAAGTGATGAATGGACATTGCCCTGGGCTGCAGGCTGCACTCCAGGTCCTCGCTGGAGAGAGCCACGTGCCCGATGCCACCGGATGCTCCAGGAAACCCAGACGAGAAAGGCAGCTGAGCTGGCCCTTCTCCCACTTCTCAAGGAAGGAAGTAATGGGCTTACAACCCAGCCCCACTCAGGACAGAGAGCTGTGAGCCCACAGCAGAAGCACAAGCACACCGAAGCCATCGTGTGGCGGGAATCCTTCCCGGGAGTCTCCGGGTTCCCCGTTCCGCCTCGGCGAAGCCAGGGCCTGGTTTTCTTGTCCAGACGCGGAGAATGGCCTTAACTGTGTGAGCAGCACCGCGGTAGATGGCTGCGGGGCTCAGAGCCTGCTTTCACCAGTGCCTGTAGCCCTCCACTGGCAACCTGCACGGTGAGCCCCGGACCACAGGCACGGCTTCAGGTACTTGTTAGAAAGGAAAGCTCCTGGGGCTCGCCTGCAGACACCAGAGCCCAGGGCAGTGGGTACCTCTCGGGAGGCTGCTCACTCTCTGTGTCTCACTCTCCCCAGGCATTTTTTTTAAATGTTGTTAATTATGCATAAAAGGGTAATGACCCAGGCACTGGATGCAGCCAGGTGAGGGACCACCAGCCCAGGCGCTGTGCCCTCCAACAGCACAGGAGGCTACAGCAAAGCGAAAGAGAGGAAATGATGACGCCTTACCTGCTGGAAAGTCATTGTCCTGAGCTTCATTCGGGCCATCTGCAGGGAGAGCAAAGGCAAAGCAAGCGTCAGGCAAATAGCCTGCCTCTGACTGACACAAGGCACTGCCAGCTGCACCAGGAAGAACCCTCCTCCTCACTAAGATGACAACCTCTCCCAGCTGTTCAAAACAGAGAGTTCCCGGGGAGGTGCGGCGGCCCTTGCTTGTGTACCCATATCCCATACCAGAGTACCAGTCCAGGTCTTGGTTCCTCTGCAGCTTTTCTGTTTGCTTTTAAAGATTTATTTATCGACTTGAAAGGCAGTTGTAGAGAGGGAGACCAAGAGATCTTCCATCTCCTGGGTCACTTCCCAAATGACCACAATGGCCAGGGCTGGGCCAGGCCAAAGCCAGGAGCCTAGAACTCCAGCCTGGTCTCCCTCGTGGGGGCCCAAGTACTCAGACCATTAGCTGGAAGCCGGAATGTACTGGAAGTGGAGCAGCCAGGACTTGAACCGGTTGCCGGTATGGGATGCCTGCGTTGCAGGTGGCAGCTTAACCTGCTGAGCCACAGTGCTGGTCACCTTCCCCCCACCTGGCTCCCCTACTTCTGACTCAGCTTCCTCCCAATGCGCCTGGGAGTCAGTGGACAATGGCCCACATGCTCCCCTGCCTCCCACGTGGGAGACCCAGATGGAGTTCCGGGCTCCTGGCTTCAGCCTGGCCCAGCCCTGGCATTTGGGGAGAGAACCAGCAGATGGAAGATCTCTCTCTGTGTCTCTTTCAAATAGATAAAAATTAAGTAAATAAACATTAAAATAAATAAATACACAAAATTCCCGTTATCTTTCGCGGTTCCCCTCCCTCTCTTCCCCCAGGCCAGGCTGTGTCGAGCCCTGGAGCTTCTACCTCCGTAGTGGAACCCGCAGTCCTCTCCTTCCATTTGTCTCCATTCCAGATCTAGAAGGAGAAAGTACACACACTCAGTGTCGCCCACAGTCAGAGCTCGGTCGGCTGATAGTCTTAGCGCTGCCAGCTGGGTCTCCTTCTCGGAAATGCTCGGGACCACAGTGCTTTGGGTTTCCAGCGTTTTCAGCTTGGGGAATATCTGCCTCTACCCAGTGAGATACGTCGGGACAGGACCCAAGGCTACACACCAACTCTACTTTTGCTTCATGCACACGCCATACACTCAGCAGGGACTCATCCCACGCACATCCTGAGTGCGGCTACGTTTTGACTTGACCCAGCATGGGGTCCAGGTGCGACTTTCCCACTCGTGACGTCTTGTTGGCACTCAGAAAGCTCTGGGCTCTCAGATAAGGGATGATCCACCTGTCTCATTAGCTTCAGTTTTTCCTATGGAAATTCTTGTTTCCAATACAAAGCCTATCACAAAGTAGTAATCACGACACAGAAGACAGACCTCTGCTAGGATACGCTCTTAGTACAATATACTGAAATCTGTGAAATAAAAATAGGAATAACCACAACATTTACCCAGGCTAACCTTTGATTTTAGAAACTACCTACATGTGAGTTGGTACACGTTCCTAGGCTCAATTTCAAGATTCACTGCCTCCTGGAAAATGTTAGCACTATTCTTAGGAGCTTCTGTAAGCACAACCAGAATATTTTAAAGCTGACTTACTGGACGCGGGGATTTTCGGCTGGTCTAATTATTGACTCAAAGATACAGATGTGAAAATGCAGGCAGCTGTCTAAGCCTTGTTTACCATTGGTGAAGCTGACTTAGCAAGACTCGCTGGAAATCAGAGTGTGAATGAGAACACGCGTGGGGCACCCAGCACACGCCCCTCCCACTGGACAGTTTGCCAGCGAGGCACACTCTGAGTGGAAGTGCAGTTCTAACAGCTGCTTAAAGGCAACATCGCATCACAGGTTTTGGTTCCAGGTTTTTGTTGTTTTGTTTCTGTTTCACGTTTAAAGTAGTTACACTGATGACAGACGATGTTGCTTCTGCCTGCTAAATTCTCCGCATTTCGTGGTCTGCTTTATCTATCTGGGCGCAAAGCCGTTTTTGACTGGTACTGGGACGCTGTCTCTGATTTGTGCCAGCGGCACGGCAAGGCGTCCGTCCAGCCTCCGCTAGGCTGCTCGTCAGCTGTGTGCTGAGTAGCCCCAGGGCTGTAGGAAAGGTGCCGCCACCTTCAAGGTCGTGTTCCTGAAGACAAGCATCCAGGTCTGACAACGTGACCGTCTGCGTCTTCACCAAAGTGCTGTTCGGCAGTGGACACTTAAACTACTTAATGTCATTCAATAAAATGACCAAAATGTGTTGTGCTCTTTACTGCATTTTCAGAGTTTTGGGGGAAAAAATTGTTAAACTAAAAATAATTAAATAATTGTTGGTGAAGATGGGGGAAAACTGGAACCCTCCACTCTTCCGACGGAGATAGAAAATAGCTCGGCTGCTGTGGGAAACGGGCTGGCAGCTCCTGGGAAGCTGAACGTGGGATCCTCGCACAGCGCAGCACCTGCGCCCTGGGGCTGCACGCGGAAGTGGACGGAGAGACTCCAGGCTCGCACAAGCCCATACAGAGCAGCAATACGCACCCCGGCCAAAGGCGGACTTAACCCAACGTGCATCAGCTGAGGTGTGGAGAACAAACTGGAATATTACACAGGCATAACAAGGGACAGCTGGGCTTCGGCTCCAGACACTGTGCTCAGCGAAAGGAGAGAGACACAAGCCGTGCCTGCTGCATGAAATACCCACCGTGGACGGCAGGCGGAGCCCGGGCGCCATTCCTCGCAGGGCCTCGGCCTCTGCGTTCATTGGTGTCCACTAACCCGGGTGCCTGCCCAGTGCCAGTGCGTGCTGAGCGCGCGTTTGTGAGCATGAACGCAACAAATGTGGTTAACCTGGTTTGCTTCATTTTGTGGGTTTGTTTTGTTTCATTCTGTTTAACATTAATATCCAATAGAACATATTCATTTTAAGAAACACCTAATTAATAAAGTTCCAAAATGAGTTACCACTTGCTGGTGTTAAGAGAAATAACATCACATAGGGTGTCACAGTCCCACCACCACCACCCCCACCAAATCCTCAGAGAAAATCCAATGGACATGACTGTGACCGGGAAGTCCCCAGGTCCCTCCCGGCCCCGGACAACCCCTGTGTAACGCCCCCTCGCACTCTCCCAAGAGCCCCGGTTAGAAGATGAGAGAGATACAAGCCAGGATGGCAGTTAAGACACTAATGTTGGGGTTGCATGAGACTGGTAACTGTGTGATAATCACCTATTTAAAACTGAACCCTTGGGGCTGGTGCTATGGCGTAGGGGGTAAAGCTGCCACCTGCAGTGCCGGCATCCCACATGGGCGCCGTTCAAGTCCCAGCTGCTCCACTTCCGATCCACTTCCCTGCTGATGGCCTGGGAAAGCAGCAGAGGATATTCCAAATGCTTGGGCCCCTGCACCCACATGGGAGACCCAGCAGAAGCAACTCCCATCATTGTAGCCATCTGGGGAGTGAGCCAGGGGATGGAGCATCTCTGTCCGTGTGCCTTTCAAATAATATTTTTTTAATCCCATTTTGAATGGATGAGCGATGCCCAAAGGCCCGTAAGATGCAATCCTCTTGTAAAAGAAATCTGACATATAGGAGATCTGCTTGGAGGAGCGCGACCCTCAGCCCGGTGGGGGCAGTTTTACCTGCAGTCGCCACAGCGGCTCGTCTCTCGGGAGCTTTGAGTTCTGATGCCACTTCGCCCAGATCCGAGTGCCTGAAACAAGGCCAGAGAAAGCAATGAAAACTCGAGCTGCCATCGTCACCTCTCAAAGCAGCCGCACACAGAAACCTCTTGGGGAACTCCGAAGAGCTGCAGACCCTGGGCGCTGCCCCCAGGCCCACACAGCCGAGTCTCAGGGGAGAGGTCCCGGGCACCCCTGCTTTCGAAAATGCTCAGCCATTCCAGCGAGCAGCCAGAGCCGGGGACCACGGGCCTGGAGACACCGGTACCCACCCAGGCTGCTGGCCAGAGCCTGGAGACAGCGGCTCAGAGAGAGAGAAGCAGGCACACCCTTTAGCCAGGAATTCTACTTCTGGCCTAAGGCTGCTGCCACCAGCCTTATAGGTAAGAGTGAAAAACAACAGGGCATGTGGTCCTACTCTGGAGGCATCAGCTCATGTTCCGTGAAACGTCAGGGAAAGAGGCTGATGGACAGGGGAGCCGGCTCCCAGAGCTGCGTGTAGGACAGGGCTACGGGGGCAGGTGTGTGGCTCAGCCGGTTCGGCCGCCGCTCAGGACACACAGGAGTGTCTGCACGAGTCCCGCTACTCCGTGCTCCCCACACAGCTTCCTGCCGAGGCACCTGGGAGGCAGCTTGGGTTCCTGACCCCGTGCGGGAGGCCCAGGTGGAGCTCCTGGCTTCGGCCTGGCCGAGCCGGGCTGTTGCCGGCATTCTGGGAGTCAATCGGTGAATGGAAGATCAATGGATCGATCGATCAGTCTCTAGCTCTAGCTCTCTGTTCTCTCTCCCCCCGCCTTTCCTTCCTCTTCCTCCCTTCCTGTCACTTTTCCTTTCTTTTTAAAATATGAGTACAATTTAATAAAATGACAGATATGCATAGGTGTCTATGGAGAAATCAAGGATGTTTATCAACAGAATAGGGAGCAGCGATCCTGAATTCTTCTAAGTAATTTGATGGCTGCAGATCAGTTAAGCATACACTGCTTTAAGGGTGACATTAGTGGCTGAGTCACTGCTGGGGATGCCCTCGTGTCTTCCACAGGAGTGCAGGGTTCAAGTCCCGGCTTCTCTGCTTCCCATCCAGCTTCCTGCTAACGGGCACCCTGGGAGGCAGCAGGTGATGGGTTAAGTACTTGGGTCCCTGCTACCCATGTGGGAGATCTAGATGGAGCTCCTGGCTTCAGTCTGGCCCAGCCCCGGCTGTTGCAAACATCTGGGGAGTGAACCAGTGGATGGAAGAGCTCTCTCCATCTGTCTCTCTCTGCCTTTCAAATAAAAATAAAGAAGAGAATAAGCTATTTTAGGTATATCATGGGAAAGAACAAACAAGTATTCATTTCTGTCGAATGCCAGGTTATTGTTGGGAATGGTGGCTTCCACATGCATGTTCATGCAAACGTGTGCGCAGGCATGTTTCTCTGTGTGTAAACATGTACTCACACATCCACTTCCTAGCTCTGTCCACAGAATGGGTCAAGGGTAAAGACAATGAAAGCACAGGGACCCCCCACCCACAAGTCCCCCAAGGACTCCGTAGGGGTCCTGGCTGCTGGTGGGGGGTACGAGGGGGCAGGAGAGAGCAGTTGATCCCAGAGGAGCCTGGGTGTCTTCTTTCATAAAGGAAGCCCTGGGGCCAGTGCTGTGGCGGAGCGTGTTAATACCCTGCCCTGAAGCGCTGGCATCCCATATGGGTACAGGTTCGAGTCCCAGCTGCTCCACTTCTGATCCAGCTCTGTGCTGTGGCCTGGGAAAGCAGTGGAAGATGGCCCAAGTGCTTGGGCCCCTGCACCCACATGGGAGACCCAGAGGAAGCTCCTGGCTCCTGGCTTCAGATCGGCACAGCTCTGGCCCTTGCAGCCAGCTGGGGAGTGAACCATCAAATGGAAGACCTCTCTCTCTGTGTGTGTGTGTGTCTCTGCCACTCCTTTCTCTGTGTAATTCTGACTTTCAAATAAATAAATAAATCTTTAAAAAAAAAAAAAAAAAGGAAGCCCTGCTGGGGCTGCCCCAGGACACACTAGATGACGTGCGCTCACATGTGACTGATTGCGGTGATTAACTTAAAACATTGAAAGACCAAGAACAAGTGGGTGCATGCGGATGACAACGACACGCGTGGGGGGCCGGGGGTGCTGCAGGCGGGCCACAGCCTGCACCATCACCAGCCGGGTCCAAGCCCAGCAGCTCGCCCAGATGCGCCCGTCTCAGACCACCTCCTCACACCCTGCTCCCTGGCAGCAGTTACACGACCAGAGCCTGGGCAGCTCTGACCACAGTCCGGCAGAAGGCCGCGGGTACCGGCCAAAGCAGATCCTGACCTCGTGAGGACAACCCAAACGAGGCTCGTTACGGCAGAGGGAGAACCGTATTCCCCCAAAGTGCCAAGGTCGGAGAAAGACAAAGCCCCCTGAGGAAGTGTTCCAGATCTCAGTGCCCACCCTGCACGGCGTCCTGGGACAGCAGGGGCAATGCGGGAACGTGGGTGCCAGCGTCCTGGGGTCCCGCGAGGGGGGAGCTCCGGTCTGGGGAAACGCACGCACAGCAGGATGCAGGGCTGTAGCTCAATGCTTCAGCACTTCCTGCTTGCTGTGGACTCAATGCTGCTGTCAACCCAGAGTTCCCAGGGTGAGAGCATGTGGAGGCGGAGCTTGGGGAGGAAATCAGGTCACGAAGTCAGGCCTCTTGAATGGGATTGGTGGCCAGCACCACGGCTCACTAGGCTAATCCTCCGCCTGCGGCGCCGGCACACTGGGTTCTAGTCCCAGTCGGGGCGCCGGATTCTGTCCCGGTTGCCCCTCTTCCAGGCCAGCTCTCTGCTGTGGCCAGGGAGTGCAGTGGAGGATGGCCCAAGTGCTTGGGCCCTGCACCCCATGGGAGACCAGGAGAAGCACCTGGCTCCTGCCATCGGATCAGCACGGTGTGCCGGCCGCAGCGCGCTGGCCGCGGCGGCCATTGGAGGGTGAACCAGTGGCAAAGGAAGACCTTTCTCTCTGTCTCTCTCTCTCACTGTCCACTCTGCCTGTCAAAAAAAAAAAAAAAAAAAAAAAAAGAATGGGATTGGTGCCCTCATAAAAGGGTCTGCCACCCCCCCCAACACCATGCCCCAACACGAGGAAGTGTGCCAGGGCGCCAGGAAGATGGCGCTGACCAGACGGCAGCCTGCAGACCACGAGCAGGGTGTCCCTGTTTAGAAGCCCTCCAGCCCACCATCTTCTGCCCCCGATGCTGTTAAAACGTGGGCTTCCGAGGCCTTCCCGCCACTTTTCTGCAAAGATCACACTGCACGTTTCCTTGCCAATGCAAGTGAAACCAGAGGTCCCATTAAACAAGGAAAACAGTAGGACTGGTTCAGAGGGGCAGCTGCAGGCCTGGCGCTGTGGCCCGAGGTCCCTGCCAGACCACCCCAGGCAGGCAGAGCCCAGAGGCCGGAGCCCAGGACGTGGGGCCCAGGTATGCTCGCAGGCACCTGGCCCCGGGAGGCACCTGACTCGCTCAGGGAGAGAGTGGCATCGCCACAGTGCTGACCGGAGTCTGTACCAAGTCATGCAAACGTGCACGCCTGCAACCTGCATACTGTCATCCCGCCAGCCCACTGCTCGAGGCACTCACGACTGGGATGCACAGGTCCTGTGCGCACGCAGGGCTGTGGGTGCAGAGCCCCACCTGCAGGAGGAGGGCAGCGTGCTGTCACCTCCACCTCCACCACCCGCACATCCTCTAACACCTGTCGTGTGCTGCACAGGGTCCAGTTCCGACCTGCTCGGATATGGTGCAGGGGCCCTTAGGTCGCTGAGGTTAAACAAGGTCATCGGGGCAGGGCCTGCTTGCTCCCAGCAGGTGTGGAGAAAAGGCCAGGCCGTCTGCCCGACCTGGATCTGGGACCTCCAGCCTCAGAACCGTGAGAACGTGGTTTCTGCCGTTGAACCCGTCGCCCAAGCCCACCAAGACAACAGCCAAACGATGCTGCTGGGGGAGGCTGGGCTCAGAGCGGTGAGGTCAAGGATTGCCTGACGTCACCAAGCTGCAAAGCTGGTGCCTCCTAGCCTGTTCTCCTCCGGGCTCGGAGAGGTCTGCGGGAACCTTCAATGGCAGCCAGTAATTACCAAGCGCCAGCTGCAGGGCCAGCTCCCGGTCCAGCAAGGGCCGCACGGCCTCGCCGACCCCTCTGTCTGGCAGCGAGCAGAGCCTCGTCAGAAGGCGAAGAACAACAGCGCTGCCCCGGCCCCGGAGACCAGCAAGGCAGCAAGGCGGGTCCTGAGAGCATGGTGAGTGTTCATCTTTCCATCCGATTTACAAGATCCGAAAGCACAAAAACAGAAAACAGAAACGGATCCGAAACTGCCTGTACTCTTTTCCCTACTATACTTTAGAAAATATTTTTTGTAGAGGATAAGCTGCCACCTGCAGCACCAGCATCCATATGGGCACCGGTTCGAGTCCCGGCTGCTCCACTTCCGATCCAGCTCTCTGCTGTGGCCTGGGAAAGCAGTGGAAGAGGGCCCAGCCATGTGGGAGACCTGGATAAAGCTCCAGGCTCCTGGCTTTGACCTGGTCCAGTGCTGGCCATTCAGTCATCTAGGGAGTGTCTCTCTCTATCCTTGCTCCTTCTCTCTGTAACTCTAACTTTGAAAATAAAATTTTTTTAAGATTTATTTATTTATTTATTTGAAAGGGTTACACAGAGAGAGAGGAGAGAGAGAAAGGTCTTCCATTTGCTGGTTCACTCCCCAATTGGCTGCAGTGGCTGGAGCTGCGCCGATCCAAAGCCAGGAGCCAGAAGCTTCTTGCCGCTCTCCCACGCGGGTGCAGGGGCCCAAGGACTTGGACTATCCTCCACTGCTTTCCCAGGCCATAGCAGAGAGCTGGATCAGAAGTGGAGCAGCCAGGACTTGAACTAGCACCCATATGAGATGCCAGCACTGCAGGCAGCAGCTTTACCTGCTATGCCACAGAGCTGGCCCCCCAAAATAAATTTAAAAATAAAATTCTTAAAAATGCTTTTTAAGACCCTTTTAACACTGGAGGTCATGTTTACAAGGTGAGTCTCCCCTGCTCCTGCCTCTGACGGGGATGGCTGTGGGCAAAGCGTGACCTGAGGCGCTCACGAGCAAATCGGCACTGACCGCTGGCCCAGGGCACACACGAGGCCCCGCCGTAGGCAGCCCGAGCAGCCACATGGGCTGCAGCAGCCTGAGGCCAGGAGACCCGCCAGGTGCCGTCCCAGAGACACAGGCTCTACAGCCTCAACCACGGGCACAACAAAATCGGATCTACTCGAATTTTATCAACGACAGAAGGAAAAAGGGTGCAGGAGCTCTGGAACACTGAGACCAACCTGAAAACGGAATTCGGGAAGCTGAGGATATACAAAGTTAGGGTGAGATCTGCCTTCCTGTATCCAAATAGGTTAGAAATGGGAAAGCAAAACTCCAACTTAGAATAGCAACAAGAAAGTCAAGATCTGCACAGGGGCCAGTGCTGCGGCACAGTGGGTTAAGCCGCCGCCCGCAATGCCAGTTCATGTCCCATATGCATGCCAGTTCATGTCCTGGTTGCTCCACTTCTGATCCAGCTGACTGCCAAGGCATCTGGGAAAGCAGTAGAAGATGGCCCACGTGCTTGGGCCCCTGCACACACATGGGAGAGCCGGACGAAGCTCCTGGCCCCTGGTTTTGGCCTGGCTCAGCCCCAGCCATTGTGGACATTTGGGGAGCAAACCAGAGATGGAAGACCTCTCTTTGTGTGTGTGTGTGTGTGTGTGTGTGTCTAACTCTGCCTTTCAAAGAAATGGTTTTTTTTAAGAAAGGATCAAAAATAGGCAACATCGATATGAAAAGAATACTGAGGGATATGAAAAATGTGAACAAATGAAAAGGCAAAGCCTGTTTTCAGAAAGGGAGACTTCCTGTAAGTTTTAAGTTAATCCTCCCCCTGTATTAACCTTTCAGTGAATTAAGGTGAAAAAATCAGACGAGCTGACTCTGCAGAAGAAATGTTTGCACCAGCCCAGTCAGGAAAAGTTTAGAAAAGAACAATTATGAAGGAGGACGGAACCTGCCTGCTAACAGCACATACTAATTTAACAACTACACAGCTCACACCAGTGCAAGGCTGCGGCTCAGGGATACACGGAGCGGCCACCGAATGTGACCAAAGGAGAGCGTGGTAGGACTGTGGTCTCCGCTCCGGGAGCTCCGGGCATCTGGGAATCACAAAAGTCCAGCCTCTACTCCTTTCAGTAAGACGCATACTGACCGGTTCTGAGATGAATAAAAACAAAAACTGAAGTGAAATAAGCTACTAAAGGCATTTTTTAAAAGAAAAAAGATCTCAGAGTAGGAACAGCCTCCTGCAGCCAAAAGTCAAAAATGACCAACCGAGGGAAGACACGACGCAAATGACAAGGGGCTCATTTTCCTAAAAGTACAGAGACTAAAGATCCAGTGGCAACAGCTGAGTCAGGACAGAAGCAGCAGCACAGGGGCTCCCTCTAAACTCATTTCAGGTCTGAACCCCAACACGGAGAAGACAGGCCCACCCCCAGCCTGTGCTGCAGGATGTCGCAGGTGGAGACGCTTCCAGAACATGGGGGGGGGGGGGCTTAATTTCCAGGGCTGTCCCTTTCCTATCTTTGGAAATGGGTACCAGCTGCATGTGTCACTTATTTTCAAAAATAAAGCAACTCACAGTAGGAAAAGGTCACTCGCAACACAGAGAATCTACAACAGAACCACCTTGGCCAGCAGGTGGGTCTCTGGCTTCTAGGCCATTCCATCTCGGGCATCTCTGTGAAGCCCTGTCTCATGACAGCCCTCCTCAGCGTCACCCTGCAGATGGCACTGCGGGTGGCCAGACAGATGCGGCTGCAGCCAGTCCCCGTGGGCCCCAATAACCTGACTCACACCAGGGGGTGATCCCGAGCGAGGCAGGTCACACCAAGGCTCACCCTTAGCTGGGCCCCAGTCTCCCTATGTGTAATAGGGACAATGACAAGATGTATGGCATAGGATAGCTGTGAAAATTCAACCTCTCAGTACAGCCAAAGGCACATGGAACACAGCTGACCACCCACTTGTTGGAAGCGGGCAGGGTCTCAACCTAAAAGAAATTTCCCAGCATGCCCAGCCTAGGGGAGCCCACAGGGGCCACAGGTCATGCAACCCCAGGGCAGAGCCTCAGCCCTGCTGGCAGGGCCGGGACCTGTCTGCAGAGGCCGCAGGGGCTCCGGAGCAAGGCGAGGGCCCCACACCAGAGCCTTCCCTCCCACACCAGAGCCACTGGCCCTGGGTTTGCTGCCAGGTGCCGGCTGTCCCAGCCCTGTCACGTACTCCTGGTATCAATCTCGGGCCCCTCACCCACGGCGGGACGCCACTGCTGTGAGCTGAGGTCGCCCCAGGCCACTCAGGCACCCTCTCCCCGCACAGGCTTCATGCCTGATCCCGGCCCTGCCAGGGGCAGCCCCGGGGCCACGAGGACCCTATTTTCTGAAACCAAAAGCTGAGGGGGATGAGTTTACTTAAGGGAGAACCAATGTTACCCGTGGCCGGGGGCTGGCAAGAACCTGATGTTACCGATGAGCTCAGAGAAAGTGGGAGAGGACGGACATCCCGGAGCCAACACGAGGGGCAGGAATGAGCTTCTGCCTGCACAGCCAGGTGGGGTGAGGACGACCCAGGAGACACAGGCAGGCACCACTTCTCGGGTCTGGGGTCTCCGTGTGCGAGGAGGGGAAGGCAGACTAACTAATGAGGATACTTCAGTCCCATCAGATTAAAAATGGCCAGGCTCTCTGAACGCCAAGTTCAGTTCTTCGTGTGTGCCCCAGACACCCAGAGGGAGACACACAGGGTCAGCACTGTCTTAGAGAAAACTGGAAACCCTGACAATGCAACCGTGCATGGTCATATATTGTACAGCTCTCCAAGATCCGGTATTGTATTATATAGATATACATTATATAGAATAGTACGTGGCTCTCCAAAGTTCGGTAGCTATGTTCCTTGTTCCCACACCGACTGACTCTCAAGGCGTGTGGCTGGGCGGAGAAAGCCAGCGGCAGAGCGCACCATGCACTTTACATCATAGCAAGCCAAGAAACACCGGCAATGCACGGCAAGTGTCCGTCAGGTGCTTGGGGCTCTGAGGGGCAGCGCGGAGCACCCCAGCTGTTTCTGTACGGAGTCCAAGAGCAACGGCTTCTTTCCACCTAACAGATGCCCCCCCTTTTCTGTGGTCTTGCTTCGTGTGGTTTCAGTTACCCGTGGTCAACCACAGTCCGAAAATGTTAAAAGGAAAATTCCAGAAGTAAACAATTCTCAGGTTTTAACACGCACACTCTTCTGAGCAGCAGCATGAGGTCTTGGGCCATCCTCTCCATCCTGCCTGCGATGTGAATCAGCCCTTCTCAGCAGTTGCTTAGCAACCACCTCGGTTATGGGATGTGCTGCCTTGGTCTTGCAGGGCTTACCCAAAGGTAACTGTTACTTGATTTAATGACAGCCCCGAAGCACAAACTCTCATTATAGTACATTGTTACCGATGCTCCATTTAGTTAGTTATTGTATCTCTCACTGTGTCTAATTTATCAACTAAACTTTATAATCCATGGTTGTATCTTCAGGATTCCCTACAAGGGGGTCTGAGCACATCTCCCCAGATTTTAAAAGTGGTGGTCTATGTAGACCCACATTACACTTAATTTTTATTTTCTCTTCTGTACTTTCCATGTATTTCAAATAATCTACCAATGGCAACCCAAAAATGTATACGCTTCGCAGAGGTGATGCAGGTTTATCCAAGATACTCGAGGGGCTGTTAGCAAGTACACTTTAGACCTAACAGCCGGCAATTCAGGCTGACAGCTGTAACATCCCTAAGAGCTAAGAGCCCCTCTGAGGGCTGGCTGTTTGGTGCAGAGTTTCAGACGTCCCCTGCCAGAGTGACCGGCTCAGGCTCTAGCTCCTCCCCTTCACTACCGCCCTCCAGCTAATGTCCGCCCTGAGAAGCAGCTGGGATGGCTCAAGTGCTTGGGTCCCTGCCACCCACGTGGAAATCCCAGACTGAGTTCTGGGCTCCTGGCTTTGGACCCGCCCAGCCAAGCTGTTGTGAGTATTTGGAGAGTGAACCAGCAAATGGAAGAACTCCTTCCCTCTCTCTTTCTCTGCCTTTCAAATAAAACTAAACAATTTAGATATCTCTTTTTAAAAAATCAAAAAGGCCCTTTGAGACACTGATGAAAGCCACAGACCTTGCTTTCAGAGAAATATACACCACCCCCAACACCGCATACAACTTCAGAGAAGCCACTGTGGACCCCGGGCTAAGCGTGTCCGGTTTAGACAGCAGTTAAAGCCACAGAAAGAGACGCCTGCAACGTTGGCATCCCACGTGGGCTCCAGTTCAAGTCCCAGCTGCTCTGTTTCCAATCCAGCTCCCTGCTAATGCACCTGCGAAAGCAGCGGACGATGCCCCAATCGCTCGGCGCCTGCCACTCACAGGGGAGATCCAGACAGAGTTCCAGGTTCCTGGCTTCAGGCTGGCCCAGCCCCGGCCACGTGGGGAGTGAATCAGTGGCCAGAAGATATCTCTGTCTCTGTAACTTTGCCTTTCAAATAAAATCTTTTTTTGAAAAAGTAAAAAGATAAAGAAATGGTTGCGACCGTGAAGAGAGCAGAGACGGACCACAGAACCCGAGGAAGCCCAAGGACAAAAGAGCAGGCGGGGGGGGGGGGGGGGCATGGTAGCTCAGCAACTGAAGCAGCTACTTGGGGCGTCCACAAGGCACACGGCAGTGCTGGTTCAAGTCCTGGCTGCTCTGCTTCCAATCCAGCTTCCTGCTAATTCAACCTGGGAAGCAGCGGACGATGGCTCAAGCACTTAGACCCCTGTCACCCAAGTAGCAGACCCGGATGGAGTTCTGGGCTCCTGACCTCAGCCTGGGCCAGCCCTAGCTATCACAGGCATTTGGAGAGTGAACCAGCAGGTGAAATCTCTAGCTCGCTCTCTCGCTCTCTCGCTCTACCTTTCAGGCAGATAAACAAGCATTATAAAGGAAGGCACAGGCAGAGAGGGAGCCCCCAGGCTGAAAAGGAAGGGGTCTGGGTGCCGTGAGAAAGCCAGCGAGGGGCGAGGACAAGAGGTGGGGGCTCGGAGCGAGGCCGGTTCAGGAGAGGCAGGTGGTGGCGGGTGGGTGGGCCGCACATCTCCGCCCTCCAACGCTGCTGTCCCGGTATCCTCTAAGAGCTGCAGCTCCCAGCCCCAGCAAGGGGAGGGCAATGAGCCCACCAAGGAGGCCAAGGCCCCACCCTGGATTTGCTCCTGACGCTTGGTGTGGGAGGGTTCAGGTTTGTAGTCGGCGGGCCAAGCTGGCACCCAGGAGCCATCTTAGGAGGCAGGGTCTCCCCAGCCAGACTCTCACCTCCCAGGGCAGCCTGAAGAACCCCACAGGCAAGGCACGCAAGGAGGTGCAGAAGTGCATGGCTTCTCCTTGAAACAAGAAAGTGAGGCCTCCCGGCTGCACTGGGCACCCTCAGAAACCACAGATGACCACAGGCTGCAGGCTCCCGGAGCCCCTTACACGCTGTGCAAGCTGCAAGCAACTGGCAAGAGCCACCTCCTACAGAGACCCGCGTGGACCACTGGCTCTCAGCACGACCGACCCAGTATTAAGCCCACCTTTAAGGTAGTGGGCACCAAACGCACCAAGATTTTTAATTGCGATTGACTGACTGATCGACTTAAAGCCTCCAGGCCGCCGGACAACAGGCTCCGCCACCCCCCAGGGCCTCGCCCTTTCCTGAAGAGCCAGGCAGGAATGCGGTGGGACCTTGACCCTGGGCCAGCCTTCCCAGGAAAAGGCCTCTGCTTACTGCATGCATGAGCTCAAAGTTCTGCACACTCAGCTGGTGATGAAGCGGCCGGGTCCCAGAAGCGACCGCTGCCCCCTACGCCCGGCCTGGCTGCAGCCTCCGCTCTCGGGTCACATCCAGCGTCAGCTCCAGGCAGCTGTCCCGAGCCAAGTCCGGGGGCAGGCGGGGGGGGGGGGGGGGGGGGGCAGCGGCATCCCCACGCCGGCCTGCGCCTCCTCCCGGCCTGGGACCCCTGAGGTCCAGGGATGCCCTTGAGGCTGGTTTTGCGCCTCTGTGATATGCAAGCGTCCGATGGATCCTGCCACTCTCGGATTTCAAAGGCCGGTGCGATCCCCAATCCAAAAAAGTAACGACGAATCGCTGAGCTTTTATTTTGCCAAGTGAGAAACTGCTTTAGAAATTACGGACTCCGTGTGTGTCACCAGCATTTCCTAAAACCAGAAAGTGGGACGGAGGCGGTGTCGGGACCCCAGGCCGCCAGCCGCCGCAGGGGCCGCCTCCGCCCTGCCCGGCAGCGCCCGGGCCCGTCCGTGCCGGCCTCGCCCAGGGCCCCGCGGGTCCCCAGCGCCCCAGCGCCCCGCGCTCGGACGCCAACCCCAGGCCTCGCCCCCGCTCGCCACTCCCAGGCCTCACCCCCGCACCCACCCGCAACCCGGGGCCGCAGGGTCCTGCTCTCCCCGCTCGCCCCGGCCCCCGGCAGGCCTCGCCCCGGGACCCCCGGCTCGCCGGGTGGCCGCTGTCCTCGGCCACTCCCCGGCCCGCGGCCCCGCGCCGCAACCCCGGCCCGGCCGCCCAAGGTCGGCGGAGAGGCCGCCAGGCGCGGGCACGGCCGCGCGGGGGCCGGGGCCGGGGTCGCGCGGCGG
The DNA here is from genome assembly GCF_964237555.1 of Oryctolagus cuniculus. Classification (NCBI taxonomy): domain Eukaryota; kingdom Metazoa; phylum Chordata; class Mammalia; order Lagomorpha; family Leporidae; genus Oryctolagus; species Oryctolagus cuniculus. The sequence goes on from NC_091447.1 coordinate 51,519,239, forward strand.
CCGGGGCGGGGCGAGCCGGGGGCGTCGCGGCGCGGGGCCGCCCGCCGCCCCCCGGGTCTGCGCGGCCCGCGGCACTCACCCCGGCGACGCCATGAGCGGGCCGCGCCGCCGCCGCCGCCTGCGCTGCTCCGCGGCCCGGCCGGGGAGGGGCCTCGCGCCCGCCCGCCCCGCGCCGCTCCCGGCGGCTCCGCGCGCCGCCCCGGGCCCCGCGCCCCGCGCTGCGGGCGGGCGGGCCGGCGGCCCGGGGCGGGGTGCGGGCGCGCCGAGCGGCCGCCCGGGTCGGGGCCGCCCGCCTGCCCCGGCGCCCGCAGCCGGAGCTCGCCCGGGACGCCGGCGCTGCGGGCCCAGAGCGAGCTGCGGGAGCTCCGGGCCGTTTGCAGTTAACTTCCGGCAGGAAAGCCGGTTCTGCCGGCGGGCGTGGGAGCGGGGCTGCCCTGGACGCGGCGCCCGTCGGCCCCCGCCACGCGTGCGTGAAGGCCCTGGCCGGGCTCCTGCGGCGGGATCCGGGCAGCCGCGCGCTGGGCCAGGTGAGCCCCCTGAATTCTTAGACATAAGGGCCCCGTGGCAGCTCTGCGGGTGGCATTTTTGCGTGGTCGTGGTCACAGTTTTATCGTCATCATCATTACTGTTGAGGATACCAGACAGCAGAGCGGCAGTTAAAAGGCTTAGCGTGGAGCAGGCTACCTGCGCTGGAGGCCTTGGCAGGACCCCGGTTGCCGTGTGCGGATTAAGTGAGGAGTAACCGGCTGCCCGGTGCCGTGCGCCCCTCCGGGGAGAACCGGCTGTGGCTCCGCAGGACTGCGGTGGTGCCGTGTGGTGTGGCTGTGCCCCGAGGGGACTCCCGGAGTGAGGGGGTCGGGAGAGCCGGTGACCCTGGGGTCTTGAGGATGACCCTGGAGGGAAGGAGGTCAGGTGACTTAAACAGGAGCGGGCACTTAGCAGAGCAGGTAAGCGCGGATCTCCCTTCTGGGTGCCTGGGTTCCATTCTCCAGGCTCCACTGCCTGATTCCGTTATTTTTTTGTTTGTTTGTTTGTTTGCCAGTGTAGACTCCGGAAGGCAGGAACGGGGCGGCTCAAATAACTGATTCCCTGCCACCCACCTGGGAGACCTGGCTACTGACTGGTCCGGGCCTGGCCCCTGGCCGCTGTGGGCACTGAAGGAGCGAGCTAGCAGGTACGAGAGCTCGCTCTCTGTCTCTGTCTCTGTCTCTGTCTCTGTCTCTGACTTTTATGGCGTTTAAAATAATAACACAGGATTTTGCTGACAAGGATGGGGCAGACCATAGGAACTCAATGTCTTTTTGGTGTTTTCCTGAGCAACCGTCAACAAATGCAAAAATACTAGATAGACATTTTGAGGCCTTACGTGTCAGCTAGAAAGGTTATGAGTACTAGTTTTGTCAAAAGAATTTCCATAAAATAAGTAAAACAAAAAAAATAAAATAATAACATAGATTCACTGAAACCACAGTCTCCTTCATTAATACGACTTGTAGCATTCCTCTGCATCTTGTCTAACTGATCCCTCTCATGGGACTTATATCTCACTTTATTCTAAGAAATGGGCGTTTGGTGCACACCCCTGTGAGACCTGAGCCTGGATCAAGGTGTAACTATTTTAAATTAGGCCTCCATCTTGTAACTTGGGCCTGACCAGGCCCTGAACCCAGAGCCAGAAGCTCCTAACAGTAAATAAATGAACTCCCCTTGTGATAAACTCTCCTAGCAACAGCCGATTAACAGATAACAGAGAAATACCTAGAGTTCCTGGTGTCCTCTCAGGGCAGATAAGATGATCGATAGCTACCTGAGACCCTGCAGTTCGGCACATACACCCCCGCAGCTCGGACCCAATGCTTCGGCCAATCAATTCAAAAGGCATCAGCCCCAAAGCCATCCAGCCACCTTTACTAGGTCCGTCCCGCCACTGGATGCACTGATCAATTCTAAGAGATGTCCTTTGAATTTCCCGCGGGATGAGATGATTTGCTAAATGGTACCATGATGTATAGAATGTCTCTGAAAACCCTATAAAAACCCTGTTAACTGAAGGGTCGGGGCTCTCGATTCAGGCCCGCCGCATCGGTGTTGATTTGGAGACCAGGCCCGGACCTGCAATAAAACTCTCATGTGCTTTACAGTGGTATCGGCTCCTTGGTGGTCTTTGGGGACGGCTGAACTGGGCATAACAACCCCGATCAGAGTGCCGGGATTTGGGTCGCAGCTCCCCTTCTGACCCGGCTTCCTGCTAGTGTACACCCTGGGCACAGCAGGCGACGGCCCCAGAGCTGGGGTGCGCCACCCTGTGCTGCCCACATAGCAGACCCAGACTGAGTTCCTGGCTCCTGGCTTGGCCTGGCCGAGCCCTAGCCATTGTGGGCATCAGGGAGTGAGCAAGTGGATGGAAGATCTCTGTCTCTCTACCTTTCAACTAGATTAAGAAAATAAATAAAAGTAAAAAGAATATGGGCACTAAACATCCTTATAGACAGAATGTCCTGTATACATCCATGACAATGTGCTTTGTTCTCAGATTTGAATTTCGAGGTCAGTAGAATGTGTTAATCCTGCTCAGATACAAACGTAATCTCTGTATGTTTGTGTTCATACCAAACATATACAACTACATACGGGGGACTTTAACAGTTCGTGGAAATATGCAATTGTAATACAAAAATAGGGGTTGAGCATTTGGTACAGAGGTTGCGATGAGCTCGAGACACGCGCATGCTTTGTCGGGATACCAGAGTTCAAGTCCCAGCTGCACTTTGATTCTGGTGTCTGGCTGTGCACAATCTGGGAGGCAGCGGGTTCAAGTGTGCGGTCTCTTCTGTCCACACGGGAGACCTAGATTGGGTTCTGGGCTCCTGGCTTCAGCCTGGCTCAGTGCTGCTGTCGTAGGTGTTTGGGGAATGAACCAGCAGATGAAAGATCTTCCTCTGTCTCTCTGACTCTCTGTCGTTTAAATAAAATGAAAATGAATTTTTTTAAAATAGATTTATTTATTCTATTTGAAGGTCAGAGTTGGAGAGAGAAGAGAGACAGAGAGATCTTCCATTCACTGGTTCACTTCCCAGATGACCACAATGGCCAGGGCTGGACCAGACCAAAGCCAGGAGCTTCATCCAGGTCTTCTGTCTGGATGCAGGGGCCCAAGGATTTGAGCATTTTCCGCTGCCTTCCCAGGCTCATTATCAGGGAGCTGGATCAGAAATGAGCAGCCAGGATGCACACCAGTGCCCACATGGGATGCCAGTGCTGCGGACAGCAGCCCAACCCACTGCATCACAGCGCCGGCCCCGATGCACTTTTTAAAAAGATGAAAACAGGAGCTGGCATCGTTAAGATACCCCTTGCAACACGGGCTTCCCATATCAGAGTGCCCATTCCAGTCCCAGCTATGTAGCTTCTGATCCAGCTTCCTGCTAATGTGCCTGGGAAGGCAGTGGGCCCTGCCACCCATGTGGGAGACCCGGATGGAGCTCCTGACTCCTGGCTTCAGCCTGGCCCAGCTGTGGCTGTTATGACCACTTGGGGGATCAACCAGCAAATGGAAAATCTCTTGATCTTTGTGTCACTCTGCCTTCCAAATAAACATAAATCTTTTTTTTTTTAACAGGCAGAGTGGACAGTTAGAGAGAGAGACAGAGAGAAAGGTCTTCCTTTGCCGTTGGTTCACCCTCCAATGGCCGCCGCGGCCGGCACACTGCGGCCGGTGCACCGCACTGATCCGATGGCAGGAGCCAGGTGCTTTTCCTGGTCTCCCATGGGGTGCAGGGCCCAAGCACTTGGGCCATCCTCCACTGCACTCCCTGGCCACAGCAGAGAGCTGGCCTGGAAGAGGGGCAACCGGGACAGAATCCGGCGCCCCAACCGGGACTAGAACCCGGTGTGCCGGCGCCGCAAGGTGGAGGATTAGCCTATTGAGCCGCGGTGCCGGCTAAATCTTTTTAAAATATTAAAATAACAGCATAAACTTTATTCCCAGCATAAGCTCCAGACACTTCTGTAAACAGTAAAACCAGCCATTTAATCCATTCAGAAAAAAAGGGAGGGCCCTGGGATTGTGACTGCAGTGCAGTCTTTTTCCCATTTTTAACTAAAGAAGACTGGGTGCCCCTGAAAGTTTTTTTTTTTCTTTTTAAGATTTATTTATTTATTTGAGAGGCAGAGTTATAGAGAAAGAACGAGAAAGAGAGAGAGAAATCTTCCATCCACTGCTCACTCTCCCACATGGGTGCAGGGGCCCAAGCACCTGGGGCCATATTTTGCTGCTTTCCCAGGCACACTAGCAGGGAGCTGGATCGGAAGTGGGGCAGCCGGGAATCCAGTGGGGGCCCATATGGGAAGCCCACGCTGCAGGCGGCGGCTTTACCCGCGATGCCACAGTGTCGGCCAGAAAGGTTTTTCTAAGTCTAGGAAACAAGAGGAAGTGAAAGGAGCCACATCAGGACTGGAAGAGGCCGACTTCCTACTGCAGCTGTCGTGAGGTTGCCCTGGGGGCGTGAGAGGATGCCCTGGAGTGGTGGTGGAGCAGGACCGTCTGCTGAAGCCGTCAGGGACTTTCCCCAAACACCTCCCACTAAGCAGATGCTACCACTCTGTCTAGAAACTCAAGCAACAAGCCTTGAGCGTCCCCAGGAAACACTGCCAGTCCTTTGCCCTCGACTGGTCTGCTTTTGCTGTGACTGGAACACAGCTGCCTCCTGGTATCCCTGGCTTTGATTGGGCTTTGTCTTTAGGATCACACGGGGGGAGCCGTGTCTCGTCTCTTGTTACAGTTCCTGGAGGAAATTTCAGGATCCGGATCCCACGTGATTAAAATTTCCATCGAAGGTGCCTCTCTTGTCTGCAGCTGCTATGGGCCCATCAAGCAGGGAGCTGGCTCAACTTTAATTTTTCTTTTGAAAACTCGTTTTGCTTTTTTATTATTTTCATTTTAATTGAAAGTCATACAAAGAGGGAGAGAGGGGTATTTTCCATCCACTGGTCTATTCCCCAACTGCTTAAAACAACCAGGCTGAGGCCAGAAACCCAAAAGTAAGTCCAGCTGCGCCATGTGGGCAGCAGGGAGCCCGTAACTTGAGCCATCATCTGCTGCCTCCAGAGTGCTCGTTGCAGGAGGCTGGGTCTTCAGCGTGGAGCCAGGGCCTGAACCAGGCGCGCCAGTACAGGACGCAGGCATCCCAAGCAGCTGCTGCTGCTGCTTTTAATATTTATTTATTTATTTATTTGAAAGTCAGAGTTAGAGGAGAGGCAGAGAGAGAGTTCTTCCATCCACTGGTTCACTCACCAGATTGCCACAACGGCCGGAGCCACGCCATTCCAAAGCCAGGAGCCAGGAGCTTCCTCCACTTCTCCCACGCGGGTGCAGGAGCCCAAAGACTTGGACCATCTTCTACTGCTTTCCTAGGCCACAGCAGAAAGCCAGGTAGGAAGTGGAGCGGCCAGGTCTCGAACTGGCACCCATATGGGATGCCGGCGCCTCAGGCCAGGGTGTTAACCCGCTGCACCACGGCGCTGGACCCCCAAGCAGCTTCTTAACTGCTGTGTGAAACTCCCATCCCCATGATGACCTCAGTGTTACACAGAAAGCCTCTGACAAAACTCAACTCTCATGATCAAAACATTCCACAGACGAGGGGTAGGAGAGAATTCACTCGGCACGGTAACCTTAACCGCAAGGGGCCCAGGACCACCACAGCAATCTTGAATTAGAACAAAGTGAAAAGACTTGGTTCTTCACTTTAAAATGTAATACAAAGCAACAGGAATGCAGGCGTAAGGATAAGCATACAGACCAGTGCACTACAACTGGTGAGTGAGAGGTGAAACCCGCAAGACAACAAGGCCACGTCCCCTCGATGGGGAAAACAACCTCTTCAACAGACCACTGCGAAACTCGGCCTCCCACGTGTGCGACGTGATTGGATTCCTGCCTCGCTTACAGTTAACTCAGAATGAGGCAGACACACCGAGTCATCCCAGAGGTCCTTCAAATAAAAAGGGAGGCAAGAAGGCCAGGGTCATGGTCCATCAGAAGGACCCGGACTGCTGCGTTGGACTTACGGACACAGAAAGGGGCCACAGCCAAGACTCACAGCTGGAATCGAGGGCTCCAGGAGGCACAGCCCTGTCGCACCCACTGTAGCCCCGTGAAGTCTGTGTGGCACTGCTTAGGAAGTTTCATTTTTATTTGAAAGGCAGAGAGAGCAAAGATCTTCCACCTGCTGGTTCACTCCTTAAATGTCCACAAGCCCTAGCTGCGCCAGGCCAAAGCCAGGACCCCGGAACTCCATCTGGGCCTCCCACCCCGGGTGGCAGGGACCCAAACCCGGAAGCCATCACCTGCTGCCTGCTGGGTGCGCACCAGCAGGAAGTGGACTCAGCAGAGCCGGGGCTGGGACCCAGGCACTCGGATAGGGATGCGTGTGTCCCTGCTGGTGTCTTAACCACTGCAGCGAACGCCTGGTTTGTGTTGTGCTTGCACTCTGTGGGGCTGGAAGGTGCTGAGTTCACGTGCTTCCAAGCCTCTCAGCTTGCGGGAGCTTGCCACAGCTGCAATAGAAGATCCTGAGAGTTTGCATGTCAGCAACAGAATAGAGTGGGGAGCGGGGCGGAACTATTCTGCGGGCCCTAATTTCCCGGGGATGTGCACAGTGAGAAGCCAGCTCAGCCACTTCCAAGCCACTTGTGCGCATTGCTTCCCAAATTCACATGCAGTGACAGTGACTTACAGTTAGCCATGCTGGGACTATCTACACCACAGAAACAGACAAATTCTACAAACCGGGCTTTTCAAGGTATTTATTACTTTTTACATATTCCTATTTTAATTTTTAAATTTTGGCTTGTTACATAAATAGTAGACACATTTACCAGGTACTATGCAATGTTTTAATACATGTATACGCTTAGTAATATTCAAATCAAAGCAAACCTATCTACTCAAACATTTTTCATTTCTTTATGGTAAAAATACTCAAAAATCCTTTCTTCTAGCTTTTTGTAGAAAAATACATAGAACAATTATTGTTGGCCGGCGCCGCGGCTCACTAGGCTAATCCTCCGCCTAGCAGCGCCGGCACACCGGGTTCTAGTCCCGGTTGGGGCGCCGGATTCTGTCCCAGTTGCCCCTCTTCCAGGCCAGCTCTCTGCTGTGGCCCTGGAGTGCAGTGGAGGATGGCCCAAGTCCTTGGGCCCTGCACCCCATGGGAGACCAGGAGAAGCACCTGGCTCCTGCCATCGGATCAGCGTGGTGCGCCCGCTGCAGCGCACCGGCCACGGCGGCCATTGGAGGGTGAACCAACAGCAAAGGAAGACCTTTCTCTCTGTCTCTCTCTCTCTCACTGTCCACTCTGCCTGTCAAAAAAAAAAAAAAAAAAGAGAGAGAGAGAGAACAATTATTGTTATCTATACTCACCCTACTGTGCAAAAGAACACTTATTTTAAAGGCTTATTTATTTATTTGAAAGGTGGTGTTACAGAAAGACAAAGAGAGGCAGAGAGAGAGAGAGAGAGAGATCTTCCACCATGGTTCACTCCCCAAATGGCCAGGAGTCATGGAGCTTTATCTGGGTCTCCCTCATGGGTGCAGGGGCCCAAGCACTTGGGCCGTCTTCCACTGCCTTCCCAGGTGCATTAGCAGGGAGCTGGGTTGGAAGTGGAGCAGCCGGGGCTTGAACCAGTGTCCACATAGGATGCAGGCATCCCAGGCGGCGGCTTAACCCACTGTGCCACATGCTGACCCCACAAAGAGCTGCTTTATTTTATTTTAGAGAGACAGGAAAATGTGTTGCAATTCCTGACGTAACCAAAGTATTATAGCCCTATGCTAACTTCCAAACTAAATTCTGGAAGGTGAGGAATAAGAATACTGAGTATATATTAAAAAAAAAAAAAAAAAAAGGCCGGCGCCACGGCTCACTAGGCTAATCCTCCACCTTGCGGCGCCGGCACCCCAGGTTCTAGTCCCGGTCGGGGCGCCGGATTCTGTCCCAGTTGCCCCTCTTCCAGGCCAGCTCTCTACTGTGGCCAGGGAGTGCAGTGGAGGATGGCCCAAGTGCTTGGGCCCTGCACCCCATGGGAGACCAGGAGAAGCACCTGGCTCCTGCCTTCGGATCAGCGCGGTGCGCTGGCCGCGGCGGCCATTGGAGGGTGAACCAACGGCAAAAGGAAGACCTTTCTCTCTGTCTCTCTCTCTCACTGTCCACTCTGCCTGTCAAAAAAAAAAAAATTAAAAAAAAAAAAACAGGAAAAAATAAACATGATGGGGTGGTACATTAAAAAGCACAAAATGGGGGCCGGTGCTGTGGCACAGCAGGTTAAAGCCCTGGTCTGAAGCACCAGCACCCCATATGAGTGCCAGTTCTAGGCCTGGCTGCTCCTCTTCTGATCCTGCTGTCTGCTACGGCCTAGGAAAGCAGTAGAAGGTGGCCCAAGTCCTTGTTCCCCTGTACCCGCGTGAGAGACCCAGAAGAAGCATCTGGCTCCTGGCTTTGGATTGGCACAGCTCTGGCCATTGCAGCCATCTGGGGAGTGAACCAATGGATGGAAGACCTCTCTCTGTCTCAGCCTCTCTCTGTAACTCTTTCAAATAAATAAAATAAATCTTAAAAAATGCACAGAATGCCGGCGCCGTGGCTCAATAGGCTAATCCTCCACCTTGCGGCGCCGGCACACCGGGTTCTAGTCCCGGTCAGGGCGCCGGATTCTGTCCCGGTTGCCCCTCTTCCAGGCCAGCTCTCTGCTATGGCCAGGGAGTGCAGTGGAGGATGGCCCAAGTCCTTGGGCCCTGCACCCCATGGGAGACCAGGAAAAAGCACCTGGATCCTGGCTCCTGCCATCGGATCAGCGCAGTGCGCCGGCTGCAGTGGCGGCCATTGGAGGGTGAACCAACGGCAAGGGAAGACCTTTCTCTCTCTGTCTCTCTCTCTCACTGTCCACTCTGCCTGTCAAAAAAAAAAAAAAAAAAAGGCACAGAATAAGGTGGTGGTTATAAATCAAAACATTGTAATTAGACAACATAAGTGTGCTAAATGTTTGAGTTACCAGACAAAAGTCGTGGGGCAAGTGCATTTCGTAGTAGCTAAGATGCCCACAGCCTAATAGCAGAGCACTGGGTTTGAGTCCAAGTGCTGCTCCTGATCCCCACGTCCTGCCAGTACACACCCTGGGAGGCGGCACGCGGTGGCCCAAGCTGCTGGGTCCCCACCACCTCCGTGGGAGGCCTGGATTGCACCGCCAGCTCCCAGCTTCAGGCCGGCCCAGCCCCCAAGCCACTGCGGACATTTAGGGGTCACACAGCAGATGGAAGCCTGCAGGTCTCTCCCTCCTTGCCTCTCAAATAAATAAAAAGAACACTTGTCCGTCCTTCTCATGACAGCCATCCTAGCAGTGGGAAGTAGCTTTGATCTGCATGTCTCCAATGACCAATGATGGTTTTTGAAATTAAAGATATACTCATGTATTTATTTGAAAGGCAGAGCAACAGAGAGAGGGGGAGAGACGGAGACAGATTCATTCTCCAAGTGGCCGCTGAAGCCAGGAGCCAGAAGCTTCATATGGGTCTCCCACATGGGTGGCAGGGGCCCAAGTACTGGGGCCATCTTCCCCTGCCATCTCAGGTACATGATCAGGAAACTGGATCAGAACCAGAACAGCCAGAACTTGAACAGGCATTTATATGGAATCCCACTTTGCAAGCTGGGGCTTAAACCACTACCAGAACCCCCACCCTGAGCAATCTTTTTTTTTTTTTTTTTAATGTGCTTTTTGGCTAGTCGTATCCCTTCTTTGAAGAACTATATTCTCAAATTTTTTGCCCAGTTTTTATTGAGGTTGTCTTTTTTTATTATTAAGTTGTGCCTGTTCCTGAGCAGGGGGGACTGGCTCCCTGGAACGGGGGGGGGGGTCTCCTCCCTCCCCGCCTATTCCCAAGGTAGGGGCACTCGGCTGCCCCGCCTCCTGGGAGCCCCTGCAGCGCCCAGCCGGGTGGCAGAGCCCAGTTGTCTTCAGGGACCCCAGGAGGTGGCCCCTGGCTCCTGGGACTGGGGGGGGACGGGACGGGGGGGGTGCAGGGGAAGGGAACTCCCCACCAGGAGAGCCAAAGACAGGGTTTGCCTTAGCCCAGGAGCCCCCCCAGCGCCCCCCTCTCCCCCCGGGCGGCCAGCTGCTTTCCCCCCTAGCCCTGCCCTGCGCTGCATGGTCCCCTACCCTGGGCAGCCAGGAAGGAATGCAAACGGGGGAGAATCATCCACGGACATTAAAAAAAATTAAAAAGACTGTAGGGCCCTCTCCCACCTCCGCTCACCCCCACTCCGCCACCCCCAAGCCCCTTTCCCTGAGGGGCCCGCCGCCCCCACCCCTGGCCCAGCGTGGAGTGCCAAGGCCCGCCCCGCCCCCTCCCCGGGCCTGGGAGTGAGATTGCACATGAACTACTGTAAAGGAGGAGGAGCGGCGTCGAGAAATGTGAACCGCTAGAGTATCCGTGATACGAGAATAAACTAAACGCCTTTGTAACAAAAAAAAAAAAAAAAAAAAAGTTGTGCCTGTTGTTTTTAGTCTGGATCCTACACCCTTGTTAGAAACCTAATTGTCAAATTCTCCTCCCATTCTCGGGCTTATCTTTTTTGCTTTTTGCTTTCTTGATGGTGCTGTCTGAAGTGCCAAAGTTTCACGTTTTAATGAGGTCAAATTGATCCACTTTTAGACTTTTTGTGCATTTTTGCAGTATTTTTGTACATGGAAAATTATTTGAAAGTAACAAAATTAAATATCACATGTATGCCTAATAGAGTTTAGAAAACTATGCACTAAACCACCCACAAGGAGTAGAAATACAATTTTTCATGTTCTACTCTGGACAAGTCTAGTGGTTTGTTTGTTTGTTTGTTTTCCTGGCTTAGTCCCATGATGCGACTTCTCTGTAGAGAATTCGCGGATTATAACACAAAAATGTAAGATCTTCCGCTCTCTAGGTAGGAGAGCCAGGCACACGCTGGGACACCGAGGTGCGGCGCTTAACCTGAGCCCCAGAGCGCTTGAGCTCATTTTGGAAGGTGCTTTTAGGGCATCCCAGATAAAGCGATACGGGTGGAAGCACTGGACGGCCAGCCGGGCTGGAGCTCAGCGCACACGCGCGGCCGCGGCCTCTCGTGGCGCTGAGTGGGTTTGGGGCTGGAGGCGGCGCGGCAGCTTCGCGGAGAGGGAGTTCATGAAGTGCGGAGGAGACTCCGGGAGCGAAAGGGAAGCCGGACCCGGCCGGGAAAGGATAGCGTCTGCGATCCACGGTGCGTGCCGACCGCGCGCACACGCGGGGATGCCCGCGGGACAAGCCCAGGCGACCCCTGCGGTCCAGCCTGACTCCCCTGGCGCCCCCTCCGCGGGGAGCTGCGGCGGCTCTCGCCTTCGCGTGTCAGGTTCGCTCTTACTCCATTTCCTGCCTGCGACCCAGGAGACGGATTCTACGCCCCAAATTGGGAAACCCCGACCCACACACCACGTGGGTCTTGGGAAGAGGGGCTGAGGCGGAATTAAGCGGGGGCCACGCGTGGCTTGCGGCTGCGGTTCCCAGCCCTGGCGGCGTATCACCACCGCCCGCTCTGCCGCTCCACCGCACGAGGCCGCGTCCGTGCGTGCGTGCGTGGCAGCAGGTGCAGCGCGCCGGACTACGACGTGACAGCAGGTGCAGCGCGCCGGACTACGACGTCCCGGCGGGGGCGCGCACAGAGCGGGAACCTGCAGCCCGCGGAGGCGCCCGCGGCGCACAGGGCAACACGCGGCGGGCGTCACCGTGTCCGGCCCCCTACGGGCCCTGGCCCAAGCCACAGGGCAGGGCGCGCGGGCGAACGCCCGCTGGGGCCCTCGGCCGCCGGGACACGCGGCGCCGGCGTCCGCCCCACAGTGCCTCGCGGCGCGCACGCGCAGGCGGCGGCTCCCAGCGTGCAGCGCGCGGCCGAGCCCGCAGCGGGCCGCCTCTGGCCGCCCCGCCGGGCCGCCGGGCCCCAGACGCGGGAGGATGGCGCTGAAGCGGATCCAGAAGGTAAGGGAGCCGCCCACCCACGCTCCGCCCTGGGCGTCCAGGTGTGGAGACGAAGGCGGGGCGTCGCCGCCGAGTGACTGGCGGCCGGCCCGCGAGCCAGGAACCGCCGCCGGCGCGGTGGGCGGGGGCCGTGGGCTTGGCCGCCGGCGCGGTGGGCGGACCCGCGTCCCGGGGGCGGGGCCACCGGCGCGGTGGGAGGGGCCGTGTCCCGGGGGCGGGGCCTGCCGCAGACGCCTTGCGGGGCGGCGGCAGGTGCAGCTCCGCGGTAGCTGGGTGCTCGTCCTAGAGTGTGAGGAGTGCGGGCGGAAGACAACGACGGTCTTTGCAGTTCGGCCGCGCTAGTGAGCTGTTAGCGCACCTGCCTCCAGGCTTGTCAACGATCGTATTTGGTGCCCGCCTTGTTCGCGTGGCGTCCGTGTCGCTGTTTGATAGCAGGGGTGGCCATCACCTTGCGCGTTAACTGCCCAGGAGTTCACGGCGGGTCATTGGTCGGAGTGGCAGGACGCGGGGTTGGTGGGCGGGACTTGGCCAGGCTGCGGTCCTGTTTAGGCCTTCCTGGCCTGCATGCACTCCCGTCTGTACGACTCCCGCCCAGGGCTCCGGTCCTTGTGTGATGCCCGTGGGGGCAGCCCGGGTAAGCTGTCGGCCTGGGTGCTTTGCGAACGCGCTATGTGTTAAGGTTTGTAGTGCCAGAGGGTGCAGCCTCACAGGGCGTTGTACAAGGTTTTCCTGGGGATGGAGCTGGGCCTCTGAGCCGGCCTGTCAGGGGAGCCTGCGGAAAAGCCCGGGGTGTGGACAGCTCTGAGCTGCAGGGGCTTTGGCCTGAACTGGCCTTTCTTGGCCCCACCTGTTCAGTCGCCGCTCAGCTGTCCCGGGAGTGCCTTCACACATGGACATGGCTGTGCCAGTCCCTGAGGCTCGATGGTGGAGGTGAGAGATGAGAACAGCGGGGAGGTGAGCACAGAGGGAGGTGAGCACAGAGGGAGGTGAGTGCAGAGGGAGGTGAGTGCAGAGGGAGGTGAGAGCTGCACGGAGGTGAGTGCAGCGGGGAGGTGAGCGCAGGGGGAGGTGAGCGCAGAGGGAGGTGAGTGCTGGGGGAGGTGAGCTCAGGGGGAGGTGAGCACAGGGGGGAGGTGAGCTCAGGGGGAGGTGAGGGCAGAGGGAGGTGAGCTCAGGGGGAGGTGAGGGCAGAGGGAGGTGAGCGCAGAGGGAGGTGAGGGCAGGGGGAGGTGAGCACAGGGGGAGGTGAGCACGGGGGGGGGGAGGTGAGTGCAGGGGGGAGGTGAGCGCAGAGGGAGGTGAGCGCAGGGGGAGGTGAGGGCAGCACGGAGGGGAGCGGCGTGATGGCAGAGTGCTGTGGGTGCAGAGCGGGGAGGTGAGTGGGGCAGAGCGGTTCATCGGGACACCGTGGCCCCATGTTTCGGAGGCGCCCTCTGCCCCCCTTCTGGGCCTCAGTGGTTCCCAGGCTCCCCTGCACGTCCAGGTCCAGTGAGGACAGGGGTTCAGGGGGGCTGTGCCCACTGAGAGCAGCCAGTGAGGGGCTGGAGGGGTGGGGGAGGCAGCCCTTGGGGGCAAAACACGCCGACCTGTCCTGTTAGCTGGCTCTGGCTTTAATACCCTCGTCATGGCCAAACACATTTGCAGGGAAGTGAGGGCAACAGCAGGTGGCCAGAGAGGTGAGGGCTAGTGGCGTGATGAGTGGACCAGACACATCCAGGGGATCAGCAGAGTGGGTTTTTAAAGATTTATTTATTTATTTGAAAGAGTTACAAAGAGACAGGAGAGGCAGAGAGAGAGGTCTTCCATCCGCTGGTTCACTCCCCAACTGGCCACAACAGCCGGAGCTGTGCTGATCAGGAGCCAGGAGCCAGGAGCTTCCTCCGGGTCTCCCACAGGGTGCAGGGGCCCAAGGACTTGGGCCATCTTCTACTGCTTTCCCAGGCCATAACAGAGAGCTGGATTGGAAGTGGAGCAGCCGGGACTGGAACTGGTGCCCATATGGGATGCCGGCACTGCAGGCGGTGACTTTACCCACTACACCACAGCGTTGGCCCCTGCAGGGTCTTTGTGGACGAGGCAGAGCTGGTCCCGTGGAAGGAGAAACACCACGGGCCAGGTGTGCCCTGGACGCGGGGATTGCCCTCCCCTGAGGTGTCCCTGCCACAGGAACGCTGTCCCACATGCCGCCCTCCGTGGGACCCGCAGTGTGCTGGACCGGGAAGGCTGGCATGCGAGGAAGCTTCCTCTTCCATGCAAACTCCGCTTGAGAGCCTGAGAGCCACTGTGCGGCTCCCGGCAGGGAGCACTGGGGGGGGGGGCGCAGGGGGGAGGTGAGCACAGCGGGAGGTGAGCGCAGAGGGAGGTGAGCGCAGAGGGAGGTGAGCACAGAGGGAGGTGAGCGCAGAGGGAGGCGAGGGCAGGGGGGAGGTGAGCACAGCAGGAGGTGAGGGCAGAGGGGAGGTGAGCACAGCAGGAGGTGAGGGCAGGGGGAGGTGAGCGCAGGGGGGAGGTGAGCACAGCGGGAGGCGAGGGCAGGGGGAGGTGAGCACAGAGGGAGGTGAGCACAGAGGGAGGTGAGCACAGCGGGAAGTGAGCACAGCGGGAGGTGAGGGCAGGGGGGAGGTGAGCACAGCAGGAGGTGAGGGCAGAGGGGAGGTGAGCACAGCGGGAGGTGAGGGCAGGGGGAGGTGAGCGCAGGGGGGAGGTGAGCACAGAGGGAGGTGAGCACAGCGGGAGGCGAGGGCAGGGGGAGGTGAGCACAGAGGGAGGTGAGCACAGAGGGAGGTGAGCACAGCGGGAAGTGAGCACAGCGGGAGGTGAGGGCAGGGGGGAGGTGAGCACAGTGGGAGGTGAGGGCAGAGGGGAGGTGAGCGCAGAGGGAGGTGAGCACAGCGGGAGGTGAGCACAGAGGGAGGTGAGCGCAGGGGGGAGGTGAGCGCAGAGGGAGGTGAGCGCAGAGGGAGGTGAGGGCAGAGGGGAGCTGAGCGCAGAGGGAGGTGAGCACAGGGGGGAGGTGAGCGCAGGGGGGAGGTGAGCGCAGAGGGAGGTGAGCACAGGGGGGAGGTGAGCGCAGGGGGGAGGTGAGCGCAGAGGGAGGTGAGCGCAGAGGGGAGGTGAGCGCAGAGGGAGGTGAGCGCAGAGGGAGGTGAGCACAGGGGGGAGGTGAGCACAGAGGGAGGTGAGCCAGTGTTGATGTCCCATAAGGGGGGTCTGGCTATGGTGCAGTTTCTGGCCCCTCCGGGCGTGGTGGGAAGCAGGTTAGCCTTGGGCTCCTGTGCCTGTGGTCTCCTCGTTCAGGACCCTGGGACTTTCAGACACCAGTGTTGGGAGGGGTGGGGGATTGAGATACAGAGCCTTGGGGCTGGTGCTGCGGCCTCCCACATGGGCGCCAGTTCATGTCCTGGCTCTTCTACTCCCGATCCAGCTCCCTGCTGTGGCCTGGGAAAGCAGTGGAAGATGGGCCAAGTGCTTGGGCCCCTGCACCCACATGGGAGACCAGGAAGAAGCTCCTGGCTTCCAATCAGCCTAGCTCTGGCTGTTGTGGCCATTTAGGGAGTAAACCAGTGGCTGGAAGAACTCTCTCTCTGTCTCTCCCTCTCTCTAATTCTGCCTCTCAAATAAATAAAATCTTTTTCTTAAGAAAAAAAATAAGCCAGCGCCACGGCTCAATAGGCTAATCCTCCGCCTGCGGCACCGGCACCCCGGGTTCTAGTCCCAGTTGGGGCGCCGGATTCTGTCCCGGTTGCCCCTCTTCCAGGCCAGCTCTCTGCTGTGGCCCAGGAGTGCAGTGGAGGATGGCCCAGGTGCTTGGGCCCTGCACCCCATGGGAGACCAGGAGAAGCACCTAGCTCCTGGCTTTGGATCAGCGCAGTGCGCCGGCCACAGCGCGCCTGCTGCAGCAGCCATTGGAGGGTGAACCAACGGCAAAGGAAGACCTTTCTCTCTGTCTCTCTCTCTCACTGTCCACTCTGCCTGTCAAAAAAAAAAAATTTTTTTTTAAATAAATAAGAAGAAATACGGAGCCTCATCCAGCGCTGACACCCCCAGCCCTTCTCCTGGGCCTGGCTCTCTGGGGCTCTTTCTGTCCTGGGTACTGGGAGGGGAGTGTCCCCCACCTGAGCAGCAGGGAGCTAGGCCTGGGGAAGCCAGCCCTGGCTGTGATGACCTCTACCCCTACCTGCCAGCCTGAAGCTCCATGACCTTGGTGCAGCTTCACCTCTTTCATGTCTGTTTTTCGAGCCAGGAGAGGGCCCTGTGAGCACCTTGTCTCCAGCCCCTCCCACCAAGAGACTCTGCGGGCAGGCGGGAGGCTGTGTGTGGCCCACCCCAGCCACGCCCCAGCCTGACCGCTGTGTCCTGTCCTAGGAACTGACCGACCTGCAGAGAGATCCTCCGGCCCAGTGCTCCGCGGGACCCGTGGGGGACGACCGTGAGTATCCTGGGTGGCCGCGGGCTGCGGGGCCTTGCACTTAAGAGGGCTGTGCTTGTCAGCTGAGCAGTGAGCTGTTTTCCTGCCATTTGTCCATTAACACGCTGCCCCAGCTGGGTGGTCAGCTTACTCCCAGAATGCAGCTGGCTCGCCCCAGCTCACCCCTCCCTTCACAGGGCCTGTCCCGGTCAGTGTCCCGTGGGCTGGGAAGTGCCTCTGCCTGCCAAGGGTGCAGGTGCAAGTGCCGTGGCTGGTGGCAGGAACTGGGGCCACTGCAGCCCCTGCGCCACAGAGGGGGTGGTTCCTGTTCTCTCTCCCACTTCCGCTTTCCCCAGGGGACACCGAGAAGCAGCCGCAGGCAGCTGCTCAGAGGTTAGAGAAGCAGCACCGCTGGCCCCTGTGCTCCTCACGGCCGGGCGCTGCCCAGGGCTGGGGCTGCCAGGTCTGAACTCGCCCCCACCCTGGCCTCCTGGGCTCGAGACACCGCGCTCTACCTGAGGCTTGGGGCAGCAGCCGTGGCAGACAGGCGGGCAGGGCAGGTGCTGCTACAGGAGGTGGCGCCCAGCACCCTTGCTCACAGTCGTCCACAGGTGCTAGCAACCCTGTGCCCGTCCGAGGTTCTGACACGCACCACGACACAGGCAGACGGACAGCTAAGAGACGCAAGCCGGAAACCACAGGGCAAATACTGCCGGCTTCCCACACGGAAGCCGAGTCGGGCAAGTCCCCAGAAAGTAGGTGAGAGTGCAGCAGAGGCTGGGGAGGGGGTGGGGCGGGGCTCCTGTCTGGGTGACGGCAGTCACACCGCACCGAGTGCTTGAATGGCGTATCTTACGTTCTATATATTTTACACAGGTCTGTTAAGAAAGAGAAAATTCACAGAGCTAGGGAAAAGGGGGGTCCTGGCCCCAGGTCGGCAGAGGCGCCCAGGCGGGTGGGCCCCGCAGGAGGCTCAGCCCGCTTTGAAGGATGCCCCTCCGTGGCTCCTGCGCCCACTCAGCTCCCACGGCCGCTCACCTCACCTGTCCAGTCCAAGTGACTCTGTAGGGAGAGCTGACGATGCAGCCTTAGCGCCTGGAGGCAGCTCCTCCACGCAGCTCCGCGCCCACCCGTGCCTGCACCACAGCAGCTCCACGCCCGCCCTGGCCTGCACCACAGCCCCGTGCCCGGTGAGGCTCTGTCCCCGCCCCGGGCACACAGCTCCCTCCCGGCATGCTCTCTGTGGGGCCGTCTTCTCTCACTGCTCGCAAGCCCTGCTCTGTCACTCAGGCGTCCAGGTGACCTGTTCACCAAGGTGCGCTCCTGTTACCTGGCGCTCCCACGGGCTCCTGTTCTGACACAGGGCGGCTGTCAAAGCCCTGTCACGGCCGTCGAGGACAGAAGTCGTCACTCAGGTGGCCTTAGTGCACAGGGGCCTTCTCTGCCGCCACGTTTCTCTGGGCCGGGAACTTCTGTTTAGTCCCAGCGCTGTGACCTGTGACCTCACCCCACGCCCCAGCGCCCTCCTGGTCCCGCTGTCACGGGTGGAGCTGGTCGGGTATTTGAATTGGTGATGGGAAGCCCAGGCCACAATAAGCCTGAAGCCTCGCGCCGATTCCACGCCCGTCCTGAGTCCAGTGAGAAGCATTTCCCCAGAGGCTGTGGACCCACTGCCCGGGACTCTCAGACGTGGGAGCCAGGGAGCGCACGGGAGCTGCTCTGGGCTGGGCAGAGCAGTGCCGACCCGAGACCCCGCGGAGGAGCGGGAGGTGTCATGCCCAGAAGGCTCTGACCCGTGGGGGAGCCCAGCCTGGCTGCTGCAGGGAGAGGTCTCCTCTCGCCTGGTCCCCGAGTCCGGGTGAGCCAGAGAGGACGCAGGCGGGGTGGCCCTGGGAGGCCCCATGGCCATGGGCAGTCAGATCCTGAGAGGGACTCCTGGGAGGGGGCTTCGAGTGAACCGAGTGAAGCCAGGGGAGGGAAGGGGTTGTCGAGCCGCGTGCAGAGTGGCTGAGGCTTCGGTGCCCTGCAGAGGGGCCGAGCGTCCTCAGACTCTGGGCGTGGCTCCGAGAGGCTTCTCCTGACAGCAGCGTCTGGCTGCCTGGGACCTCGGCCCCCACCAGCGGGGAGACTTAGGGTAGACGGGCCAGCGTGTGGCCTGTGGCGATGGCCTGGTCCATGGAGGGCCTGCACTCGGCGGTCAGCGCGAGTGGCCCTGCTTGTCGGTGTCAGCAGTTTGGCCTCACGGGCCGAAGGTGACGCAGGCTGTGCAGCTGGCCCCCCCATGCTCCTCTGCGTCGTTCCCTGTAGTGAGCCCGGGGTGAGCGCAGCCGCTGTCAGCTCGGGGAGGTCGAGTGAGTGACTGGTCCCACGGGTGGTTCAGGGAACCCCACTCCTGCCTGGCGTCGGAAGTGAGGGCGGGCCTGGCGGTAGAGCCCACTTGCCAGCTGGGCCTCACGTGCCGTCTCTCTTTTGTCTTGCAGTGTTCCACTGGCAGGCCACCATCATGGGCCCGGTACGTTGAGCTCCAGTTTGCGCCTCGTCCTTGTGCGTGGCGTGGCCACTGATCTCCCTGTGTCTCCTTGCAGACGGACAGTCCCTACCAAGGAGGGCTTTTCTTCCTGACCATCCACTTCCCTACGGACTACCCTTTCAAGCCCCCGAAGGTGAGCAGCGCAGCACCCAGTGAAGAGAGCTGAGAGCCGCGGCTCCCGGGACGCCAGACCTGGACTCGCAGAGCGAGAGGGGTCAGGGTGGGGAAGGGCTCCCGGGACGCCAGACCTGGACTCGCAGAACAAGAGGGGTCAGGGTGGGGAAGGGCTCCTGGGATGCCAGACCTGGACTCGCAGAGCGAGAGGGGTCAGGGTGGGGAAGGGCTCCTGGGATGCCAGACCTGGACTCGCAGAGCGAGAGGGGTCAGGGTGGGGAAGGGCTCCTGGGAAGTCGCGCTCCTGCGGCTGCCGCAGCTGCTGTGACACCTGGTCGTGCCTCCAGGCACCGGCTCCCCCTGCAGTGCCTTCCAGCCCAAGACCAGGCTGTCAGCTAAGACGATTTGCCCGGAACGCGCGTGTGGACAAATGCTGGGATACTTCGGCTCACCAGACTTGCTGTGGAGGGCGGGGCTTGCTGCTAGTGTCTAGTGGGTAAGAGCCAGGGGTGCTGCTCCGGGACAGCCCCCTCCCACAGCAGAGAACGTTCCAGCCCAGGAGTCAAGGGCCAAGGTGGAGACGCCTGGCCCGGGACTCTGCAGATGGGTTCTGTTTATTAAGGTGCCGCTCATGCGCACACCCCGTGGCATGGGGGAGCTGCAGAGACCAGCCCCCTGGACTGTGCCTGCTGGACCAGCTGCCCCGTGCACTGAGGCTCAGAGCCCTGTGGAGCAAACAGGGATGTCGTGCCTAGGAGCAGCACAGGCCGGAGCCCAGCAGCCTTTGTGTGCAAGTGGTCTGGGGTGGGAGGGGCCAGACTGCTGCAGCCCTGGAGTGGGTGTCAGCTGAGGGGCCGACCTGTGACTCCAGAGGAGGGTGGAGTGTGGGGCGGGAAGAGGAGGCCCCGGCTGCTGGGAGGTGGAACCCAGGTTCACGGCCCCTTTACTGCTCTTCCCTGTTTCTGGTTCAGCGGTGGTGCAGGCTTATTTGTGAGCTAGAGACCTAGCGGTGGGCACACGGAGGGCCGTCTGCTGTAGACCCAGCAGGGCCCAGCTGGCAGCCCCACAGGCTCCTCCGGGTCTTCCCTGTGTCCGCCAGTGCACGCCTTCGGTCTCATCTCCAAAATGCGGGAACTAAGGCTCGGAAAGGACGCATCGTTTCCTGAGGTGACGGGCCCGTCGCTGAGGGTGGACCCCCGGCACGCCGCCTTTAGAGCTGTGTTGTGGACTGATTTTAGCTTAGAAACAAGTTGCAGAAATAGTACAAGGGGCTTCCGTGAACCCCTCGCCCGCCTCCGCCGTTGCCAGCGCCCGCGTCACTGCCCTGCCCCGAGCCGAGAGCCTTGCAGCCGGCGTCCTCCGAGGGCCGCGGCGCCCGGCTCCTGGTGACCGGCGGTCACTGCCGCCGTCCGCGCTGGGGCCTCGGTTGCCCTGGTGGTGTTGAGGGGTGTGGCTCTGTCACGGCGTCAGGCCCTCACTTGGGGTTTCTGTGACGTTTTCTCGGGTCTGCGCATGGTCAGGGCGGTGCAGCCTGGGGCGGGAGGCCGCCGTGCAGCCCTTTCTCAGCTGGTCTCGAAGGCCCCGGTCAGTCTGACCTCGAGCCTCTGTTGTGTGGCCGGCGTCTGGCCCTGGTGCTCTGAATCATGTCGAATGTGCCCAGGGTCCCTGAGCCCTGGCAGGGGAGTGGCCGTGTGGCCAGGTAGAGCCAGGCGCTCTGTCTGCTGCTCCCGCAGCCCCCGCAGCCTCTGGCCCTGCCCTCCCCTGTGGGCTCTCCAGCTCAGCTCCCTCCAGCTTCCTCGGGCTCAGCGGACACGCGCCTGGTCCTCTTGGGCATCTCAGGACCCCTGATGGCCCAGGCAGCTGCTGCTAGGGGGCGGGGTTATTTTGACGAGGAGAAACGCGACCTGCGAGGTGAGATTCCACCAGAGAAAGCAGCGCTTCTGTCTCTGACACTGTCCTTGCACAGGGGCACGAGACAAGCTGGACTTGTGTGTGGCAGGCGTTTCCCTGCCACGGTGGTCGTCCTTGTGGACACAGTGAGGCAGATTCTTGTGTCGGAGGCCTTCTGGAAGCAGGCCCGGCCCAGGGACCCCATGGGCGTGGGCGCGTGCAGGGCAGGCGCGCACGGCCCCTCTGCCTGCGGTCTGAAGAAGACGCTCTCCGAAAATCACACGCGTGTGCAGCCTAAAGAACTGGCCGGGCACTCGGAAATTGTGCGTGACGGCACGGCAGGCGCCCGTCCTCCCACGTGGGGCAGTGTTGCCCGCTGCGGAGTGGACTCTGGTCCCGCTCGGGGACAGGCAGAGCTGCCCTGACAGCGTGGGGATGACCCACAAACCCCGCAGCAGCCCAGCCAGGGCTCACAGCCCCATACAGCACGGAGTCGGGGGGCAAGGAGGTTGTCTGAGAAAGTGCAGCTGCAGCTTCAAGCAGTCAGTAGGAGCATGCACGGTGAGCAGGGGTCAGGCAGGGGTCAGAGGTCACACAGGAGGGGGAGCTGGGGTGAGCAGGGGTCAGACAGGAGGGGGATGGGGGGTGAGTAGGGGTCAGGCAGGAGGGGGATGGGGGGGTGAGCAGGGGTCAGACAGGAGGGGGATGGGGGATGAGCAGGGGTCAGACAGGAGGGGGATGGGGTGAGCAGGGGTCAGACAGGAGGGGGATGGGGTGAGCAGGGGTCAGACAGGAGGGGGATGGGGTGAGCAGGGGTCAGACAGGAGGGGGATGGGGATGAGCAGGAGTCACACAGGAGGGGGATGGGGATGAGCAGGAGTCACACAGGAGGGGGATGGGAGTGAGCAGGAGTCAGACAGGAGGGGGATGGGAGTGAGCAGGAGTCAGACAGGAGGGGGATGTGGGGTGAGCAGGGGTCAGACAGGAGGGGGATGGGGTGAGCAGGGGTCAGACAGGAGGGGGATGGGAGTGAGCAGGAGTCAGACAGGAGGGGGATGGGGATGAGCAGGGGTCACACAGGAGGGGGATGGGGATGAGCAGGAGTCACACAGGAGGGGGATGGGGGTGAGCAGGAGTCAGACAGGAGGGGGATGGGGTGAGCAGGGGTCAGACAGGAGGGGGATGGGGTGAGCAGGGGTCAGACAGGAGGGGGATGGGGATGAGCAGGAGTCACACAGGAGGGGGATGGGAGTGAGCAGGAGTCAGACAGGAGGGGGATGGGGGATGAGCAGGGGTCAGACAGGAGGGGGATGGGGGTGAGCAGGGGTCACACAGGAGGGGGATGGGGGGTGAGCAGGAGTCAGGAGGGGGATGTGGGGTGAGCAGGGGTCACACAGGAGGGGGATGGGGGTGAGCAGGGGTCACACAGGAGGGGGATGGGGGTGAGCAGGGGTCAGACAGGAGGGGGATGGGAGTGAGCAGGAGTCAGACAGGAGGGGGATGGGGGTGAGCAGGGGTCACACAGGAGGGGGATGGGGGTGAGCAGGGGTCAGACAGGAGGGGGATGGGAGTGAGCAGGAGTCAGACAGGAGGGGGATGGGGGATGAGCAGGGGTCAGACAGGAGGGGGATGGGGATGAGCAGGAGTCACACAGGAGGGGGATGGGGGTGAGCAGGGGTCAGACAGGAGGGGGATGGGGTGAGCAGGGGTCAGACAGGAGGGGGATGGGAGTGAGCAGGAGTCAGACAGGAGGGGGATGGGGATGAGCAGGGGTCACACAGGAGGGGGATGGGGATGAGCAGGAGTCACACAGGAGGGGGATGGGGGTGAGCAGGAGTCAGACAGGAGGGGGATGGGGTGAGCAGGGGTCAGACAGGAGGGGGATGGGGTGAGCAGGGGTCAGACAGGAGGGGGATGGGGATGAGCAGGAGTCACACAGGAGGGGGATGGGAGTGAGCAGGAGTCAGACAGGAGGGGGATGGGGGATGAGCAGGGGTCAGACAGGAGGGGGATGGGGGTGAGCAGGGGTCACACAGGAGGGGGATGGGGGGTGAGCAGGAGTCAGGAGGGGGATGTGGGGTGAGCAGGGGTCACACAGGAGGGGGATGGGGGTGAGCAGGGGTCAGACAGGAGGGGGATGGGGGTGAGCAGGGGTCAGACAGGAGGGGGATGGGGGTGAGCAGGAGTCAGGAGGGGGATGGGGGTGAGCAGGGGTCAGACAGGAGGGGGATGGGGGTGAGCAGGGGTCAGACAGGAGGGGGATGGGGTGAGCAGGGGTCAGACAGGAGGGGGATGGGAGTGAGCAGGAGTCAGACAGGAGGGGGATGTGGGGTGAGCAGGGGTCAGACAGGAGGGGGATGGGGTGAGCAGGGGTCAGACAGGAGGGGGATGGGAGTGAGCAGGAGTCAGACAGGAGGGGGATGGGGATGAGCAGGGGTCACACAGGAGGGGGATGGGGATGAGCAGGAGTCACACAGGAGGGGGATGGGGTGAGCAGGGGTCAGACAGGAGGGGGATGGGGTGAGCAGGGGTCAGACAGGAGGGGGATGGGGGTGAGCAGGGGTCAGACAGGAGGGGGATGGGGGTGAGCAGGAGTCAGGAGGGGGATGTGGGGTGAGCAGGGGTCAGACAGGAGGGGGATGGGGGTGAGCAGGGGTCAGGCAGGAGGGGGATGGGGGGTGAGCAGGGGTCAGGCAGGAGGGGGATGGGGGGTGAGCAGGGGCCAGACAGGAGGGGGATGTGGGGTGAGCAGGGGTCTGGCAGGAGGGGGATGGGGGGTGAGCAGGGGCCAGACAGGAGGGGGATGGGGGGTGAGCAGAGGTTAGGCAGGAGGGGAATGGGGGGTGAGCAGGGGTCAGGGGTATGTGGGGTCTGGCAGGGGTCAGATGGGAGGGGGATGGGGGTGAGCAGGGGTCAGACAGGAGGGGGATGGGGGTGAGCAGGGGTCAGGCAGGAGGGGGATGGGGGTGAGCAGGGGTCAGGGGTAGGTGGGGTCAGGCAGGGGTCAGACAGAAGGAGGATGTGGGGTGAGCAGGGGTCAGGGGTATGTGGGGTCAGGCAGGGGTCAGACAGAAGGAGGATGTGGGGTGAGCAGGGGTCAGGGGCAGGTGGGGTCAGGCAGGGGTCAGACAGAAGGAGGATGTGGGGTGAGCAGGGGTCAGGGGTAGGTGGGGTCAGGCAGGGGTCAGACAGAAGGAAGATGTGGGGTGAGCAGGGGTCAGGGGTAGGTGGGGTCTGGCAGGGGTCAGACAGAAGGAAGATGTGGGGTAAACAGGGGTCAGGGGTATGTGGGGTCTGGCAGGGGTCAGATGGGAGGAGGAGGGGGTCAGATGGGGATGCGGGGTCAGGAGGGGGATGGGGGGTGAGCAGGGGTCAGACGGAGGGATGTGGGGTCAGATGGGAGGGGGAGGAGGTGAGAGGGGTCAGACAGGAGTGGGAGGGGGTGAGCAGGGGTCGGACGGGGAGATCGTGCAGTGGACAGTGGGCCCTGCCTCTGCAGCCCGGCTGTCTCTGCGTCTCTCGGGCACCATGGACACCGCCCAGGCACCTGTGAGTGCTGCTTCTCTGCCCTTGGGATCAGTGTCCCCTGCCCTGGCCGCGGTGCCTCTGGAGGCTGTAGTCTGTGAGCACGTGCCCCTCGCGGAGCTGTGGGCCTGCGCCGCAGCCCAGCCCCTGCGGGACCACCAGGGGGCACTGTGTCTTTGGCTGCTGTGCATCCTCACTATCTGAAACGTGCAAGGGCGTTTGAAGGCTGAGGCGACAAGGGGGTCTTCGACAGAGATAGGAACAGGAAGGCTGGGCTCCTTTGCGGGCAACATGTCGGACAGCAGCACAACCTCTGCCTAGACTGAAATTTGCAGTCTCACCAGGCTGACCAGAGTAAGCCACGCCGTTGGCAAGGGGCGGCGAGTGGGTTTTGTCTCTTGCCCTGTGGTGCCTCTGTCCCCTGCCGTAGCCCTGACTAGAGTTGTGTGTGGCCCTTTCCGCACCCTCCCTGTACTCCCAGGAGTGCTGCGCCTCCGGAGACCCAGTGTCGGTGTGAGCAGGGTGCAGGGGACTTCTGTGGTCACCCCTGCCAAGTCCCGTCAGGGTGCGGGGGCGGGGGGGGGGCAGGCACCTGCTTCCGTGCCGCTGCATCGTCCGGCTGTCGCTGTGGCGCTCTGACTGGGGTCCCTTATCTTTGCAGGTTGCTTTCACAACCAAAATCTATCACCCCAACATCAACAGCAATGGCAGCATCTGCCTCGACATCCTGCGGTCACAGTGGTCCCCGGCGCTGACCGTGTCCAAAGGTAGAGTGGCTCACAGCTGGCGTGTGTGTGTGTGTGTGTGTGTGCTGGCTGGGCAGACGAGCAGGCTCAGAGCAGTGGCTTTCCCTGACCACTCAGTGCCAGCCACCCCCGTGCCCACACGCCGGGCCCACCCAGCAGTTCTAGCAGTCGGTGCCATGAGGGGCTCCCAGTGTGGCCTGGTGTAGGCAGAATTGATTCTACTTGGACTTCCTGTCTAAAAATAAGAAAGCCAGATGTCACCTGGCCTTCGGTTCACCTCTCTGAGAAATCCAGTCTGAGGGAAGAGGTCCAAGGCCTGGCCCAGGGCCTCCACGTCAGCAGAGAAACCAGAGCAGCCAGGGCTGAGTGGGGCGAGCCCCGAATGCAGACAGCACCGTCCGTCCCGCGGAAGAAGTCGCCCCAAGAAACAAGCGGCAGGTGGAGGGGGCGTGCAGCGCTGCAGCCTCGGGCAGCCGACGAGGGCGGCGTCGGAAGGCGGTTGAGGCGGCAGCCGTGGGACTGCGGGACACAGCAGGTCCCTGCGGGGGCGGGCGGTGTCCACAGGGCTCACCCTTGTGAAGCAGTCCCCAAGCCCGCTGAGCAGCTGCTGCCGGTGCAGCCTGGGAGCAGGGTGCCGGGGAGGGGCCGCCCAGGCGTTCCAAGGCAGCTTCCCCTTGCTCTGACCCCCTGTTTCCTTCTCAGGCGCAGCGTGGCTGGGACCAGATGCCAGGGGGTGTGGTGTGGGGCAGACAAGAGTGGGAGCATTGGGCTGGGACCAGGAGGGCGCCATTGGGAAGGGGGGTGAGGACCGGCGGCACGAGGGGGGAGCCCCCCGGAGCAGTGTGCTGGGACACTGGGACGTGACAGCTGCCCTCCGTGTGGGCAAAGTGCCTTCTGTCACGGGCCCTGGGTGCCCCGCAGAGTCGTCCAGTGGGGCTGCTGAAGCCCCGGCAGCCACCCGTCACCCGCGCAGCCGGCCCGGGGCCTCCCAGACCCAGGCGCACCTGCAGCTGACGGACCCTTTCTTCTCTCCCCAGTTCTCTTGTCCATCTGCTCCTTGCTCTGCGACCCCAATCCCGATGACCCACTGGTGCCGGAGATAGCCCACACCTACAAGGCCGACAGAGAGAAGTACGCGTCCTCTCGGGTTGCCTTTGTGCTGCCGCTGCCCCGGGCAGCACCGGGCGCCACGCTGCGGCTCCCGGGGCGTGGGCTCCTGGCTCTCACTAACACATCCTCTGGCTCCAAGGGAGGAGACGAGCAGCCGGCTCCTCACCTCCTGCACAGCGCATCCGCTGCCGCTTCTACACGGTAGCCCGTTGCCGAGCTCTGGTCTCAGGGCCGGCGGTCAGTGGCCAGCCGAGAGTGCACGCAGAAGAAAACCTGGAGTAAATGCTGAAGTCTAGCGTAAGACAGCGGGGGGCTGCTCGGACACACCAGGTGAGGCCGAGCGGCAGGGCAGGCGGGAGACACTGCCGTGGCCAGCTGGCCGGCTGCGAGCCGAGTGTTGTGCTCTGTTTCACGGACCCTGAGACCGCCTGCTGTGTTTAACACTGACGGCCACGCGTGGAACTGTAGAAGTGCAGCGCCCTCGGCCAGGCACAGCCACAGCCACAGCCACAGCCACAGCCACAGCCACGTGTGCTGCGGAATGGGGCAGCTGTGGTGGGCGGAGCAGGCCGGGGGTCGGCGTTCATCTGAGTGCCGACGGCAGTGAGGAAGGGCAGTGTGGCTGGGGGCCCTGCCAGTGTGTCGCTGGGGAAGGGTGCTGGGTGCTGCACAGTGCTGGTTGAGTCCCATCGGCCCTGCCGGTCCAGCTTCCTGCTGGTGCACTCTGGAGGCAGGAGACGG
Source organism: Oryctolagus cuniculus (assembly GCF_964237555.1). NCBI lineage: Eukaryota > Metazoa > Chordata > Mammalia > Lagomorpha > Leporidae > Oryctolagus > Oryctolagus cuniculus. The sequence goes on from NC_091447.1 coordinate 51,546,346, forward strand.
GGGCTCCAGTGAAGGGCCACCGTCACCACAGTGGGGGACCTGAGTGGAGGGCTGGGCTCCTGGCTGTGGGCTGGCCCAGCTCTGGCTTCGCGAACATTTGGGGAATGAACCAGTGAATAAAATGTTTCTCTCCCGGGGCTGGTGTGGCGTAGCCGGTAAAACTGCCTGCGACTGCAGCTCCCATGTGGGCGCTGGTTCAGTCCCGAAGCTCCTTTCTGATCCAGCCCCCATTAATGGCCTAGGAAAGCAATGGAGGGTGGCCCAAATCCCACCCCCGTGGGAGACCTGGAAGAAACCCCCAGCCCTGGCTTCCACCTGGCCCAGCCCCAGTCGTTGTGGCCATTTGGAGAGTGAACCAGTGGATGGAAGACCTCTTCTCTCCCTCTGCAACTCTGCCTTTCAAATGAATAGGTAAATTTTAAGAGTATTTTCAGTGAGCTTTTAGTTCATCACTCCTCTTCTGTCTGAAGAGATGAGAATGTCGTTTTTCCAACTTGTATGTTTGAGACCTTTATAGATCTGATTTCCACTGAAGTTTCCTGATAAAATAATTTTCAATGACTAGATTTTAAATTGTACTTATTTAACATGTAACTTAATTAACTTATTTAACATTAGGACTTTTTAAAATATTTATTTGAAAGGCAGAATTACAGAGAGACAGAAGCAGATGGAAACATCTCGCTCCTTCATTCACAACAGCAGGGGCTGGGCCAGGCCAAAGCCAGCAGCCACGTGGGTGGCAGGGCCCCGGGCGTTTGAGCCATCATTTGCTGCCTCCCACAGTACACGTGGCGGGACGCTGAGACAGGACTTGAACCCAGACACGCCAGTGTGGGATGTGGGTGACCCAAGGGGCATATTCTTCTTCTTTTTTTTTTTTTAAGATTTATTTATTTATTTGAAAGAATTAGAGAGAGGGACATCCAGAGAGAGATGCTTCATCCGTGGCTCACTCCCAAATGGCTACAACAGCTAGGGCCGAGCCAGCCCGAAGCCAGGACCAGGAGCTCCAGCCAGGTCCCCCGTGTGGGTGGCAGGGGCCCAGACACGTGCACCATCAGCAGGCCATCAGCAGGGAGCTGGACTGGAAGTGGAGCAGCAGGACACGAACCAGCGCCCACGGGGAATGCTGGCACTGCAGGCGGCAGCTCTACCCCGTGAACCACAGTGCTGGCCCCCATCAAGTGACTTCCCTTGTTCTCTAACCGGAGTCTGCACAGATCTCACAGCAGTAATGACGCACGGTGCTCCCTGGTGCCAGGCCTGCCGCGCAGGTCTCGCGCGCGCACTCGCCTAGTCTTCCCCGCTACCACCCCGGGCAGACGTCCAGGGAGGCCAGGGCGCAGAGGCGGCCCCGCCCCAGCCGCCCACGCCTGTGCTGTGGGCTTGTGGAGTGGCTGCCTGGAGCTCTTCCCGGAGGGGCTGTGAATGTCTCCCCCTCTTCTCCCTGCGCGCACACTGTGACAGCGGAGAGCATGGGCGGCGCTCTGCTGCCTTAGGCGATCTTCCATAGCCAGTCTCTTCCGAGAACCACCAGGACTCAGAGGCAGCTGCCTGCCCGCAGCCCTGGCTGCTTAACCCAGCGCCCCCCGCACACTCCTGCTCTCCGCCCCACGCTGAGAGGAGGTGACCGTTCCAAGTGGGGTGTCACTCCCTCTGCTTTTTCTTCCAGGTACAACAGACTAGCAAGAGAGTGGACACAGAAATACGCTCTGTAAGTGTCTTGGACAAGGTCTTGTGGGAGATACTGCCCAGGAGAAGCTGGCCAGAGGGGTCTCTCGTGAGACTGTGCTGTGGGCTGGGCCACGGAGCGCGTCATGTGTTCTTCAAACGCTGGTCACCCGCCGGGTCCTGCTGCAGTGTGTCGGGGCGCGGTCAGCCATTGTGATGGTTTTGACAGTGTCAAGTGTTTTGGTGCCAAATCAGCAGGCTCCCTGGGTACACCAGAATCCGTCCAGCTGCCCCGCGCCTCTGCTTGTCTCTGGGGCTGGGCCCTGCACGTCTCCCTCACCCGGCCTCAGAGGACGTTGCTGCTCACGGTGGCACCACGTGGGCCTGCCTGACCCCTCACCACACCCTCTGCCTGTACAAGGCAGAGCAGGCTCCTCGCCCTGTCTGCACAGCCACAGCCGGGGAGTCTGCTCTCCTTCCGGAGGCCCAGGAGTGCGCAGCAGCGACCCCAGAAGTGGAGGCCTCGCCTGTGACTGCCAGGCTTCCTCCAGGCCCACCCAAGAAGCGGCAAGTGGAAGGTGCCAGGCTACACCCACGGGGGGACTTTTTAGAAGCAGGAACAAACTGATGCCACTGGAGAGATCCGGTTTATGCTTTTCTACGTAATGAGGCCCCCCCCCCCCGCCGCCGCTGCACACCTCCTCCCACCTGGAGCCTACTCGAAGTGCACGTGGAAGCCACTCAGACGGCCACACAGGAGGGGCGAGACCTTAATTGTCAATTAAAATGGAGCTCATAACTCTAAATGACGGCTGATGCGTCAGTCTCCTTTTCCCTTTCAGGCCGACCAGAAGGGACGGAAACCCCTGCAGGTTCCTCGGAACCTTGGTAGAGTAGTCCGGAGAGAGACCGACTCCCTCACCTGGCTTTCTGGCGCCAGGTTTGCCGTTGGAGCTGAGAACTTGGGCTGAGTTCAGCTCGGCAAAGGCAGGAAAGGCGTTTCTCTAACAATGCCTTCCGAGCGGGGGCACAGGTGAGGGGTTTCAAGGGTCTGAAGCCGAATTGTTGAGGCTGGGCCTGTTCCTCAGCTGGTTAGAAGGCTGGTCCGCTACTGCAGAGTGATGCGTGAGGAGCTGGCACTGGGTGGGGAGGGGAACTCGGCGGCAGCAGAACGGCCAGGCGGGGCCTCTGCAGGTGCTCGGAGGACATCCACGGGCCTGGCGCGTGGGGCCGGCTGTGGAGATCCAGAAACTGCCCAGTGTCGCTGTGAGGCGACCACTGAGGCTCCTCCCACAGCCGCTCCTTAGCCAACAAGAAGCATCGGTCTGCTCTGCGTTGCTTCTGAGGGTCCCGTTGGCCTCCTGGTACTGGGCTGTGTTCTTTTCCGGGGGTGTGGACTCCTCTGATTTCTCTCTTTGCTATCCTTTAGTGTTTGCTTTAACGGAACAATAACTAAATAGATGGGGTGGCATTGTCTGGGAAGGCTGCCCCATGGCTCTGCAGAACCAGTGCCACGTGGTGGCCGTCACCACACCCCTCAGCCCAGCTCCGTAAAGTGCTTAGCACAGTGACCTGGAGTGCGGAAGGAGAGGGGAGCTGACGGACATGCGAGAGGTCAGAGGGGAAATCCCGACCCAATCGGGAGGCCCTGAGTCTCAAGCAGAAATGCGCATGACTCCCAAGAAACTGATGGATTTTCTGGGTCCAGACACTTCCCCAAGCCTGTCCCCTCTGCCGGATAGGCCGTAAAGCAATCCTGGAGGCCAGGGCCAGCTTTCCCTCGCCCATTGCAAGCCTGTGGTGAGCTTTGGACCTGCAGCCTCCTCGGGCAGCCTTGTCCCCAGCAAGTCCCCTGTCGCTCCCCACACGCCTTCCAGGGCTCAGGTCAGCCAGAGAACGGCTCCTTCGTTCAGACGCCTGTTCCAAGGTGCACCAGGCGCTGGAGGCTCCCGCAGCACCGATGCCTGCAGACCCCGTGTTCCCAAGGTCAGCAGCTGGGCGGCAGATCCGGAAAGCCCCCGTGGGGTCCACCTTTTCTTGCTCTGTGGCCCAGAGATTAAGGAGTCGTGTTATCTTAAGCGGTTGATCCATGGTGAACAAATAACGGCCTGTTAGCTCTCTCTCCCAGAAGTTCCTGGGTTTGCTGAACGGAGCTGTTTGGTCTCTGCCAGGCTCCAGAAACGACAGGGCCTCAGACAAGGGACTAAAACGCCAGCGGCAGATGTCCACCAGGCCTGGGAGCTCACGGCCAAGCAGAGGTCAAGAGTGGCCAGATCTCTGAACTGAGCCAAGTCTCTGGCAATGAGTGTTCACAGGACTGGTACAGGATTCCCGGGCTGGGGGCTGCCCTGCGCGGTCCCCAGAGGGGCCGAGACAGCCTGGAGCCTCCGTGCCTCCACTCCTCACGGCTGGCTGGGCAGCAGCGACTGGAGCGCCTCCCGAGCAGTCCTGGGCTGCCAGCACCCCGTCCCGCGCAGCCATGCAGAGGCCGGCTCCTCGCCTGTGCCGGTGAGAGGAGAGGGACGTGCTGTTCCCTCTTGGAAGCCAGCTCCTGGCTCTCATCCCCACCACCTGCTTTCCCTGTCGACAGACTGCATTTAAAACAAAACCAGAGCTAGCGCGCGGCTGCAAAGCTGCCTCCTTCCTTCCCAGCCCCCACCTCATAAACAGCAGTGAGGGGCACAGGGTGGAGGTGGTCCGCTCACGGCTGCTCACCTCCTCTGGAGCCCACCGAGGAGTTCCCTGCACCCCGAATGAAACCCACAGCCCTCCTGCCCTCCTCTGTACCCCATCCTGAAACCCAGCCCCCAGCTGGCTTCCTCCCAGAGCTTCCTGTGGCTCCGCCCCCTCAGTCTGCACCAGGGCTCCTCCCAGGGAGGCCTTCCCTGGCCCGTCCAGCTGAGATGGCCCCCACGTGCCTACACAGGGACTGGGATCCCACCTGGGACCCTGCCTCTCCCTACTGGTAGGAATGAGCCCGGTCACCACACGGAGCCGGTCCAACTGCAGAACAGAGGCCTGCACAGCCGACGGAACGCCGCGCCCGGCAGGGCTGCCCGGTGGGCATCGGGGGCAAACACAGGAGCAGGGGCAGGTGGGAGGGCTGCGTGGGTTCTCCCTAGGTTGACGGAAATGGCAAAAGTGCCCCCGAGAGCCGAGGCGTCCGTGTGGATAAACTGCCGGCTGGAAGGTGCTGACGGGGAGCACCCCCAGAGGAAGGCCACGCGGGCCCCGGGAGGCTGAGGCGGAACTGGCCCAGAACGAGGAGGGACTGGTCTGAGGGCAGAAGCGCTGGTACTGAAGCTTCCAGGAAAAAAGGAGCTGGGGAAGCTGAGCGGCCAGACACGGGGGCCGCGGCGTGGGACGGGGCCCGGGGTCCCGCCGGGGGGAGGTGACGCCTTCCGGGCAGGCGTGGCCGGCGGGGAAGCAGGGCCGGCTCCTGGTCGGAGGACGGCTCGGCCTCTCGCTCCCGCCCACCGGCCCGCACCACGCGCCGCCGGGATTCAACGTGGGGGCTCCCCCAATGACGCAACCCTCTCCACACCATTGACGTAACGACACCGGGCACAACTCTCCGGAGACCCTGGGGTCCGTGGGCCTTCATTTTACGGAGGCGGAGGAGGCTGGGAGGGAAGCCGGGAGCTGCCCTCGGCGCGCAGAGACCCCCAGACGTGGGGAGACGCCCAGGGCCGACTCTCGCCGACCACACTAGAGAAGGCGCAGGGGAGCGCGAGGGCGGTGCGGTCAGCACCTGCCAGTCACTCGCGCCCTCGCGTGCACGCTTCGTCCACACGGCAGCTCTCTCTCGAGGTCCACACCGGCTCCGGCCACCCGCGGACCCGCGCGTCCACTGCGGCCGGGACGTGCTCTGCGGGAGCAGCAGCTCCCTGCCCCGCTCTCCCCGGCCACCCGAGTCCGCCAGGCCTCCACGCCCGGCCCGCCTTCCCGGCGCCGAGTCCCGCCCCGCTTCCGCTTCCGGCCGGCGGGGCGGGGCTTCCGGCCGGCGGGGCGGGGCTTCCGGCTGGCGGAGGCCGGGCTTCGGGCAGTCCGGGGAGGCCGGGCCGGCGGCGGCGGCGGCGGCGGCGGTGGTGGCGGTGCGGGGACCGCGGGCGGGACATGGCGGCGAACCTGAGCCGGAACGGGCCTGCGCTGCAGGAGGCCTACGTGCGGGTGGTCACGGAGAAGTCTCCGACCGACTGGTGGGCGACGAGGCGGGCCGGGCGGGTCGGTCTGAGGCGGGAGCGGGCGCCGTCGGGGGAGTCGGGGCGCAGCTGCACTGGCTCGGCCCGGGCTCCGGTGCTGGGTTCTCGGCTTGGCCGTGCCTGCCGGGCTGCCGGGCTCTTCCCGGCCCGGAACTGCCCTGGGGAAGGGGTCGCCCGCAGCCTTCCGTGGGAAGGCGGAAGCCACGCCCGGGCTCCCGCCCCGCTGCCTCTGGGGTCTGGCGGCCGGCGAGGTCGGGCTCGGGGCCTGGCGCTCCAGGAACGTGCGTCTCCGAGCCTGAGCCCTGTGCAGATGAGTCGAGGTGGGCTCCGGGGGCTGGCGGTCGGCGCCTGCCCCGGGCGAGGCCGCACGGCCCGGGAGCCCGGGTCTGATGCCTGAGACCTGCCCCGTTGTGAGCGCTGGGTGGACGCCGTCCACTCGGGAGACATCGCACCGGCCTCCTCTGCTGGCTCGTCCCGCAGGAAATTCCCCCGCGAGTCTGGGTTTTTCGTAGGCGAGCGTGTGGATGTCGCCTCCAGCCCCGCCTCGCGCCTGTGCTCCTCGGGGCGCTCTCGGACCCCCGCCCGTGGCCTCAGACCCGCTGGAAGGGTCTGCGCTTGGAGCCCCTGCTTTGGTTCCCAGAAGGATCCTTGCCCGGGGCTGGGTTGGCTCTTGGTCGCCTGTTTAACCCGCACTGACTCCCTGGGCGGTCCCCGTTGATCTCCGACCCCCGCCCTCCCGGGAAGCGTCTGCTGTGTGTGTGTGTGTGTGTGTGTGTGTGTGTGAGTGTGAGAGATGCCCTGCACGGGTGTGTGTGTGTGTGTGTGAGACGCCCTGCACGGGGTGTGTGTGTGTGTGTATGTGTGTGTGAGACGCCCTGCACGGGGTGTGTGTGTGTGTGTGTGTGAGACGCCCTGCACCGGGTGTGTGTGTGTGTGTGTGTGTGTGTGAGACACCCTGCACCGGGTGTGTGTGTGTGTGTGTGTGTGAGATGCCCTGCACCGGGTGTGTGTGTGTGTGAGAGAGAGAGAGACGCCCTGCACGGGGTGTGTGTGTGTGTGTGTGTGTGAGAGAGAGAGAGAGAGAGACGCCCTGCACAGGGTGTGTGTGTGTGTGTGTGTGTGTGAGAGAGACGCCCTGCACAGGGTGTGTGTGTGTGTATTGAGTGTGAGAGACGCCCAGCAGCTCAGCCGGCTGCTCTCACCTGGGCCTTCTTACCAGCGCTGTCTCCTGCCCCCCGGGTCTGGCACTGACCCCCGCCCACTGCGCCGTCCCCCCCCCCCCGAGGGTGCTGAGCCTGCACTGTGGCATGAGCCCCTGGCCCGCCACCCTGTCGCGGCCCTGTGCGGCCCGTGCCCGCCTGCTAGCTGAGAGCACCGTGAGCGTGTCACTTCCCTAGCGCTAGCTTGGCAGTGGCTTCCTGTTGCACGCGGAGCGAGGCCCGCGCCGCCCCCCGGCTGCCCTGAGTGGCCCAGTTCCTGCGCCCGTCACGCTCCCACGACGTGGCCGCACCTGCTCGCCGCTGCCCTTCCTCAAACTGTCAGGCCGGTTCCTCTTCCGCGCCCTCGCTTTGCCGTCCCCTCAGCCTGCCGCCAGCCCCTCCTTGTCCTCCGGTCTCTGCCCCTCCCCAGGCTCAGGTCTCTGCTCCACGGAGGTGGCTCCCGCTCCCTGGCTGGCTTTAGGCACAAAGGGGCCCTGGGCTGGGAAGCTCTGCGTTTTCTTGCCACCTTTAAGTCTCCTAGGAGGGGTGGGGCGGCCCTGCCTCTACCCTCGGCCTGGTGCCTGGTTGCTGTGCACGGTGGGTGCCCTGACGAACGGCGGACTGGGAGTCACACAGAAAGTGACCCAGAGGCTCCGCGGAGGGGGGTGCTGTCCAGCAGGCAGCACTGGGCTGGGCAGCGTGGCGTAGGGAACAGCCGCGGGTCTGTCTCCTGCCCCCTGCCCCAGATCTTGGAGTGGTTGGCTCTCCCCTGGCTTGCTTGTCGCCTGTCCCTGCGTCACTCCCTGCCGGTGCCTTTCAGGTTCGGGAATGGGTGCATGTCTTGTCTTTTCACACCTGTGTATCTCACAGCCAGCTGAGCGTCCTGCCTGTGAGTGTGTGGGAGTCAGAGACCCCAGCGTATGTTGTCCTCGGAGCCGAGCTGTGCCCCCTGTCTGCATGGCTCTGTCCCTTGGCACGCCCCATGCACGTCAGCTGAGAGGGCTGGCTGCACTGTGGCCTGCTGAAAACCTGCCTGGCAGGCCGCAGCGGGGTGGGCAGGGCCCGTGCCTGCCAGGGCTGCTCCGGGAGGCCAGGCTGCTCTGGGTGGAGCAGGAGGGTGCGGTGTGGTGAGGTTGGACAGAGCCCGCGTGTGTTTTTTTCAGGGCGCTCTTCACCTATGAAGGCAACAGCAATGACATCCGTGTGGCTGGCACAGGCGGTGAGTGTGGCCTCCAGCGGCTCCCTGGGGGAGGTGTGCAAAGGGGAGATGGCTGTGGCCGGCCCAGTCCACCCTGACTGCACCTCGGGCACCACAGCGGGAAGAAGGGGACCGGGCACACGGACGTCCCTGCACTGAGGGCGGGGAGCAGGCCCCTTCCTGCTTCCTGTAGACCCTCCCCCACGGCAGCTCTGTTGAGAGTTCCCTGACCTTCTGCCTGCCCGACGTGGGCTAGCACCAGGCGGGACCAGGGGCCAAAGCCCCCAGCACCTCAGTCCACTGCGTGAGCGGGCCCAGTGCCCTCTGGCCACTCTGGGCAGCCTGGGGTTTCAGATGTGAGTGAGTGGCAATATTCCCCTGTGGGCTCCTTTACCTGGGGCCCGGGGCGGCGTGGTTCTCTGGGTCTCTAGGGAAGAGCCCGGGGAGCCACCTGCTCTCCAGCTCACAGGCAGCCTGTGTCCAGGGCGCCAGCCCCATAGCTGGTGGGGTGGAGGCCACAGCCCTCCTCCACCTGTGTCCTGGCCCAGCTGTGGGCAGGCGCGCCAGGAGTGGCAGCATCGCTGCCGGGGGGCCCAGTCTCTGCAGGAGACTCTGGCCACGCCGGGTGGGGATGGAGGGGCACGCACGGCAGCCCCGGCTGGTCCCCTGCACCCCCGGCACGCTCACCCGAGCGGTTCATGGAGTGTCAGGAGCGCGTGCTGCACTTGGCCACGTGCGCGGTGTGGAGAGGGGGCCCACTCCTCTTACACGCAGGTCTCCTGGGTGGGTCCCCTTTGCAGAAGGCCTGCTGCTGAGTGCTAGTGTCTGCCGGACGTGGACAGGCTGTGCTGTCCGAGCAGGTTGCCCGCCTCGTGTTCCTGCGGCTCCTGGAGCTGCCGTACCTGCTCCTCCTCACAGCCTGGGGCGTTCTGGAGCCGGGGCTCAGTACTGGGGAGAATGGTTTAGGTCCCTGCCCTCCAGCCCCTTCCTCGGAGTCTCTGAGGCCCTGGGGTCTGGCAGTCACATGGGTGACCCCGCAGCCCTGCTCTCCTGGGCTCTCCGTGGGGGTCCAGCACCAGTGACCGTGACGAGGAGCGCCTCCATCGGGGAGTCTGCTGCCGGTCTGCAGTATTTCCGGAATTACTGTGGGCCTAGAGGCGTGGTCTGTAACCGAGGGTGGGCGAGAAGTCACTGCAGGTGCTCGGCAGAGACCCGGCCGCCCCCGCCCCACCCAGCTCTCCCTGTCCGTCAGCCTGGGGGCCGTAGGAGTGGGAAGCCCTGGTGCAGAGGCGGGGCTCCCTGCGCTGGGCAGGCGGGGCGGACGGGGGCTAACGGTCCTGTGGCCTGCAGAGGGCGGCCTGGAGGAGCTTGTGGAGGAGTTCAACAGCGGGAAGGTGATGTACGCCTTCTGCCGAGTCAAGGACCCCAACTCCGGCCTGCCCAAGTTCGTCCTCATCAACTGGGTACGTGCGGTCAGAAAGCCCGGCTCCTCTGCTGCGCCGCCCTCGGGCGCATGGTGCCGCGGGGCGCGGCCTGGGGCAGCGGGACAGCCGGCCGTCCGCTCCGGTTCCTGCACGCAGAGCCCAGGCAGCGGGCCAACAGTCACGGAGCCCTCGCTGTCCCTTCAGGGTGGCCACTGTGGGCACGGAGGGCCAGGGCGTGCGCGGGAGCCTGGGGGCACAGACAGGTCAACAGTCACGGAGCCCTCGCCGTCCCTTCAGGGTGGCCGCTGTGGGCGCGGAGGGCCAGGGCGTGCGCGGGAGCCTGGGGGCACAGACAGGCCAACAGTCACGGAGCCCTCGCTGTCCCCTCGGGGTGGGCGCAGAGGGCCAGGGCGTGCACGGGAGCCTGGGGGCATAGACAGGTCAACAGTCACGGAGCCCTTGCTGTCCCCTCGGGGTGGGCGCTGTGGGCGCGGAGGGCCAGGGCGTGCGCAGGAGCCTGGGGGCACAGGCAGGCCAACAGTCACGGAGCCCTCGCTGTCCCCTCGGGGTGGCCGCTGTGGGCGCGGAGGGCCAGGGCGTGCGCGGGAGCCTGGGGGCACAGGCAGGCTCCTGCAGAGCAGAGTGCCCTGGTGGGGACAGGAGCAAACCCTGCGGTGGGGGCAGAGACGTCTCATCTGTGAGACGTGTTCCAGAGACTGGCTCCTGCTTCAGGGTTGCGATGTTCTCTTTGCTGGGACACGGGAGCTGCTGGGCCCCGGGGGCGAGGGCTTTGGGGTACCCTGGTCATGCCGGGCGTGCTTGTGTTACAGACAGGCGAGGGCGTGAACGACGTGCGGAAGGGAGTGTGCGCCAACCACGTCAGCACCATGGCCAACTTCCTGAAGGTGAGGGCCGTGCCCGGCCGGCTGCTCTGTAGCAGGCCTCCCAGGGGGCGCCCCCAGGCCCCTGGGCGCCTGCACTACGGCCATTCCTCTGGCCATGGGCCGCGACCAGACGGTTCTCCCCGGCAGTGAGTGCACGCGTGCTTACATTTCAAAGCGTTTGCGTCAGTGGCCGTGGCTCCTTGGCAGGTGACTGTGTGTGCCTTTGTTGCTGGCAAGGAGACATGGGGGCTTTGATTCTGGCTCTGCCAACACTTGAGAGTTGCCGTTCCCACGCGGGAGCTGAGAGGACGCCGGGCTGCTGGTCTAGAGCAGCAGTGACTGACGCACAGGCCCGGCTTCTCGGGGGAAGCAGGCTCGCTTTGTCTCCAGATGGCGTCACAGCTGGCTGCCGCTGACGGAAGGCGGGCCTTGCGTGCCTGGGCAGCCACTGAGCAACAGCAGGGACTGTCCCGCGTCCACACAGCGGGACAGGTGCCCAGGGTTTGAGCCTCCAGGGGAGCACATGCCTTAGTTCCCAGCGGCCAGATGGGCCCCTCCGTCCACGTGCAGCAGTGGCCTGTAGGAGCTGGGCCCGCCCTCGCCTCCGCGTACGGCGCCTGTCGCTCAAGTGCTGCTTCCTCCCAGGGTGCCCACGTGACCATCAACGCGCGGGCCGAGGAGGACGTGGAGCCCGAGTGCATCATGCAGAAGGTGGCCAAGGCCTCGGGGGCCAACTACAGCTTCCACAAGGAAAGTGGCCGCTTCCAGGACGCGGGGCCCCAGGCCCCGGTGGTGAGTGCTGCCCCCAGCCCGGACCCTTTATTGGGGGGGGGGTCCCGGTGGCCAGGCCTCGCTTGGCTTCTGTGGATGGAAACTCCGAAGCCCTGCTGGGCACTGACCCTGCCTGCCGTGGGCCTGCAGCCCTGGAGCCGGCTCTGGGGGGTCAAGGTGGAAGCTCTGACAGACAGACCCCCTCGGGCCACAGTGCCCTACCCCACGTGGCTCCTGGTAGCAGCCACCACGGAGAAACTTCCTGTGGTGTCAGGACAAAGTCCAAAACCAGAGTGGACACTTGTGAGTGGTGGGGAGACTCCTGGACCTTAGCCCTGTGACAGGCAGAGCTGACAGCCAGAGCCACGTCCTCAGCCCTGGGATCTGTGCTGGCCCCTGCGCACTGCCGGGCCGGTCACTCGCGGGGCAGAGCAGCCGCCCAGGTCCCTGGGGGCTGCAGGGGCGCTGTGGGGCAGGCAGCTTGCTGGGCCTCTTTCCGGCCATCTTGGTGTTTGGGCCTAGTGGTGCTGGCTGTCCTCTCTCCGGCCTGGTGGGCCTACTCCGAGGCCCAGGTCCCAGCGCACTCCCTGCCCCCCAGGGCTCCGTGTACCAGAAGACCAACGCCGTGTCTGAGATCAAGAGGGTTGGCAAGGACAGCTTCTGGGCCCAAGCCGAGGTGAGTGCTGCTGCCGTGTCTCGGTTCCCCTCGGGGAAGCACCGCTGACAGGTGGTCAGACTGAGGGCCTGCTGGAGACGGGCCCTGGCACACCCTCCTGCCTCCGCGGGGCCGGCCCGAGCAGGGCTGAGCAGGCGGGCCTCCCTGCAGAAGGAGGAGGAGAGCCGGCGGCTGGAGGAGAAGCGGCGGGCCGAGGAGGAGCGCCAGCGGCTGGAGCAGGAGCGCAGGGAGCGGGAGCTGCGGGAAGCCGCCCGCCGGGAGCAGTACTATCAGGAGCAGCAGCAGGCCACCAGCACCCCCAGGTGAGCCCCGCCCTCACCCCTCCCCGTCCCCGAGGGGGGCCGAGGTCGCCCTGCGCCGCGCCTCAGCTCCCCGCACTGGCTCTTCCCGGCAGGACAACTGAGCAGCAGCAGGAAGTGGTCTCAAGGAGCAGAGAGGAGTGGGTGAGCCTGGACGCCCCCGCAGAGGGCCCGGGAGCTCCCAGGTCTGCACCCCGCGCAGCCCCTGCCCTGGGCTTCCCAGGCCCCGCAGAGGCGGCAGGGGCGTGGAGGAGAGGAAAGCCGAGGGCAGGCACTTCAGCGTGGACTGCGGAAGGCCCTGGGCTTCTGACACCCCCCAAGCTTTGCGGGGCTGCCGTCGGGAAGGGGTGCGGGGGCACGAGGAGACCCTGGCTGATGCTCACTGCCGGGGTCGCTTGTCTCCCCCACCAGGAGTCTGCTGGTCAGCAAGCCACCCACCCGCGGGACATCTTCAAGCAGAAGGAGAGGGCCATGTCCACCACCTCTGTCTCGAGCCCTCAGCCAGGTGAGCCCTCCCTCCGGGCCCCCCGAGTGTGTGACGTGTACAAGAGGCCTCGTGAGCAGCCACGTGCTCAGCTCCAGCTCCTGGGCCTGGACCCGCCTCAAGCACGTGGCAGGGGCGGTGTGTGTGCGTGTGGTGCGTGTGTGCATGTGTGTGTGCATGTGGTGCGTGTGTGTGCTGTGTGTATGTGCTGTGTGTGGTGTGTGCTGTGTGTGTGATGTGTGTGCTATGTGCGTGTGTGTGCTGTGTGTGCTGTGTGTGTGTGCGCATGGTGTGTGTATGTGTGTGTTGTGTGTGGTGTGTGCATGCATGTGTGTGGTGTGTGTGTGCGTGTGGTGCGTGTGTGTGCTGTGTGTGCTGTGTGATGTGTGTGTGCGTGTGGTGTGTGTGCATGTGTGTGGTGTGTGTGTGTGTGCTGTGTGCATGTGTGTGGTGTGTGTGTGGTGTGTGCATGTGTGTGTGTGCTGTGTGTGGTGCGTGTGCTGTGTGCATGTGTGTGGTGTGTGCATGTGTGTGTGTGCTGTGTGTGCTGTGTGTGTGCGCGTGGTGTGTGCATGCGTGTGGTGTGTGCGTGCGTGTGTGGTGTGTGCATGCGTGTGTGTGCGTGGTGTGTGCATGCGTGTGTGTGCTGTGTGTGGTGCGTGATACGTGCGTGTCTACACACCAGGGACTGCTTCTGACGCGTGCGTTTGCTGGGGTTTGCAGGCAAGCTGAAGAGCCCCTTCCTGCAGAAGCAGCTCGCCCAGCCAGAGAGCCCCTTCACCAGACAGCCGGCCCCTGCGGCCTCACAGCCGGCGGCAGGCAAGGCCTCCGTCAGCGCCTGGGCCCCGTGGGGGCTGATGGGGTGCACGGGGTGGGCACAGGAGAGGGGTCAGGCCTGCTGTGTCCCTTCACAGAGCTCCGGGAGGAGCCAGCACCCCACGCGCCCCCGAGCCTGGTGCAGGCGGAAGAGGAGGCTGTGTATGAGGAACCCCCGCAGCCAGAGGTCCTCTATGAGGAGCCCCCAGTGGTAGGTTCCTGCGGGGGGGGGGGGGCATGAAGGGGCCACAGGTGCCTGGGTTTGCCACGGCGCACACACTGCAGGGTCTAAGCACCCGTTGGGGGCCAGCGCCCCGTGCGGGTCCCGCTGGGCCTTTGTCTCTGTACCTCGGGCTGATGGCCACGCTGCGGGGCTTGACCTGAGCCGCCCGGGGCAGGGCGGGGACTGAGCGGGGCCGCATCGTGCGCACTCCCCCTGCAGATGCAGCAGCCAGGAGCTGGCTCTGAGCCTGTTGAACACTACGTGCAGGGCCAGGACCTCAGCGGGCACGGGCTGTGCGCCCGGGCCCTGTACGACTACCAGGCAGGTAAGGCTCCCAGCTGGGGGACAGGGGGCTCAGGAAGAGGAGACGGAGTGGGAGGCTGGCTTGGGGCGGATCCCCTCTGGAGCGTCAGCCCATCCCCAGGGATCCCAGGCAGCGTACTTGCGGCGCCTGGAGGGCTGGCCGAGACGCTGGCTGTGCAGGGGTCCATGCCGGGCCCTGGCGGGAGCTGTGCCCGCCAGCAGCGACGACCCCTGTGCTCAGGGGAGGGGTAGCAAGGGCCCGGGGTCCAGAGCCCCCAGCGCAGCCCCGGGCTCTGCCCTCTTTGCAGCGGACGACACAGAGATCTCCTTTGACCCCGAGAACCTGATCACAGGCATCGAGGTGATCGACGAAGGCTGGTGGCGGGGCTACGGGCCCGACGGCCGCTTCGGCATGTTCCCCGCCAACTACGTGGAGCTCATTTAGTGAGGCTGAGCCTGTCCCCCCACCCTACCCAGACGCGGCTTCCTTCCTGCCGGGTGGGGCCCGAGGAGGACCAGGCCCTGGGGCTCCCTCTGTCACCCCAGATGCAGCAATAACCTGGTGACTCCCTGAGTCCTGCCTGGGGCCAGCCCCCGGCAGCGTGGGGGAGCTGGGGCCCCTGGGGGCCGCCTTTGCCTTTTTTCTTTCTCTGGGTCCCAAGGGAACGCGGCTGTAGCCGTTTCGGTTGACCCTTGGGAGCAGTGAACTTGAGTCTGTGACCAAAGTCAGAGTGGATGGTGGGGGCGCTGACAGGGAGGAGACTTCCTGCAGCCCACCCCAGTGCGTGCCTCAGCCGACTCTGGCTGCCCGAGTGCCGTGCTGGCCTGCGCTTTCTCCCAGCCTGTCCCTGCCTGAAGAACAGATCTCAGAATCACCAGTTTGATCCAGATTCCCAGCTCTGATCCGAGTGCCCCCTGGGGAAGCGCCTCCCAGGTGTGTGCTTGTGTGTGTGTGTGTGTGTGTGTGTGTGTTGCGCCCTCGGGCCTCTGGGACCAGTGGTCAGCCACCTAGGAGAGCATAAACGCGATGTGACAAGCTGGAGTCCTGCGTGTCTGTGTCCATGGCTCTGGGAGAGCCAGCGTCTGCCCCAAGGCAGAGCGTGTGGGGAACGAGGGCAGCTTCGGGCTCACCTCCCAGCCTCACCTCCCAGCTGTGCAGGCTCCAGGAGTCCGGGGGTTCCTGCTTCGGGAGCCCCCTTGCGCACGCCTGTGCCTGGGAGCCGGGGCTCGGGGAGCCAGCCCTGCAAGGGGAGGCGTGGCAGGCGTGGTGGGGCGGAGGGCTGCTCTCCCCGCTGTGGCCAGTGCAGCCCAAGTCCAGGGTGTGTCCCCCAGTGGCTCTTGAGGGGCACCTAGGGGTTTGCGCAAGAGTGCAGCTTCCTGGGTGCTACGTGGCTTGACAGTGCTCCACCCCTGGTAACGGGCTGCCCCTGATTTCCCAGGGTTGCCCACAGCTAAGGGACTGACTAGGCAGGCCAAGATCCCGTCACACGTGGCCGCAGGGGGAGGACACTCCTTTATTGCCAGTGCCCACCCTCACTTGGCCTTGCCCTGGGCAGCCACAGCCTCCATGGCCTTCCGCACCGTCTCCTCATCTCCCAGGAACCTCATGGGCTTGGTGGGCTTCAGCGCCTGGTCCAGCTCGTAGACAATGGGGATCCCAGTGGGCAGATTCAGCTCCATGATAGCCTGGTCCGACATCCCTGAACCAGGGAACAATATCTGTGAGCCCCCTTGCGCCCACCCTGTCCATGCAGCAGACCAGAGCCTTGTTAGGCCACGCAGCCAGACTGCCTGGCACCAACCCCACAGAACTGCGCCTAAAGGTCAAGGCGGGACCAAGCTAGGCCAGCAGCCCACAGAAATAGCCCAGTGGTAAAACCCAGGCCTGCTCCTCACCCCCTCTGCCAGGGGCCAAGACCTGAGGAGGCCCTGCCGGGCTGGCCAGACCGGAGCCAGGAGCCAGGAAAGGCAGTCTGCTTTCTAGAGGGCTCTGAGTGTGCGACTCCCTGGGCAGAGCGTGCGTGAGCAGCGGGCACAGGGGAGCGGCCGTGCTGGGTGGAGAAACCCAACCCGCAGCCCCCGGCGCCGGGAATAGCAGCTCGACCTTTGCTGCTGGTGCCACCCCACCCTCTGCCGGTGGGAGGGTCCAGAGTGTTCCCTGGGGAGCCGTACACCCCTCGCACTGATGCCTGGTCACCCTGTCGCTGTGCCGCCGTCTCCCTGACCCTGCTGGGAGAGGCCCACAGAAGGGAGGGTGGGAGGACCAGGGAGGACTTGAGGGACTGCGCTCTGCTTGGAGAGCACAGGGAGCAGGGAGCGGGGCCGGGCCTGGGGCCGCCTGGCTGGGTGTCCTTGGCAGGAGGCCACCTGAAGCCTCTGCCCCTCCCCTGGTGGGCCCTGCTCGGGGAGGGGCAGCAGCCTGGTCAGGGCTGGGCAGCTCTCCAGCCACAGCCTTAAGAATGTTACCCACAGAAAGTGAAGGTCACAGTTCTCTCGTGAGCCCCCCCACCCAGTTGTCTGAAACCCCTGTGTGGCGGGAACTCAGCACCAGCCCCGCCCCGCCCCGGGGAGCGGCCTCACCTTCCAGGTGTTTGACGATGCCACGCAGGCTGTTGCCGTGCGCGGCGATGAGCACGCGCTTGCCGGCCTTGATCTGCGGGGCGATCTCCTCGTTCCAGAAGGGCAGGGCCCGGGCGATGGTGTCCTTGAGGCTCTCGCAGGTGGGCAGCTCGCCCGGCTTCAGCCCCGCGTACCGCCGCTCCTGGAGGGCAGGGGACACGGCTGTTCCCTCCCTGGACCCCCGGCCCCACCCAGCTCTGCGCCCAGCCTCCCAGGGCTCACCTTGCTGATGGAGGTGTAGTAGGGGTGCTTCTCGTCCATGGGGGGCGGCGGGATGTCGAAGGAGCGGCGCCAGATCTTGACCTGCTCCTCCCCGTGCTTGGCCGCCGTCTCGGCCTTGTTGAGGCCGGTGAGGCCCCCGTAGTGCCGCTCGTTGAGGCGCCAGGTGCGCACCACGGGCAGCCACATCTGGTCCGTGCCGTCCAGGATAGTCCAGAGGGTGCGGATGGCCCGCTTCAGCACTGACGTGTAGCAGATGTCAAACTCCATCTTGGCGTCCTTGATGGCAACCGCCCCCCGCTTGGCCTCCTCGGCCCCCTTCTCGCTCAGCTCTGCATCGAACCAGCCGCAGAACCGGTTCTCCTGGTTCCAGGTGCTCTCCCCGTGGCGGACCATCACCAGG
Source organism: Oryctolagus cuniculus (assembly GCF_964237555.1). Taxonomy (NCBI): domain Eukaryota; kingdom Metazoa; phylum Chordata; class Mammalia; order Lagomorpha; family Leporidae; genus Oryctolagus; species Oryctolagus cuniculus. The sequence continues at coordinate 51,563,740 of NC_091447.1, forward strand.
CGGTGGGTGGCCATGGTGGCAGCAGAGATGGGGGCTGTGGACCAGGACAGCACCTGGCCAGCACCTCCCACTTATAACGGTCCAGCCCCAGCCCCCACCCCAGCCAACTGCCAATCAGCATTCCAGAAGGGACAGGCGGCAGCAGGTGGCCAGTAGCAGGGCCGCTGGGTGGGGGCAGGCCTAAGAGCTGATCTGAAAATAGCCCAGCCTGGGCTCCAGAGGCGTCCCTAACCCTAACCGGCCCATAGCAGAGCTCGGGCTGGGTGGGGCTGCGGGGCAGGGCTGGACAGAAGTCAGGCCTGGGGGTGGGGCGCCCAGGGGAGGCTTCACGAGGTCAGGACTCCTCGGGGCCCCCTCGGCCCTCCCCACTTGGCAGAGGCGCAGAAGCCAGCACAGCTCCTTTCAGTCCTAACCCCTGGACAAGCCTGAGTCAGGCACCACCTGGTCGGTGTGGAGGCCACGTGTGCACACGTGTAGGTCTGTGTGGTCACAGCCCACATGCACATGTCAGCACACAGGCTGCAGCTGCAGCACGTGTGTTAGGGGTGCGCGCACACACGCCTCCTCGCCCCGCCCTCTGCTGCAGCCGCGGCAGGAGTCAGCTGGTGCTCATTTGCCTCGCTCCCCTCCCCAGCCCTTGCCTGAGCTGCCTTCCCCCCACCTTCAAAGTCACCCCAGACTCGGCCCCCCAGGGTTCCCCACCTCCTGGGCACAGGAGTCAGTCACTGGTCCCAGTCGCCAGACAGCTCAGTGGGAGCCCCACCTGCCACACCCCAGCCAGCTTGTGAAAACAGGAGGGGTGGGGCAGACTTAGGCAGGAGCGTGTAAGCCCCCAGGGGAGGGCTGCTACCTGGGGACCCCCACGCTGGCACAGGAGCACCAACAGGCAGGGCTGGGAGAACTGGCGTTTTGTCCCTTGGTCACGGCTGGAATCGACTCCCCAGACACATAGCTCCTTGGCAGTGGGGCAGAGCTGGCGGCTGGCAGGTCTGGCGTAGAAGCGGCCCCGCGGGATGGGCATGTAGGGGAGGGGCAGTGGGAAGAGCAGAATGCAAGGCTCAGCCAGGATGAGCCCCGAGGAGCCCAGTGTGGCCTGTGGTTGGCCACGTCACTGCTGTGCTGAGGCAGGAGAAGCCGGCGCCCGGGTGGGGGCCACTGGGCCCAGGCCGTGTGCAGCAGGAGCCACACTGGGGAGCCCCGGCGCCTTGCTTCGACAGAGCAGGGCATGGAGAAGGCAAGAGGAGCCCAGAGCGGGGTCGGCGGGGCGGGGCGGGGCAAGGCCGGGTCTCTGAGCCGTGGCTCCAGCCCGACGCCTCTCTGATCGTTGGACGAGTTTGCTGTTCAAGCAGAGTTCTGCCCTGGGCCCCTGTCCAGTGGAATGTGAGGCATGCGGGTGTCAGCGAGGCCCTGAGAGTGAGCAAGGGAACGGGCCGTGGGTCCAGACGTCTCGGGAGGGTGGGGGACCGTCCCCCACAGGCCACACATCCACCCTGCACGATGCAGGGAGCCTGGGGCTGAGCAGGGGCAGCAGAGAGATGAGACAGGCGAGTTACCTCCTCCTCACTGCCTGGAGCCCAGGGAGGGCACCTGCTGTGGTCAGAAATGCCCCAGGAGACGCCACACCAGCAGCAGGGAGGAGGTCAGCTTGGGGGAAGCCCCCTCCTCATGGATGTCAGCCGAGCAGGCACCAGAGACCTAGGGGACCCTGCCACCACCCATGGCCCCAGGAACACAGGGGCGGCGCTCCTGCTGTCTCCCTCTGCCCTGCATGGGGCCCCGGCCACAGTGGCAGGAAGCACAGTGTGGGAACCGGAAGCCCCTGGTTCCTGGTTAGAGGCCTTGGAAGGGGCCCCAGAGGTCACTGAAAGTGGCCAAGGGCCCAGAGAAGGAACACGTGACCCTGGAAGTTCCATGGGGAACCCGAGGGGTCTGACCCAAGATGTCCCTGTTGCCACAGGCCCGACCTGACACTGCAAACCAGTTCATCTCCAGCTTAAACAGCCAGCCGCCTACGCAGGGTTGAAACCTGGCTCGGAGCCTTTGCGTTGTACTCCCGGGAGCCAGGATAGAACCCCAAACCCCCGTGGGTGAAAGGAGGAAACCCTCCACTGGGTGGGAGAAGACACGGTGCCGAGCTGCCCCCGCCGCCCTGTGGCCTCCGGGCAGTGCTGGCCCGTGCCCTTTAAGTGTTGGCCTGCTTGGTTTTCCAGGGAATAGCTCTTCTGCTGCCTCGTGGACGCAGCTCCTTCCCGGAACAGGGAGGGAGTTGTGGGGCAGCCCCAGCTCTCAAGCAGGTCTGCTCCTGCGGCTTTCAGAGGTGCCATCCCGATGCCTTGCCGTGAATGGCACCGCGCACTCGACCACGGAGCTGCACGGAGCACGGTGTGGCGGGTGCACAGGCATGAACGCTCACTTCCAGAGTGTCCCTGGCAGCGTGGCCTCCATTCTGGCCTTGTCCTTGGACACGCATGGGACACTCAGGCAGCCAGCAGGCCGCACACAGCCACAGCCTCCCGGGCACCGCCATCCTCCTTCTTTCTTGTCACCTTGGAAGAGAGGACCAAAGAAAGTTGAATTTTATTTTTTTCCAAGAAGTAGAGAAAACAAGAGTTCACATCCGCTGATTCACTTCCTAAAGGCCCACAGTGGCTGGGGTTGGCCTGGGGCTGGAGCCAGGAGGCGGGCACGATCCGGGTCCCCCACACGTGTGCAGGAACCCAGTCACTTGGGTGAGCACCACTGCCTCCTAGGATCTGCATCAGGAGAGCTGGGGTCAGGGGCCAGTCTGGGACTTGAACCCAGGTACTCCGATGCGGGACACGGGCTAAACATCCAATCCAGTTTTTTAAAGACTCATGTTGTTTATTTAAAGGCAGAGTGGCAGAGAGAGGGAGAGACAAAGGGAGATCTTCCATCTACTGGTTCACTCCCCAAATGGCCGCAACACCCAGGGCTGGATCAGGCCCAAGCCAGGAGACCAGAACTTCATCTGAGCAGGGTCCCAGGCTCTCCTAGGTGCATCAGCAGGGAGCGGGGTGGGAAGTGTAGCAGCTGGGACTTGAACTGGTGATCCGATATGGGATGCTGACATTGCAGGCAGTGGCTTGGCCCACTGCACCACAGTGCTGGTCCCTGAACATTCTTACGATGAATGGTAAGACAGAAATTGGAGCCGGCGTTGTGCCATAGTGGGAAAAGCCGCCACTTACAGTGCCAGCTTCCCATATGGACGCTGGTTCTAGTCCCGGCTGCTCCACTTCTAATCCAGCTCTCTGCTGTGGCCTGGGAAAGCAGCAGCAGATGGCCCAAGTCCTTGGGCCCCTGCACCCGTACAGGAGACCTAGAAGAAGCTCCTGCCATTGCGGCCAGTTGGGGAGTGAACCAGTGGATGGGAGACCTTCTCTGCCTCTGCAACTCTGCCTTTCAAATTAAAAAAAAAAAAAAAAAAAAAAAAGATTTTAAGAAAAGAGAGGCCGGCGCCGCGGCTCACTAGGCTAATCCTCCACCTTGCAGTGCCGGCACACGGGGTTCTAGTCCCGGTCAGGGCGCTGGATTCTGTCCCGGTTGCCCCTCTTCCAGGCCAGCTCTCTGCTGTGGCCAGGGAGTGCAGTGGAGGATGGCCCAGGTGCTTGGGCCCTGCACCCCATGGGAGACCAGGAGAAGCACCTGGCTCCTGCCTTTGGATCAGCGCGGTGCGCCGGCTGCGGCGGCCATTGGAGGGTGAACCAACGGTAAAAGGAAGACCTTTCTCTTTGTCTCTCTCACTGTCCACTCTGCCTGTCAAAAATAAAAAAAAAAAAATAAAGAGAAATTATCAGGAAGCATAAAGGGGAACAAAATAAAAATTTTAGAGTTGAAAAATAGAAGATTTAAAATCTACCAGATGGTTTTAATAAAAAACAGAAATGTCAAAGATAGTGAACTTATGTAAGAAGCTAAGGGGCCAGCTCTGTGGTTCAGCAAGTTAAGCTGCTGCTCGCGAAGCCAGCAGCCTGGATCGGAGTGCCGGTTCAAACCTTGGCTACTCCACTGTGGATCCAGCTTCTAAGTGCTTGGGCCCTTGCCACCCGTGTGGGAGACCCAGACAGAGTTCCTGGCTTTTGGCTTTGGCTTGGTCCAGCCCTGGTTATTGGCAGCCATTTGGGGAATGAACTAGCAGACAGACGATATCTGTCTCCTCCTGTCAACCTTAGAAACACACACCCTGGGGTTTGGTGCTGTGGTGCAGTGGGCTAAGCCTCTGCCCATGTGGCTGCTGGTTCGGGTCCCGGTTGCTCCTCTTCCAATCCAGCTCTGCTAATTGCCTGTGAAGACAGTGTAAGATGGCCCAAGTGCTTAGACCCCTGCACCCAGAAGCTCCTGGCTTCAGATTGGCCAACCTCCACCCACTGCGGCCATTTGGGGAGTAAACCAGAAGATGGATGACCTTTGTCTCCATCTAACTCTGCCTCTCAAATACGGAAGTAAAATCTTTAAACACACACACACACACACACACACACCCCTCAATGAACCACATAAAAGATAAATTAACACAAATCTAGCCCAGGTGCCGGCACTGTGCAGAGGGTTAAGCCACTGTCTGCAGCATCAGCATTCCACATGGGCACTGGTTCGCGTCCCGGCTGCTCCACTTCTGACCCAGCTCCCTGCTAACGGCCTGGGGAAAGCAGCAGAGGATGGCCCAAGTGTTGAGGCCCCTGGCACCCATGTGGGAGACCTGGCTTGGCTTAGCTCTGCCCACAGCAGCCACCTGGGCAACCAATGGATGGAAGAGCACGCTCACTCTCTAAATATTGAAAAAAAAAAAAAAAAGAAAAACCTCACTCTAAACTGACACCAAACCCAAAGATATCGCAAGAAATCTACAGGCCGATATTTCTTGTTTTCTCCAACAAAAGATCAGCAAAGACAACGAAACAGAAAGGAACACACGCCCTGGCCAGGGAGGACTTGTGCCGGGAGTGGAACGTCATCGCACTGAGGTGATCATACTCCCGTCGCCAGACCACTTTGTCCCTAAGCCAAAAGCCAGGAGCTGCAGCAACCACGTTTTCCACCTGACACCTGCTCGGATCAAAGCACTCAGCCAACTGGGGGCTGTGACAGTGACCATCCCCTACGGGGGGAGACGGAGGGGAGACCTGGAGGGGAGAGTCGGAATGGGGAGACGGAGGGGAGTGTCCGCCGAGGACACGGCCGTCCCCGTTTCTGCTCAGTGCCACGCTGAGCCGCAGCCAGGGGTCAGGCAGAGAACAAGAGGCGTCCAGATTGGAAAGGAAGGAGCAAAACGGTTCTCTGCAGATGGCCTGACCTTGCACCTAGAAAATCCTAAAAATCCACTCAAGACTGTTAGAATCATGAGTCACAGTCGCACAAAGAAATACAAAGATCAACTGAATCAATGAAGAACCTGAAAGTGGAATTAGCAAAACAGTTCCATTCAATAGAGCATCAAGAGAATCAAATCCTTAGGAATAAATTCAACAAGAGAAGTGTGAAGCATTCTGAAAACCACTAAACGTCGCTGAGGGGCCGGTGCCGTGGCCTAGCGGTGAAGCTGCGAGTCCCGGCTACTCCGCTTCCCATCAAGCTCCCTGCTGTGGCCCGGGAGGGCAGTGGAGGACGGCCCAGGTCCCCGGGCCCCTGCACCCGCGTGGGAGGCCTGGAGGAAGCTCCAGGCTCCTGGCTTCAGATTGGCCCAGCTCCGGCCATTGCAGCCAATTTGGGAGTGAACCAGCGGATGGAGGACCTCTCTCGCTCTCTACTTCTCTATGTAGCTCTTTCAAATAAATAATAAATCTTTAAAAAATCACTAAAAAAACCTAAAAAATCTGAATAAGTGAAAGATATCCTATGTCTATAGGCTGGAGACACTCTTTTACGATTTGTTATTTATTCCAGGGCCAGTACCGTGGCGTAGTGGGCTAAGCCAGCACTTGTGACATGGCAGCCCATGCTGCAGCCCCAGTGCCAGTCTCGGCTGCTCCGCATCTGACCCAGCTCCTCACAAATGCACCTGGGAGGGCAGGGAGGCGCCAAGGGCCTGGGTTCCCATCACTCCGGGGGAGACCACGGTGAGTTCCTGGCTGCTCCCTTCCTCCTGGCCCAGCCCTGGCTGCTGCGGAGGTTGGGGAGAGAGCCAGCAGATGGAAGATGTCACTTTTTTCTCTGTCATTCTACCTTGCAAATAAGGAAATCTTTCTTTAGGCCGGCGCCGCAGCTCACTAGGCTAATCCTCCGCCTTGCGGCACCGGCACTCTGGGTTCTAGTCCCGGCCGGGGCACCGGATTCTGTCCCGGTTGCCCCTCTTCCAGGCCAGCTCTCTGCTGTGGCCAGGGAGTGCAGTGGAGGATGGCCCAAGTGCTTGGGCCCTGCACCCCATGGGAGACCAGGAGAAGCACCTGGCTCCTGCCATCGGATCAGCGCGGTGCGCCGGCCGCAGTGCACCGGCTGCGGCAACCATTGGAGGGTGAACCAACGGCAAAGGAAGACCTTTCTCTCTCTCTGTCTCACTGTCCACTCTGCCTGTCAAAAAATAAATAAATAAATAAGAATCAAAAAGAAATCTTTTTTTAAACGAACAGAAATTGCTAAGACTGATGGAGGAGGGATAAGATCAATGAAACAAAAAGGCGATTACCTGCAAAGTTTAAGTGGTGCAGACAGGGAAGGAAGGGGAGGACACGGAGACACCTGGACCGGGGGGAGGGAGGGCACCTGCGTGGCGGTTCCACTTCTGACTTCCGGAGAAGGAAGGGACAGAGAACAGGACAGGAGGCGCAGGGCGCGCGTGGCCACAATGGGGCAGCACGAGGCAGCATTAGGGACAGCCTGTGGATCCCGACAGTGGCAGAGGTGCGCTCGAACTCACAAACTGTGCCCCCAGACACGTTAACTGTGAAAATACTTTTTATTACAAGTGACCTGGGGAGTCCCAGCCCGCCAAGATGACTGAATCCAGACCCTGTGGTCGCCCACGGCAGCCAGGGAGGGCTCGGGCCACCGCGAGCCCCGTGGTGGTGTGGCAGCTCAGCTTCCCAGGGCAGGATCAGGCGTTCCTCTGCTCCGGGGGGAGGTACCGGAGGCCCAGGCAGCGGAAGATGTCTTCCTCAGAGGCCGCGGAGATGAAGGTCCCCTGGGACGGGAGCCGGGCGTCAGCTGTGGGGCACTGGCCGGGCGCACAGCAGCGCCGGGTGCCGAGGTGGGGGGGGACACAGGCTGGGGGCGCTGGGGACATACCTGCTCCGGGTCAAACAGCCCGTGGCTGCTGAGCCACAGCCCCTTCTCCTTCCTGCTGAAACGCCGCAGCTCCCGCTCAAACAGCTGGGGGAGGGCGGGGGAGACTGCCCTGAGCAGGCCGGCCCAGGCACCCGTGGGCACCCAGCACCCACGCTACCCGGGAAACCCTACCTCGGAGCCAGTCCAGCCCAGCAGAGCAAAAGGGAACTGGCTGCTGGGGGCGACCACCAGGTCCACCCTCACGGCCTTCCAGGCTGGGCCAGCCTTCGCGGGCCCCCCCAAGGCAGCTCCGGGGGGCTGCAGCAGGCGGAAGATGCACAGACTCCTCTCGAAGGCGTCCATGGAGCGGCTGGGCCGGGCCAGACGCTCGGGGGCCCCAAAGCAGCTGGGCTGGTGCTGGTGGTACAGGACCAGGCCCTGTAGGCGAGGGGGCGTGGGCACTCCGGCCGGGGCGGGGGCGGGGAGGGGCGGGGCGGGGCGGGGCGGTCCCCTCACCTGGCTCTGCAGGTGGTGCATCACTCGGGGCAGCAGCCCGGCCTCCCGGCCCTCCTTGGGGTGAGAGATGAGGAAGTCCACATCGTGGCCCAGCAGCTTGCCCCTGAGAGAACACTGTGAGGCCCTGACCCAGGCCGAAGCCTTCCCGTCAGCCTCGGGCCGCTGCCCTCCCAGGGCATGGACAGCACCCCCAGCTGAGGCCCCTTCTCGGGGGCGGGGCCGGCCCCTTACCTGCGGAAGCCGCCGGTCAGTGTGACGGTGGCCCCCGGCAGCGCCTGCCCCACGGCGGCCTCCACCAGATGCTGTAGGGCCTCGGCCTCCGGCCGCTGGACTGGGGTGCTCAGGTCCTGGTGGTGCTGGAGCCCTGCGAGCAGCACAGGCCCCTGACACGCCCGGCCTGCCCGCCCCAAGCCCCGCCCCCACCAACACAAGGCGGCCGTGTGGAGGGGTGGTGCAGGGAGCAGAGTGACAGCCCCTGGGAGGCACGATGCCACGGTCGCCCACCTGGTAAATGGGGGACAGACTCAACCCTGGCCTAGCTACCCATGGAGTTCTTCCCACTGGTGGCATCTCTCCTACACCTCCACGGGCCTTGCACACCATCACGGCACTGGGCAGGTGGGCCCAGGGCCCCCGCTGTCCCTGGCCCAGGCCAGTTTAACAGGGAGGCGATGAAAGGGCCACAACAGGTCCCAACTCTTCAGGCCCCAGCAGCCCACCTGCCACCCCTACCCCTGGACACCCAGGCAATCCGCACATCCTGTGTGCCCGTGCTTAGGCCTTGGTGTGCGGAAGCTTCCGGATCCAGGGGGCTTTGGAAGCCACACCCCACGTCTCTGGGGCTCACCTGCTCTCTGCTGCGCGGTCAGCCTCCGTGGCTGCTGGCGGAGGTCGTCCAAGGTGCGCAAGCCCTCCTGGTACCAGCGGTCAGCAGTCCTCACCCCTACCCCAAAGATCTGGGTGAAGAGCTGTGTGGGAGGGGCAGCCTGCTGGGGTAAAGCTCTCGGGCACATGTGTCCTCCTGGTGGCCAAGGCCATGTGGCAGGGACTCAAACCTGGGGCCTCACCCGCCCAGGCGGCGCACCAGGGCCCTCCGTCCCCGCCGCGGCAGCCCATGCCACACATCGGACTAGACTCGCCAGACCAGCAAGCCGCCTGCCGTCAGGGTCCCCCTGGGAGCCTGCACAGGTCAGCCTGTGCTCCCAGCAAGGCCAAGACAGTCCCCAGCGGCTTACAGGACGGACTCTCAGGGCAAAGCCATGTCTCCCACCGGCCAGCAGCTACACCCAGTTGCCGAGTTCTCCTTAACAAACAGAAGGGCAAGGCCGAAAAGATGGCTGCAGGGGCCGGCAGGGGTCCCACAGGCTGACGGGTACAGAGGGACCCCAGCCCACGCACGTCACCTGCCCTGGGCCAGCTCCTGAGACCCTCCCAGACTCCTGGAAGGAGGCTCAGGGAGCCCCCGAGGGTGGGACGGTACCCGTGGCCATGCCCCCTGCGGAGAACACTGGTGTGTGGCCAGAGCCTGGAGCTGCTCTGCAGGGCAGTGGGGCGGGGTGGCCGCTGCCCAGGCCTCCCCCATTCCCAGTGTGCCAGCCCCTCCCGTCCCAGGGCCACGGCCGACCTGGGCACTCCAGGGAGCCCAGGAACCCTCGCTACTCACTGGCCTCCCTCCAAACGAGGGCGCGTCCTCCCAGGTCCGCTGTGCCCCGCCTGGCCCACCTCAGCTCCCCCACCCCCACGTTCGTCTCAGGGTGCCCCTTGTGTGGTGCCCACCCTGCCAGTGCGCCTGGGCCTCCCTCTCCCCAGCCCCTCCTGTGGGTCCCGACAGCCACGCCCTCCCCAAGGCCACACTTTGTGGACGCCAGTCGCAACGACCACCGACTCAGTTACAAGCCAGGTGGCAAAACAGGATCGCAGTTGGCACCATGGAGGTGGGATGGCACCTTCAAATCAGACTGGGGGTGAGGAGTGCACAGCACAGAACTGAGACCAAGGCCAGACAGAACAGCGTGCGGTGGCACCAAGAATGGGCGGCACGCCCGAGGGTACTCCCTCCAGCACAGTCCGGTGAACCCGATGGTGCCAGGTGATCCGGGCCTGGTGCTCCCGGCTCTGCCTGCCTGGTGCACAGCAAACACCAGCAGCCACATCCGGGGGAGGCCCCCGTGACCCCGCGGCCAAGTCACCACTGCCCGCCCCACGCACCTTCATGGTCCGGAACCTCTCTGAGCTCCGCACCCGCTCCACCTCCTCACACACCCCGTGTTCCAGCAGCTCCTGCGGGAGGAGACCCGGCAGAGCTCAGGGCAGGAGAGCAAGGCAGGAGCGGGCAGCCGGGCGCGGGCAGGGGCCCGAGGCTGGCCAGTCCCCCCACACCCTGCATATAGGGAGTCGGAAGCACAGCCTGGGTCAGCCAAAGCCCCCGAGGCCTGGAGCTGCCGGAGCCGGGGTCACAGCCGCCCAGGTCACCTCTCAGCTGAGTGAGGAGCCCCAGGGCGCGTTAACCCTTGCTTTCTAAGCACACGGCTGCACGCGGACAGCAGCAACCTCAACCTGGGGGTCCTACAGAGAGACTCCTCTCCCGCCCTGCACGGACTCCTCCCAGCCCACCAGGAAGCTCGCCACGCCTCAGAGCGCCACCTGCCACCTCCCGCGCCACCCACGTGCGCTGGCCTACCTGGACCACCCTGGAGGAATGTTCTCCGAAGTGGGGCAGCCCCTGCAGCTGGCTGTGCGCCGTGACGGGGCGGGGCAGGGCCCGGAGCACCGAGGCGGCTCTGCGGAAAGACAGGAGGCGGCCCTCGCTGCCTTCGAAGCCGGCTGCTTCCGCCAGCGTCTCCAGGGCCTCCTGTGGGGGACACGCTTGGCAAGGGCAGGGGGCCTCGGCCCGACCCGCCGGCTCTCACCCTCCGGCTGCACCCAAGTCCCGTCCACACCGGGGCTCACCGAGAGGGCGGTGTTGTGGTGAGGGAGGGGCGTGGGCCGCTGGCAGGCATAGGCGGGCACCCGCCCCAGCCTTGGGGGCTCTTCCTCGGGCTCGGCCACCTGTGGACGGAACACACGGCCGCCGCGGGCTGAGACCCTCTGGCTGAGACAGGGCCACACAACCACAAAGGCAGGCACAGCCGGGGGGTGGGGGGGGGCTGCAGGGCACGAGGACAGCTCTGAGCAGAGCGGCAGCGGCGGCCTGTGCTGCATGTGCCCCCCCCCCCCATCTCACAGCCAGGCCTCGGAGGGCGGGGGCCCACAGCACAGTCTGCGCCCAGCAGGGGGGACCTGGGCCCACAGGGCTCCCTGAGCACAGCCCATCTCACAGGCTCAGTCTCACCGACCAGGCGAGAAGAAAAGCGGGGAGATGCTGAAGATAAAGGGGCCCCCAGAGCACCCACACGCGTGGTGAGGACGGAGCTGGGACAGCCCCTGCACTTGCCTCTCAGGGAGCTGGGCGGGGCCCTCACTGGCCACCTCCCCTGGAGGCCACCGTCCCAGCTGGGCGGGGTTGGGCCCACACCTGCACCTGCACCTGCTCACCTCCAGGCGGTGCCTGGGCTCCACGGGGACGGGCCGCCCTGCAGCCATGCTCTCTGTGAACCAGCCGATGTCCAGCAGAGCCGGGCGGGGGCAGCCTGGGGGCACAGCCGCTGCCCTGCACTCCTGCCAGCCCTTGGCCTCCTCGGCTGAGGTCTGCTCCATCACCACGTGGGTCACCTCCGAGCTGGGCAGGGAGAGGGGGAGGGGAGGCCGGGGCCTTCCTGTTGGGCCCGGCTTTGCCCTTGCCAAACAAGCGCGCTTCGTCGGTCAACCATGACAAGGACCCATCCATCTTCAGGGCGCCCCTCCCCTGTGAGGGCCTCCTCTCCCCAGCTGCTGCTGGGCCCCACTGGCCCCAGGACCGCCCAACTAAGCAAACAAGCTGCAGGGGCACCAGACCTGTCCTTGACTCCCTCAGCCCCGAGCCTGGGGGAACCCCAGCTCTTGACTCTGGGGGTTCCGTCCCTGCAGGAGGTCACCGTTTCCTGGGAGTCTCTGCCCGCCTTGGACCCCGCAGGACGCCCCAGCCCCGAGACCACCTTTCGCTGGGGGAGATCACGGACCACGAGAGGCTGGAGCCCATTTTGAGCCCCAATCGCAGGTGCCGCCCCTTGGGCCGTACCACGTGCGCCCGGGGAGGCGGCCAGGGGTGCGGGAGCCGCCCTGGGGAGTCGCGCCGGGCCGGGGTCGCCCTGGGCAACGCACCTGCAGGCATCCAGGACCCGGAAGCCTTTCGACAGCGCCAGGCGTGTGAGGAAGGCCCGGCGACTGCGACCCATACGCGGCTCGACCAGATAAATGACGACATCGGGGAAACGCACGGGGGCCGGCGCGGAGGCGGCGGCCGTACCGCCGGGGCACGCGCCCCGCGCTCGGCGCCGCTTCGGGAGCATCCAGGCCGCGGGAGAAGGCGGGTGGAAGCCGGGCGGAAGAAGGGGAGCGCACGGCAGCTAGGCCCCTCCCTATGCAAATATGAAGCCTCTCTGGCGAGACTCTCCCTCTCGAACCAATCAGAGCGCTGCGGGTGTCCCGGCCCCTCCGGAGGCCCCGCCTCTATGCAAATAACCCCGCCGGGCCACGCCTTCTATTTAAATTACTCTCGCCGAAAGCCCCGTGCGGCCCCAGGGACCTCGGGAGGCCTGGCCGGGAGCGGGCGGGGCCGGGGCTCCGTCCTCGGCCGGGAGGGGTGGGCGTCCCTTCCCCTGGAGGGTGATTGGCTTCATCTGCGGGGTCAGAGCTGGGCCAGGACCGCGGTCCCCTCTGCCGAGGCCGCCGTGCCTGGCGCTCGGGAGCGGCACCTGAAACCCTGCACCTGCGCAGCGCCGCGTTTTTCAGCCGGGTAGTGACCGGCCAGCCATTCGCGCCCTCCCTCAGCCCGTAACGCCAGGATAAGCTCCAGGTGGGTGAAACGTTTAAATCCGGGAGAGAAATCAACAAAGTGAGAAATGAGAGCCACAGGCCCGAACATGTGTCGGAAAGGTGTCCGCAAGAGCAGAGAGGCCGCTCTGGTCCTTGGCCGGGAACTGGCAGAGACGCAGGGGGAGCCGATGCTGGGAAGAAAGTCGTGCTGGGGGGTTGCAGCCCGCGCCCTGGGCTCACCTGTGCAGGTGTGTGCCTTCACCTGCCGGGCCAGCGCACATCACTGAGCCGGAGGCGTGAGGGGACTGGCCACGTGTGGGCAGTTGGGACGCTAACTTGGCAACCACAGCCCACAGAACCAGAACCAACCACGCATGTTGATCCCGCAGCTCCAGGAGTAGGCCTGCCTGGACCCTGAAGCAGCAGTGGAGAGGAACGGACGTCCTGACAGCACCCTGCCTGTCTGACTTGGGACCTGAGGGAGGCACAGTCTCCCCCACGCCTCCCCTGGGCTTTCCCTCCACAGCCCCCAGCCCCAGGCTTCCCCAGTGCTGGCCCACGGCCCCAGCCTCTCCTCCCCTCTTTTCAGTCTGCTTGGAGGCACTGCTCCCCGGAGCGGGCAGGCAGCCGGCCCAGTGCAGGCCCCTCTCTGCTTCCTGTACCCTCTCCCAAGCCCCCAGTCACCCACCTGCCTGGGACCCTTACCTGCAAGACACGAGGCCTGGGGGAGGTCCCACCCACCTGCGGGTGCCAGCGGGGTCAGAACCAGAGTTCTCCACCTGGGGGCAGCCCCCACCCTCCTCCTCCTCTGGAGGTCCATCTCCACGGCCTGGTTGTGGGGGGTCCCTGTGGGGGCGGTCTCAGCAGAGAGGGGCTTGGCCTGACCATCAGAATTGGCCAGCAGCAACGAGGTGGGTCCCGTGTTCCAAGTGCAGCTCCAGAGACCTGACACCTGGCCCTCCCCAGGCTGTCCATCCAGCTGGCCCGGGGACTGTCCCAGCTCCCTGGGGACTGACGCATGGTCCAGGCTGAGTCCTCCCAGGCACCCCCGGGGCAAAACTCTAGCAGCTTCATGCATGAAGGTACCAGGTGGGGAGCACCCGGGTGTGGAACAACCGTGGGCTGGATCCGAACAGGGCATCCGTACCTGCAGCTGCCAAGGACTCGAGCCGCTTGACTCAGAGTCGCCAGACCGGAACGTGCAGCCTGGGCGCCTCAGCTGGGGTGCGGCTTCCCACACTGGCATGTGTCCATGCCCAGGGGTGCCCAGCGGTCTGGGAGGGCAGGAGCTGGGGGCACGCCCGCATGGATGAGTCCCCGAGGCCCTGTGCTAAGCAGAGGGAGCTGTGTGCAGCGTGCTGCGACCCCAGGGAGAGGACAGCTGGGAAAAGGCAAAACCAGGAGCAGCCAGACGGGGCGGGAGGGGATGAGGGTGGGGCACAGAGCGAGGGCAAAGGGCTCCAGGGGAGTTTGGGAGTTAACGGGTAAGTGTTGTGGACCGGAAGGTCCCCTGTCTTACTGTGGGCGGAGTTACAGGTCTGTTTGCCAAACTCAGAGAGCTGTGCCCAAAAAAGGGTGCATTGGGACAAACATGCCTCATAAACCTGACTCTTAAACACCAGCGCTGGGCCGAGAGGGGCGGGCCAGCAGGGTAAGCCACTGCCTGAGATCCTGTGTCCACTGGAGCAGCCACTCAGGTCCCGGCTACTCCGTGCCTCTGAGCCACATTCTGCTGATGGCCCGGTGATGGCCCAGGACGTGGGTTCCTGCCAGCTGTGCGGGAGACCCGAGGGACCCCCGGCTCCTGGCCCCGCCCTGACTGTGGCAGGCACCTGGGGAGTGAGTCTGCAGATGGAAGCCCTCCCCTTCTGTTTGTCTCTCCCTCTCTCTCACTCTGCCTTTCAAATAAATAATAAACCTTTTAGAAATTAAGAAAAGAGGGGGCCGGCACCGTGGCTTACTTGGTTAATCCTTCACCTTCGGTGCTGGTATCCCACATGGGTACCAGGTTCTAGTCCTGGTTGCCCCTCTTCCAGGCCAGCTCTCTGCTGTGGCCCGGGAGTGCAGTGGAGGATGGCCCAAGTGCTTGGGCCCTGCACCCCATGGGAGACCAGGAGAAGCACCTGGCTCCTGGCTTCGGATCAGTGCAGTTCTGGCCGTAGCGGCCATTTTGGGGGTGAACCAACAGAAGGAAGACCTTTCTCTCTGTCTCTCTCTCTCTCACTGTCTGTAACTCTACCTGTCAAATAAATTTTAAAAAAATTAAAAAAGGGATAGAAATGGGTGCTGTTCATCCATTTCTACAGGAACAAGGGACATCCTTGAGACACTTCCTGATTCTTAGCCAATGAGAGCAGAGAAATGTGGGGGCGGGACTGTGTCTCTGCGTGTGGAAAATACAGCAGCCCCAGGCTAAGAAAGTGTTCAAAGTCCTTAGCACGCCTAGGAGTGACTTGGACAGTTTTCACTGCGCTGTAAAGAGTACTTCAGAGAGCTCGCGAAGGGGCTGGCACTGCGGCGCAGTGGGTAAGCCGCTGCCTGAACACCGGTACCCCGTATCAGAGCAACAGTTCAAGTCCCGGCTGCTCCACTTCCACTCTACTGCCCAAGGGCTTGGGCTCCTGTCCCCCGTGGGAGACCGGAATGGAGTTTCTGGCTCCCGGTTTCCACCAGGCACAGCCCGGCCATTGCAGTCATCAGCAATGAACCAGTGGATGGAAGATCTCTTCCTGTCACTCCACCTTTCAAATAAATAAAACAAAAATTTAAATCCATGAAAATGGAGTTAACAGATAAGTGTTGTGGGTGCAGAGCATTCCTGAAATCCATGCACTGTTTTTTCATTACATTTTCATGACCTTTTGGAAGACCCCTTGCGTGTGTGGGTTTCCAAATGTTTTTGTACCGAAATGAACCTATCGTTAAATTCCATCTTCGGAAACATCTGGAAAGGGTGTGCATTGCCCGAGGGAGGGAGCAGGGGAGCAGTCTCCATCCGCGTGTGGGGGTGAGGTCCTGGGGGTGGGGGCGGGGCCGGGGTCCCCCCCAGAACACGCTCAGGCCTGGGGAGGTTGAGTGAGAGTTGAGGGTGGCCCTCTTACCCTGCCTGGCCCCTCCGAGGCTGCTGTCCCCCTGTGGGCCACGGAGCCTCCGCCCTCTGTGTGGGGCGAGCCGCTCTGCGCCCAGCGCCTGGCCCCACCTGGCTGGGCCCTCCCACTCTGTGGGCACCCTGTGGGCTGCAGCCCCCGCCCGCCGCCCGCCGCCCGCCGCCGACGCGCTGAGGATTGCGTTTGCCCAGATGTCTGAGTGCGTTTTTCCCAGATGAACCTCATCCAGCTATTTCCTGTTCCCGCTCCAGCTCCGAGAGTCCCGGGGGTGAGCCCCCAGTGCCCACCCTCCACCAAACCGTGGAGGGCCCCCCCTGGTGTGGTCCACCCCTGCGCTGCTCTCCTGCTGTGGGGCCTGCCTGCCCACACCCCTGCAGGCTGCTGGCCAGCAGCGCATAGGAGAGCCTGGGGCCAAGCTGCTGACACTGGGCTCGCGCTGCCAAGGGCTGCTGGCCACAGTGTGCTGGCCCGGGCCGCCCCCTGCACGCTTGGCCATGGTGCGGGGGTCAGGGGAACCTGGGGTGTCTGCTTCTATGTGTGCTTGACAAAGTGGCACAGACTGATGGCTTAACACAGACATTGACCCCCTCCCAGGTCTGGAGGCCGGGAGTCCAGGGGAGGGTCCCCCCCCCGCCCCGCTCTTCCAGCTCCTGGTGGCTCTGGGCTCCATCCCCGGGGCGTCCCCCCTTTTCTCACCGACACTGGTCACTGTGGAGGGGCCACCTGACAGCATGGCGTCATCACGAGATTCTCAGTGACACCCACTAAAGACCCCAGTCTGGGTGGCCCCACCTGGGTGCGACTGCTCTGGCCTCCGTGGTCTGAGGCACGCGCGCGGCCCTTCCTAGCCTGCATGGAGCTGTCAGAGCCACAGCCACCGGCTTCGACACGAGATGTGCTGGTGTCGGGCCTGTGGCTGCCCGGGACCCGGCGGGTTACATAACAAAAGGAGATGCCTTTGAGAAACCACGCCAGCCTTTTAGGGAGGGTGCGCAGCTCTGCTTGGGACAGGGTGTGCGTAGATGCGCGGTGGGGGTGGGGGTGGACAGGATCAGAGTGGGAGGTGCGGGCCAGGGGCGGAGGGGACTCTGGCTCCCATCCACGCCCGGTTTTGGCTGGAGAATGGCTGGGAAGTGATGTGTGCTCACGTGCAGCCTTCCGGTGGTCGTCTGCCAACCAGCCTGGGCTGAGCCCACAGTGCAGGCGCAGCTGGCCTTGCGGGCGGACGGCCTCGAGGAGCGGGACCACTGCAAGTTACAGCCCAGTCCACTGCACCCCCCCCCCCAGGTGGTTTCACTTATGCCCGCCTGGAATGCAGCGTTGTTGCGTTCCTAACGGACCCAGTGTCAGTCATTCGCTCGGTCCCGCCTACCGCTTGGCTGTGACTAGGAGGCCCACACAGACGTGGGGTTCCCGCTGCTGGGTAGAGGACTGGGGAGTCTTGCTGGGTCTCCTGGTGGTCGTGGATGCTGCCCACTGCAGAGCTACAGGCTGCCCTGTGCAGGTCAAGGTCGGGGCGGCGGCGGCGGGGGGGGGGGGCAACCAGGAAGACGTCCCCAAGGGACCCCAGGGGACAGACAGGGTGGGAGGTGCCAGCTGCGGCCACGTGTTGAGGGTATGGAGAGGCCAGGTCCCGGGCTGCTGCTTGCTGTGTGTGCCGTCGCCACTGCTGTCTAACACCGGAACTGAGGTTAGGAGCCAAAGCGCTGTTTCCGGGGCTGCCGCTCAAAAGGCAGGGCTGGGACCTAAGCCCCGGCTGTTTGCCTTCAGAGCCCCCTGCGCTGGGCCGGCTCTGCTCAAGTGCGAGGTGCAGCGTGGGGGCCTTGCGGGACCCTGGCCTGTGTGACGTTCCCGTGGGGACAGGCAGCAGCTAGATGGAGAGCGTGCACAGGCCAGGCTCCTGGTCCCCGCCCCTCCAGTCTGGGCTGGGCCTGGCACTTACCTTGTCCCAGAAAACACAGCCATGCCGTCGTCGCCTGTGGGCTTTGTCTGCGGCAGGCGCCAGCTGTTGGGCTATGAGTATGACAAGGGGCCATGTGGCTTCTTCTGCTCCTCCCTGGTGGCCTGCGGGGCAGCTCCTGATGTGGTACTTGACAGGTGGCCTGCAGACCCAGGAGGCAGCTGAGGCTGTGTCCTGGGGGTGGCCAGCTCTGCAGCTACCAACCAGGTCACCAAGGAGGAGCTCAGCTGTGGATGGCAAGCAAAGAACCTGGGACCTGCGCCTGGGACCCCAGATTTGGAGATAGAGCCCGAGGGGCAGGGGGACCCTGGCCAAGGGAGGCAGGAGAAATGTTGACAGGCTCCCAAAGAGGAGGTGTGAGCCTTGGATGTGGGCTGGGCCCCCAGGGGACCAGGACGGACAGATAGACACGCGCACGCACGCACACACACACACAGTCCTCACCCCCAGCCCCCTGCTGTGCAGCGTGGCCCCACCTTCTGTCCTCCTGATGGGGCTGCTTGGCTCCTGCCCCAGGCGCCAAGGCTCTGACCCAACCTGTCTCCTCTCCTCGTTTGCAAGAGAAAATAGAGGCTCCTACCAAATTGTACCCTTTCTGCACCCGGGATGTCCCCGGCTGCTCCCCCCCACCCCAGGTCTGGAGACCTGGGCAGAGGAAAGAAGGCGCCTTCGCCATGGCCTCACCGAAGGGAGCCCCACAGTGGCTGGGAAGCACACCCAAAATGGCAGGGCCCTCTCGGGCAGTCTGAGCTTGGGAACTGAGTTCAGTTAAAGTTCATTAACGTTTGCAAGATTCTAGCACGGGATGCGAATAGCAAAATCCACACCTTGGGAGGCGCTAAGGGGCCATCTGGTCTCAAGGAAGAACAGTAAGAGTGAGAAGGAGCAGAGGGAGCCGGTGGCCCAGGATGGATAGATCCTGACTCAAGCCAATCAGCTGCGAGGACCACCGCGCGGGGCGGGCGGGGCAGCGTGGGCTCTGCGCCGGGCACCGGGTCAGGAGCCGCGGCTGGGGTTTGCAGAGTGGCAGTGGGTTAGCGGAGGAGGAGGGGCTTTCTTTCTCTTTCAGAAACGCACCCTCAGAGGCTTCCTGGTGCAATCGGATGACATGGCGGGTGGAGGGAGGCGGGGACCCCAGGTGGCCCGAGGCGGGCGGCGCGCGGCAGGAGCAGGGGCCTCTGCCCTGCACGTGTCTGGGCTCCTCGCAGGCCAGTGTGTGTGAGCACACAACTCCTGCAGAGCAGACCCAGCCTGGCCGCCCCCGCCCCCCGCCATGCTGGTCGACACGTGGCGACTCCCTCCTTCCCGTCACATCGTGCAGGGACGCGACGGAGACCCAGGGAGGGCCAGCCACGTGGCCGAGCTGGCCCATCTGGAGGGCAGCTGGCGGGGGTGCATGTGCTTTCAAAACACCCAGATTATGTAACAAAACATCCGCTGTCATCCCTGGGCGGTGGGACGGGCTGCACCCTGGCAAAGCTTATCCACAGCCGCTTGGCTCCCGCGCTCGCCGATCTGCCGACAGTGAGGCCCACAGCCCTGGAGTGCTCGGCGTGGGGCTGCTGAGCTGCTGAGCCCTGGCGGCCACCTGCTTGCAGCACTGGCCAGGGCAGGGGGACTCCGCCTAGGGGTGGCACTGGCCCCTCTCAGGGTCCCTGTCCCGTCCCGTTCCCTGGCAGGTGGGCTCCTTCCCGAGGGAGCACAGCTGGCCGAGCCCAGAGCCGAGCTGTCAGGAGGGCCCAGCCTCGGGCAGGCGCCGGGGGCCTGTGGCCCTGAGCAGCACCTCAAGGGCGGCTGGGGTGTGTGTGTGTGTGTGTGGTGCGGCCACCCCCACCTCGCGCCTGATTCTCCCAGCGAGCCTAGCTGGAGCAGGCCCACTACCCCCCGCCCCCATCAGAGTCCCTGGAACAGGTCGCTGGCTGGCTGCGGCAGGCCCCTCCCCTCCGCTGTCTCCTTGGAAGATCCCTGCCCACTGGGCAGCTGAGCCAGGCCTGTGCTCTGCCCTGGTGTCCCCGGGGGGCCTCACCCCCAGGTCGCAGGCGCCCGCACCCAAGACGGAACCCCATTCCCACCCTCCACCTCTGCCCCCTCCTTGTCGAGAGCAGGCCGCAGGGCCTTGGCACGGGCCATCTCCTCGTTCTAGGGACTCACCAGATCTTCCAGAACTCCACGCTGGTCCCCAGGGTTGGGTCCCCAGGAGCCTCCAGCCCAGGTCTGCCTCTGCCTGTCTCCTTGAGGGAGAGAAGGGGGGGCACACAGGCGTCAGCAACAGGTTCACCTGTGCACCTGTGCTTGGGCTACACCTGGGGAACCGGAACACCGCTCTCGGGTCCGAACACTGAAAGCCGCCGGCTCCAGCCCTCGCACCAGCTCGCGCTGAGACGCCAGAGTTGGGACAGGCAGTGACGGCCGCGGCGATCGTCCTCTGAGCACTGTCTACGCGCCGAGTGGTGGGGTCACACGCCCAGTTCCCTCTGGGCTTCCACTTCTCGGCACATAACCTGCTTAATAAAACGCTCTGGGCTCTGGCTTCACGTGGGCGCTTCCGCCTCCCCTTGTTCTGTGTCTTCCTTCCGTCCGCCAGGGGGAGCTGGGCGTCCCCCACGGGAAGGCTCAGGGAGGTTCTGGCACGTGAAGCTGACCTTCCAAAACTTCCTGACCGGCCAAGTCGCCCGTGCTGAACACAGGCACGTGCCTTGGCTGCCGAGGGAGGCGCTTCCCCACTGTGCCAGCCCCCAGGGCCCTGTGGTCTTGCTGAACAAGGTCCCAGGTCTTGAGCTCTAAGCCAGGGGACACAGACCCACCGCACCTCACGCGGGCCTGTGATGGGTGGTTTACCCTGTGGGCAGGGCCCCCGTGTGGAAGGGAGGGGCCCAGGGGAGGGGGAGTCCTCCCAGAAGAACACTGGGTCCCCAGGTCCCTGGGAGGGGCTTTGGGCAGTGAATGGGGGTGTGGAGGGGAGGCCTGGGACCAGCAGGTGAAGGCCGGCCAGCAGGGGTCTGTGCGGCGGGGTGTGTCAGGAGGGAGGGGCAGGGTAAGGAGCGACATCCCTGCCCACCCCCACCCCCGACTTGGAAGCGAAGGAGCAGGAAGGGGAGCCCGTCCGGAGTCTGGGCACCCCCCACCCCAAGCCGCTGGGAGAGGAGGCCACAGCGGGCTGCAGGGCCGGGCGGGGCCGAGGCAGCGGGGGCTCCGTGTGTGGACCCTCCTCCCGAGGCCTGGCTGTCGCAGGTCAGACAGGACGGGTGCCGGCCTCTGCAGCGTGTGAGCGGCACCGGGGTCCCCCCCCCCAGGCTGCCTTCCCGCCGCCCGCTTGCTCGGCTGAGCTCCTGGCTGGGTCTGCAGACAAACGGGCGGGAATGCAAACACCCGGCTCGCGGACCGGCACACACCACGGCTGCCAAGACTGGTTCTCTTCAAACACACGCGCACACATACACACATACACAATACACACACATACACACACATACACACGTGCACACACATACACATGAACACACATACATGCACATACATACATACACACACGCACATACATACACACATAGACACGCAAACACGCACACACATACATTCACACACATACGTGCACATACATACACACGCACGCACACAGACACATATAAACACACACGCAATACATATACACACATACACACATACGCACATATACACACATGCATACACACACACAAACGTACATATACACATAAACACATGTAAACACACGTGTGCACATACATACATACATACACACATATATACACACACACACACACAATTTCTCTTATTTATTCGGAAGGCAGAGTCACAGAGAGAGACGAGACAGCGAGAGAGAGGAGAGAGAGGGGGACGGAGAGGTCTTCTATCCGCTGGTCACCCCCAAATGGCTGCAACAGCAGGGGCAGGGCCAGGCTGCAGCCAGGAGCCCCACCCACCCCGGGCTCCCTCGTGGGTGCAGGGCCCGAGCACTTGGGCGTCCTCCGCTGCTTCCCCGGCAGGAGCAGGGAGCTGGGCTGGCAGTGGAGCAGCTGGGACTTGAACTGTGCCCACACGGATGCCGGCGGCGCAGGCGGCAGCCTCACCCGCTGCACCGCGAGATTGGTCTGACCCGTGCTGTCCTGGGCTCTCACGCTGAAGGCTCGCAGCCTGTGCCGTCCGCAGTGTGGACTCTCAGGAGCCCTGCCTCATCTGCAGTGACAGGAACGCCCGACTCTGCAGGCACAGGCCACGTCCCGCTTCCCCTGGTGACTGGGCGTGGCCGGGGCCCTGGACTCAACAGGGAGCTTTGTGTGAATATCTCCAAGTGTTCTTAAAGAAAGGGACTGTGCTCCTCCATGGTTCCCTTTCTTCCTTTCTATTGCCTGGGATGACGCAATGATGGCTGGACTTCAAGCAGCTATTTTGCACTACCAGATAGAAACCAAGGGTTGAGGCCGAGAAAGCTGCAAAATGGAAGAGGGCAGAATCTCCGGTGATGGCTAGGCTGTCGTGCCAGCTCTGGACTGCTCACCTCTGAAGGTTGCTACCTTGGGTGACTTGAGCGGCTTCGGTAATGTGCAGCCACCGAGACCGCGGGGGTGCCCCGAGCAGTCTGAAATTCCCTTCCACGCGCCACTCGCACTGCGAGCCCACAGCCTACACCAGCAGGCTGTGAGCGTTGGAAACGTGATGTTGAAAAAGGCACATACAGTTTGCTCATGCATTTACCTTTTAGGAGACAGACAGTGAGAGAGGGCTCCCCTCTGCTGGTTTCCTCCCCAAAGGCTACCCCTGGGCAGAGCTGGGCAGGGGCAAGAGCCACAGCCAGGCGCTAGGAACTCAATGCAGGGCTCTCGGCTCGGGGCCAGCACCTGCCGCCCCCGGAGCCGCCTCAGCAGGCAGCTGCGGACCCCAGGATCTCCGGTGCTCTGACGTGGGACGTGGGCATCTCCCCACCCAACACGTCCCGGCGTCTGTGTGTGTGTGACCGGCGCTGGCATGCGTGCGGGCCGCCTCTGCTGTCTGTCGCTCTCTCTAAGCTTCCTTTTATGCTGGAAATGGAGCCCCGTGAGCTCCCAAAGCAGTTTCTCTGGATGAAAAACTGGCTGCTCTTCAGGCGCAACCGCCCAGATGTAGCTCAGCGAACTCTTGCCCCTCGTGTACGAGGCCCGGAACTGCCGCCATCAGCCGCCTGGGCAGCGGGGAGAAGCCGAGATTCCGGGGCTGCAGGGCCCGCGCGTCTTGCTCATGCTGCAGTCCCGGGGCACTCTGACACGCAGGTGAAACTCGCCGGCCTGGGGGCTCCCCACAGGAACATAACCCAGCCACCTGCGCTTTCCAGCACCACAGCTCTGGCGCTGATCCTGATGGGGGCACGGGGCAGGGCCAGCCTTGCTTTCCACCGGACCCCCGTGACTGCACACGGGGCCAGAGCTCAGCGGTCACATGCTCTCTTCCCGCATCCCGGCTCCTGGGGCTGCAGAATTACTCATCGGCGCTGGAAGCCGGCCCCCGCCTGGCTGTGGGGAACCCCACCCCAGTGTGGCTCCCCACAGCTGGGCCCGCGGCCTGCCCGGCAGCCAGCGGAAGGAATTTGCCACGGCCCCCGCTCCCTCTGCCGCCGGCCTGCACCCCGGTCTGTGGAAAATCACATGTGGTTTTAAGATGTTGGGAGCCATGAGATGGCTCTGCCAGGCGTGAGCTGGCTAGACGCTGTCTGGGGGAGCCCCCCCCGCTAGACGCTGTCTGGGGGAGCCCCCCACCCTGCTCTGGAAGCCCTGCCTTGTGGGCCCCAAAGGCTGACGTACTGGGGCCGCATCCTGTGCCCCCCGCAGGAAGAGCAAAGCGGGGCCCCTTTTCCTCTGGCTCCTGGAGGGGGACCCAGAACTCCAGGAGGGCAGTGCCTGGGACCCCAGGGGCCTCCTGCTGACCAAGGCCAGGCTTCCTGGACTTCCTTCTCAGCCATGGACCCCAGACCTCCGTCCCTGCGCACCTGCTGGTGCGGGACAGGGGGCTGACGCAGGTTCATGCAGACAGCTCAGCCTGCCCCGTCTCCGCGGCTGCACCTCCGCGGGGGCAGGGGTCAGGGGTCAGGGTGTGCGTGTGGGTGGTGGAGAAATCCAAGCCAGACCCACGCTCCTTCCACCCACTCTCTGGGGCCCCTGCAGGCAGCCATCTTCCCCGCAGCCCTCTGCAGTGGGCTCCTTGACTGGGAGCAGCACAGGACCACGTGCGTGGCCGCATCTCACTCTCTCTGCCCTTCCCCAGGCCTCTGCGGTCTGCTCCTCTGACAACTCCTGTCCCTCTCCCTCCCTAGACACCCCCCACCATGGGCAGGAAGGGAGCCAGAAGTGGGGGTACAGGGGTGACTAGGGGAGCCGAGGGCTGCCCAGAGCAGTGCGCGCTGGACCCTGGGAGCCACTGAGCGCTCTGGCCCACAGAGCCACAAGCTTCCCACTCCCCGACCAGCCTCATCCTGGCCCTGGCTGTGTCCCAGTCCCACCAGGAGGAGGACGGGCAGCAGCCTGGCCCACAGAGCACCTCTTCAGCTGCCCAGAGCCTGGGTGGTGGGGCCCTCCGTGGGCAACTCTCTCCAGGCCTTCTCTGCTTGCTCAGCACCTCCTGTTTTCCCTGGCAGAGGACGTGGGACCCAAAGGCCAGCACTGTGCCGGCTGCTCCCAGGGGAGCCCTCGCCGCACACCCCCAACGGGGCAGGGGTGGGTGAGTTCCCAGAACAGGCTGGGGACGGTGATTCAGAGGCCTGCAGAGGGGCAGGCTGGGCCACTGGGTGGGCGCCTGACCCCGGGGCAAGCGGTGCTTGGAGCGCCCGGAGGCCGGGGGGGCTCCAGGGGAGGTGATGCAGGGCCAGCGAGCTGCGCATGCACACACGTGACCCCTGTAATCCAGGTAGTGAGGGCAGGGCCCCGAGATGGCTTGCTGAGATCAGAAGGCCTGGAGGGACAGAGCCTGGAGGGACTGACCCAGGACCAGCGCCTGTCAATCACCCCATGTTACCCAGGCCCTCCACGGACCTGGGCTTCCGGCTTACCCCTCTAGTTAGGCAGGAAGCTAGAAGTGAGCCTGTGTGTGCGAGGGGCCTGGAGACCCCGGCACGTCCACAGAAGCCCAGGGTTGTGCATTCAAAGTCCTGCCCAGGCCCTGATGCCCTCCCAGCTGGTCCCAGACCCCCCCCCCCCCCAGGAGCCTGCTCTCTCCTGTGACCTGTGGGTTACCTGCTAACATGGGGCAGTAAAACCCTCACAGCACCCTAGGGCGCCAGGGCCCCCCAGGCCTGGGGAGGAATTTGCTGATTTACTCTCCACCGACCCTTTGTCCTATAGGAGAGGGGGGAGGGGGGAGGAGACTCCCTTACAGACCTGGGTGGGGATTTAAACAGAGACGCAGCCCTCTGCTCTCGGCTGAGCTGCCCACTCAACCTGCCCAGGTGTGTTCTCCCCATTCAACCCCGCGCTCTCTCTGTCCCTTCCACTCTGGCGGATGCCCCGGCCCCAGTAAAGCCTTATCACTCTGCTCTCGGTCTCCCACCCGAGTTCCTTCTCCCTGACACTGACCCTCAGCGGGGGCTGTGGTGCACTTTCTCCCGCTCCCTCCCTCCCTCTATGGGGTTCTGGGAGTTCTGGCCCAGGCTTACCGGGGAAGCCTGTGGCCCACACTGGCACCTGAGGGACTCGGCGGGGACCCGGAGCTCTTGGGGTGGTCATTAAAGACAGGCCCTGGCGCCGGGTAGGGGAGGCCCTCCCGCGGCTTCTTCCCCAGCAGAAGCGCTGGCCCTGAGGGCAGTTTTCCACCTGCCCCTGCTCTCGGGGACAGCCCCCCCACACACACACACACCCCGCGCTGGCTGGAGCGGGGTGTGGCAGGTGACGGTGGACAGAGCGGGAGGAATGGCGGGGCGGGGGCGAGGTGCGGGAGGCTAAGTGAGGTGGGGGCGTCAGGCCGCTCAGACCCAGGCCCTCCCCTTACCTGTCCTCCCCGCACGCCCGCGTCCCCTAGGCCCTGGCTCCCAGGCGCGAGCCTCGGTCCCCGGACGGCGCTGCAGCTCGCGCTTCGCCAAGCGCCCAGCGCGCGGCGCCGGACGGCTCGGCACCCCCCCCCCCCCGCCCCCGCAGCCCCTCCGTCCGCTCCCGGCTCCTCCTCCTCCCCGGGGGTGGGGAGCTCGCTCCGGAAGCCCCGGCGCCCCCGCCCCGGCCGCCGCCAGAGCTTTGCAGAGGGCGGGAGCGCGCCACGCGGGGCCGGAGTGCACAGTCGCCGCCGGCGCCAGGAGCCGCGACCGCCGGTGCCGCGCCAGCCCCGGAACTCCCCGCGCTCACTCCGGATCCCCTCTGCCGCCCCTCCCCTGCACCCCCTGATCCCCTCCCGGTCCCTCCTGCGCCCCCTCGGGTCCCCTCTCCCGCCCCTCCCCTGCGCCCCCTCGGGTCCCTTCTGCCCAGACCCCCGCAACCATGGCGGTCACCCCGTCCCTGCTCGGCTGCCTCCTGGCGCTGCTGGCGCTGTGTCCCGGGGGGCGCCCGCAGACGGTGCTGACCGACGACGAGATCGAGGAGTTCCTCGAGGGCTTTCTGTCCGAGCTGGGGCCCGCGCCCCGGGAGGACGACGTGGAGGCCCCGGCGCCTCCCCAGCCCACCCAGCGCGTCCGCAACGCCCAGGCGGGGGCCAGGCCGGGGGCGGCCCCTGGAGGTGAGCGCCGGGCGGGGCGGCCGGGGCGCGGCGCCCCGGAGAGCGGAGGGGCTCGCGGGGTCTGGCGGGACACGTGGGGGCTGAGCGGTCACCACTCTGACGGCTCCGCGTGTCTGCGGGAAGCGCCGGGCCTCTTCTCTGCCCTTGCCCTCCTGCCCCGGGAGCACAGGTGGGGAAGGGGCTGCCGGAGACCCCGGCCCCGCAAGGCTTCCAGGCGGCAGTGGGGGAGTTAGCCGACGTGAGGCATCGCCAAAGCATGCGCCCGGGGCCGCTTACGTAACCGGTGTCCGGAACTCTTGGCTGTTTTCCTGGCCTGGGAGGGTGGCAGAGGGGCTCGTGATTTCCCTCTCCCAGAGACTCCAAGGCACCAGCCCTCCTTCCCGAGGTCAGCAGGCCCGGCCGTGCAGCTCTCCTGGCTCTGCCCTCACCTCACCTGGCAGAGCCAGCGCCGGGCTCCCTGTCCCAGCCCTGGGCTGCCCTAGCAGGCCGGGCCTCCTGGGTGGCGGCGTTTTCTGGCGTGGTGTGTGCTTCTACCATGCTCCTCTGTGCCCCAACCCCTCTGAGACCCTCAGCAGATGTGCAGCGTCCCCTGCTCCCTCTCCCAGGTGCCACCCGAGGCCTGGCTCTCACCTCTCTGGGTCACTGGTGCCCCCCAAGGCTTGCCTATCCCCTCTCTGCCCTGTTGTGTCCAGCACAGAGGAGTCCCTGTGACTGGCCCAGGGGGGAAGGAGTGGATTGTGGGGGACCCCTTTTGAGGTTCCAGCAGGTGGGGGTGACGGCCTCTTCCTGAGGACTGAGATGAGGGGTGACAGCCCCAGACGCGCAGCCAGAAAGCTCAGGTTCAAATCCCAGCCCTGCCCCTTGGGGCGGTGATGTCACTCCAGCTTCCTGACCATGCCAGGGACTGGCAGAAGGGGCCATGGGGGTAGGCTCTGCTGAACTGACCTAACCCTGTTCCTTGGACAGCCCCTCCGGAAAAGCCCAAAGACAAAGGCAAGAAAGGGAAGAAGGACAAAGGCCCCAAGGCGACCAAGCAGCCCCTGGAGGGGTCCCCCAGGCCACCCAAGAAGGGGAAGGAGAAGCCACCCAAGGCCACCAAGAAGCCCAAGGAGAAGCCACTTGAAGCCACCAAGAAGCCCAAAGAGAAGCCACCCAAGGCCACCAAAAAACCCAAGGAGAAGCCACCCAAGGCCACCAAGAAGCCCAAGGAGAAGCCGCTTGAAGCCACCAAGAAGCCCAAAGAGAAGCCACCCAAGGCCACCAAGAGACCCAAGGAGAAGCCCTCCATGCCGGCCCCTGCAGAAACCCTGGAGTGGCCCCTGCCCCCAGCCCCCAGCCCCATTCCAGAGATGCCGCCGCGCTGGGAGGGAGGTTTGTGCTGGGCCCCTCTGGGCTCTGGGGTGGAGCAGCCATGCTGAGGTCAGGTCTTCCCAGGACAGTGTGGGCTCTGGGGCCTTGTTTTCATCTTGACCTCAGCCGTTAGGTCACTGAGATCCCTCAGCGTTGCAGCCTGTCCTGGGTAGGGAGAGGGTTCGCCAGCCTTGTGAGTAGGGACCTCTGTGCCCTGGGTGCTGCCCTACCTTACTCAGGGGCACCCAGCGGGGCGGGGCCTCAGGAGGGCACATGGGGCCGGGGGCAGCTGGTGGCCTTGGGCCCACCTGCTCCTGGGGCCTCTGTATTGCAGGCAAGGCCGCCCCAGATGCCTGGCAGGGCCCAGAGGAGGAAGTCCGTGTGGAGCCCCAGGAGCCCCAGCCCGGTGAGTGGCCGCCCTCTGCCTTGACCTGTCAGACTGAGGGGCTTCCCTGAGGAGCCCAGGGTGGGGGTCACTGGTGGCCCCTGGTGTTCTCCCACCAGAGCCCGAGGAGGAGACGGAGGTGCCCACGCTGGACTACAACGACCAGATAGAGCGCGAGGACTACGAGGACTGTGAGTAGCCGCGCAGCCCTCTGCATGGCACCCCGGCCTGGGCGCTGGCGGGACCCAGGGCCGCACCTGCCGCTCAGAGCCCGCCTGCCCCTCAGTCGAGTACATCCGGCGCCAGAAGAAGCCCAGGCCGCCCAGCAGGAAGAGGCCCGAGCGGCTGTGGCCCCAGCGCCCTGAGGAGAAGGCCAAGGAGGCAGAGGAGAAGACCGGTAGGGGCTGGGGACTACGGGGGTCGGGGCAGGGGCAGGGCCTGGGCCTACCCACACCTCTCTGCCTCCCCAGAACCGCCTCCGGAGCCGCTGCTCCCCCCACTGCCCCCCGACTATGGGGACGGCTTTGTGATCCCCAACTACGACGACAGTGAGTACCGCGGGGGACAGATGGGTAACACGTGGGCTGGGCATGTGGCCAGGAGCTACAGCCCGGCTGCTTTCCTAGCTCCTGGCTTTGCCCTGGGCCCCCATGGGGCCCCAGAGCTCGGCCTCAGCACTGTCACCCCGCTTGATGGCCTTCGGGGAGCCTGAGGCCTGTCCCCTCCCTCTGGCTCACGCCTGCCTCCCCAGGCTACAGCCTGCATGGGTCCTTACCATGTCCCTGCCCAGGTCCCCATCAGCTTCCCAGTGCCCCCTCCCAGGTGCTTGTGTCACTAAGTGACCCCCAGGGGCTCCCCCCACCCCACCTCCATTCCTCCCAGGGGCCAGCCGGTGGCCTCGGCAGGGCTGGAGCAGCCCCCTGCTCTGTGTCTGCTGTCCTGTCCCCTGGCTCCTCCGACTGGCACTTCAGCCACTCTTCTCTTTGCAGTGGACTATTACTTCCCACCCCCGCCCGCCCCGGAGCCCGATGCTGAGCAGGACACCCACGAGGAGAAAGAAGAGCGGAGTGAGTGGGACCCCTTGCAGGCCCAGTCCCCAGGCTGGGCCAACCCTGCGGCCAGCTCGGCCCCCCGACCCCCACCCCCCACCCCATGGCATCCCAGGGCCAGGCTGACCAGCCTCTGGCCTTGCATCCTCCAGAGAAACCCAGAAAGGAGGGCAGCGGCCCCCAGGAGGAGACGGAGGACAGGTGGGCCGTGGAGAAGGGCAAGGACCAAGGTGCACGGCTGGGCCGGCTGGGAGGCAGTGCTGGGACACCTGCTGCCTGGAGCCGGGGCACCAGCTCCTGCCTTTCTGTCCCCAGGGCCCTCAAAGGGCAAGGAGCTGGAGGAGGAGTGGGCACCCCCGGAGAAGATCAGTGAGTGGGGCCCAGGCGGGGAGTGGAGCGGCGGGGTGCTGGACAGCAACTCACCCAGGGCCAGGCTGTGTCCTAACAGGCCCTGGGCTCTCACAATGGCTTCACCAGCTGGGATCCTGGCTTTGGCCTGAGGCCACCCACCTCAGGGGCCATCGGGGGAGGACTGGGGGAAGCAAGGCCTGCAGCTGCCTTCACATCTGTCCCTGTGATATCCCGTGACCCCTTGCCCCTCAGCATCCTGGGCTTTGGGTCCAAGTCAACTGGGGGGGGGGGGGCTATGGATCTGCTGGCTGGCTGGCAGCCCTGGGCCAGAGGGAGGGAGGGGTGAGCCACGAGCCCCGACTTGGGTGTGCGTCCCCAGAGTGCCCACCCATTGGGATGGAGTCCCACCGTATTGAGGACAACCAGATCCGTGCCTCCTCCATGCTCCGCCACGGCCTGGGGGCTCAGCGTGGCCGGCTCAACATGCAGGTGGGCATCCCGGTGGCCTCCCCTCCCCAGTGGGCAGGGGTCTCCTCAGCCCAGACTCAGCCTCTCTTCCCGCCCCCAACAGGCTGGTGCCAACGAGGATGACTACTACGACGGGGCGTGGTGTGCCGAGGACGACTCACAGACCCAGTGGATCGAGGTGGACACCAGGAGGACCACCCGGTTCACAGGCGTCATCACCCAGGGCCGAGACTCCAGCATCCAGTGCGTGGCCGGGGCGGGGAGTAGCGGTCTGCAGCTCTCCAGGGACCAGAAAGGGGCCCGCGTGCCCACAGACCCCAGCAGGCTTCAGCTCCCTGGGGCCCAGGGGGAGGAGCGCCCGGGGGCCTGGAGCCTGAAGGGGAGGGCGGTGTCGGCTGACTGAGCCCCTCCACAGCGACGACTTCGTGACCACCTTCTTCGTGGGCTTCAGCAATGACAGCCAGACATGGGTCATGTACACCAACGGCTACGAGGAGATGGTGGGTGCTGGGGCCCTGCGCTCTGCTCCCCCATGCTGGGCCGGGGGCGGGCTCCTGAGGCCGGCTCTCCACAGACCTTCCATGGCAACGTGGACAAGGACACGCCTGTGCTGAGCGAGCTCCCGGAGCCCGTGGTGGCCCGCTTCATCCGCATCTACCCGCTCACCTGGAACGGCAGCCTGTGCATGCGCCTGGAGGTGCTGGGCTGCCCCGTATCCCGTGAGTGCAGGGGCCTGGGGGGCTGGGGCGGGCCAGGGCGGACCTGGGAGCAGGTGGCAGGCTCAGGGCCCCACCCCCGTCCCCTCCACAGCTGTCTACAGCTACTATGCACAGAACGAGGTAGTGGCCACTGACGACCTGGACTTCCGGCACCACAGCTACAAGGACATGCGCCAGGTTGGGAGTGCGTGACCCAGGCCCGTGGAGTCCTGTGCCTGGGACCAGCTCAGTCCCTGGCCTCCCGGAGTGGGACCCTGTCTGCCCCTGACCTCAGAGGGGCTAGGAGGGTGTGGCCGGGAGGGGCGGGCAGGCAGTGACCTGGCGTCCCTACTCCAGCTGATGAAGGTGGTGAACGAGGAGTGCCCCACCATCACGCGCACGTACAGCCTGGGCAAGAGCTCACGCGGCCTCAAGATCTACGCCATGGAGATCTCAGACAACCCCGGGGAACACGAGCTGGGTAAGGCGTGCGTGCTCCTGGCAGGGACCTTGCTTCCTCGCCCCGGTGCCAGGGACGGGCAGGGCTCCCACCTCCCAGGGGGGCTCCAGGTCTGCCTCCTGTGCCTTACAAGCCTCAGCTACACAGCCCACCCCCTTCAGGAACGAGGTGGGTCTGGATCGCTGCTCAGAGGTGTGAGGCTGAGGGGCTGCTGTGGCTCCTGCCCTTGCAGGGGAACCCGAGTTCCGCTACACAGCCGGGATCCACGGCAATGAGGTGCTGGGCAGAGAGCTGCTGCTGCTGCTGATGCAGTACCTGTGCCGCGAGTACCGCGACGGGAACCCCCGCGTGCGCAACCTGGTGCAGGACACGCGCATCCACCTGGTGCCCTCGCTGAACCCTGACGGCTACGAGGTGGCCGCACAGATGGTGGGTGCGCAGGGGTGGGTGGGGAGGGCATTGGGTGGGTGGATACGGGCAGAGCCAGCGTTGACTCTGCTGGCTTTGCTTCTGCAGGGCTCGGAGTTCGGGAACTGGGCGCTGGGACTGTGGACCGAGGAGGGATTTGACATCTTTGAGGACTTCCCGGATCTCAACTCTGTGCTCTGGGGAGCGGAGGAGAGGAAATGGGTCCCTTATCGGGTCCCCAACAATAACCTGCCCATCCCCGAGCGCTACCTGTCCCCTGACGCCACGGTGAGACAGCAGCCTGCTGACAGGGCCCTAGGGTCCGGGGCGGGGAGCTGGTGGGCACATGGATGAGACCTGGGCCCTGGCCTCACATGCTGGCTGTCCCCAGGTGTCCACAGAGGTCCGGGCCATCATCGGCTGGATGGAGAAGAACCCCTTTGTGCTGGGAGCAAACCTGAACGGTGGTGAGCGGCTTGTGTCCTACCCCTACGATATGGCCCGCACGCCCAGCCAGGAGCAGCTGCTGGCCGCGGCCATGGCCGCTGCACGGGGAGAGGACTATGACGAGGTCTCCGAGGCCCAGGAGACCCCAGACCATGCCATCTTCCGCTGGCTGGCCATCTCCTTCGCCTCTGCCCACCTCACAATGACCGAGCCCTACCGGGGCGGGTGCCAGGCCCAGGACTACACCAGCGGCACGGGCATCGTCAACGGGGCCAAGTGGAACCCCCGGTCAGGCAGTGAGTGGGCCTGGAGGGCCGGGAGGAGGGGACGTGGCCCCGGGCAGGGCTCACTGCAGGTCTGCCTGGCCCCGTGCAGCCATCAACGACTTCAGCTACCTGCATACCAACTGCCTGGAGCTCTCCATCTACCTGGGCTGTGACAAGTTCCCCCACGAGAGCGAGCTGCCCCGGGAGTGGGAGAACAACAAGGAAGCACTGCTCACCTTCATGGAGCAGGTGGGGCTGCGCGGAGCGGGGCACAAGGTGACCCCTGACCCGGCCCGACACCCACCCCAGCTCACTCCCTCCCACAGGTGCACCGTGGCATCAAGGGAGTGGTGACAGACGAGCAAGGCATCCCCATTGCCAATGCCACCATCTCTGTGAGTGGCATCAACCACGGCGTGAAGACAGGTACCGTGTCACACCTTTACCTGCCTTCCCCAGGTGGGGGCCACCTGTCCTCCCCTGGAGGTGGAAAGGGGATGGGGGGGCTCAGAGAGGGAGGGCTCTGGAGCAGCCCACACAGCCCCTCCTCCCTCCTTCGCAGCCAGCGGGGGTGATTACTGGCGCATCCTGAACCCGGGCGAGTACCGGGTGACGGCGCACGCTGATGGCTACACCGCAAGCTCCAAGACCTGCAACGTGGACTACGACATCGGCGCCACCCAGTGCAACTTCGTGCTGGCACGCTCCAACTGGAAGCGCATCCGGGAGATCATGGCCATGAACGGAAACCGGCCCATCCTGCGCATCGACCCCTCCCGGCCCATGACCCCCCAGCAGCGGCGCCTGCAGCGGCAGCGCCTGCAGCACCGGCTGCGCATGCGAGAGCAGATGAGGCTGCGGCGCCTCAAGACCACGGCAGGCCCCGTGTCCCCCACGCCGCCCCCCGTCCTGGCCACGGGCACCACCCCTACTCCCACCCCCGCCCCCACCCCCGCCCCAGGGCCCTGGGCCCTGCTGACTCCAACCACGGCAGCCTGGGAGGAGACGGAGACAGAGACCTACACAGAGGTGGTGACGGAGTTTGGGACAGAGGCGGAGGAGCTGCAGCCAGAGGAGCCGCAGCCGGAGGAGCCGCAGCCGGAGGAGGAGTGGGAGGAGGGGGAGGAGGAGGAGTGGGGGGAGGAGGAGGCGGCCACTGGCCCCACATTCCCCTTCACCACTGTCGAGACCTACACAGTGAACTTCGGGGACTTCTGAGAGCGGGGTCCCACCAGGCCCCAACCCGGCACACGCTCCACCAGTGCTTCCCGGGCCACCCAGGCTTGTCCGCGGGCACAAGAAGGGGTCCCGGACTTCAGCCAGAGCTTGTGCAGAGGCCCCTGCCCCCCCGCCACAGCCGCATCTGGGGAGCCCAGGTCACAGCAATAAACAAGCTCATGGCACTGACCGCTGCATCCCGACCAGCTCAGGGAGGAGACCGCGCCCTCCCACAGGGGGCCCGACCCCACGTGCCCAGGGGCTCACGGCTGAGTAGCAAACGCGCAGGCTTTATTTACGTGACACTGCAGGGCCGCACCCGAGTCAGGGGCCCAGCCCCAGGCCGCCCAGGTCGTCGTCCTCCGCCCCGAAGCCCGCAAAGCTGATGGGCTCGCAGGCCAGACTACGCAAGTTCACCAGGCAGGCGGTCTGCGTGGCACTGAAGTCGGGCACAGCCACCAGTAGCACCGTCTGGTCCTCGGGGCCTGCAGAGCACCCCCGGGGGACCCTTCAGGGCTGCTGGGGCCCAGCACACGGCTCCCAGCGCAAACCCTCAGCCGCCCAGGCACGCGCAGACCCGGGCTGTCCACCCTTCGGGGGCCTTACCCACAAGACAAGACTTACCCCGGATGACTTTGGAGCCGAAACTGGGAGTGTTGCCACAGAAGTAGACGTGCGGGCACTCCGGGAAGATGAACGGGTCGGTTTTGTAGAAGGGGTAACAACCTAGAGGTTGAGGGCAGTGGCTCAGCAGGGCTCCCCAGCCTGGGCAGGGCAGGGCAGTCCTGCCATGGGGTTGTGCTGTGGCCGCTGGAAGCCAGCAGCGGCAACACTAATTGTGACAAAAGTGCCCCAGACCCGCCGTGTGGCCAGGTCGCCACATCCCTGCTGCCTCTCCCAGTGGGGTGGTGCGTGCAGGCCTCCAGCACAGGCACTGAGCACCACGCTGCTCAGGTCTGGGCAAGGCTGGCAGATGCAGATCCACGCTGGGAAGCCCACGGTTGCCCCGGACCCCGGGCGCCCACCGTGATGCGCAGTTACCTAGGGTGTCAGGGGCTGTGGGGCTGATGTGACGGACCCGCAGGGTCCACTCCAAGATCGCCAAGTGGTCCTCCATGCTGCTGTACCGGAAAATGTCACTCACATTCTGTCCCGACGTCCCCAGGAATCTGCAAGGCAAGGCTCGGCTGACCCCCAGCCTGGGGCTGCCACTCATGTGCCACCCACGGTGGCCAGCTCAGAGCTCACCCGTCACCTGGCTCTCTGCAGCCCTGCCCCCTCCCAGGACTGTTTCGGGCCAAAAGCCTGGGTCACTGCAGCTCGGCTGAGCTGGCTACCTGACTCCGTCGATGGTGGCCTGGTAGGGGTTGGTGACCAGCTGCAGCGTGGAGTAGGCGGTGGCCAGTGGGAACATGCAGGGGTGCAGAGGCTGTTGCGGGAGCGTGTAGTTGGTCGGGTCAAACTCGCCTGGCATCACGTCCACGGGCACGGAGGCCTGGAGGGCACAGGGCAGGGGGAGCTCGCAGGGCCCTGCTCTGGCCGCCCCACACCCCGACTCCGCGGGCCCCCAAGCCACTCACGCTCAGCTGCAGGAGGATCTCGTCCAGCATCTTCACGGCCTCCACGCTGGCTGCCTGGGTTTTCTTGGTGAGGTATTTGGCCTAGAAGTAGAAGCCAAAGGCCACGAGGCCCCAGGCAGGGCTCAGGTCAAAGGGACACCCGACAGTGGGATGAGGTCGAGTAAGCCCACTGACCCTAAACTTCGCCCAGCCCTGGGCCCTCCCAGCAGGAGGCCTAGAGCCACTGTAGCATGTGGCCAGCAACCACGAGGCCCTGAGAGCAAAGGCTCCCTGGGGTAGGAGGGCCCCGGGCGGGCTCCGTACCTTATTGATGGAATCTCTGCTCTGCGTGCTGTGGCTGAGCAGGTTGCCGGCCAGGATGACCCTGGAGACATGGGCGGCGCTGCACTGCTCCCCCTCGTCCCCAAGCTGCCCGGTCACCACGTCCACCAGCAGCTGGGTGCCCAGCAGGCTCTCTCCACCGCCTCCACCCAGGCCCAGCCCCGACACCAGCAGCACGAACCTGTGGGAGGGTGGGTGGGCTGCTGCAGGGCGCCGAGGAGGGAGGCAGCCCCTCCGCCTGGCCCAGGGCCCCCTCCAAGGGCAGCCCCTCACCTGTCCGTGTCAAGGGGTGGCGCGGGCTTCTGTGGAGCCAGGTCGGCAAAGCAGTGGTCCTCCACCAGAAACTTGCCATCGTCCTTCACGGAGCCCAGCACCGCCAGGACCGTCCCTGGGGGGCCCAGTTGTTCCCATGTCACCCACGGTGACAGACGTCCCTCAGCCACACTGGTGAATTCTCTCGTGACTCCAGGTCCAATGTCTACTTCCTGGAGCCACTGCCTCTGGGTGGGACCAGGGACACTGATGTCCCAGCTGAGTCTCACCTACCGCTGGCCTCCTCCTGCCCACACATGCCAGCCGTCACGCAAGGGCCACACCCCCAGCACCACCCCCTCCGCAGTTAGGCCCCACAGTTCCTTCCCCGGGCTCCCGCAGAACCCGGCTCCCCACCTGTGACCAGCTTTGACACGTCAATGGTGCCCTTCAGTTTGATTCGCTGCAATTCGTCCTCCAAGACCAGCTGGTCATCGGGGTGGATGTACTTGCTCCGAGGCGGCTGCGGGAGCAGGTTGTGCTGGAATACAGAAACGGAAGCCACGTGGGGCTGAGCCACCCAAGGACACCGCAGCCCGCATCCGTCTGGACCTGCCTGCCCACCGCACCACCTTCCTGTGGGCAGACGTGAGCTGTGTCCGGCTCTGCGTGCCACGGTCTCACCTCCTCGCTGATCTCGCGCAGGATGGAGGGCTGCAGGGGCATGGCCTTGAAGAGAGTGCCCACCACGCAGCACTGCTCTCCGGACTGCAGCTCACACAGCTTCTTCACCTCGGTGCCACTGCCTGGGGGGCGGGGGCACAGACTCAGACGCGGGCACGCCAGCGAAGGGGGCCAGCCCCGGGGACGCCGGGTGTCCTCGTGAGAGGCAGAGGAGAGGCCGCATGAGTAAGGCCCAGGCCCTAGCAGCGCCGCGAGCGGGGAGGGAGGCGTCCGTTCCCAGCAGCCACGGAGCCACTCAGTGTTACTCCGCCCTACCCCAGCTGGGACGCCATCCTGAGAAAGAGACACCGATGTTACAACTGTCCTGTGGAGTCAGGATTCTCCTGCCAAACGCTTCTTCCTCTGGAGAGGTCCCCCAGGTTCAGACCCCAGTCCCGTTCCCGTGGAGTCAGGCAGCCCTGCTCACCCAGTGAGCCCACGAGGGCACTGGCTGGCTCAGGAGGAAGGCGGGGAGTGAGGGCGGGCAGAGGAAGGCCCGCAAGTCCCCAAGGCCCGTGGATCTCTTGGAACAGACCCCGCACAGCCCAGTCCTCTCGCCAAGAACATTCCTGAGCTACAGCCTGGGGAGCAGAGGGAGGTAACTCAAACAAGGGCGAGGTGGGCCCCACAGAATGCCACACACCCATGCAAACAGATCCCAGATCCCCAGGCAGCCCCGTCTAAGCACTGTACACGCAACTCGGCCAACCCTGACCCTGTGCCAGCAGCAGACAGCGCTCAGAGAGGTCAGGGAACATGTCCAGGGTCACACAGCTGGACTCAAGCTGTGCCCGAGCACCAGCCAGAAGGACACGGGCGGGCCACACACACATACACACACACCCCGTTATGTGCGAGTGCCAACACTGAGGATGGATGAAACTGGCCGGCCCTTGGCCTCTCTGAGCCCTGTGTGG
The DNA here is from genome assembly GCF_964237555.1 of Oryctolagus cuniculus. Taxonomy (NCBI): domain Eukaryota; kingdom Metazoa; phylum Chordata; class Mammalia; order Lagomorpha; family Leporidae; genus Oryctolagus; species Oryctolagus cuniculus. The sequence continues at coordinate 51,601,012 of NC_091447.1, forward strand.
GAGGCGGAGAGACATTAGCTGATGCACCAATGACTAATCAGCAACTGACCACTGTGAGAAGTGCAAGGCTGAGCAGAAAACACGGGGAGGCCCCAGAGAGTCACGGTGACGGTGATAGAAGGACAGGAAACCGAGGTGAGGAGACAAGACTCCGGGGAGGGCATGGGCCAGGGCAGGCTGACCCTGGAGAGGGCGCAGGCCAGGGCAGACCAACCCCAGGGCAGGCCAGGGGCAGACAGACGCCAGAGAGGGCGCAGGCCAGGGGCAGACAGACCCCCGGGAGGGCACAGGCCAGGGGCAGACAGACCCCAAGGAGGGTACAGGCCAGGGGCAGACAGACCCCCGGGAGGGCACAGGCCAAAGGGAGACCAACCCTGGAGAGGGTGCAGGCCAGGGGCAGACTGACCCCAGGGAGGGCAAAGGCCAGGGAGGGCACGGGCCAGGGGCAGAGTGACCCCGGGGAGGGCACAGGCCAGGGCAGACTGACCCCTGAGAGGGTGCAGGCCAGGGGCAGACAGACCCCAAGGAAGGCACAGGCCAGGGCAGACTGACCCCTGAAAGAGGGCGCGGGCCAGGGCAGACTGACCCCAGGGAGGGCACAGGCCAGGGCAGACCGACCCCAGAGAGGGGGCGGACCAGGGCAGACTGACCCCAGGGAGGGCACAGGCCAGGGCAGACCGACCCCAGAGAGGGGGCGGACCAGGGCAGACTGACCCCAGGGAGGGCACAGGCCAGGGCAGACCGACCCCAGAGAGGGGGCGGGCCAGGGCAGACTGACCCCAGGGAGGGCACAGGCCAGGGCAGACCGACCCCAGAGAGGGCGCGGGCCAGGGCAGACTGACCCCAGGGAGGGCACAGGCCAGGGCAGACCGACCCCAGAGAGGGGGCGGACCAGGGCAGACTGACCCCAGGGAGGGCACAGGCCAGGGCAGACCGACCCCAGAGAGGGCGTGGGTCAGGGCAGACTGACCCCAGGGAGGGCACAGGCCAGGGCAGACCGACTCCAGGGAGGGCACAGGCCAGGGCAGACCAACCCCGGAGAGGGCACAGGCCAGGGCAGACCGACCACAGAGAGGGCACAGGCCAGGCCAGGGCAGACGGACCCCAGAGAGGGCGCGGGCCAGGGGCAGACTGACCCCGGGGTGGGCCAGGGGGAGATACTGTGTTGGGGGAGACTGACCCCAGGGAGGGCGCGGGCCAGGGGCAGACTGACCCTGGGGCAGGCTGGCCCAAGACCCACCCGGCCTGGGTAAGACACGGTCTCATGATGACCGTCTCGGAGATGCATCAGGAACAGCGGCCGTGTGCCAGTCCCACAGCTGGGGTAACGGGGCACCACCAGAGTCGGGAGTGAGAGGCCGGGTCCTGTCTCACCCCCAGGGCATCGAGGGGTAGGAGAGCCCACCGGGGAAGAGACGGGGACGAGAAAACAGCTTGCACAGCCCGGGTCTTTATTTGGAAAGACAGAATGCTGAGGGTCAGGGGAGTCACGGCCGCTGGGCGGCAGGAAGCAGAAACGGAGGGGCCCCGCCGCCGGTGGCTCCGGTGCCAGGCCAGCCGCGCTCGGGCATGGGCGAACGGTGGAGTGCCCTGCACCTAAACCATTCCCCCCACCGCAACAACGGCTCTCAGTGCTCCACCCTGACCTGGGAGCAGCCTCTGGCCTCCACCTCACACCACAGGTCTTACACCAGTCCTGGTTACGTGAGGACGCCGCGAGGGACGGGCTAGCGTTCCCAGGTAACTCACAAATGGGACCGATCGGGGAAACCTGGAGCCGCGCGCGCCCACACTCACCCCAGCGCTGCCGGGCCCGGCTCACCAGGAAGGGTCTCATCTGGCTGAGGCGCGTGGCGTAAATGTGCGCGTACTGCCGGTTGAAGTTGCGCTCGCCCAGGCGGAAAGGCTGCGACGCGTTGGTGTAGGTGGCCACGGGCACCCGGGCGAAGGTGGCGTTGTTGGCGGACGGAGGGGACAGCAGCGTGTGGGCACGCTGGGCGGCCTGCTCGGAAAACATGGCTGCGTCCCGGCCGAGGAGGGGTCCTGTGGGCACACAAAGGCATCCCTGCCACCCTCGCCCGGTGCCAAACGCGGCTGCCCGCACCGCCTCCGGGGGCCAGACCGGACAGTCCCGGCAGGGAGCAAGGGAGCCTCTCCCACCGGAGTGCGGCTGAACCCCGGACCCGAGTGACCCCTGCCGGCTTCACACCCCCAGGCCGCCTGCCAGGCTCGCGAACGGAATCCCTGACCCGCGCCTCCCCAGCCCCCTGCACCTGCCCCAGCCCAGGGCGCGAGCCCACCCCAGAAGCACGCGCTATTGCTAAATAACCACCATCGCCACGGTGACACACACCGGCCACGGGCCGCGCCGAGCGCCCAGGCCTCACCACGGCCCGTGCCACGCGCTCCCCGCCTCCGGATCCTCTCGCTGCACCTGCGCCCGCGCCCGCGCGCGCTCGCCCCGGTCCGCGCTCGCGGGCACCTCCCGCTGCCCACCCCGAACCACACCTCGGCCCTCTGGCTCGGCACGCACCTCCCAGCAACCCGCACGGACACCTGGCGCCCGCGGAGCGCCACAGGCCGACTCCCCGGAGCGAGCAGCGCCTCTGGACACCGGCTACTCACCGCCTGGGCGCGGCTCCGCGACGGGTCAGGGCCCCGCGGCCCGCTGGACAGCGCGGGGCCGGGACGCGGGCTTTCCAGGAGCGACCCCCGAGCACCCGCGGCCGGCCCCCGAGAGCAGCGCTGCGCGGCAGCGGCGGGACGTCCCCGACTCTCGAGCTCGCACCCGCGGCCCGCCAAGACACCGCTTCACCGGAAAACCCTCACCAAGCGGCGCGCCGCATCCCGCCGACCCCCGCGCGCCCGCCCCGCCCATCGCCGTAGCCAGCCAATCGCCGCCAGCCCCGCCCCATTCATTGCCTCACTCCGCCAATCGCCATCCAGCGCTCCCCGTCCGCGGCCGCATCTCACCAATCGGTCTCCGCCCGGGTCGGCCCCACAGCGCCCGCTGCATCCCGCCGGCCCCCGCGCTTCTCACTCACCGCGCCGCGCGGAGCCACGCCCCCGGTTTCCCAGGCGACGGGAGGCGGGGCCGGGACGGACAGGCCCATGCTCGTCCGTGCGCATGCGCGTGCCCGGAACCCAGGAGGCTGGGTCCGCGCGGGTGGCCTGCACCGTGCAGGGTGGGCACTGCCCGGGTTCCCCGCAGGCTGGTCCTGCTGGCCAAGCGCTTGATTTCCGGCTGTCTCTGCAGAACGGTGACCTGAGCCCAAGTGAGGGTAACGTGGACCTGGAAGAGGGCGGTTGCTCTGTAGGGCGGGCAGCGAGTTGGGCGAGAGGCGTGGCGGGTCCTTGCCTTCCCGCTCCTCCCGCCAGGCCCGGCCCCAGACACGGTGGACTCTTGTCGTGTCCTTGTGGTGGCTGACTTAGGTGCCAGCCTGGCTCGCTTAAGGAGTGCGCAGAGGCCTTGCGTTGCGGGGGTCTGTGAGGGTGTTTGCAGAGGGGCTGTCTTGCGATGCCCAGTGGACGGCCAGGCGGGGCAGGCCGAGAGGAAATAAACACGAGACGGGTTGATCTCTCTCCTTCTACCCCAGCAGGCCCGAGACACGCGCTGGGCGTCGGAACTGCAGCCGCGCTGACCCTGGGCTCCAGCACGGTCCGCGCTCCCCTGGCCGTCAGCCGTGGGCTAAGAGTGACGCCGTTACCTTCCGGGCTCGGAGGCCTTCAGACTGGGAGCCACGCTGCCGGCGCCCCACGTTGCAGTGGACCTGTGCCACGTGAGCCACGCCGCCCGCCGCTGACCGCTCTCCTGTCAGATACCTTATACATTTCCCGCGGGGTCTTGCTCGCTCGCGCTCTCTCTCTCTCTCTCTCTCCCCGGAACTGCAGCACCGACTTGGGTCTCAGGAGTGGTTCCGAATTCTAAGATGGGTTTCCTTCATTGGCTTTGGGGCTTCTGGAATTGGCTGTGTAATATGGTTAGACCTAAAGACGCAAAGGATTCTCCTTCCGACGGTGCGGACAGCACCTGCAATCCGTGGCGGGAGCTATTCTTAGAGATGTGCAGGATAAACGCGGTGGACTCTCCCGAGTCACCGCTCGAGGGAGGCCAGGAACTCGGTGACTCCGTCCATGGGACCTTCCAGCTCCTGTGGGGAACCAGGGAGCACAGGGACGCTGGCTGGCTGCTCCTGTCCTCGCTGGACAGGGTGGTGAGAGACAGAGACGAACTCAGGGACGAGGTTTACCGGCTGCAGCTCCGCGTCAACGACCTCAGGGTTTCCAAGAGCGTCCTGGGCCAGAGTCTCCTCTCCTGTAGCCACAGGGCGGAGGTGGCGGAGAACCAAGCCCAAGCCCTCATCGTGCGGCTGGCGGAATTGCAGCGGAAGCTGAACTCGCGGCCTCGCAGGGTGTCTGCCGTGAAAGTCAGAGCGCTGGTCGGCAAAGAGTGGGATCCCGTACGCTGGGACGGCGACGTGTGGGAGGAGCTGGACGAAGCTGCGGACGCCGAGCCCCTAAATGCCGAGGAGGCTTGCTTGCCAGTGGAACTGGGCCTCCCGCCCCCCAGCGTGGTCCCCGCATCCCCACTCGCGGCTTCCCCCGCCCCGGCGGCGGCGGCGGAGGGCGTCAGTTCTGCGTCGCCCGAGGAAGTGGGCATGGCTTCTCCTGGAGCAGCCGCCAGGCAGAGCCAGGCTGAGGCGCCTCAGGACCCCGCCGCGTCACCCCTCTTGTCCTGCAGACAGGTAGCTGGCCCCGGTTCTCGGCAGGCCCCTGAGGCCGTGAGAAGCCGTGAGAAGGCGCGCTACAGCCCGAAGGAACTGCTGGAGTTTTCCGCTTTGTACAAGCAGAAGACTGAAGAGCAAGTGTGGGAGTGGATACTCAGGGTGTGGGATAACGGGGGGAAGAACTTAAAGTTGGTCCGGGCTGAATTCATCGACCTGGGCTCCCTGAGCCGGGATCCCGCCTTCAACCTGGCCGCTCAGGGAGTTAAGAAAGGCGCTAACAGCTTATTCGGTTGGTTGGCCGAGACGTGGGTTAAAAGATGGCCCAGCGTGCGCGAGCTGGAGATGCCAGACCTCCCGTGGTTTACCCTGGAGGAGGGCATTCGCAGGCTCAGGGAGATCGGCATGGTGGAGTGGCTGTGTCACCTGAGATCCACCCCCCTGCCCTGGGAGGGCCCCGAAGATGCGCTTTTCACCAGCGCGGTGAGGAACCGATTTGTGAGGGGCGCCCCAGCATCCCTGAAGACCTGTGTGGTCGCCCTCCTCTGCGGGCCGGGCCTTACGGTGGGAACCGCCGTCACTCAATTGGAAAACTTGAACGCGATGGGAATGATATGAGCCCAGGGTGGCGAGGGCCAGCCGGTGGCGCCCGGCCATCGGCAGCTGGCCTGGTGTAGCCGCCGTGATGAAGGGCAGATCGTGGTATTCCAGAGAGGGAAGCGGGTAGGAAGCTGCCAAATTCTTACTCGGCCTGCCTAGGCAGACAAGTCCCAGGTCAACTGAATCACGCCCCTTCATCGATTCCCAAAATCGACCCAGTCCACAGACCCAGGACCGCCCGATGAAGAGTTGGCCGGGTCCCCTTGAGGACGGGCCCCGGGACTGCTGATTGTGTGTTGTTTGTCTTTCTTCCGTCCTCCCTGCGAAGGGACCTGTGGCCTCAGACCAGGGTCGCCCTGTGTCGAGGGAAAGGAAGTGACGAGGAGTCCGGGGACGCTGGACAGCAGCTCTGAGCGCACACTGGGTCCGGAGACCTGAAGCTTCACCATGGCCCTCTGGTCAGGGTGGGGGCCGCAGAGTCACGTGACGAATGGCCTTCTAGCTCACGTCCAGCTCACAGGAGGCCCGCAGCCCGCTCTGGGGCCATTGCCCCATTCCGGGATGCACAGCGGAGCAGGTGTACATAACAGCCAGCAGAAGCCCCACGTTGGGCCCTGACCTCGAGAGCCGCCTCCACCCAGAGGACAGTCGCCGGAGAGCAGCACCGGTCCCTGAGGGGTTGCAGGGGTGAGAGCCATCGGCAGGCACGTGGAACACGCAGGGGTGAGGCAGACTCACCTGTCTGGCCCGTGCGGAGGGCAGGTGGATCCTGGAGAGTGGCAGGGCCTGTCCTAAACGTGCGCTGTGCGGTGATTGTGGTCGCAGCTGCCGAGCCAGATGTCATCGTGTGGCTTGAGCAGAACGGCGCGTTTCCTGGTACTGCGTGCACAGCTGGTGGCCTGGCGAGGCCGGCGGGAGACCTCCAGACCCCTGCCTAAGGGCTGTCCCCACTCCAGCCTGTGCCACAGTTCAGTTGGAAGGGCCTGGGTCACCTTTCCACAGGACAGCCACAGTGGTCCATCGTGTTGATGGACGCAGTGAGCAGGAAGTAGAGGAGCTGGCGCGTGGTGCGGTCATTAAGGGGCCGCCCGGGGTGCTGCGTCCCGGGCGGGGCGCCTGGGATTGAGCCGTGCCCCGCGTCCCATCCAGCCACCTGCGAGTGTACGTGTGAGGCAGCAGGTGGCTGCCCAGGTTCTTGGGCTTCAGCTGCCCACATGGGAGATCTGGGTGGAGGCCCTGACTCCTGGCCCAGGCCCGGCTGTTTTGGGCATTGGAGGGGGCGGGGAGTGAACCAGTGGACGGAGGCTCTCCGCCCTCCCCCCTCCCCCCAGTCACACTTTTAAATAAACACGAAAAAGAAGTAGCAACCATTCTGGACTTCCTGTTAAGACCTTATGTGGGGCTGACGCTGTGGTACAGTGGGTTAACGCCCTGGGCTGAAGCGCCGGCATCCCATATGGTTGCCAGTTCTAGTCCCGGCTGCTCCTCTTCCGATCCAGCTCTCTGCTGTGGCCTGGGAAAGCAGTAGAAGATGGCCCAAGTGCTTGGGCCCCTGCACCCATGGGGGGAGACCCAGAAGAAGCTCCTGGCTCCTGGCTTCGGATCGGCGCAGCTCCGGCCATTGCGGCCATCTGGGGAGTGAACTAGCGGATGGAAGACCTCTCTCTCTGTCTCTACCTCTCTCTGTAACTGACTTTCAAATAAATAAAATAAATCTTTTTTTTAAAGACCTTGTGTGTTAGAGAGTGAGCAATAACTCACTAAAATTCCGGGATCTTCTGCTTGGGGTTTCCGGAGGGGTCAGTGGTTTGGGCACATCGAGATCTCCCTCCTATGCTGAAGGAAAAGTACCTGACCCCGTCTACTGCCAGGAAAAGCCCTGTGCCCAGTGGACCCATTTGGGGGGCAGCACACTTAGCCTGAAAGGCCTCTGGTTTTGAGTGGCATGGGACGGACGAAGGCTATGCAACAGGTGCAGGCTACAGCACGAGGCGCTCTTCCGCTTGGGCCGCCTGACCCTGCAGAGCCAACGGCCCCCGGGGTGTCAGCAGTAGGGATGCTGTTTGGAGCCTTTGGCCAGCCCCCGTGTGTCCCAGGGCAGCCCAGGTGCTTTGGGGCAGGGCCCTGACATCCGCAGACGACTGCTGTCCTGGGAAAGAGCTCCAGGTCAGCTGCCAGGCCTCAGTAGACGCTGGCCTCCTGCCCATGGGCTCCCAAGGAGCATGGGGCCTGACCAGCCCGTCGTGTCCCGGGCTCTGACCTAGCCGGGAAGCTGGGTGTACACAGCAGCTGTCCGTCAGCTAAAAGTGTGTGTGTTCATGATCCGGCCTGAGAGGGTCCTGGGGGCACAGGTAAGCCACGTGGATGCCCGCGGTCCTTACCCTGCCATGCTGCCTTCTCTTTCCCAGCCTGCACCTGTGGTGCCGTGCGGGTCCCCTGTGCTCACTGACCGGGAGAGAGGACAAGGGCCTGGCTTACAGATGGGTCCTCCACAGCGTGCGAGCACCAGCTGAGAGTGGACAGCCGCAGCTCTCCCTCTCGGCAACGCCGGGGAAGTCTCACACGGCAGAGCTGGGCAGTGCGCTGGTTGTGCACTTTGCCAGGAAGGAGAAACGGCCGGGTGCGTGGTGCGCGTCAGTGTGTGCACTGCAGCCAAGTGGTTTAGCTGGATGGGCAAGGGCTCTGCACGTGACTGGAGAACTGGTGACAAAGAAATCTGGACAGGAGGTGTTGTAGATGACCCTCTCCAGTGGGCAGAGTGCCCGCCGGGGCTGACGGCAGCAGGGGAGGACCTCAGTGGTCGGGCTGGGATGCCCAGCTCTGCGAATCCCGGTCGCCCTGTCGCTGCCCAGAGGCGGCGTCTTGGCCGAGGTGGAGGTTGTGTGTGGGCTCAGCAGCAGGGACTTCAGTTCACCAGCGCTGATCTGGCCACAGCCACCACCGTGTGCCCAGTTTGCCAACAGCAGGGACCGGCCCCGGGGCCCTGGTCACCAGCGTCCTGGGGCAGGTCACCTACCTCGGACTGCTTCCGCCGGGGAAGGAGCGGCAATTTGTCCTTCCTGGAAGGACTCTGACGAGAGTTTCCTCCCTGTACCCAGGCAGTGAATCTGCCACCTGTGGTCTACCCACCATCGCGCTATTCCGCCCAGCACTGCTTCTGACCCAGGGACGCAGCCAAAATGTGGTGATGGGCCCATGGCATGGGGTTCCCTGGTGGGCCTGAGGAGCCAGCGCGATAGGCTGACATCGGCGTTAGGTGCCCGCTAGGTGACGGCACCGCGCGAGGCTGGTGCAGGACTCTCCAGAACACTGTGTGTGCTCTGAGCCAGCGTCCGTATGTGGCAGTGTCCCCCGCAGCCAGGATCACGAGTCCAGGAACACGGGGTGGGAGTGGGGTGGCGCTGGTCGTCATTGCCGGTGACCTGTGGGCAAGAGTTTCGCTTTCTGCTCCTGTGCCTCCGTGTGCTGCTGGCCTAGAGGTCTTACTGCAGAGGGAGGGAGGCTTCCACCAGGGGACACACAGTGACTTCACTGAACTGGGGGGAGGGGGGGAGTAGTGAGACCCACACCCACCACTTCGGCCTCCTCACGCCTCGCAATCGGTCGGTGAGAAAGGAGGTCCTGTGTCGGCTGGGGTGACTGATCTCACCCACAAGGGGAAACTGCGCGAGGGATCCACAGTGGAAGGGAGCAAGAGCGGATGCAGGATGCAGAGACCCCTTCGGACGGCTCCTGGTGTCACAGTGCCCCGTGACTGAAGCCGGCAGGGAAGCAGGACTTAGAGCGGCCCAGGCTCCAGCAGCAGAGGTTGGACCACCCCCCACCCCCACACCGCGAGAACCCCGATCGGACGCGGTGTTTGCCGAGGGCCAGTGAGTAGGACGAGGTATTCTTGTACAGTTGCGTGGCCAGCCACAGAGGAGGACTGGCAGTCATCGTGTGTATCTGTTCCACCTTGCGAAGGACACCTCTCTCTGTATATTAAGTCATACCCTTGTTTTCGCTCTTAATCTTGTAAAATAAAATTGCGGACTACATATTGCCATTTGCAACGGTGCTGTCAGTTTTACGTCAGGACCTGAGTCACGGGACGTCAGGAGTCAGCGTTGCCTCACTGGTGCCCCGAGCCCAGGTCCAACTCCAGCCCCATCCGCTTTGTCGCTGATCCGTCTGTTTCTCCCTTTCTTTGTCAGTTTTTGCTTCGTGTGTCTTAGTGTTCTGCTGCTAAGTACACACATGTCTACGTTTGTTAGATCTTCCTGGTGAAATGGTCTTTTACAGTAATGTTCTTCCCATAAGATCTGTCTCGTCTGGTATCAGCTCAGCTACTCCAGCTTTCCTGTGCTTGCTGTTTTTACATCTTTATTCCATCCTTTTACTTTTTTTTTTTTTTTTTTTTTTTTTGACAGGCAGAGTTAGACAGTAGAAAGAGAGAGACAGAGCGAAAGGTCTTCCTTCCATTGGTTCACTCCCCAAATGGCCACTATGGCCAGCGCGCTGCGCTGATCCGAAGCCAGGAGCCAAGTGCTTATCCTGGTCTCCCATGGGGTGCAGGGCCCAAGCACTTGGGCCATCCTCCACTGCACTCCCTGGCCACAGCAGAGAGCTGGCCTGGAAGAGGGGCAACCGGGACAGAATCTGGCGCCTTGACTGGAACTAGAACCCGGTGTGCCAGCGCCGCAGGCGGAGGATTAGCCTAGTGAGCCACGGCGCTGGTGATCCTTTTGCTTTCAATCTATCTGTGTCCGAATCTGGATGTCTCCTGTACAGAATATACTAAAAGAGATAGATCCTTTTTTAAAATAAAAGAACGAGAGAGAGAGCGAGGGAGAGAGAGATCTTCCATCTGCCGGTTCATTCTCCAAATGCCTGCAGCAGCCAGAGCTGGGCCAAGTCAAAGCCAGGAGCCAGGCCTCCATCTGGCCTCCCACAGGGGTGGCAGGGACTCTAGGCCCTGAGCCGTCACTGCGGCCTCCTACTGTGGGTATCAGCAGGAAGCCGGGCACTCTGAGGCCCAGGCGGTGGCCTAGCCCATGGAGCCATGCTGGGCCCCCCTTGATCTTTTTTTTTTTTTTTTTTTTTTTTTTTTTTTTTTTTTACAGACAGAGTGGACAGTGAGAGACACAGAGAGAAAGGTCTTCCTTTGCCGTTGGTTCACCCTTCAATGGCCGCTGCGGCCGGCGCACCACACTGATCCGATGGCAGGAGCCAGGTGCTTCTCCTGGTCTCCCATGGAGTGCAGGGCCCAAGCACTTGGGCCATTCTCCACTGCACTCCCGGGCCACAGAAGAGAGCTGACCTGGAAGAGGGGCAACCAGGACAGAATCCGGCGCCCTGACCGGGACTAGAACCCGGTGTGCTGGCGCCGCAAGGCGGAGGATTAGCCTAGTGAGCCGCGGCACCGGGCCCCCCTGCTCTTAAAAGTGCCCCTCAGTGTCACCATCCTCCAGGCGCTGTTGCAGAGGGTGGGCGGGGAGGGAAGATGAGCCTGGCACAGGCACGCAGGGTCTGTCTCCTCCTGGGGCAGCTGGGACGGAGCCCTGACGTCATGAGCGTGGGAGGGCCACGGGCCGTGGCGTGGGTGGTTTGGGTCCCAGTCCACAGGTGTCTCCTGGCTGCACTATCCATGGCTGCATGGAAGCCAACCTCTTCTCTGGAATCCTGGAGACTTTGAGAGTTCCCTGCTGTCCCCTAGTCAGCCTCTTTGGCCTTCTAAGCCTTCGTGAGCCGCCCTGTGTCCTGTTTTCCCTAAATAAGGCTGTGGTCGCTCTTCTGACCTCGCTGCCTCACGAGCCCAGCCTCACAGGCCGACCCTGCAGCGCCCAGACAAGCTGCACGGACAAGGGTCTGGACACCGGGAAGGCCCACGAGCTCCTGCCGGGTGCAGGGAGAGACTGAGTTCCGGAGCGTGATGTCGGAGCTCTGAGAGGCCCCGGGAGGCATCTCCGAGTGGGTGTGAGGTGGTGGAAAGCCGTCGCCACCCCTCGACAGTACCGCCCACTTGCGGTGTGAGGCCGGAGCAGACGAAACACTCCAAGGCGGACTGGGTGCCCTTGACCTCCCTGGGCTGGGGCCGCTGCCGTGCGAGGCAAGCTCGTTCAGACCGCCCGAGCCTAGGGAAGGGTTTGGGCTTGGGGAAGCTCATCACGGTGCAGGGCAGGGAGGGCAGCCCAGGAAGCCACCCGGAGAGCAGAGGTAGGACGGCAGAAAGACCTGGGGTCTGCTGGGGTCTGTGTTCCTACGCCAAGCCCACCCTCATCCCACGGACATCAGCATTGTCGGGAAGGGAACTGATCAGTGACCCCTGTCCATTCTGGGCACCGTGCACGTGGGCTGGGGGCCAGAAGCTGCGTGTCTCAGCCCGAGCTGGCACAGAGGGGCAGGGGCCGTGGCTGACAGGGAGACTGAGGCACCAGGCAGGTGGCGGGCAGGCCCAGCCGGGCAGCAGGGAAGGCAGGGGTTCTGGATCGCAAGTCTCGGAAACCAACTGGATGCAACTCGAGCGAAATACAGGCTTCTTTGTCAGGCCCCGGTCCTGCTCTCCCGCGCCTCTGTGCCTCAGCCCCGGCCCCCACTCCCGGCGGCTGCCTCCATTCTGTGGCCTCCTGGGAGTGTCGGCCACCCCTGTGTGTGGTGCAGGCTGGGCTCTCCTCTGCCCACGACCCAACGCATGGAACCCGGGTGGCTCAGACCAGGCCGCCCTGGAGCAAGGGGCGCCAGACCGTGTTGGCCCGGTCGTGGGAGTCGCACAGGGCGGCCAGGAGACTGGGCAGTGCTGGGAGGGGCGGAGATGCAGCGCAAGCCGAGGGGTCAGGGGGTCCTGGCGGAAGGGGAGCGGAGGTGCTGCTGACGGCAAAGGGACAGGAGGGGAGATAAGGGTCTATTTTGGAGCGGGGTGGCCCTGCATGTCAGCAGCACATCCCCGGGGACGATCCGCAGACTGGAGAGGCTGCTCCCGACGCTTGTCCGACTGCACTGAACTCCCACAGACAGGTCCTGGGGCCAGATGGGCTCGGCTGCCTCCCGGCTGTGTGTGACCTTGGGCAGACTGCTAATCCAGGGCTGCCTCGGCTCCGGGTCTGGAAGTGCGGTGGCAGCCACGACAGTTAGGACCGCATCCGGCGGTGGGAATGAAAGGCTCAACCAACAGTGGCTTCCACAGGTGGAATTCGAGAGGACGGAGGAGGAGGTGGCGCGTGATGGCCACGTGCCCTGTGCTGTCCGGCCCCCCACCCAGACCCAGCGGGACATGTGCCAGGCAGCAGGGCAGACGGCAGGGTCACATCTGTCTCTTAAGAGGAAACCACACCACACCTGGGCTGCACCTGCTGGTGAGGGTGGCCGAAGGCTGAGTCTGTACCCCTGGCCAGGGCGCAATCTCAAACTCAGCTACCCGGAGTGCAAGGGCAGACCACCAGGGGCGCGAGAGCACTGGGTACCCTGGCGGGGGGGGCTGAAGATTGCTGGGGGCTGCCAATACCTTCCTCCTCGTCCCAGCTCCTCGCGGCCCCCAGCAGGACTGGGCCCCCTGCGCTCCTACACACTCCTCGCGCCAGGCAGGGCGCCTGTCTGTCCCCTTATCAGTGGTGTCAGCTCTGGTCAGGAGAGAATGCAGGAGTGGGGGTGGGGTGGGGCAGGACTGCTGCTGGGCAGGGGGCTAAAGGGGTCACAGGGTAAGGTCAGAAAATGCAGTGGGCCCCGCTCCACGGCCTGAGCCCGCGGGAGCCCTGCTGTGCTCCTGGCCACAGGCCACCAGTGTCCTAGGAGGGGACCGTGGGCCCAGGGCCGGGGTTCTCAAGGGCTGGATCAGGCGCCGTGGGGCGGACAAGTGAAAACAAGCTGCTGCCGGCCCAGACAGCCTTCCCATAAAAGCAGCAGGGCAGGAGAACGGGTCACCGAGGAATCAGCGCCCGAGGGGTCACGGAGGCACAGGCGCGCCCTGGCTGTAGCCGGAGCGCCCAGGCATCACGGTCCCCGGCGAAGGGCCGGGCGACATCACGCACCCTGAGCCCCTGCCCCTGGGCTGGCTGCCTGCTTCATCCAAAGGGAGACGGGAGACGGGCACTGGCGCATTTCTGTCTCTTTCTGGCAAGTCACGCGGGACTCCCAGCAGGGACCCGTGGGCCTGGCCAGCGCCAGCGTGGAGGGAGCCACGACCCCTCCCAGGCTCTCCCAGCCTCGCCCCCAGCACCGTGGGCTCCCCCCAGGAACACATTGGCCTCCACAGGTGATTGGGAGGGGTCTCTGCTCTCCCCTTCTGCCGGTGCTGCCAGACAGGCGACCCTGCGACATGAGGCTCTCCCTGGGGCCGTCTTTGGGGCCGAGACCCCATCACCACCACGTCCAAGCCTCCAGAAACCGCAGGCCTTGACAGGTACCTGGGCAGGCTGACTCGGTGCACCCCACAGAGGTGCCAGACACAGGCAATTCAAAACTCTCCGATCGCCACATTAAAAAGGCAAAAAAAAAAAAAGGTGAAATTAATTTTAGCAGTACTTCTACCCACTATATCCAAAACGTCATCATTTCAGCGTGCAATCAATACTAATGTTATTAAGGAGGCATTTGGCATTCTCCTTTGTACTCAGTCCTCAACATCGGATGTGTGTGTTGCAACCCACGCCACATGGCTGTGAGCAAGTGTTCCCGGGCCACTGGAGCAGGTGGCTGCCACGAGGGGAGGACTCATGGCCTCAGAAGGCCCCCACCTCCGTCTTTCTGTCATAGACACACACACACCACACTACCACATATACCACGCGCAACATGCTCCACACATACGTACCACATGCTCCACACATACGTACCACATGCTCCACACATAGGAGCACCACACACACCACATACTCCACACATACCATATACCACACATGCCACATGCTCCACACATACCACAGATACCACACATGCCACATATACCATGTGCAACATGCTCCACACATACGTACCACATACTCCCCACATAGGAGCACCACACACACCACATACTCCACACATACTAGATACCATGCATACCACACACCACAGGCTCCACACATACCACAGACACCACACATGCCACATATACCATGTACAACATGCTCCACACATACATACCACATACTCCCCACATAGGAGCACCACACACACCACATACTCCACACATACTAGATACCATGCATACCACACACCACAGGCTCCACACATACCACATGCACCACACGTACCGCATATACCACGCGCAACATGCTCCACATACCACACACACCACATACTCCACAGACACCACACATACCACATATGCCACACACGACATGATCCACACACACCTCATTTCACACACATGGTCCTTAGTTGACGCCAAGCCAACACTAACACAGGCAATTTGGGTGCAGGACAACCACACTGGACATGTGAAAGGGTAATTCTTTTCAAAAGAAAAATCATGACTCTCATACCAAATGAATGAACACCCGCCAAAGGTTTTATTGGTTTGTGAACTGCTGCGGGAACCAGTAGGATGTCGTGCTTGGTCAGAGACAAAGTCACCGAGCAGCCGCAGGTGCAGACAGTGAGGAGAGGTGTAGACGGTCAGGACTGGAGAGGCGACTGTTTAATGGCTGCACAGTGGGTGTGGCCCCAGCAGCAGAGGGACAGCCAGCGTGCCTGTGCTGGGCGGCGTTCACGTGCCCATGTGCTGATGAGCCCACTGCTTCTCTTGGTCGTCTGCACCTTGGAGTGAAGGCACAGGGAGCCCAGCACCCCCACCCTCACGCCTGTGGTCACTTCCGTCCACATCGAGTCTTTGACGATAAGCTGTCCCTTCCCTCGCACAGTCTGCCAAGCCAGCAGACGAATGACAGAACCGCAGCCGCCGCTGCATCCCGACCTGGCCCTCAGCACGCTCAGAGGGGCAGCCAGGGGCCGCTCTCTGGACGGAAAACCAGACACATTCCTGGCTTCTGTGGTCACTGATAATAAGACTTTAAACCTAGAGTCTCAATGTAGGAATTGGATTGCAAACACCCAAGCTGCAGCAAGGGAATGGGGCAGCCCCTCCGGCCCTGCGCACTCCCGCCTCCCACTCCCCAGCTGCCGCATTGCAGCAGGCTTTGGAGGGAGGACAGGACACTCCTTGCTGGAGGACTGTGCCCTGGGTCTGCCCCCCGCACCCCATTCAGCTGCCCCTTGGTTCCAATGATGGGGCCCCTCCTCTCCAGCCCCTGGTTTCGGCAGATGGGACAGGGACAGTCCCCCCTCAACCTGTCTGACCCTGAACCCCACCACCCACGAGGCTGGAAATGTGCACCTGCTCTGGCCCCGCTCGGGTCCCTGCCTGTTTTGCAGTGAGCAGTCTGGGTGTCAAATGGGGTCCTCAGTGCCCTATACACGGAGCCCAGAAAACGGTCCCTCAGAGTGCAGGGGTCATGAGGAAAGTGGGGGGCTGTGCAGGTGGGGATCCCGGGGCCACCAGCCAGGCAGTTGGGCTGCCAGCTCAGCACCCACAGCCCATCTTCCCAGCACGGCCTCTGGGAGCTGGCAGTGCCCACCTTGTGTGCCTCCCTGGGCCTGGGGGGGCACGTTCCTCTTCTTTAAGGGGTCAGCCTGGGGAAGGGGCCCGCCCTCCCTGGGCCCTGTGAGTCCCCCAGGAGCCACACGCAGGTCTGATTCGGTAGCAGTTTATTGAGCCGAGCCCCGCGGGACGCCCGCCCTACTCCTCCTTCTCGTCCCCGTGGGTAATGATGTAGCACAGGGACTTGTAGTCGATGTTGCCGGCCAGGTCCATGGGCGTCAGGGCGAACATCTGCTCC
Organism: Oryctolagus cuniculus; assembly: GCF_964237555.1. Taxonomy (NCBI): domain Eukaryota; kingdom Metazoa; phylum Chordata; class Mammalia; order Lagomorpha; family Leporidae; genus Oryctolagus; species Oryctolagus cuniculus. The sequence continues at coordinate 51,617,126 of NC_091447.1, forward strand.
ACCTGTGGGCGGCGCCCGGCTGAGACTCGGCCCGGGGGCCACCCGCTCCGGCCCTCCGCCTTTTCAGCCCCAAGCCCCAAACCCGAGGCTGACGTTGTTCTGATGGCCGCATTGGACAGACTGGGGACGGACGGGTCTGAATGGGGGCCGGGGGTCAAGGGCCCGCCCTGGCCACATGGGTGCCCGCACCCCCGGGCACCAGCACAGAGCCTCTGGCATCTGCGCACAGCCCTGCCCAGCGCCCTCCCTCTCAGCACCGCCTGGGGCTGAGGTTAGGACAGGTCCAGGAGAAGACGCCAGGACGCGCTGAGAGCCGGGAAGCCTCACCTCGGCTGGAGAGAACTTGTCTGCCTGTGTCAGGAGAAGCTGCTTGAACCTGGGGGTGGGGGTGGGGGGTGAGCAGGGGAGGGGGGCTCCAGCAGCCCAGGGAAGCCCTCCCCCCGCAGCCACATCACCTCCCCCCCCCCAGGCTGCCCAGGGCGGGGCTCCTCACACTCACTCGTCTTTGTTCACCACCCCTTGGCCGCTGGGGTCAAACATGCGGAAGGCGCTCAGGATGGCTTCCTCGGGGTCCGTCCCTGGGGGCCGAGGCCGCCAGGTGAGCACCTCCTGGGCCTGCCCAGAACTCACCCAGGCACACGGGGAACCCTCCCTGTCCCAGGGAGGTGGCGCCCCCTCCGCGTCCTCCCGAGGACTGTGGGCCAGGCCCAGGGGACTCGGGAGGGGACATTGCCGGACCCTGCATCAGCAGCAGGTGACAGTGCCCTTGGGTGCTGGGACAGAGGGTGTGCAGGGGTGGGCCCCAGATGCTCTGGGTGGGTTCCTGCGGGGTGCAGGGGTCCCTGCGGGGTGCAGGCTCGCCGTCTGGCCGAGGGAGCCCAATCTGGCCCGGGCTCACCGTTGAGCTTCTCCCCGAAGAGCGAGAGGAAGACGGTGAAGTTGATGGGGCCCTTGCCCTCCTGCAGCATGGCGTCCAGCTCCTCATCCGGGACCTTCACCTTCCCTGGGCGGGGGGTGGGGGGGGTTGAGCATGAGCACAGGGACCCCGGGACCCCGGGGAAGGGCCAGGCTGCCGCTCCTACCCAGGCACGGCTGGCGGGCCAAGAGGATGGGGGGCACTGGGAGGGGGCGCGCACCGAGCTGGGAGTAGGTCTCCCTCAGGTCCGCCTTGCAGATGATGCCGTCACGGTTCTGGTCGATGCAGCTGAAGGCCTGTGAGGAAGGGGCCTTCAGCGGGGGCAGCCAGCCCAGGGGAGGGGGAGGGGGAGAGGCTGAGGGGGCAGCCAGCCCAGGGGAGGGGGAAGGGGAGAGGCTGGGGGGCCACAGAGCAGGGGGCATGTACGGCAGAGGTAAGGGCGCCCAGTCGGGGCTGAGGATGCTGGCGGTGTTGCCACCGGGAGGGGCGGACACTCACTTCCTTGAACTCCTGGATCTGAGCTTGCTCAAACATGGAGAAGACATTGGAGGAGCCGCGATGGGCCTGCTTGGTGGCTGCGGCCTTGCCCCGGGTCCCTGCCTTCCTGCTGGCCTGCAACACCGTGGGTGGGGAGGGGTCCCCTCCCCAGCTCTGCAAAGTCCCCCCTTGCCCCGCACACACTCCCAGGAGAACCCCACCACCACCACACACACCCCTGGGCCCAACACAGGGCTCCCTGGCTCTACCCTGGACTCACCATCCTGACGCACAGCCTGGCTGCTTCCTGCCACAGGGCCCAGCCCCCTTTATGTCTCAGCCTTATCACCTGGAGCTCCAAAAAAGGCAAGGACGGGAGACAGGCCCAAACTTGGCAGCTGGGGCTGGGTGAGGACGAGGGGCCGGCATGCAGATTCCAGCCACATTCCTGGAGCCCTTCACCTCCGTCCACCCCGCAGGGCCAGGCCCCATGGCCCTGAGCAGAGTGGCTCCTGGCTCTCACCACTCCAGCTGGTGAAGGAGGGGCCCCGTCACCCAACCTGGCCACCCCTCGGGCAGGTGCAGCGCAGCCCCTGGCCAGCCAGATAGGACAGCTGGGCGATGGCCAGTCACAGGCCCTCTGAGAGGCTCAGGGGGCATGGGGGGTTCTGAGGAGGGTCTCTGGCTCGAGATCCTCAGGGAGTCCCAGCGGTCTTGGCTCTGACGCCCCGCCCCTTTGATCAAGGGATAGAAGGCGGCCCCAAGTTGGACACCTGGGCCTGGTTTGGGAGCTGCCCACCTCACATGGCCTGCCCTGCAGGGCGCCTCTTTGTATTCATTTCCATCTCCGCCTTGGGGCCTTGCTGTTCCCCCAAGCTCTATCTCAACTCTGATAGGCAGGGAGGGGGGCGTGCTGAAGACACACTTCCCACCTGCCTGGTGACTGATGAGTTGGCCGTCCCCTCCCGGGCACCCGTCCTGGTGAACGTCCGTACCCTGGGGCCAGGCGCGGGCCTGTGTGACGCTGTTTGCACAAAGATGTGCAGCACAGACCTAGACCCCAGGCATCCCCTGGGCCCTCTCGGTGGCATCCCAGAGCCCTTGGGTGGAGCTGGACTGTGGGGCACGGGGCCCAGCACCCTCTGCTGGAAGGGGCAGTCTGGAGGCGGCAGGTGGTCCCTGGTGGGGAGAACGCAGAGCCTGCACCCCTCAGGCCCTGGCCCCCTTCTGTGTGTTGAGTGCTTGTATATTGAGTTTCGTAACACTTCCATTACTGGCTGCAAATGACGGTCACTTCATTCAGATCTGTAACCCACCCACCCACCCACCCAGGAGTCTTTTTATTTTTTTTTAAAAATAAGATTTATTCATTATACATTTGAAAGGCAGAGAGACAGGGAAAAGGAGGGGAGGGGAGGGAGAGAGAGATCTTCCATCTGCCAACTCAGTCCCCAAATGGCCACAACAGCCAGGTCTGAGCCAGGTAAAACCAGGAGCCTTGGGGCTGCCGCTGTGGCATAGTGGGTGAAGCCGCCGCCTGCAGTGCCGGCATCCGATATGAGCGCTGGTTCGAGGCCCGGCTGCTCCACTTCTGATCCAGCTCTCTGCTGTGGCCTGGGAAAGCAGTAGAAGATGGCCCAAGTCCTTGGACCCCTGCACCCATGTGGGAGACCCAGAAGAAGCTCCTGGCTCCTGGCTTCGAATCGGCACAGCTCTGGCCATTGCAGCCAATTGGTGAGTGAACCAGCACATGGAAGACCTCTCTCTCTCTCTCTCTCTCTCTCTCTCTCTCTCTCTCTCTGCCTCTCCTTCTCTCTGTGTAACTCTTTCAAGTAAATAAATAAATCTTAAAAAAAAAAAAAAAAAAAAAAAAAAACCAGGAGCCTGGAACTCCATCTGGGTCTCCCACATGGGTGGCAGGGCCAAAGCACTTGGGCCATCATCCACCGCCTTCCCACACACTTTAGCAGGAAGCTGGATGGAAAGCAGAGTAGCTGGGACTTGAACCGGCGCTCCCCATATATGGGATACCGGTGTCACAAGCAGGGGCTCACCCACGTGCCTCAGTGTGGGCCCTCACCCCTGAATCTTTGCAGGTCAACACGGTGCCTCAGACTGTCACACAAAGGAGAAAGAAACGGCCATTGACATAAAAATGTGTTCTGATATGTGAATGTTCCAATGTGAGCACATTTCGTCCTGATGAGCTAACCGGATGTTTGCACCAACTTAAATGACTGAGACTCCAAGAAGGAAGATAATCCAAGTAATTCCACATGAGAAATACCAGAAAACAGGACGAGGAAAACGTAACATAGAGATGGCCATTGGGGGGCCCACGCTCTGGTGCAGTGGATAAAGCCTCTGCCTGCGATGCCAGCATCCCTCATGGGCGCTGGCTCGAGTCCTGGCTGCTCCTCTTCCAATCCAATTCCCTAAAGCGCCTGGGAAGGCAGTGGAGCATGGCCCAAGTGCTTAGGCCCCCGCCACCCATGTGGGAGACCGGAAGAAGTTCCTGGTTCCTGGCTTTGACCTGGCCCAGCCCCAGCCATTGTGGCCATCTGGAGGGTGAATCAGTGGATGGAAGATCTCTCTCTGCCTAACTCTGCCTTTTAAATTAAATAAATCATTAAAAAAAAAAAAAAAAAGACAGTGCCTGGTGTCTCACAGCAGCCTCCGCGGGGACTTGGAAATTGTGACGATTCGGATCCCAGCCCCCCTCAGTGTCACCACCTCAGTGCTCTGAGGGGCCAGACCCCGCTGAGCAGAGCAGCGCCTGGCCGGGTGCTCCCCCTCCTGCCCGCAGGGCCGCCGGCACCTCTGAGCCCACGCGGGGGACGGCTGGCCTGCCGCTCTTCACACGCCTCAGAGGGACACACAGGGCCGGCCAGCGCGTCCGAGGGTGCGCAGTGTCTCTTCACACGCTGTCCCCAGGCCCTTGTGCACAAAGATCGGTGGCCAGACCACGGTCACATCTTTTGCATTTTTAATTAAAAACCCCACAGTCCCAGGGTGGGCATGGAGAGGGTGGGTGGCTCTGGAGAGGGGCCTGGGTAGCCCTGGGGTGTGGCAATGCTGCAGGGGTTCTTCCTGGGCTGGCCTGTGGAGGCCGACGGTGCCACTGCCCGTGGGTCCAGTCCAGAACTCCGGGTGCTCGGGCACTGGGGGTGGGGCGGCCCCTTGTGTGGCTCCCCCAGCATCTGAAGCCACAGGCAGGAATTCAGCCAGTCCTGGGGTCACCCTGCTGGCCGGTCTGCTCCCACCCAGCAACTGGATCCCCTCCCACGCGGTAAGTTCCCAGGGGAGCCCAACCAGGCCCAGCGTGGGAGGCAGGCCGTGTGGAAATGAGTGCCCAGCGCCCTTGGGGTGCTGGGTTCCCACAGGAAAGGCCTGCGGCGTTGGGAGTGTCTGTCCCTGTCCCTGTCCTGCCCAGCTCCCACCCCGCCAGTGCCCTGGGGCTGTCCCTCCAACCGACTCTGCCAACAGACTTGTGCTCCGATCCCCAGGGCTCTCCCCCAATTCCAGGGGTACAGTGGGTGGGGAGGCATCTGGGGTCCTCTCGAGCCCGGGCCCCCTGGCCAGCTGAGCTGGAGCCCCTGTTGGGAGCGCCGTCTGGGAGCCGGGTCCGCCCCGCGCGCGCGCCGATCTTACTGGCCCGGGCCCCCTGGCCGGCCGAGCTGGGAGCCCCTGTGGGGAGCGCCGTCCCCGTGGAGCCGGGTCCGCCCCGCGCGCGCCGCCGCCGCTCTCACTGGGCCAGCATGCAGGCCTTCTTGCAGGCCACGGCCGAGACCAGCGCGGCACCCCGGCCGCTGCCTTCCTCCGACTCGATGAAGGTGATCTCGCAGCTGGGCGTCAGCCTGCGCACGCTGGCGTGGAACCGCTCCTTGAAGCTGCACGGGGGTTGGGGTGGGGGTAAGCGGGGCTTCGCGGCTCCCAGCGCGCTCCAGACCGGCCCGGCCATCCCCAGGCGCGGCGGCGGCGGCGGCGGCGGCGGGGGCTCACCTGGGGTGCAGCTTGTACACCGAGCCGTCCACGCCCACCGTGATGCGCATCACGTCCATGCCGCGGCTCTCGCGCATGCGGTTGATGACGCCCGCCAGCCCGGCCGAGCACATGTGCGCGGCGCGCGTGGACACGCTCTCGCAGGCGCGCCGCACGATGTCGCAGTCGGCGGCCGAGGGCCGCAGCCCCAGCGTGCTCAGGATGTTGTGGGTCTGCTTGCGGTCCCCGGAGTCGCTGCGGGGGCGAGAGGGCCACTGAGGGTCGCTCGGCGCCCGGCCAGCCCAGCACTGTGTTTGGGGCTTGGTTCGCTGGAGACCAGCGGCCTCCTGCCCAGGACAGGTCCCTCTGAGACCGGGTCTCTGCCGCGCCGGCCGGCCCGGGGCGCCGGATCCCTGAGCCCCACCCGCCCTGCACGCACCTCTCCACCTGGGACACAAAGCGCGTCTCGAAGGCGCCGCGCGTGCGCAGCTGCTCCGAGGCCTCGCCGTGGAACAGCAGGTTCTCGTCCACCAGCTTCAGCAGCAGGAGCCGCACCAGCTCGCCCATGTACTTGCCGCCGATGAGCTTTTCGTACCTGGACACCGGGCCCCCGGTCACACATCCCCGTGCTGGAGGCCCCCACTGCCCTGCACCCACGGGTCACCAGGAGGCCGCGTGGCAGCGCCGGGAGCCTCCAGGGTTCTGCTCCACTCGTTTCAACCCTGGTTTTAGGAGCTTGGAGCACTGGGGACCTCCGTGGTCAGACAGGCCAGGGGCTCCCTGGCCCCTCTGAGGCCTCCTGCGGGGGCTGGGACATCCGTCCTCCCACAGCCTCCCAGGCTGCAGTGGAAACCACGGCCCAGGCGGTGAACGCCTTGCCAAAGGTGCTGGCGTGGTCGCCGTGAGCTCTGAGGCCCTGTGTCTCGCTGCAATGCTGCTGACCTAACAGAGGTCCATCAACGTGCTGCAGGAAGCAAAGGCCTCTGGGCAGGCCTGGCAGGAGCGGGCGGCTGACGCGAGGCAGCTGTGGCTCAGGACCCAGCCCCGGCTTCCCAGCCTGTGTCCTGCAGCCTACAGCATCCACAGACCACTGCTGTCCAGCCTGTGGCTGCCGACAACCTGCACTGTGCCTGGGTGACCCTTGGGGAGGGAGAAGCCACCCCATCTGACCACAGCTGTGGCTAAGTCCACATCTGCCTGTTCCGCGGCCGCAGGGGCCAGGGCGGGGACCGAGTGCCAGGCAGGGAGGCATCTGCCCTCTGCTCTCCCCAGAGCTGATCGAGAACGAGCCCGTTAACTGCGAGGCCGGGCGCCCATCTGCTGCGCCCCGGCGCGAGCAGCCCAGAGCCGGGCGGGGGCGCGTCCTTACAGCTGCTGACCGGGGTTCGCGGAGCTCTCGTCCACCATGCGGTCGTACTCCAGCAGGAACTCGTCCAGCTCGCCCGAGTCCCCGAAGGCGCCCCACTCGGTGTTGACGCACATGCGGCCCTCGTCGCCCTCCACCAGCTCCACGTTCTGCATCTCCTCCATGTAGCAGGCATTGCAGCCAGTGCCTGGGGCGGGGGGGGGGGCAGGGGTCAGCCCCCGCTGGGGAGAGGCACCTCCTGAGGAGTTTCCCCCCACACACCGCAGGAAGCTTCCCTAGTCACCCCCACCCGCGGCCTCCCACGCCTGGGTGAAGGGTCTTCCCGCACTGCCTGGCGCAGCAGAGGAGCGCCAGGGGCTACAGGGCTGGGCTGGCTGCGTGACCCTGGCAGGAGGGGCTGGTCTTGGGGGTGTCCTCTCCCCTAAGGGCAACAGTGACACTGTCTTTGCTCCTTGCTGGCTGGTTGGGAGGCCAGAAGGAAACTGACAAGTGTGTCTCCAGTGAGAGATGGCTTGCGGCGTCAGGTTGTGTCTGTGTACCGCCTGTGTTTTCTGGTACTTTCCATGCCCCTGTTTGAGTGTCTGTCCTGGACAGTGTTTGGGGGGTGCCCCAAAATGAACAAGGTCCCGGGTGAGCCTTGGAGCAGCGCTTGCTGCAGAATTTGTCCCGTGTGGGCCCTGGGCCAAGTCAAAGTGCGGAGTCCTGGTGCGTGAGTTAGGACGCGCTTCAGCGGGGAAGCAGCGGCGACAGGCAGGGAGAGGAGACTGCCTGGGCTGCACGCTCGGTGGCTACAAGCCACCCAGTGATGCAGCCTTTGACGTGACTTCTCCCAGCTTCTGGACCTTGGTCATTGTTCCTGACACAGTTTTAAGCACTGAGCACCACATTTGTGGACAGCTGTGAGCTGCTGGCCACCCCTGCTGCCTCTGCCCTGGGTGAGTGCAGCCAGCAGACATCTGCGACACCCCCCCCTGCGCCCCGGCTGAGTTTCCCTGGGCAGGTGTCTGAGGGCCTCAGGCAGCTGTGGAGGAGGGGCAGGGGGCTAGGGTGGGGGCTGGGGCTCCCCATCAGAATGGTGAGCGTGGAGGTAAAAGACAGGAAGCAAGGAGAGACGAGTGAGGCCAGGCTGGAGCTGGAACCCGGTGTGTGTGTTTCGAGTTTGCATGCCTGTGCCTCTGTGCTATTTCGGGGCATGTAATTACAGACAGAAGGGAGGCAGGAGCACAAACAGGGGCCTTTCAGACTCCCCGGGGACACAGACCCGGAACACTCACTTCCTGGGTGACCAGGGCCCGGAATCCAGAAAAACACCCAAGCCTGTGTGTGTTGCACACAGCGGAGCCAATTGGACCGCCCCTCAGAGAGCCTCTTGGAGCCAGCCCCGGGACTTCTCAGAGAGGCTTGAGAGGCTGGGAGGCTCCTGCCTGGGGAGGGGCCTGGGTGGGTTCTCAGCAGGACCTGGGGCTGGGGCCGGGACGGCAGAGCTGGGGGCGTGTGGGGGGCAGGGAGGGTGGGCAGGAGAAGGGGTCGTGGGGAGGGTCGGAGAGGGGCTGGGGCAGGCCCACAGTAGAACCTTCCAGGAAGGGATGGCGCCACCATTGCTATCCTCTCCCGCTTGGACAGTCCTTCCGGTCTGACCTGTTTACAGGACGCGGTGTTCCGGCCCCAGCCAGAAGGGAGTCCTGCAGGTGGGAGCCTTACCCACGATCATGCCGACCTCGCACTGGCGGTCTTCGTAGTAGCAGGAGATCATGGTGGCCACCGTGTCGTTCACCATGGCCACCACGTCCATCTCAAAGTCCTGCGGAGAAGCACGGAGGCCGTGTCGGGGCTGGGGTCAGAGGCCAGCCTGGGCGGGGCTGCGGGCTGGGAGCTCACCCCTCTGCGCTTGATGGCATCTCGCAGGAGCCCCACGATGTTGTTCCCTTCAGCCCCCGAGGCCTTGAAGCCCTTGGTCCAGTTGAGGAGGATGCCCTGTGGGGAGAGGACGCTGGCCAGGGACCTTCGGCCCTTCCTGGGCCTGTCTGGGCCACAGGGTCACACACCCCCTTTCCAGACAAAGAAAGGAGCGGGGTGTGCCCGAATATCTCGGATTTCTGCAGGGCTGGGTTCCAGCCGCCTTGAGAAGGTTTGTGCTGCAAAGCCCAGAGAGGGGGCAGGTCCCCAGCCGAGCAGCCCTGGCTCCCGCTGGGGCCCCTCTCCTGCCGCTGCCCACAGACGCATCACCTGCCTGGCCCCCTGCCTCTCTCCAGGGACTGGGGTGTGGCGGAGCCGTGGGGGTGTTGCTGCCACCAGCTGTCACCTGGCCCTGTTTCTGACCCAGAGGAGACATTTCATTTCTCTGAAAGGCAGGCCGACAGAGCTCTCCCAGCTGCAGGCCCAAGCCAGGAGCCAGGAACTCAATCTGGCTCTCCCGTGTGGTGGCAGGGAGCCAACTACTTGAGCCATCACCACCGCCTCCCAGCGTGCGAGTCAGCGGGAAAGGGGATCAGGAACAGCGTGGAGACTCAGGATGGGGCGTGCTAAGACCCTGCCACGTGTGTGTTCGTGGTTTACCTGTGGAGAACTAACTGGCTGGCTGACTTGCAGGCTTGTGGCAGGGTGGGGGACACGTGGTGATGACTCCGCCGGGGCAGTGTGCCGTCCTGAGGGTCCGTGGGCAGCTGGAGCCCCTCCCCACCCTGGGCAGCCCTGCAGCTCCTTATCCCAGAGGGTGCTTCCGGGTGCCAGCAGGGGATCGGGTGATGGGTGCATGTACACGCTCCGGGCGTGTGGGGCTCGGGCACCAGGGAGTCGGCTGGCGAGCTGCCTGTTTTCCAAAGCCCCACTCTGCCTCCTGGACCCGGGCTCTCCCTGCACGGGGCAGGGGCAGGGACGCCCAAGTCAGCGGAGGGAGAGTGCTTGCGGCCCCCACCTTGTCGATGTCTTCGTGCCGCACAGGAAAGGAGAAGGTGAAACCCAGTGGCAGCTTCTTGTGCTTCAGCTGGTGCTTGTCCAGGAAGTCGGAGATGCACTCGGAGATGTAGTCGAAGAGCTGCAGGACGAGCCCGGGGCTGGCCTCCGGCTGCTGTGCGTGGCCACCCTCCTGCCCTCCCCTGGTCAGCCGCCGCTGTGGGGCTCAGGTCCCAAGTCTCCCCAGAGCCCTGCTGATGCACCCCCCCCCCCCCCGCGCCAGCTGGGCCCTGTGAGCTCCAGCTCGGGCCTGGGCTATCATCCTGCCAGACTCTGATGGTGGCACACCCCACGCCCCTAACTGACTTCTGCCACCGCTGGTACTTCCAGTGTCCTGGCTGTCCTGCCTCTGCTGAAGGCCACTGCAGCCTCCTTGCCCCATCCTGGTCCTGTCCACACTGGGCACTGCTCAGAGCTGTCTGGTGGACCAAGCTCCCTGCTGAGCACCAGGGCCCAGGGAGGTGTCCCCATCATCCTCTCCCTTCTTGAATCACGCCCGATTCCAGCAGACAGCAAGCTACAGGTGCAGGGGGCGCAGCCTTCTGCCTCAGAACCCTGTGTCCTAGAACCCGACAGCCTCTGCCGGGCTGGGGCTGGGGGCTCTGGCTTTGCTGCCTCCCCCAGGGCTCATTCTGCTCCACGGGCCTTGCTTCCTGGCAGGCCTTGGGCGGTGATAGGGGGGCGCTGCTGTTGGGACCAGCCGAGCCTACCCGGGCTCCTGAGAGCCCACTCACCCCCGGCCCCGCCCCCCGGCCCTCACCATCTCAGCGGTGCCGGTCATGGCGTCCTCAGGGATGGAGTACATCTGGTGCTTGGTCTTCACGCTCCACTGCCCCTCCTCGCCCTCCCCCACCTTCACCAGCATCACCCGGAAGTTGGTGCCACCCAGGTCCAGGGAGAGGAAGTCCCCGACTTCTGCAGAGGTGAGAGAAAGCCTCAGCTCACCACGCTGCCTGGGGGTGGCAGGAGAGCTGGGCGGGGCTGCCGGCCACTCAGGCCAGTTGTGGGAGGGGCCGAAGGTGACCTGAGGAACCCGTGGGAAACCCCTGCCCTGGAGTGGCAGAGGAACTAGAACAACAGGCAGACCCATGGCTGGGCAGGGCTCTCCCAAGTGACCATGTGGAAAAGGCCCTGGTTACGAGATGAAGAAAGCTGGTGTCCCTGGGGACTGGTGGCTCCATGGTGGACTGGGGCACCCCAGGACTGGACCAGAGGAGCCGGGCTGAGCACTCCTGCTTCCCAGGAGACTGCCCCAGGCTCACCGGGAGCAGCAGGGCCTTGGGAAGGCCTGGGTACTGCTGTGGGCTGGGTGTGACTGACGGCTGCTGGGGGCGGGGAGCCGGTCCCCCGCGGGCCTGCCCCGCGTACCCGAGCCTTCCGGGGTGGAGCGCACGTAGGTGGGCAGCATCTTCACGCTGGCCTCCTCGTGGGTCTCCAGCCGCAGGCCTCGGTCCATCTCCTTCTGCATGCGCCGCATCACCTTCTTCAGGTCCTCCTCGTGCAGCTGGAATTCCGCCAGGATCTGCTCCACCTGCGGGGCGGTGGGGGGGGAGACCGCTGTCGCCAGGTGCATCCCGCACACCCGGGGTCTCCCTGTCCTCTGACCCCGGGTCTGAGCAGAGCTAAGTTAGACAAGTTCCGTGCAGGCCCTCAGCATGCAGCCAGAGTGTGCTGGGGTGTGTGTGTGGCAGGGGCGGGGCTTTGGTCCTGAGGATGTCTCTGTGGCCCTGTCTCCTCACCCCTCAGACTGGGGCAAGGGGAGGTGGAGGCAGGGCTGGGCCACAGGCAGTGGCATCACTGTGTAGCCTGCTGCTAGGACCCGTGGCAGGAGATCCTGCGGCCAGCCCGTGTCAGAGGGTGCTCCAGGGCTCTTAGGAGTGACCTTGACGCCTCCGGGGTGTCTGGCTCCCAAAGCAGGGCCCTCCAGAGCAGAGGTGTGGGCCACACAGGAGGCAGGTCTGCATGTGTGGGGGTCTGCACATGCAGCTCCTGTGTGCGTGGATGGCCTGCAGTGTGGCCACCCCCGCCCCCAGTGGCGTGACGCCAGGCAGGGTGCAGCCTCGGCTCAGCCCACGCATCCCCAGTGAACTGAACCCTGAGGTGGACAGCCACATGCCTGTGGCCTCACACCCAGCTGTGGAGAGCAGGTCCCAGTGACACACTGGTTATCCTGGGCAGCAGCACGAATCACCCTAAAGCTTTAATTCTGAACCAAGAAGGAGACAGAAAGGCACCGGGTAAACGCTGTGGGTCTGATCTCTGCAAAAGCCCCCATTCGGGGCCAGGTTTAGCTTCGTGGCTAACAGGCCCAAGTCTCGTATCCGAGTGCCTGGACTGGAGACTCGGCTCTGGCTCTTGACCCCAGCTTCCTGCCAGTGCAGATTCTGGGAGGCAGAGCGACTGAGTTCCTGCAACCCACAGGGAGATCTGGATCGAGCTCCTGGGTCCCGGCTTTGGTCCAGCTCAGCCGTGTTGTTGAGGGCATTTGGAAGTGGAGCAGTGAGGGAATGGACCAGTGGAGGGGAGCCTCTCTGTCTCTCTCTGCCTCTCCAACAAATATAAATTTATTTTATTGCTATTATTTTTTACTAAAGCTCACACTCTGTGCTACACACACTCTGAATTCCAGCCAGGAGGCACCACCGCCACTTGCCCTCTTCCTTGGTTTTCAGAACCCAGATTTTGCTGGGAGCGGGGGCCAGTCGCACATTAAGCCGTGATGGGCTAAGCCAAGCACTGCAGTCCGGTGATGGGCTTAGAGGTGGGCGTGCGGCCCGGTTCCGGTCACTGACAGGTGAAGCGAAGCCTGACTTTTCCAGGGCAAAGGAAAGCGCCAGTGCCCCTGAATGTGCGAGGGCAGCTTTCTGTTCTACGTGTGGAGGTGATGACCAAAAGGATTTGTCAGCCGGCTTCCCACCACGAGCAGACAGGCTGCGGCAGGGTGGGGACCTGTTCACTTCCAATAGCAGAAGAGAGACGGATGCCAGACCCCCACCTCCACATGCCGGCCACGGAGCAAATACCACCCACCCACCACACCATGGGTAGTGGCTTCTGTTTCCTGCAGCCCAAACCATTCTGAACAGATACCAATCCTTGGTCAAGAACCACTTTTCTTGGGGCTGGCACTGTGGCGTAGTGGGTAAAGCCACTGCCTGCAGTGCCGGCATCCCATATGGGCACCGGTTCGAGTCCCAGCTGTTCCACTTCTGATCCAGCTCTCTGCTATGAAAGCAGTAGAAGATGGCCCAAGTCATTGGGCCCCTGCACCCACATGGGAGACCCAGAAGAAGCTCCTGGCTCCTGGCTTCGGATTGGTGCAGCTCCAGCTGTTGCAGCCATTTGGGGAGTGAACAGCAGATTGAAGACCTTTCTCTCTGCCTCTCCTCTCTCTGTGTAACTCTTTCAAATAAATAAATAAATCTTAGAAAAAAAAAAAAGAACCACTTTTCCTAATGATGCCCTGCACATAACATGTAAACCCAGAAAGGAATGGGGCTGGCATGCTGTGATAAAAGACGGAAACTAACAGCCAGGATGGCTGAGCACTGGCTGTTCTCAGCCCAGGGTGAGGGGTGGGAGTGTGGCCTGTGCCGTCCCTGTGGGACGCACCCCTGCAGGTGTCCCAGCGCACTCTGGAACGGCCCAGGCTGTCAAAGGTCCCCAGCTGCAGCCCGTGCCTCCTCTGTCCTTCCCACCCCTGCCCATGCAGTCTGTGCCGAGAGCTGGCGAGCGAGACGACTCACACCCGCTGCACCCATCACACGCCTGGTGTGGGCTGGAGCTTTCCCACGGCAGGGGCACAGGTACACACAACCGACACGATGTGGCTGGGGCCGGGCTCTTCTCCCGGGACGCACTTGTTCAGAGACCTGACCGTGGGCTTTGAATACAGTGATGCTGACCCCGTTAGCTTCCCCAGCAGCCTGGGAAATGCGGGTTCTGCGAACCCCAGGGAGCTGCTGATTACCCAAGTGTGTCCCTGGGAGAACACAGCACCCACAGCCTGGCCTGCCCAGCCCTGGGACACCCAGGCTTCTCCTGCTGACCTTGCCCAAGGTCACATAATCAAGACCCAGGGCACAACCAAGGCTGCCCGAGGCCCTGAGATCCCCTACTGCGGGCAGATGCTGACTGCACGTGTGTGGGGCCCAGGAGACCAGCAGCAGGCCCCACTCCCAGGAGCGGCGGGAAGAATGGAGTCACACCCTGGGCAGTTGGGTGATGAGGAAGGCAGGCAGGGGCAAAGGCTGAGCCCTGGTGCCAGGCAGTCCCATGTGCTAGAAGGGGTGGAAGGCTGGGGCAGCTTTGGCGGCACAGTGGGGGCAGTCAGGATGCCGTGAGGCACAGCAAGTCTGGAGGGAGCACAGCGAGTTGGCTTGCGACAGACTGAGGCTTGGACTGGCGGAGGAAGCGTTTGGGAAGACCCCTGGGGCTGAAGGGTGGACTTGCTCCCGGCCGTGCCATGTCTGCCCGCCCTGGCTCGGTGGCTGCTGGCTCCAGGAGGCCAGGGTGCAGGGAGCACATCTGAAAGCTGCCAGTAGGGAGACAACCTTGGGACCACAGGCCAGGGTGAGGTCACTGCTGTGTCCAGGTTGAGGGGAGCAGTGCTGGGCAGGCAGGGCTGCCATGGCAGGACTCATGTCTGCCTCACACCGTGAGCAGGGCCTGGAGACCCCTCCCCAGAACGCAGTGAACAGGCAGGACGCTGAGGGCCCCGTTCCACAGATGACGAGGCCGAGGTTGGCCCAACACTGGGACAGGCGGCCTAGGAGGCCCACGGAGGCACCACGGGCCCTAAAGGACATGGCCAAGGGCCACATGTCCAGCTACAGCTCTGGCCTTGGGTGGCTGTGGACAGTAGGAGTGACCCTGGGCTGCCCACTGTCTCCTGAGAGCAAGATGGCATAGGATCTTCATGCTGCCTGACCGTGGAGCCAGGCTGGGCAGTCTGGACCCCAGGACTGCCCTAGCAGCTGCACCGTGGGTGGCCACAGCTAGCAAGGGATGGTGGGGAGAGTGGCCAGCTCGGGTACCGCTACCTTTGCCAGGACTCCCATTGGCACAGGGGTCCAGTGCCTGCTCGCCACCCCCAGACCCCAATCTAGAATCTGTAAAACCCATGTGCTGCCCACACCAGGGTCCCTTGGGCTGTGGGGGGGTCCTTACCAGACTCGTGGCTGTCTGGGCCTGCCTCCTTGTGGCTTCCATGGTCATATCCCAGGGTGCAAGGAGAAGGAGGCTTTGGGGGAAATGGAGACACTCCCGCCTGCTGAGGCTGGAGCACAGTGGTAGCCCTGTAGCCTGCGGTTGCCTGTACAAGCAAGGTCTGGCCCAGAGTCACCTAGGGCGGGCAGCCTGGGGCTTCTGCACTGAGGGCCAGCAGGTGGCTGCTGAAATAGCCTGCCCGCTGCCACAGGGCCAGGGGCAGGACCGGAAGGGCAGAGAGGCCGCTCAGGGTCAAAGTGGACAGGACATGGGGCAGGCCCGGGGCAGGCTGTGCGCCCTCTGAGCACAGGTCGGGAGGGACTGTCGGCAGTCCCGCCGCCCTCTACCTCTTGTGAGGGTAGGGCATCTCCAGGCTGCCCTGGGGGCTGGGGTGCTCAGAGAGAGGCTCGCAGACGGGTGTCCTGAGGGATGCAGCCGGTGCCGGTGCCCGTGCCTGGTGGCCCTGCATCTGCACAGAGCTCCATGTGCCTTTCCTACAACCAGAGACCTGCATGGTGCGTGGGTGATGAGGGTGGGCCAGTGGCTGGGAGCCAGGTCCAAGGCTTTTGCAGGAAGGACCTGGCCCTGAGCGTGGTGGGGCTGGAAAAGAGGAACACAGGACCCAGGGGCGCCTGATGCTCAGGGCAGCCAGCAGGGACCCGAGGGCAGCAGGGCCCTCAGCCCACCAGCACCCGGCCAGCCGCTGGCTCCGGACTACTGCAGGAGCTGCAGGCAGGGGCAAGTCCCCGGGACACCCAGATGCCCCCTAAGTAGGAGCACACGCTGCAGCTGACACTCTGCCATCATTCACTGTGGCCCTGCCTCCGAATGCCTCAATCCAAAAGCCAAACAGGAAGGAGGGCAGGTCTGAGGTTTTGTGTCTGCCGAGCCCAGGCCTGGGGCTCCATTTGGGTGTACATATCCTGGGGGCAGGCGGCATCTTCCCAGGCCCCAGCCTGGGCTCGCTCAGGAGTGACCCTGACATGGCCTGCACCAGCTGGTCCTTGCCAAGCTCTGCTAAAAATAGCCCGAGCTGAAGGCGGTTCCGGGTCCACAGGTCCCTTGTCGGCACGCCAGGCTCTCCCGCCAATGGCGAGGTGCTCACCCCCGAGGAAGCCCTTGACACGATTGATCCCTTTCCCAAAATAGAGCAGAGACGGCCTCACCAGATCCGTGTGACAGGCCACGATGCCCACCCCTGGCTCCCAGCCTCTGTTTGCTCGTGGGGGTGGGCTTATGCCAGGGTTGGTGTTGGGGTTGCTTTTGGGACCAGCCAGGCCAAGCATGTGCCAAGCCGGCACCTCGCCGGCCTGGTGCACAGCATGGGTCAGGAGGACCTACACCCTGCAGCCCCGTTCACGGGGAGATGGGCGCACAGGCACGGACGGAACAGGCGTGGCTGGGCTGCTCTTCCTCTCTGCAGGTAACCAGCTGGCCTTGCCTGGGGGCCATCTCCTCCCATTCCCCACCCCCTGGTCCTGTCTCTGGCTTCCTCTGCAGGTGGGGGAGCAACACTGGGGGCCAACACTGCTGCAAGCCAAGGTCCCTGGCCTGAAGTGCTTTGGGGTGGACAAGCCTGTCCTAAACTTGTCCAGACAGGAGGGGCCAGGAAGGGCAGGGCCTTGGGGTTGAGAGCTCAGAGTGGTGCCCTGGACACGCCTCAGTCTCCGGTGTCTCCAGGCTGTCCGAGGGCGATGGGGAAATGGGGCCGAGCAGTGCACCCGGGGCTGGGTGTCTCAGGAGACAGTGAGCTCCCCATTGAAGGGGAGGCACAGGAACAGAGAAAGAAGGGGTTGCTCTGTGTCCACTGTTGCTCTCGGGGCCGATCAACAGGCGGGACTTGGTTTTCTCTCTTGTTTTTGTGAAGGGACTCGCATGACAAAGTCAGTGATGGGTATTTATTCACTCCAGTATAAAAAATAGGGCACAGCCCACGCATTTGACTTCAGGGGGTGACTACATCAGTGATGCAGTCTTTTTTTTTTTTTTTTTTTAATTTTTTTTGACAGGCAGAGTGGACAGTGAGAGAGAGAGACAGAGAGAAAGGTCTTCCTTTGCTGTTGGTTCACCCCCCAATGGCCACCATGGCTGGCGCACTGCGGCCGGCGCACTGCGCTGATCCGAAGGCAGGAGCCAGGTGCTTCTCCTGGTCTCCCATGGGGTGCAGGGCCCAAGCACTTGGGCCATCCTCCACTGCCCTCCCGGGCCACAGCAGAGAGCTGGCCTGGAAGAGGGGCAACCGGGACAGAATCCGGCGCCCCGACCGGGACTAGAACCTGGTGTGCCAGCGCTGCAAGGCGGAGGATTAGCCTAGTGAGCCGTGGTGCCGGCCAGTGATGCAGTCTCTACATGCACTTGGCAGTGATGCTGACACAGACCTGCCTCTGCCGGCTGCAGCCAGCCTGGGTCACCAACAGGATGCCGGTCACAAACGCCACGATGGCTTCCACTCTGCTCTCGCTCTGGTGGCTCCCCCCGGGGCACACGGGCTGCGGGGCGCTGGGGACACGAGAAGCCAGTGGGAAGGTCCCTTGGGAGGAAGAGGAGCCTCAGCCACTGTGCAGCTCCCACTGGCCAGGCACGTGGGTGACCACCCCATCTCCTGCACAACCACCTCAGCAGAGACCCCAAGCCAGGCTTCCTGCTACCCGGCCTCAGAAAACCCACGGAGGCGCGTGAGAAGGAGAAGGCTTGTCGCTGGGAGCTGCTGGGTTCCAAGGCGGTTGGGTCCACAGCCGCGGACGACAAACACAGCGGAACCCAGTCAGAACACAGCCAGGCCCCTGCAGCCCAAGATCAGTGCCGGTGACCAGATCCCGCACCCAGGGGTCAGCACAGCACAGGTGAGTGAGCACCCTGCTGGTGGAAACACGAGTGATTTTAGCTTACTTCCCTCTCTGCTTTTCTGCGTATATATAAAATATTGATTATTTATTTGAAAGGCAAAGTTACAGAGAGGCAGGGGCAGAGCAAGCGAGGGTCTTCCATTCCTTGTTCACTCTCCAAATGGCCACTACGGCCGGAGCTGGGCCAATCCGAAGCCAGGAGCTGGGAGCTTCCCACATGGGTGCAGGGGCCCAAGGACTTGGGCCATCTTCTACTGCTTTTCCAGGCCATAGCAGAGAGCTGGATTGGAAGTAGAGCAGTCAAAACTTGAACCAGTGCCCATATGGGATGCCAGCACTGCAGGCGGTGGCTTTACCCACCAGGCCACAGTGTCGGCCCGTTTCCTGCTTTCTTATGTAATGAATGAGTTGTAACCAAGTCCTCTCTTAAATTCGTGAGAAGTCAGTCCTCTCTAAAAAGCAGGAAAACTGGAATGGTGGGCTCCTCTGGTCCTCTGAGCCCTGAGGCCCAGACTCCCAAGGGCGGAGGCTCACAGCCTAGCGAGCCGACTCTCCAGACCCCAGTGCAGGAGGGAGCCAGGACACCAGAGAGTGACTGGGTGCCCCCACCCCCACCCCGGCCTGGTGCTGACCAAGCGCAGGTGGGCTGATGCAATGGGTCTGGAGGCCAGGTCCATGTCGCAAGTGTTTGCTCACTGCAGAGTAGCTTCCAGACTGGCTGTACCCTGTGCTGGGGCAGGCCAGGGCCCTGGTGAGTAACAGTGTCATGTCAGGCAGTGGGTGGTGGCCTGTGGCCAAACTGTCAGGGGCAGAGAGGCAGCAGAGTGTGCCAGGGGAAGTGCCCAGGGGCTGCTGCTTGCTGGATATCCTGCCGGCCCCTTCGCTGGCGGCCACTGGCCTGGGAGCTGGGGAAACTGAGGCCCATGAGTGAAGGGGACTTGGACAGATGCGCCAGCTCCAGGGGACTCGGCCGGGATTCACCAGGTCCGGCTGCCTCCAGGACTGTTCTTCAGAGTTCTGCAGGGCCAAGCACTCGCTGGGAGCCCGGAAGTGTCCTTTATGGCATGTGCCTGCTGGAGATGCCAGAGGCTCCGGCTCCAGCCTGCAGAGTGGGGACGTGGCGCCCGCAGAGCCCTGCTCCATCCCACGGCTGCCTCTGACAGCAGATGGGGCCGGAGGTCTGGGGCAGCATCAGGCCTCGAGACCAGCACTGTGTGGGGGATGAGGGCAGCGCTTGGATGGGGGCAGGGAGGTCCTGTGCCCCGGCCGGACCACAGCACTGGCTGTGCACCAGGACCCTGGCTCACTCCCAGGCAACGCAGGAGCGTGCGGTCCCAGTCTGCATCCAAAGGCTGATCCTGCCTGCCTCCCACCGGCTCTAGGACCAGGGCCTTGGACAACGCTTTAACGTTCCTCGGTTTATTCATCAGCGAAAGGGGACAACGATCTGTCTGCCTCAGAGGGTGACTGAGGGCAGAGAAGGCTCCTGGTGCATTCGGGTGCTCGTGGCTGTGCGGCCAAAGGAAGCTCCACTGCCTGGGCCAGAGGTAGGACCCAGCTGCCCCACGCTTCTCCAGAGCCTACTGATTAGTTCAGTGTTCTAAGGAGGAAGACCAGGGGTGCAGCTTCGTGATGCCAGTCCCACACTAAATCAATGGAGCTTTTTGTCTGCAGTGACTAGGGAACGACGTCATGGAAAATGGTTGAGGAGAAAGCTCCCAGGGCTAGTCCCTCTGCATCTAACTAACCATTAAGTTAGGGGGAAAAACCGTAAGGATCAACTGCTTCAGAACTCTGGAGCCTGGGGCCGGTGTTGTGGCATAGTGGGTAAAGCCACTGCCTGCAACGCCGACATCCCATATGGGTAGCCATTCATGTCCCGGTTGCTCTACTTTCAATCCAGCTCCCTGCTAATACACCTAGGAAAGCAGAGGAAGGTGGCCCAAACACTTGGGCCCTTGTACCCACGTGGGAGACCCAGATGAAGCTCCTGGCTCCTGGCTTTGGCTTGGTCACCGTGGCCATTTGGGGAGTAAACCAGCTGATGGAAGATCTCTCTCCCTCCCTCTCTCTCTGCCTCTCTCCATAACTCTGCCTTTCAAATAAATCTTTTTGTTGTTGTTAAAATAAGAACTCTAGGACCGGCGCCGCGGCTCACTAGGCTAATCCTCCACCTGCTGCGCTGGCACCCCGGGTTCTAGTCCCGGTTGGGGCGTCGGATTCTGTCCCAGTTGCCCCTCTTCCAGGCCAGCTCTCTGCTGTGGCCCGGGAAGGCAGTGGAGGATGGCCCAAGTGCTTGGGCCCTGCACCCGCATGGGAGACCAGGAGGAAGCACCTGGCTCCTGGCTTCAAATTGACGTGGTGCGCCAGCCGCAGCGGCCATTGGTGGGTGAACCAACGGCAAAGGAAGACCTTTCTCTCTGTCTCTCTCTCTCACTGTCCACTCTGCCTGTCAAAATAAATAAATAAATGAATAAGGACTCTAGAACCTGCCGGGACACCTACAGCAAACACAGGCAAGCCTGAAGGGACGTGTGGTGGGGGAGAACCAGCTGCCGCCATTCCTCTGCCCTCTTGTGGCCGTGGGGCCGGCACCTGCGTTCCCAGAGGAGCCGCTCGGAGCAGGAAGACAGGACCCTGTTGTCTTGAAGTCCGGGCCTGTGTGCTTGGTTGGTCTAGCTGTTCCCTGGGGGCCGGGTGGCGCTTGCTGCTGTTTTTCCCCTCTGGCTGCAGCAGCCTCCTTGGTAGCATCTGTCTGAAGATCTAAAGCAACGCGCATGCTGGGTTTGGGGGTTTGGGGGTCACTTTTTGATTCACACATTTAAGGAATTTTCTTAAGAGCCACAGGCTGGTTGCAGAGACAAAAGAACAGACTCTTGTGATCACACGAAGTTCAGGCTGCAGACAGCAGAACTAGTTCAGAGAAGTCGCTGAACAACCGCAGCTGGCGGCAAGCAACAGAGCAGGGGCGAAGCTGACTTGCAGAGTTACCGCATCGTCTACGCAAAATGTCCAGTCTCCGTAAAACACGCAAGGCATAGCTCCTCCCACCCCACAGAGAAGAAAGAATTTGGAAGGAACGATCCCCAAGGAAGCCCACCATTGGGACTATTAGTCCAAGTCGTTACATTGGCTGTCTTCAATATGTTGAATAAGTTAAAGGAAACCATGGGCAAAGAATGAGAGCAAATCTGTAGTGTATGAACAGACAGGGAGTCGCAGTGAAGAGACGGGAGGAATTTTAAAGGAACTAAATCAGAATTCTGGAGTTGAAGGTACAGTAACTGGAATGAAAATGGCGCTGGAAGCTTCAATGGCAAATCTGAGCAGGCAGAAGAAAGAACTTGAAGACAGAGTCATTTGAATTATTCTGTCTGCAGAGCAGGAGAGAGAGAGCAAGAGCGAAAGAGAGAGTAAGCGAGAGAGCGAGAGCGAGAGAGAGTGAGAGAGAGAGAGAAGACATGAAGCTGCAGGACCTTGGGACACCATTAACCACATCAACAGGAATTCAAAAGGAGACGAGAGATGGAAAGAGGCAGCAAAATATCTGAAGAAAAGCGGCCAGCATCACGGTGCGGCAAGTTAACTGCTGCCTGTGACACCAGCAGCCCACACGGGAGGGCTCCTGGCTTCGTTCTGACAGCCCAGTCATTGTGGCCATTTGGGGAATGAGCCAGCAAATGGAAGATCTTGTCCTTCTCTGTAGCTCTGCCTTTCAAGTACATAAAATACATCTTAAAATATATTTAAAGAAATAATGGTGAAACAGTTTCCCAAACTTGATGAAAAACATGAGTATACATGCCTAAGGAGATCAGTGAACCCCAAGCAGGATAGGAGATCCACATGGAGGCACGTACTAGTCCAAATGTCAAAACACAGAGACAAGGGAAATCTTAAAAAGCAGGAGAAAAGCGCAGGCATCAAAGGTACTGCACGAGGCCAACAGCGGATCCCTCGTCAGAAGCCACGGAATCCACAAGGAAGTGGAATGGCACACGTCCAGGGCGGAAAGTGCGGTGGGAGTGTGACCCAGCGGTCAATCCCAATATCTCACATCAGAGTGCTTGGGCTCAGTTCCTGATTACCACTTCCTGGTGGCGTGGGCCCTGGGAGGCAGGGTGGCTGCCTCGGGTGGTTGGGTTCCTGCCACCCAGCGACACCCACATGGGGGCCTTGGATTGGGTTCTCAGATCCTGGCTGTGGCCTGGCCTAGCCCTGGCTATTGCAGACATTTGGGGAGTGGGCCAGTGCATAGGAACACACACACACACACACACACACACACACACACACACTAGCTCTCTTCCCTCTTTCTCTTTCACATATGCACACACATACATTCTCTATCTATGCCTCTCAAATAAATAAGTTCTTAAAAAAAAGAATGTTCAATTAACAAAGTGCTGAAAGAAAAGAAAATCTATCAACCAAGATTTCTATAGTCAACAAAATACTCTTCAAAAATAAAGGTAACATTAAGACATATTTCAGGTCAACAAAACCAAACAAAAAGAATTCATGACCGAGGCCTGCCTTGGAAGAAATGCTAAAGGGAAACCTCACAGCTAAGATGAAGACACTAGATAATAACTTAGAGCCATATGCAGAAATAAGACATAGGCAAAGGTCACTACTAATAGGTAACTGTAACAGTCAGTATTAATGTACTTTTGATTCATAATTCCTCTTGTTCCTCCATATGACTTAAAAAGCAAATCCAAGTGGAAGATGGCCCAATGCCTGGGCCCTGGCACCCATGTGGGAGATCTGGAAGAAGCTCCTGGCTTCAGATTGGCCCAGCTCCGCTGTTGTGGCCATTTGGGGAGTGAACCAGCAGATGGACAGAGGTCTTCTCTCTGTCTCTTCCTCTCTCTGTCACTCTGCCTCTCAAATAAATAAATAAATCTATAAAAAAGTAAATGTGAAAAAAATCATTATACATCTGTGTTAGTGATTATACCATATAAAAAACAGAATGTGTGAAAATAGCAATACAAAGAAAGAGGGTCAGAGATGTATGAGAGTGTTTGTATACTGTTGGAACTGACAGCATTTCTCAAACTGGATTCTTACAAGGTTAAGATGTTAAGTGTCACCCCTAAGGCAGCCATTAAGAAAATAAATAAAAATATACAGAAAAGAAGTGAAACAAGATGAAACAACACCAAAAGATAAAAATAGTTTTGAAAAAAGATTTATTTATTTGAAAGGTGGAGAGAGAGAGGATGTTCCATCTTCCATCCACAGATGGCCACAAAAGCCAGGTCTCAGCCAGGCCAGTCAGAAACTCCATCCCAGTCTCCCACACGGGTGGCAGGGGTCCAAGTATTTTTTTGGGCTGCCTTCTGCTGCCTTCCCAGGCACATTGGCAGGAAGCTGGATCAAAAGCAGCGTAAGGACTGGTTCTTCGGGGCATAGCAGTTAAAGCTGCCGCCTGCAGCACCAGCATCCCAGATGGGTGCCGGTTCAAGTCCCAGCTGCTCCACCTCTGATCCAGTTCCCTGCTGATGTGCCTGGGAGATCCTTGGGCCCTGCACCCTTGTGGGAGACCTGGAAGAACCTCCTGGCCCCTGGTTTTGGAAAAGCCCAGCTCTGGCTGATGCAGCCATTTGGGGAGTGAATCAGTACATGGAAGAGCTCGCTCTCTCTCTCTCTCTCTCTCTCTCTGCCTTTCAAATAAATAAATAGATATATTTTTAAAACAATGTAAGTGGCAGAAGTTTTTTCCTTTTTGTAATTACTCTAAATATAAATAAATCTTTTAAAAAAGCAGAATACCGGCCAGCGCCGTGGCTCACTAGGCTAATCCTCCACCTAGCGGCGCCGGCACACTGGGTTCTAGTCCCGGTTGCCCCTCTTCCAGGCCAGCTCTCTGCTGTGGCCCGGGAGTGCAGTGGAGGATGGCCCAAGTGCTTGGGCCCTGCACCCCATGGGAGACCAGGAGAAGCACCTGGCTCCTGGCTCCTGCCATCGGATCAGCGCGGTGCGCCGGCCGCAGCGCGCCGGCCGCGGCGGCCATTGGAGGGTGAACCAACGGCAAAAAGGAAGACCTTTCTCTCTGTCTCTCTCTCTCACTGTCCACTCTGCCTGTCAAAAAAAAAAAAAAAAAAAAAAAAAAAGCAGAGTACCCAGACTTGAACCAGCACATGACCCCTTTGCATGCCGTCTGCAGAGCACTTTATATATAAAGACACACAGAGCTTACAGGTGAAGGGCTGGGAGAAGATACTCCACTAAGATGGTAACAGAGACAGAGACAGAGACAGAGAGAGAGAGCACTATATTATTATAATGCAAAATAGATTTTAGATAAAAAAAAGTCTCAGAAGATAAAAAAGGACATAGTGTATACTGATAAAAGAGCCCCAAAATACATGAAACAAAATGTTAGACAATTAAAGGGAAAACAGACAGTTTTTCAACAATAGTTGGGGACTTCAATATACCACTTTCAATGACGATTGAACAACCAAACAGAATATCAACAAGGAGGGGACTTGACAAACGTAGACCACTCAGTCCTAACCAGCACACGCTACCCACCGACAGAAGACCGGCATTCCTCTCAAGTATGCATGGGAATTCTGAAGGAGAGGTCATACAGTCACCCTAATAAACTGACAAAGCAGCTTTTTGGATCAAATGAAATGAAACTAGAAATAAGTAGCAGAAAACTCACAGATGTATGGAAGTGAAACAAGACACTTTTTTTTTTTTTTGTCAGGCAGAGTAGACAGTGAGAAAGAGACAGAGAGAAAGGTCTTCCTTTTTTCCATTGGTTCACCCTCCAATGGCTGCTGCGGCCGGCGCACCGCGCCGATCCGATGGCAGGAGCCAGGTGCTTCTCCTGGTCTCCCATGGGGTGCAGGGCCCAAGCACCTGGGCCATCCTCCACTGCACTCCCGGGCCACAGCAGAGAGCTGGCCTGGAAGAGGGGCAACCGGGACAGAATCCGGCACCCCGACCGGGACTAGAACCCGGTGTGCCGGCGCCGCAGGTGGAGAATTAGCCTAGTGAGCCGCGGCGCCAGGCAACAAGACACTCTTAAACAACCAGCGGGTCAAATAAGAAATCAAAAGGGAAATTAGAAAATATGAGTGCAAATGAAAGCACAAGACACCGCACTGTGTGGGGCGCTGTGACGACAGTGCACACAAGGAAACATAACTGAAAATGTTCACGTTTGAGAAGAAACGTCTCAAACCAGTCACCTGTGTTCACATCCTAAGGAACTAGAAAAGGAAGAGAAAATGAAGCCCAAAGCCAGGAGAAAGAAAAATTAAGATTAGATTGGATATAAATAAAATATATATAAATAAAATATAAATAAAGATTAGAGTGAAGATAAACAAAATGGAAAAACAATAGTGGAAAGTGAGTGGAAACAGAAGCTGGCCTTTGAAAAGACGAACAAAATTAACGAAACTTTAACTGGCTCACTAGACGTGGAGCACCCCAATTATTAAAATCAGAAAGCCTGGACGTTGTTGCCAACCTCACAGAAATACAGAGCGTTAAAGAGAATACTATCAACAACTGTAAGTCAACAAATTGGCCAACTTGGATGAAATGGAAAAATCCCTGGGAGATCTCTCTTGCTCTCTCTCTCTCTTGTGTTCTCTCTCTCTCTCTCTCTCTCTCTCTCTCTCCCACTGTCTCTCCCTCTCCCTCTGTAACTTTGTCTTTCAAATAAATAAATCTTAAAAGAAGAATCAATATGCTATATAACATTACTCAAACAAAGGAGAGAAATACAGGCCACATCAATCGATGCAGAAAAAGCGTCTGACAACATCCAACAGCTGTCAGGACCAAAGCACACTGGAAGGGAATTTCATCAACTCGATACACGTCGTTCATGAAGCCCCCACAGCTAACATCACACTCAATGGTAAAAGACACACACATGTTCCTCCAAGAGCAGGAACAAGACAAGGACACCCACGTTTGCTATTTCTAGTCAACAGAGCACTGGGATCAGTGGAGAAAAGAAACGCGAGGTGTGTGAGCTGCAGAGTGCTGTGGCCTGAGGTCTGAGTCCCCTCATAACTCATATGCTGCATCCTCATCCCCACAGGGGCGGTGGTAGGAGGGGGGCCCTTCGGGAGGTGATGCGGGGGCTCCAGAGAGCTGCTTCGCCCCTCTGCCTTGCGAGGTCGCATCGAGACGGTGCCACGGGAAAGCAGAGAGTAGCGCTCACCACCCCCACTCGGCCAGTGCCTGCATCTCGGACTTCCTGCCCCCCGAACCAGAAATGGATGTCTGCTGTCTACAAATGACCCCATGTACGGCCTTTTGTTTTAGCAGTCAGAATGGACTAAGGCGGAGGGCGAGAGGAGAAGCTCTCTTTAGTTCAGATGACACGAAATTCCATGCTCAAAAATCCACATCATTAGTTATTGCGGAAATGAAAATAAAAACCACAGTGAGATCCACTTCATACCCACTAGCATTGCTATATTAATTAAAAAGAATAGAAGAGGTTGGCATTGGGGTGGAGCCACCACCTGTGCCACTGGCATCCCATGCAAGTGCTGGCTCAAGTCTTGGCTGCTCCATTTCCAAACCAGCTCCCTGCTAACGTGTCTAGGAAAGCAGAGGAAGATGGCCCAGGTAGCTGGGCCCCTGCCACCCATGTGGGAGACCTATATGGGGTTCCAGGCTCCTGGCTTCGGCCTGGCTCAGCCTGGGCCATTGCAGCCATTCGGGGAATGAACCAGCAGATGCAAGAGCTCTCTCTCCTTGTCTCTCCTGCTCTGTCTATAACTCTGTCTTTTAATAAACAAAAATAAATCTTAAAAAAAAAAGAAACAAAGTGTTGACAAAGATGCAGAGAAAATGGAACCCTCACGCATGGCTGGTGGGGAAGTTTGGCGGTTCATCAGAATGCTGGCTATAAAACTGCCCTGTAACCCAGCATTGCACTCTGATTACAAGCATACACCCTTAAAGTACTGAAAACAGGGACTCAAACAGATCTCGTGTGCCCGTAATATCACAGGTTACAAGTCGGACAAACCTTGAAAACATAGTGAGACAAGCCTTACATACAAGGACAGACATTGTATGATTACATTTATATTAAAGATAAGAACAGGCAAATTCACAGACAGGAAGTAGAATTGTGCTTCCAGGGAGCATGGAGGGACTGTGCACTGTGAGTTTCTAAACAGGGCAGTGAAATGGTTCTGAAAGCAGTATGATGACTGCCTGGTATTGTGAATGTAATTAAAGCCACTGAATCGTATCTTTACAAGCAGTTAAAA
The DNA here is from genome assembly GCF_964237555.1 of Oryctolagus cuniculus. Classification (NCBI taxonomy): domain Eukaryota; kingdom Metazoa; phylum Chordata; class Mammalia; order Lagomorpha; family Leporidae; genus Oryctolagus; species Oryctolagus cuniculus. Next base: position 51,644,141 of record NC_091447.1, read on the forward strand.
TGGCCAATTTTATGTCATATATAATTTACCACAATGAATAGGAGAACGACTCACCTATTCTCATGGTTAAAAAAAAATCCAGTTTTCTTTCCCTAAAGGGAATCACTCCTCAGTCACACCTGAAAGGTGATTCACACAACAGTGTACCAGCAGTGCCTTGCCCAGTGGTGGACCCTGCATGGGCGTCCAGTGGCCTACAAACAGGGCCGGAGAAGTTAACCACAGCTCAGGACTCTTCCAGAATGGGAGACACGCCGAGGAGGGTCTCCCGACAGCCATCAAGACATTTCAGTGGACAAAGGCATTCAGCCTATGGCACAGTCACTGGTGGGGCCTGCTGTGTCAGGGCCTCAAGGTCCCCACTATTAACAGGGGGACAGGGCCTAAGAAGAAAGGAAGGAAAGAAAGAAAAAGGAAGAAAGAAAGAGCACAGGAGGGAGGGAGGAGAGGGAAGGAGAGAGAGAGAGAGAGAGAGAGAGAGAGAGAAAGAAGATATAAAAGGGCATGGGGCCCATGCTGTGGCGCGGTAGGTTAATCCTCCGCCTGTGGCACTGGCATCCCATATGGGCACCGGTTCGAGTCCCAGCTGCTCCTCTTCCAATCCAGCTCTCTGCTAATGACCAGGGATAGCAGTGGAAGACGGTCCAAGTGCTTAGGCCTCTGCACCCATGTGGGAAGCCCAGAGGAGGCTCCTGGCTTCTGGCTTTGGATCGGCCCAGCTCCAGCTGTTGTGGCCATTTGGGGAGTGAACCGAGGGAAGACCTCTCTGTCTGCCTCTCCCTCTCACTGTCTGTAACTCTACCTCTCAAATAAATAAAATCTTAAAAAGTAAAATAAAATAAAATCTTAAAAGGGCAAACATTTAGCCCAGCAGATTAAGGTGTCTGTGGACCCCATCAGAGTGCCGGGTTCAGTCCCCACTCTGGCTCTGCCTCCAGCTTCCTGCTAATGCACACTCTAGGAGGCAGTGGTGACGGCCCAAGGAATGGACTGTCTGCCACCACCACGTGGGGACCTGGATTGACTCATCTCTGCCCCAACCCAGGCCATAGTGGGCAACTGGGAGGAACGGGTAGACGGGAGCTGTCTCTGTGTCTTGCCGTCTCTCAAACCAACAAATCAACCAAAGGTAGAGATAAAAACCGCGTCCAGGAGTGAACTTTGGTTGGGGTTCTGCTGCTTCTGAGCGAATCCATGAGCGGCCCTTGAGTTTCTGAGGGCAGAGCCCACCAGCAACGCCCGCAGAAGCAGGGCCCCTGACTCGGTGGTGGGAGGTGGGCTGCGGAAGCAGAGCGTGGCCAAAAAGAGCCTCCCGCAGGCAGAGGCACAGGAGGCGTGGACAGGTGTGCTCACAGGACAGCAAGGCGAGCACTGTTTCCAGCTGGGCAAGATCCTGCGGTGCTGCAGACTAGCACCTGGGTTTCCATCTTCCCCTTCCCAAACAGGAAGTTCAGGAAGGACAGCTGCCCTTGTCCCCTCCTCCTCGAGGGACAGTGGCTCTTCTTCAGTCACAGGCAGCCTTGGCTGAGCCCATGGACAGAGCTGCCCCAACCCCACCCTCCCCGTTTCCCAGAAGAGCTGGCTCAGGACAGAGGGGTTCAGAGAACAAATATTTGAGTGGCTCAGATCCAGCGCACAGAGCATCCCCTGCCCATGACGGTGCGGCGGGCTAGAAATGAGCAGCAGAGAGCAAGCGAAAACTCCGTCCACCCGAGAAGGGAACGATCACTGCTATGGATGGCACCTGGGCCCGAGGGGACGTCTGCCTGGACCACGGAGGCTTTGTGGGCAGACGACTGAGTGTGCAGTGTCGGGACAGCGTGGCTGGCAGCGAAGCAGTCCTCCAAGGCAGGCTTCACCGCACCTGCACTTCTCAGCAGTGAGTGGGAAACCAGGGAGCAGCGCGTGGCTCTCAAGATGCCAAAGACAGCCCTGCCCTGGAGACGAAGTAAAATCAGAATCAAGGAATCAGTGAAGACAGAAACAGAAACTCATCATACAGAAAGCACACAAATCCACACGACAGCAAATGTGGTTAACAAGTCCCAAACCCCGCTCTTTGGAAAGACCGAGGAAATAGACAAACACTTAGTGATTGGTTCACAACCAGCAGGGAGGATGCTAACGAACAACCTCAGAAATGAGAAAGGACCTGGCGCAGACAGGGGGCAGCACAGGAGGTCTCACGGGAGTTATACACAGGCTTCCTTCAATCCATCTTAAAAATCTGGAGCAGACACGGGGCCGGCGCCGTGGCTCACTTGGTTAATCCTCCAACTGCGGCAGCGGCACCCCATATGGGCACCGGTTCTAGTCCCGGTTGCCCCTCTTCCAGGCCAGCTCTCTGCTGTGGCCCGGGAGTGCAGTGGAGGATGGCCCAAGTGCTTGGGCCCTGCACCTGCATGGGAGACCAGGAGAAGCACCTGGCTCCTGGCTTCGGATCAGCTCAGTGCGCTGGCCGTAGCGGCCATTTGGAGGGTGAACCAACAGAAGGAAGACCTTTCTCTCTCTCTCTCTCTCTCTCTCTCTCTATAACTCTACCTGTCGAATAAAAAAAAATCTGGAGTAGTAGACAGGTGATCACCAGCATTGACTCAGGAGGACAGGAGGCCTGAACAGACGGGTAACAGCAGAGGAAACGCTCGTCGGCGTGCAGATTCCTCTCCCTAACCAGGCGCCAGGCCCGCCCAGCGGCTCTGCTTCCAGGGCGCCTTCCTGCTGATGCACCTGGGGAGGCGGCAGACGATGACTCAGTGCTTGGGTTCCTTCCACCCACACGAGAGACCCAAACTGAGCTCCAGGACCCTGGCTGCAGCCTGGCCCAGCCCTGGCTGTTGTAGGCATTTGGGGAATGAATTAGTGGATGGAAGCTCGCTCGCTCTCTCTCTCTCTCTCTGCCTTTCAAGCAGATGAAAATAAATAAAAAACATTAAAGAACAATAAAGCATGGGTGTGGCTATGCCTCGTGCAAGGCCTGGCCAATGACGAGGGTTACTCTCAGCTTATCGAATGAGGTGAAGAGAGACCGGCCCTGCTGGCTGTTGCAATGCATGCCAGGGACCCTGAGCCCTGAGCTGCGTCACGGCCATCCCACGCATGACAACCAGGCACGGATGGGGCTTGGAGAACGATGCTAGTGGCTCCTGCTGTGGCTTTAGGACTTCATCGTGGAGGGAAAGCCACGTGTGCTCAGAGGAAACTAAAGTGACTTTTGCATTTTGCTCTCTTCCTGCTGGCAGTGTGCTGTGTGGCAGCATCTCCGCGACCGCAGGGGGATGCCGGCCCTCTGCAGTGTGCCATGCTGCCGCGGGGTGCTCCGTGGGGGAGTGCGGCAGACGCATTTCTCAGCTATGACTGCCCCTTGTCAGTCCGGGAGCATCTGTGTCTACGCCAGCCACCGTCTCCAGCTCCTTGTGTGGATTACTGGGTTTCATCCTCTAGCAGTCCTTTCTGTTGCAGACAAAGCAACTTAGAGTCTCGTGATCCTCGCCAGCACACGGCTCAGCCCCTGCGGTTCCAGGGCCCTCCCGGTCACTGGATGCCCTGCCTCCAGGGGCATGCAGGCCACGCAAGCTGAGACTTCCCCGCAGGAGGCAGCAGCGCTGGGCTGGGCGGTGGGGGTAGCGGATGCCCCAGTTCATAGAAACAGAAGTACCCGTGGACACAGGCTGCTCAGCAGGGCCTGCTCTCGGAGAGCCACCCTCCCCTCCTAGCGAAAATCCCCCTGGTAAGTCCCTGTGTCCAGAGCACGTAAAGCGCACTTCTACCTCAATGTGAGGATGACACCGAAAAAAAAAAAAAAGATGTTTTCAGGGGCCGGCGCTGTGGCACAGCGGGTGAAGCTGCCACCTGCAGTGCCAGCATCTCATATGGGTGCCGGTTCGAGTCCCGGCTGCTCCACTTCTGATCCAGCTCTCTGCTGTGGCCTGGGAAAGCAGTGGAGGATGGCCCAAGTCCTTGGGCACCTGCACCTGCATGGGAGACCCAGAGGAAGCTCCTGGCTCCTGCCTTTGGATCGGCGCAACTCTGACCATTTCGGCCAATTGGGGAGTGAACCAGTAGATGGAAGACCTCTCTCTCTCTCTCTCTCTCTCTCTCTCTGTGCCTCTCCTTCTCTCTCCGTGTAACTCTGACTTTCAAATAAATAAATAAATCTTTAAAAAAAAACTTTGCCAAAAACTTACCAAAGAAGGCCTAGTAAGTTTGCAAAAATGCATGCAGCACCATTCATCAGAGAAATGCAGACCGAAACCCATATGGTGCCCACCGCACACCCACTGGAATGGCCTCAAGTGGCAGGGGCAGGAGGTGGAACAACGGGAATCCTTAGGCATGACCAGAGCAGGAGCCAAATGGTCCAGCTCCAAGCCTTTGGAGGATGGCTTGACCATCTTCTGAGGGCAAATTCTTATCACGTGATGATTCCACTAGGTACCTGTCTCCCAGAGGAGACCCCCTCTCCACACAAAGACCTGTGCTTGAGGGGTCAGCGGTGTGGCACAGCAGGCTAAACTCTGCCTGACACTGGCATCCCACATCAGCATCAGCCTTAGTCCTGGCTGCTCCACTTCCGACCTAGCTCCCTGCTCAAACACCTGGGGAACCAGTGGATAACCATACAAGTACCGGAACACCTGCCACCCACATGGGAGACCTGGATGAGTTCCTGGCTCCTGGCTCTGGCCTGGGTCAGACCAGGCTGCTACAGCCATTTGAGAAGTGAACCAGCAGAGGGAAGATCAGCTTCACAATGCCCACCAGCTGGTGCGTGACTAGACAGATAAGCCGACACAGCGCATGCACTCAGGATGCGCTCAGCTCTGCGGGAGGGGCACAGACAGGCAGGCTTGTGACCTGCGCCCAGCACTGCCCCAACAGGAAGAAGGCGGGCACGGAAGCCATGTTCTTAGCGGTTCCACGTACAGGACACTGCAGCAAAGGCAAGACAAGGGGGAGAAAGCAGGGCCTGGGCTTGGGGTGGAGAAAGATCCCGCCTCAGTGGCGAGGTCACGGGCTCCCACTTGACAGAACTCACTGTGGGCGCTGTAGGAAGTGGTTTATGTCAACGCTGACGAAAGGCGAGGCTGGGAGGTCAGGAAGGAAGGATTTTCACGCACGAGTGCCTGATGGCGGCTGCCGGAACCACAAGCACACACAAAGGCCCCACAACCCTACACAAAGATACGTCTGCCAGGACACCTGCCCGGCCACTGTCTGTCCTGCCTCCCTCTGGCACTGCCTGGTCATGAATCCTCGTGGGCAGGCAAGACTGGCTCAGACGCCCACACGCAGGCCTCCTCACCTTTGCCTTCAGAGCCTCCCTGCCCCAGCTCCCTCCAACATGCTCACCCTTCACCACGGCACGCACAGCGCTCTGCCCCTCCACGTGAACGCTGGAACCGCCCACCACTACGGAGGCCGACGTCACCACACTGTTCCCATACAGTGTGGTGGGTTTTGTCGTATGGAGGGGGCCAGCAGAGGATGAGGCGGGAACGGCTACCAGGCAGCTACCTGGGGGTGGCATCCACATCTCTCCTTGCGGGGATGGAGGACCTGGAAGGATGGTTCATGTCCAGTGTGGCAGGCACCCACACCATTCCTCCGTGCCCCAAGAGCTGGCAGCTGGACCCCTCTCCTGGGACCCTCCTGGATCTAGGAAGTTAAGCTGGGACAAAGACTAAAATATCACACATGGTTTGTCAGAAACGCAGATCTAACTGGGCATGCTGAGTTTGTATTTGCCAAATGTGGCAGCCTAGCCTCACCCCAGGACCGCAGTGCCCCATGACGTAGGAGCACGCAGGCCGGCCCAGCTCAGGGGGACAGCCTTGCATGCCATTCATGCCACAGCGTGGCATCCCTGGAACCTGTTCCCTGGCTGGGCTCTTCTCCTTCCTGGGAGCCCCCGTCAGAAGGAGCACGTGCCCAATCTGTGTCTCGGGCTGTCTGTGGGACCAGACACCACTGAGAACAGGGCGGGCCTGGAACCGGTCTCTGCAGGTGGGACTCTTCCCAGCGGACAGCACGGCCACCCCAGCACACGGTAGCGGCAGACAGGGAGGCACTGGCTCACCCGCATCTCTGGTACCGAGGGGCTTGGGGGGCAGACATTAGCCCTGAGACTGTGCAACGCAGCCACCGCTGATGAGGCCTGCAGTGGACCCGCCTTGAGGCCGAGCGACTTCCCTCTCCTTTTCTGTTCCCGCCACGTCCAGTTTCTCCCGTAAATGCCACTTTCCCAGAATCCCAAACGCTAGCTGCCCTTGGGAACTTGAGGAGGCAGACCCAGATCAGACCTCCCCTTCCTGCCTTGCAGAAGTGAGCCCTACATGGTCCTGGAAGAGAGGCAGGAGCAGCCGCCTGCACCTCTCGCATCACTACATCTTTACTTTACATCGTTACATTACATACGTCATCACGGAGCATCGCAGGTATGCACTTGGAGTGGCAGCACAGGGGACCTACTTCCAAGTGCCCTCTGGTCACGCCCTGGGGGGCAGAGAAGCTGCTTGGCCTCGCACCACCCCCTTTCTGATCTGCACTGTCAACCCCAGCAAAGATCCCGGCAGTGGGATCCCAGCAGGCAGCCAGGTCTCCAGTCTCGCCAGGGGAGAAATGCTGGGAACCTCACTCCCGGCTCCAGGTGCGTGTGCCGGGCACTCCCGGAGCTGAGATCGGGTCAGGAGTCATTTGGGTCCAACCAAGCCTGGTATTTAGTTACAACCTGCAATGGTTCTCGTGGTCCAAGGGGTGTGTGTGTAAGGGTGGATTCTACAACTGCTCCTCTGTTGTGTCTTCGCCAGGCTTGAACACATCACAGGACATGGAATGTGGTTTTGCCGCTTGCTGTAGAGATCCCAGCCTGGCATTCACTCATGCGTGCAGAGACACTAACTGAGCACCTACTGTGTACCCGTGGTGACTGAAACCTCTGCAGCCAGTCATAACTCTGGGGACAGAAAATACAAACCGACCTTCAAGACACAGCAACGGCTCTCGAGGTCCAGAGGAGGAGGCTGCCAGGTCCACTCAGGGAGGCCCTGGCGCCTGACCCCCCCGCATCCGCAGTCGCTTCCTGACACGTCCTCACTGAGTGGCTGTCCACTAGGTTGGTGACCCCAGCCCTGACGGCTCCTCTAAGCCCCAACCACAGCATCACCTACCACCCTGACAAGCCCTTCTGGAGGCCCTACAGCCATTTTCCTGGTCTTCTCTGTGCGGGGGATTGTCTCTTGGCACTCACACCCACACCTGCCCCTGGCGTCTCCCGCGTCCCAGGGGCCGGAGGCTGCAGGCTGCGCCTCCCAGCCTCCCTTGCAGAAAGACTCCTGGTCCTGCCTTCAAGTCAACCATAGCTCAGGCGCCTGTGCGGTTGGGAGGTCCATGCAGCCGAGCAGCAAGCTGCGGTCAGCGTGAGTGTCGGGGGTGCCGGGACCGCGGCCCAGCGTCAGGAACATGATGCTGCCCAGGCCATGGCAGTCCTGTCCCCGGGGTGGTTCTGCCGGTCAGACAGAATGAAACTATCCGCGACGCATGGTGGACAGGTCCTGCTGGCCCGAGTTCCCTCCTGGACCCTCTCTCTTCCCTTCTTCCCCCTCCCTGACCACAGCGTCTCAGGAGGATCCTGGCAACGGCCCGCCCTCAGAGGTCGCACTGCTGCTGCCCTTGACCCTGTGGCCTCTTCCCCGTCAGCCGCCCGTGTGACCTCTGAAGTCCTAAAATGAGGGCAGCAGCTGCCTGCCTCTGCTGGCTCTCCAGCCTGGGAGAGATCCACTTCCCGCTTCTCCGCCGTGTTCTGAGGCTGCAAGGAACGGCTGAGGCGGGTCCTTGCCAGAGGGGCTGGTTAGCTCGCAGCTCTGGACGGCTGGGAGCATGGGCTGGCCTCTGCTCGCCCAGCGGAGAGCACTGTGGGGGCAGCACGTGGTGGGCGTGATGGGGCGGGGGGACCAGCGGGCGAGACAGAAGCCCGAGAGGGGCTGGGGTCAGGCTCCCTCTTCTCTAGGAGCTCACTCTTGCAGGAGCTAGCTGGGCCCCCCAAGACCTACTTAGTCCCTTCATCCCGCTGAGGGAGCACCCACGACCTAATCACCGCCTTCAGGCCCCACCTCCATGGAGCCCCACGACCTCGCACACCGCCACACCGAGGCACATCCAGGCACAGCGGTCACGCTGTCCTCCACAGCCCCACCCCTGCCCCGACTCCACCCTCCACGGCCCTGCACAGTGACTCCTCCCACTCTGAGCCCACCCCTGCTCCGACTCCACCCTCCACGGCCCTGCACAGTGACTGCTCCCACTCTGAGCCCACCCCTGCCCCGACTCCACCCCCCACGGCCCTGCACAGTGACTGCTCCCACTCTGAGCCCACCCCTGCTCTGACTCCACCTTCCACGGCCCTGCACAGTGACTCCTCCCACTCTGAGCCCACCCCTGCCCCGACTCCACCCTCCACGGCCCTGCACAGTGACTGCTCCCACTCTGAGCCCAACCCTGCCCCGACTCCACCCTCCACGGCCCTGCACAGTGACTGCTCCCACTCTGAGCCCACCCCTGCTCCAACTCCACCCTCCACAGCCCTGCACAGTGACTGCTCCCACTCTGAGCCCACCCCTGCTCTAACTCTGCCTTCCATGGCCATTGGTGAGTTTATACTGGAGCCAGCAATCTCTGAAATCCAGGCATAGGTTTTTTTTTTTTCATAATGTGTATCATCCACGAACATTGTGAAATGGCCTTGTTTGGATTACAGGTAGAAATGATAATTCTCTGCAGGGTTAGCCCTGTGGTACAGTGGGTAAAGCCGTCACCTGGGGTACCAGCATCCCATATGGGTGCCTGTTCGAGTCCCGGCTGCTCCACTTCCAATCTAACTCTCTGCTATGGGCTGGGAAAACAGTGGAAGATGGCCCAGGTCCTTGGGCCCCTGCACCCATATGGGAGACCCGGGAGAAGCTCCTGGCTCCTGGCTTCAGATCGGCACAGTTCTGGCCATCATGGCCATCTAGAGAGTGAACCAGCAGATGGAAGACCTCGCTGTCTGCCTCTGCCTCTCTGTAACTCTGCCTTCCAAATAAATAAATCTTTAAAAAAAGAAAAGAAATTATAATATTCTGGATATAGGGATAGACAGAGCTCACAGTTAATTCCAATGCTTTCCTTCTACCTTGTTCATGTGTCTACTGAAAACCTTAAAATGCTGTGTGTGGTTCCTATGGTCTTTCCCTCAGGCCGACACTGGTCGCTGCTCCTTCCACCACACAAGCCCAGCACACAGATGCGACCGCAAGCAGCTAAGACAGGGCACGGGGCCCAGGGCACCCGCACAGACCAGGAGGACGGCTCTCTGTCCCTCTCAAAGGGAGCTCTTTCCTTCCTGCCTGCTCCTGCCCCGAGCCCTCAGGGGGACACACGGGCACTGGGACAGCACCCCTCCAAGGGCTGGGGGAGACAAGCCTGTCACTCGGGGGCCTGCCTGCCCACAGAGCCCAGTGCTCACCCTCACCTGGGGATGCAGTGAGGCTCTGGGTGGGCCACAGGGAACTAGGGGTTTAGACCCCCTGCTGCCTGTGTAATGGAACAGGAACTGGAAAGTCAACAGGTCCGGTCACTCAGCCCCGCCCGGCAGCTCCCGCTGCACTGGCTGTGCGTGGCTGTCCCTCACACCTGACTTCACACCAAGTCTTGGGGACACAGGAGTGCCACAGCGCTTGCACGTAAGCACGAGCCTCAGGGACAGCCTGGTGCCCCCGGGGAGCCAAGGAAACCGGCGCACAGCCGGCCCAGAGCTGCTGTCCAGTCCTGCGGCGGAGGGGCCGGCAGGAAGCATGAAAGACAGCTGACCGAGGAGAGAGCAGGGCCTCCAAGCCTGCAGACAGCGCAGAGGGGGCTCGGGCAGTGGGGCCACGCCGCCCTCCTGTGTGCCCTTCCCATGCAGCCTTCCCGCGGCTCCGTGCCGCCCAGTGAGGCTGCAGCCCGGGCACCCCCACTTTCGGCTCAGGCCAGTCATCCCCCCACAGGCGCCTGGCGCCCGCTTGCTTGAGCTCACACCGCACACAGCAGGCCTGGAGGGACCTCTACCGAAGAGGAGGCTGAGGGCTGAGATTTTACAGCAGTCAAAGGCCCCCTCCCCTTCCCTGCTGCGGGGCCACTGCAGGACCCCTCCAGGTACCGGTTGCCCTGGCATGGGGGGCGGTGTGGAGGAGCCGGACTGCACCCGGTGTGCACACGCGGAAGGGGCTGGTGCTACCAGGAAGGTCCAGGACAACTGAGGGGGTGAGGTGGGGGGAGGTGAAAAATCTGGGGGGACCCCACCCACAGGCCCTCCCACCTGCCTCCACTCCCTCCCGCAGGGCTGACATCATCTGTACCTGGCTGTACCTTTCTGCAGGGACACGCCCCTGTCTTGGCCTCCCTACCTGGGGGCCCCTTTCTGAGGCCTCCCCCGCCCCTCTGCTTCTCCTAGCATCAGCTCTGCTAGGAGAGGGAGGCACTGGGAGGGGCCCCCTTCCCCTTGGGCTTTAGGGAACAGCGGCCAGCACCACAGGCTCCCAGGGCCAAGCTGCTGGCTGCACCCCTTGGTGCCCAGAGTAGGCTGGCACATGGGGGCTGCCCGGGAGGTGTCTGCTTGTTCTGAGTCTATCCGTCTTTTCCTCGGGCATCCACAAGGCTCAGAAGAAACCTGGGCTGCAGCTCAGCTCTCTCAGGAAAGAGAGAGCCCATGCCTGAGACATGGAAGGGGCCACGTCACTGAAGACAGCAGGAAGACCAGAGCCTCTCAGGAAAGAAGTTCGGTCCCTTCCCCAACCCAGAGCCCCAGCCGCACTTGCTAGGAAAGCGGACCGCTGGGTCTCCACCTCTCTGGGGAAACCAAGGACAGGGTTAAACTCTCCCCAGCAGGCAGGACGCGTGATGACAAAGCAGTGACTCTCAGGGATGTTTTCGGAGCAGAAATGCTCAGGAACACAGCCAGCTCAGGACAAGTACTTACTGGAACTTAGTCCTCATGACAAAGGTGGCCCGGGCCTGCCCTGGTCACAGGCCACCCGCTGACAAGAAAGAATACAGACCGCATGGAGCCCGCGGGGAGGCGGGAGGGGTCAGACTGCCAGGGGCCTTGCTGGACACAAAGCCCATCCTGAGGCCCAGGCAAGTCCCCCAGGGGGAAACTGAGCCTGTGGATGGGTGCGGAGGGGCCCACCAGGGGCCTGATGCTGCAGACAGCAGGGCTGAGGACAGCGGAAGAGGACACGAGGGAGTCTCCAGCGTGGGCAGACCTACAGGGGTGTGTGCTAACATGCGTGACAGGGTGGGAGGGTGATGAAGAGAACTCTCCTCAGTGTGCTCCCAACCCAGAGAGAGCAGGACAGAGAGAGAAAGAAATGGAGAGACTGAGAGAGACAGAGAGTGACAGAGACAGACAGATGGAGAGGCAGAGACACAGATGGAGAGACAGAGAGAGATAGAGAGATGGGGTTGAGAGAGACAGATGGAGAAAGTCTGAGAGACAGACAGACAGATGGAGAGACAGAGATAGAGACAGAGACACAGATGGAGAGAGACTGAGAGACAGATGGAGCGACAGAGAGATGCAGATAGAGAGACACATGAGAGACAGAGATAGATTGAGAGATGGGGTTGAGAGAGGCAGATGGAGAAAGAGTCTGAGAGAGACAGAGGGACAGATGGAGAGACAGAGACACAGATGGGGAGACAGAGACACTGATGGGGAGACAGACACAGATGGGGAGACAGAGACACAGATGGAGAGACAGAGACTGATGGGGAGACAGAGACTGATGGGGAGACAGAGACACAGATGGGGAGACAGAGACACAGATGGGGAGACAGAGACAGATGGGGAGACAGACACAGATGGGGAGACAGAGACAGATGGAGAGACAGACACAGATGGGGAGACAGAGACAGATGGGGAGACAGAGACTGATGGAGAGACAGACACAGATGGGGAGACAGAGACAGATGGGGAGACAGAGACACAGATGGGGAGACAGGGACTGAGAAAGACAGACGAGCGACAGAGCCTCAGAGAGACAGACACACAGAATTCTGTCCTGCCGGGGCTGCAGGAAGGGGTCCGTCCCTGGGATGGAGGGGAAGAGAAAGGCGGAAAGCAGGGCAGGGGCAGGGAGTGCAGAGCTGGAGCCGTGGAAACACCGGGGCTGCCTCCCAGGCTGCAGCTCCGCTCTGGCATGAAGCCTGCATGCTGTGGCTGTCCCACATCCCACCGGCCAGAGTGCTCCTGGTGGGCCTGTCTGCCATCTGGAACCTCTCGTTCTGCGCCGGCCTTGGGGCAGAGGCCCAGAGCACTTGAGGCCCTCTGCACACACGCCCCTCTGTGTTCTTCTCATCTCACAAGGGCAGGGGCAGGGGCAGGCCTGGCCATGAGGTCAGAGGAGCTTCTGCGGCCCTCGATCCCTGGATATCACAACCTGTGTCCCCCACACCACTCCTGCCTCTGCTCTGGAGCCTCCCCAGCACAGCGGCCCCCCCGGGGGCCGTGTTCCACAGTGAAACGCTTTTTCCAAGGGTCCACTCCCCCAGGCCCCAGAGGCTGGCCGAGGGCAACTGAGAACTCCTACTGAGGGGTGGTTCCTCTCCTTGCCTCCCCGCCTGGCCTGGGCTCGTGCCCTGGGCTCCTGCAGACACCGCTTCTGGTGGGAGTGGCCGTGGTCCTGGTCCCACAGATGCAGCCCAGCCCCCCACCCTGGCCACCTGCCCACAGGGAGCCCCATCCCCAGGCTCAGGGCCGTCACCGCTCCCTACCCAGCTTGGTCCCTGGCCCACCTGCGGGGGCTTCCTCAGGCACTGCTCATCTGTCCTGATGGGTCTCAGACAAACGCAAAATACTGACTGCTACGAGCTCACCCGTTTCTTCAACAGGGCAAAGACACACAGGGCAGCTGGAGACGCTGGGTGGTCAGCGTCCCTGGCTGCCCTCTCCAGTGTTCTGCATGGAATTGTAACCCCCAGGTCTGTACGCAGAAGCTCTAACCCTGCTCTGTGCTGGTGTTCGGGAGGTGACCGGCTTTAGGTCAGTTAGTTACTTAGGTCAGGAGGGCGGAGCCCCAGGATGAGACGGGTTCCCTTAAGAGAAACGACAGCAGAGAGAGCTCCTGCTGCCCGCTCTCCACCGCAGGAGGACACAGTGGGAAGGCGCCCAGCTGAAGCCCTGCTGGCACCTGGGTCTCGACTTGTGCCTCTGTGTCTGCGGCACCCAGACCACACCTGCAAGCTCACCCTGTGACTGCGGCACCCAGACCACACCTGCACTCACCCTCCCAGCCTCAGTCCTGAACAGCGTTCACCAGACCCAAGTGCAAAGCTCACGGCACCTGCTTGGACCCTCACCCCCTGCCCAGCAGGTGCTCCGTGGAAGGTGCGCTCCCTGGATCACTTTCTGGGCCAGCAGAAAGGTCCAAGTGAGAAGGAGGGAGAGAGAACAGATCAGGAAGCTCCAAGGAGGGTGCCCAGGGCCCACCCAGAGGTGGGGCTCACCAGGGGGCAGAGCTTGATGCCGAAGGGACAGGTCAGCCTCGGGGGTGCCTGGCAGCCACACTCAGTAAGAAGCAGGAAAGGACGGAGGTTGTCCCTGGGACCTGGCCTGCTCCTAGGCAGCTGAGGTACACAGGTGGAGGAAGCCGGGGCACGAGCCGCTGTGGACCCTGAAGCCAGGGCCACAGGTGAGCTCTGGAAGGCTGGTCCGGGCACGAGGCTGTGCGGAGACGCGGAGAGGCGCCGAAACAGCAAAGCCAGCATCACTTCTGTTCAGAACAACCAGAGCGGGAAAGGAGACAGCTCTCCTGGGAGTCTGCACAGGCACGGCCACAGCCAAGGTCAGAGTGCAAGGAGGGCACTGCTCACTGCTCCAGAGTCAGGCTTTGGCTTGAGGGCGGCAGCCTTCCAGGGGACACAGGCCACCTTGGGTGCGCCTTTGGCGGCCAGCTCCTAAACACCAGAGGCCCAAAAACCAAGCCAGGCTCCTCTTCCTCATCCAAGTAGCAGACCCTGGACAGACATGGGGAGCCCAGAGTCTGAGCCTGAGAGGCAGCTGACCCCACATGCTGCCATGACCACAGAGACTCAGGGAGCCCAGCTCAGCCTGCACTGAAGTGGTCCTGCGGATATGTACACACGCGCGTGCACACACACACAAAGCGCTGGATCTCTGCAGCCACACGACCCCTCTCAAGTCTCCAGCCATCTGTCTGCTTATGCCTCTCAGAGGCCTGACGTGGCCCCCAGGGCAAGGCCCCTCACCCGCAGCACCAGAGGCAGGTGGGTGTGGGTTGGCTGGGCCTGGGCAGCAGCCTGCGCCATGCACCCTCTGACCTAGGCTAACTCCATTAGCTGTGCCTGACGCAGACAAGCTGACCTCGCGTTTCACACCGAGAAGAGGAAAACATCTCCTGGTGCCCCGGAGCCCCGGCTGCCCCACTGCTCAGGGTGCGCCACGAGAGAGGTGTGGGCGTGCCCTGGCCCCTGGCCCCTGGCCCCAACTCTCTCCTTGCTCGCTGCTGGCCAGGGCTGGCTCAGAGGACATTTGGATGGTGCTGTTTGGGGCAGAAGTCACAGCCCTCCCTTCCCCACAGAGTAGCTGCCCCAGGCACCCCATGAAGCAGCCCCTGCACCTGTGACATGTCCGATGTGGGTTGGAGACTATCCCAAAATCAGCCTCTGAACACCACCAGCTCCCAGAGCCTTCCCACCTGAGGCCACCTCCCGCAGCCAGGTCGCAGGCCCGCCCTGCCCCTCAGGCACCCCGGCCGCACCTTCCCCAGTGAGCCTGTACAGAGATTCCGGCCCTGAGCTGCAAACCCTGGGGATGCAGAGGGGCGCCCCAGGGCCCTGGGGCGCAGCTACCTTCTCCTTCTTGGCGGTCTCCATCCTGGCTCTGTTGTCCAGCATCTGCGCAGCAGCTGGCCCCGCGGAGCTGGGACCCCTCCGTTCCCGCAGGTGGCCCCAGCAGAAATGTCCCAGGCTCTCCCCACCACGGTCACAGCCAGCCCCGGCCCTCAGGGAGTACGGTCCAGCTCAGGCTGTGCTGGGGTCTGGGGTCCAGTCACAGTTTCCTCCTTTTCATCGTTCTCCTCCGGACCCTGCCCCACGAGGCCCGTCAGGCCGGGTGTCTCGTAGGCAGCGCCATGGCAGCCCTGGGGCAGCGTCCACAGCACTGGCCGCCTTCTCTCCTCTGTGCGGAGCCGTGAGGGCTGCCGTCCTCTGGACACACTCAGCAACCTGGGTCCTCTCCCCTCCTGGGGCTCACAACGGCCTCTGAGTAATGAGGCCGCAGGCGACTGTGTTCCTCACGCCCAGCCTGCTTCCTGGGCACCGTCACGCTCCACGCTTCCTGCTCCGGCCAGATGTGCGGGGGGACGCTCCTACCAGGGCCTCTGTGCTCCTAAGAGGGCCTGCGGCTGCCATGGCGACCATCCTGTCATTAGAGCTGCCATGCGGAAAACCCGGACTGATGTCAAGGCCTCCATCTCCATCACCAAGGCGACCGCCCCTCACCTCCCTCCAGCCAGCCTATTAGACTTTGCCACCTGCTCAGCGCCCAGGCTGGCGGCTCGGGCACTGTCACACATCCAGGGGAGCAGAGGCTACCGGAGCAGAGGAGCAGGCAGCCTGGCCACCAGCGTTGCCACAGGTGCCGGGACTACCAGAGCACTTGTGACCTGCTGGGGACAGTGGCCCTGGCCCACGGGAGCCCCGCTGAGGCTGACGCTGCAGAGAAGGGGCCTACGGGGCACGGAGCCCGCGCCCTGCTAGGAAACTTGGCCCTTGACTGGGAAGGCAGCCCACACGGCCCCCGGGGAGGGTGGCCCCTGCAGGGGAAGACCCCAGGCAGAGCAGGAAGCCGGGGGAGGAGCCAGCGGGGGTGTGCCTCACTCTCACAGCACTTCTCAGTCAGGACCAGCCACTCTTCAAGGTGACTGGCGGGCATCACACTGGCTGGGGTTAGTACATAGCAAAGAGGCCTCCGGACCCAACCCTGGGCCACTGGCTTCCAGGGTCCAGCACAGGGAGCAAGGAGAGGCTGTGAGCCCCTAGACAGACGCACCGCACACGGCCTGGCATCCTCACCAAGGCAATTTCCGATTTTCACCATCCCCAGCCTGGCTGCGGTGGAAGTCGTCGCACTCACCCGAGTGAGCATGTGCAAATGTGCTTCTGGGTGGTGCCTACAGGCGGCGTGCCCGTGTTGGACACATCTCACACAGGACTGCGTCGCCTTCTCGGATGGCTTCACCCATGTGTTAACACCTCATGCTTTTTTAAAGATTTACCTTTTATTTATTTGAGAAGCAGACTGACAGAGGGAGAAGGAAAGATTCAGTAAGACAGAAAGAGGTCTTCCGTCTGCTGGTTCACTCACCAAATGGCCACAACAGCTGGGACTGGGCCAGGCTGAAGCCTGGCAGCCTGGAACCTCTCCGCGTCACAGGCAGGGCTTAGTTGGCTGCAACACTATGCTGGTCCATTGGGCCACCTACTGGCCAATCCTGGAGATGAGAATCCTTGAGATTTTTTGCAGATCTGCCTTCTGGTCGCTGTTTGGTTTGCAACGTGTTGGACAAGTTTTCTCGTGCTTATTGGTTACTGTATTGCTTATTCTAAAGATGACACATTCACATCAGTTAACTATGTTATTGTGCTGTTTCCTACTTATTGGTCACTTTTAGAATGCATTGACAGTAGCTAGCAATCTTTTGTTTGCTAAATACACTATGGTGTCTCCCAGGTCTACTGGGAAATGTAAAACTTGAGCAATAGCTTCCTTCCTCATGCAGAAATTGTACTTTTATGAATTTCAATTTTTTTTTCTTGATTTGGGGCCTCTTAAAACTATTTCTGGGGATGGCACTGGGGCACCCTCCCTCTCTCCCTCTCCTCCTAACTCTTTCAAATAAATAAATCAATCTTTAAAAATAGAGAAAAAATAAATTATTTTCCACTCCAAGATCGTAAAAGTGTTCTCCCAGATTTCCTTCTTTTTCAAAAAAACAAACAAACAAACAAACAAACAAACTTTATCCGCTCCCCACTCTAGCCTTTCTGGAATTGTCGGAGCACTCAGGCATCCCCAGGGCACACCTCCCGTTCTTATCTTCCTCCACGCCCTTTCTGCTCTCACGGGTCCTGCAGCCGGTTCCTGGTGTAGTGGGGCAGACGTCTCACTGAGTTATTTCTGGGGGACACCACTCTTTCCCACTGATTTGCAAAGCTGACTGCACCCACGATTTGTTCTCCTTTGTTGGATTTCTCTATGGGGGGGGAGCAGCTCTGCTCTGACCACCTCGCAGACAGGGTCTGGAAGCCCAGCTGAGAACACTGTGACGCTGCAGCCACAGGATGGACAGAGGCGTGAGGGGGCTGCTACGCGCTGTCTGCCACTCTTGCTCATCTGCCCGGGAGCCTCGGGAGGATTCCTTGTTGGCCCCAGATCTGCTGGGGTGGACAGGAGGTGTTCTGTCCCTCCCCTCTGGAGGGTTAGCTGCAGCCTGGGTTGGCTCCAAGCCAAGGCAGGCATTGCAGACATCTGGTTCCTTCTGCCGTTAGGGTGGTCCTTTCGTGGGTGTGGGGCGAGCACCCAGGACTGCACGTCGGGATCCTCCCTCTTTTGCCATCTGTGTCAGGAACAATGAGTCTGAATGCCAGAGTGATTTGTCCCACTTGACCTGCAGAGTCAGGCTGCCCTGGCCTTGCCTCTGCCTTGGGTGCTGCATCCCTCTCACTCCTCTGCCAGCATCATTCTCTTTCAGATCAGATAACTTCTGTATTTTTAAAAATATCTGGTGGGGCAGCACCGTGACGTAGAGGTAAAGCCTCGCCCGCTGTGCCGGCATCCCACGCGGGCGCCGGTTCAAGTCCTGGCTGCTCCACTTCTAACCCAGCTCTCTCCTGTGCCCTGGGAAAGCAGACGATGGCTCAAGTCTCTGGGCCCCTGCACCTGCATGGGAGGCCTGGAAGAAGCTTCTGGCTCCTGGCTTCAGACTGGTGCAGCTCTGGCCATTGTGGCCATCTAGAGAGTAAACCAGCGATGGAAGACCTCCCTCCTTCTCCCTCCCCCTACCCCCCTGCCTCTGCCTCTCTGTAACTTTGTCTTTCAAATAAAAAATAAATCTTTAAGAAAATATTTGGGGGTCCGGCGCCGTGGCTCACTAGGCTAATCCTCCGCCTTGCGACGCCGGCACACCGGGTTCTAGTCCCGGTCGGGGCATCGGATTCTGTCCCGGTTACCCCTCTTCGAGGCCAGCTCTCTGCCGTGGCCCAGGAGGGCAGTGGAGGATGGTCCAAGTCCTTGGGCCCTGTACCCGCATGGGAGACCAGGAAAAGCACCTGGCTCCTGGCTTCAGATCAGCGCGATGCGCCAGCCACGGCGGCCATTGGAGGGTGAACCAATGGCAAAAGGAAGACCTTTCTCTCTGTCTCTCTCTCTCTCTCACTGTCCACTCTGCCTGTCAAAAATTAAAAAAAAAGAAAAAAAAATTTTGGGCCAGCGCCACGGCACAATAGGCTAATCTTCCACCTGAGGCGCCGGCACACCGGGTTCTAGTCCCAGTTGGGGCGCCGGATTCTGTCCCAGTTGCCCCTCTTCCAGGCCAGCCCTCTGCTGTGGCCCGGGAGTGCAGTGGAGGATGGCCCAAGTGCTTGGACCCTGCACCCCATGAGAGACCAGGAGAAGCACCTGGCTCCTGCCTTTGGATCAGCACAGTGTGCTGGCTGCAATGCACCGGCCGCGGTGGCCATTGGAGGGTGAACCAACGGCAAAGGAAGACCTTTCTGTCTGTCTCTCTCACTGTCCACTCTGCCTGTAAAAAAAAAAGAAAAAGAAAAAGAAAAAGAAAAAGAAAAAGAAAGAAAGAAAGAAAGAAAATATTTGGTTGGGCAAGCAACCTCTCTTTTTTCTTGTAGAATTTTCTTTACCAAATGGGTTCATCTTTCATATCAATGTTAGAATCTACTCATGCTGTTTCACAAAATAATGCTGTTGATCATTTCCTTGGAAATGGACTGAATTTGCAGATTTAGGGACTGGCTTCAGAGAACTGAGCTCTTCGTCATATCGACTTTTCTCCTCTAGAAACATAGTATTCCATTGTTATTCTTCCTCATGTAGAACATGGATTTTTCTTACTGGCTTCACTCCTAAAGAAGGGACAGCAGGCATCGAGACCACGCTTGAGGAAAATGTTTCGGATTTTGAGTTACACATTCCTAGCTGAAAAATGTGGGGGGCAGGTCGTCTCCTGCTTCAGTCCCTCCACCAAAATAGACACTGGGAGTTCTGACACACTGCTTCCAAGCTCCTCCACGCTGAGCCACAATTCTGTCTGATCCTGTCGAGTTTGCTGACTCTCTTAATTCTCTGCCAATCAGATTGCTGCTCTCTCCTCAGAGTCCTGGGTTCTGCTCTGATTGGATGGCTTGCTGAATGGGCAGCATCGACTGGCTGAGCTTGGGTCCGCCGCCATCCTGAACCCATCGCTGCAGCAGCAGGGATGCTGGTGGAGTGGTTCTGGCCTGGGAGCACCCGGATACAGGCTAGCGCCGCTGCCAGCTGTGGAGCCCTTGTCAGGACTTTCCTGGGTGCCACCGCGGTTTGTCAGGTGCTGTTCGGGGCCCAGCCCTTCTGAGGGCACTTGTGTCCTCCCCTTTCTCCCTCCTGCTCTCACGTGGGCCTGGACCCTAGGCCATGAGAGGTGCACAGCGGGTGACGGAGCAGGGACACCCCCAGTCCTCCTCTGTCCCTCTCTGCCTGTTCCGTAGACTTCCCACTTCCTGTGCAGGGCAGTCATTAATAGGACAAACCACCAGCCTGAAGGACCATCTGTCCCAGTGCCGAATTCCAGGCCTTTGTCCAGCATGGTACACATCCATTCCAGGCTCCCGGCCGGGGACGGGTGTCCTGAGGGCAGCACAGCTCTGGGACACTCTGCAGGGGAGGCAGCCTCAATGCAGGGGCACCTGACTCACTACTTCCGAGAGCTCCACCAGGCCCCCTGTCGCTCCCCCTCTTCGTGGAGGAACGACACAGGACCCTGCGCTGTTCTTTTGTCTGCTCGGCCCTTCCCGGGTTTGCTGCTGGTTCTTCCCGGGTTGGCTACCGACCCTTCCACCTCCGTGGAAGGGCGGTTCCCCCTGCCACCTTCCCCACTTCCGCGGGGGAGCGGCACACCGCCGGCCGGCTCTCTCGGGGGCTGCTCAGATGTTCCTTCAGATAGATGTTCCCTTTAGATGTTCCTGGTGCATGTTGTCTCTCTCCTCCTTTATAGTCCTCTTCCGCCAATCCCAACTCTGCTACCCACACGCCGAGTACGCTGCTCTCCTCCAATCAGGAGCAGGTCCTGCTGTTTATTGGTTGAACTGGAGGCAGCTGTGTAGAAGCTGTTTCCTCCTCTCCCAGCGCCATATTGTGGGAGAGCAGATGCATAGAATAAGTCTTAATTCCAGTAACTTAGTCTAGTCCGAGTTGCTCCCAGTTGCTCCCCACAGCCCCCTCCCTCCCTTCTTCCAGGGCTGCAATCCCTCGTGTCCCCGCCAATCCTTGGCTTTTACATCCCCCATCACTCAGGGTGACAGAGCTCAGATCGTGGGTAGCTTGGAGACTCCAGCGGGAACCAGGGCACTGCAGAGAAGGGGTGTGGAGGCAAGCAGCACCTGCGTTCCTGGGAGAGGGTCTGCTGATGGCCCAGTGGTGACGACTCAGTCCTGGAGGCCCGGCCACGTCGGTGACCACTTTCAACTCCTCTTTCCCATGGGAGCTGTGGAGGCACATGGATTTAGGGTGAAACAGCTGGGCTGAGCTCCCAGCTGGACCGGGCCACCTGGGATTCTGCCACTGATCCCTGGGTTTCTGCTGGGCAAGGCTACAAAGGCCGTGGGTACTGCCCTGTCCAGCGGTGCAGAGGCACAGTGCTTGGCCCCTGGCCATGACCAGGACTACCCCAGTCCTGTCTGCACACGGGATCTTCTTGTAGGACCAGCACCCCAGTTCTGGACTCGTGACCCGCGCCACCTCCACTCCTGTGCAGGCCGCGTCGTCACCTCAGCACCCTGACCACTGCCATCTTTTCTACGCCTTTCATCTTGGACTTGGAGGACAGTTGTGGTAACGTACAAGGAGTTCCAGATACCTTTCATGCTGATTACTTAAATTTGCACACACACATATACACATTTATTTATACCACACATATGAGAACACTTTTAGAGTAACTTGCAGACACCAGGACTCTTTACCCCCTAAATACTCGTATTTCCTAGAAACAAAGCATTCTCTCACATGGCCACAGCACATCTGAATCAGATTAAAACAGATATAACCCAGCCACCTAACCTACAGACCTTGCTCAGATCTCAGCCTGCCTCCCAGCCTTCGATGATCCAAGATCTCTTTTTTCTCAACATCAGCGACAAGACAGATAACCCTTGGTGCTGCAGCTAGTTAAACACCCACAATGCCTGCAGCTTGCAATGTCACGTGTTACCATTCTAAGAAACTGTGCCTCTGGGAAAGCTACTTGGCCAGTTCTACAGATAGGCGGATGCTCAGAGAGGGTAATGGCTTTACGCCTTTTGTGGTTTTGGGGTGCAGTGCTGGGGCTGAATCCAAGTTCGGTGACAGCTAGGGTAACGCAGGGATGGGCAGATCTTGCTTTGAAGACATGGACGACTGTGGGAAGTTTGTGACCACATAATCCAGCGAGGCCAGGGAGGCTGGGGGGAGTCGCCAGGACCGCAGCGGAGCTGCAAGAGACCTCGGTAGGCGTTTCAACGCTGACGTCCGGGCCCCGACTACCTCTTCCAGCCCTCCCTGGCCAGCGCCCCAGCTTCTGTGTCTGGTTTCGTGAGGATTACATGAGGTAGCACAGGGACCGCGCTGGGTGTGAGGGGAACCTCAGCGTGGCTACTGCCGTCTGCCGGCAAGTGCCTTGGAACGCTTCCACTGCTCTGTGCCAGCAGCGGCCTCGGGGACAAGGGCACCGGGGGTTTTCTCAGAAATGGCTCTCACCTGGCCCCCTCCCCCAGGGCAACTGTGTCAGTGCAGGCGAGCTGGCCTGCAGCTTGCCAGGGGAGTGTGCCCATGCCCTGCTGGCTGGGTTGCCGTGGCCGATGGTTGTTTCAGGGGTGTGGAAAGACCCGTTCCACCCTCTGCACTTGGAAATACCCAGAGAAGAGGGCTGGTGCGGGAGGCGCTGTATTGGCAGGCGGTGGCCACCCCCTTTCAGCTGCACAAGTGCTTAGAGCTGTGGGGTTTTGTTTGTTTGTTTGTTTGTTTTTGACAGGCAGAGTTAGTGAGAGAGACAGAGAGAAAGGTCTTCCTTCCATTGGTTCACCTCCCAAATGGCTGCTATGGCCGGCACTGCACCAATCCAAAGCCAGGAGCCAGGTGCTTCCTCCTGGTTTCCCATGCGGGTGCAGGGCCCAAGCACTTGGGCCATCCTCCACTGCCTTCCCGGGCCACAGCAGAGAGCTGGATTGGAAGAGGAGCAACCGGGACAGAACCGGTGCCCCAACAGGGACTAGAACCCTGGGGTGCCGTCTCCGCAGGCAGAGGATTAGCCTAGTGAGCCACAGCGCTGGCCAGAGCCGTGGTTCTCTTAACCACAGCCCCTGGGACACTTTTGGTGGCCAAAATGGGTGGTGGGTTGCTGCTATTAGGTAGTGGGCACGTGGGCAGGGGTGCTGCCAATACCGCATGGGAAAACACCCCCTCTCCAGCTCCCATCAAGATGATCCAACCTAAAATGGCAACAGTGTCAAGGTTGAGAAAGCTTGATCTAGAGTGACATGGTTGGTTTTTCCCATCATCTCAGACCTGGCTGCTTCCAGCATGATGACTGTGTGACCACACTGACAACCTGCAAGTACCATAGTTCTGGGAAGGCAGGGGGTCAGACACATCGTCCGTCCAAGGCCCACAGTTAGGACTGGGCCAGGAGCCTGGAACTCATCCCCGGCCTCCCAGGTGGGTGGCAGGGTCGTGAACACCTGAGCCACGTCTGCCACCTCCGAGGGTGTGAGGGTGTGCACTAGCAAGAAGCTGGCTCACGGCAGGGCCAGGACTCCAACCCAGCTCTCAATGTGGGACACAGGCCTGACGACACGACGCCACTGACAGCCAGGAGATGGGCAAGACGCGCGGCCGTAGGGGACTGGGCCTCATCCCTCCCCACCCAGGCCTGCATTCGCTCAACACCTGGGGCACGACGCCACTCCTCGCAGCCTGCAGCTGAGCCCCCTTGGGGCGGAGGGGCTCTGCTACCCTGCCAGGTCCTACCTCAGCACCCACGCAGCCCTGTCCTGGGAGACCGTGTGGCGGGGAGTAGCTCCCACGCGGCAGAAGGAACCGGAAAGTCAGGCTTCCCTGCCTCCCTCCACTCAGACCCGGTGCACAAAACTTCTCCCAGGAGGGCCGTCGCCCCTGGGGAAGGTTCACCGACCACCGACCACCGACCACCGACCACCGCACCTGGGTGCTCAGGGCGGGCTGCTCTCACCACCTGGAGACAGCAGCAGGAGAGCCCTGCACGGCCCCGCACGGCTGAGAGGAACCAGGACAGCCCAGTACAGCCCCGCACAGCCCTAGAGGAACCTGGACAGTCCCACATGGCCCCAGAGTAACCAGTACAGCCCCGCATGGCCCTAGAGGAACCAGGACAGCCCCGCATGGCCCTAGAGGAACCAGGACAGCCCCGCACGGCCCTAGAGGAACCAGGACAGCCCAGTACAGCCCCGCACAGCCCTAGAGGAACCAAGACAGCCCCCCACGACTCTGCACAGCCCTAGAGGAACCAGGACAGCCCAGTACAGCCCCGCACGGCCGAGAGGAACCAGAACAGTCCCCCTCGACCCCACACAGCCCTAGAGGAACCAGGACAGCCCAGTACAGCCCCTCACAGCCCTAGAGGAACCTGGACAGTCCCACATGGCCCCAGAGTAACCAGTACAGCCCCGCACGGCCCTAGAGGAACCAGGACAGCCCAGTACAGCCCCGCACGGCCCTAGAGGAACCAGGACAGTCCCGCATGGCCCTAGAGTAACCAGTACAGCCCCGCACGGCCCTAGAGGAACCAGTACAGCCCCGCACGGCCGAGAGGAACCTAGACAGTCCCGCACAGCCCTAGAGGAACCTGGACAGTCCCGCACGGCCCTACACGGCCCTAGAGGAACCAGGACAGCCCCGCACGGCCCTAGAGGAACCTGGACAGTCCCCCACGACCCCGCACAGCCCTAGAGGAACCTGGACAGTCCCGCATGGCCCTACACGGCCCTAGAGGAACCAGGACAGTCCCGCATGGCCCTACACGGCCCTAGAGGAACCAGGACAGTCCCGCATGGCCCTACACGGCCCTAGAGGAACCAGGACAGTCCCGCATGGCCCTACACGGCCCTAGAGGAACCAGGACAGTCCCGCATGGCCCTACACGGCCCTAGAGGAACCAGGACAGTCCCGCATGGCCCCAGAGTAACCAGTACAGCCCCGCACGGCTCGAGAGGAACCTGGACAGTCCTCCACGACCCTGGACGGCCCAACACTGCCTAGCGCCGCCCAGGAAGACCCTGGACTTCAGAGCAGCAGGCAGGAGGGTCCGGCCCGGCCCACGAGAGGCTGCGGCAGCCCCGCCCAGCGACAGCGCCCCACGCCTCCCCTGCCCGCCCAGCGCGGGCTCCCCGGGCGGGGGCGGGCTCCCCGGGCGGGGGCGGGCTCCGCGGGCGGGGGCGGGCTCCCCGGGCGGGGGCGGGCTCCCCGGGCGGCGCCCCGCCTCTCGCTACGTCGCACTTCCGGTCCTTTCTGCATCCGGGGCACGAGTCTCCCGCCGCCCCCCGCCCCTCGCCGCCGTCACGGCTCGGGCGAGGCCCCTGACCGGAACCGGAAGCGGGCCCGGAGGCGGAAGCTCCGGCGGCTTGGTCAGCAGCTGGGCGCGGGGAGGCCGGGAGGCCGGCGGGCGGCGGTGGGGAGCCCCGGAGGCGGCCGCGCTGCTCCCTGCGAGCCGGCCCCGCGGCCAGGCGGGGGGCACCGGGGCGCGGCGCCATGAAGCTGTACAGCCTCAGCGTCCTCTACAAAGGCGAGGCCAAGGTGGTGCTGCTCAAAGCCGCGTACGACGTGTCCTCCTTCAGCTTCTTCCAGAGGGCCAGGTAGGCGGGCGCGGCTGCTGGCCACGTGGAGCAGCGGGCATCGGGAGGCCCGGGGCAGCGTCAGCGCGGGATGGGGGCGCGGGGGCCCGGGGTCCGGCGGGGGCGGGGCCTTGGCCGCTGCCCCCAGGCCTGCGCTCCGGTCAGCGGACTGCACCCCTGCGGAAGCAGCCGCCGTCCCCTGCGTCCTGGGGTGGCGGCCGGACCCGGTGGTTTCCAGGTTCTTGGCATATAGAGACAGTGCAGGCTCGAAGGGTCACGCCCAGGGCTGACCTCGTCTGCTGCGGGCCAGCAGCCGGGTTAAAACCGCCGCCTTCCAGCCGGTCAGTGGTGCCGTCGCGAGAGCCAGCGGGGCGTCCCGGAGACCCCCACAGGCTCCCCGCCGCCACGGAGGACTCGGGTGGTGGTGGGCGCCGGGGCTGTCCAGCGAGGACTGCGCGGGCGGGGTGGGATCCGCCAGGCTTCCAGGGCCTGTGAAGTCGGGCAGGTGTGGACCAGGGGAGCCGCAGGTGCCGGAGGGTCGCTGTCCGTGGTCACCGCCGCCGGCCCCGTGTGCCCCGCTCTGTTTCTCCGGACAGTGCTGGCCGGGGCTGAAGGATGGCTGTCGTTTTGTTGAAACGTTCTGCTCCTTCCTGTTAATTTTTCTTGTATTGTGGTAAAGCGAGCACACACGTGCAGAAGTTACCATTTTCACCGTGAGACGCGTGCCGTTCAGTGGCGTGAGCTGCGTTCAGAGCGTCGTCCGGCCCTGGCGCTGCGCGGCCGGCTCTTCCTCTTCGAAACTGGAACCCGCAGCCGTTAACACGGGCTGCCCGATCCTCGGCCCGCAGTCACTGCCCGCCCGGTGCGGTGGACCCAGGGACCTGGGTCAGCCCCCGACGTGCCTGCCTTTGGGGACAGTGCCTGTTGTCCCCAAGGCTGGTCCACGCTGGCGCGCGTGTCAGCGTCGCCTGCCCGTTGGCGCCCGCACTGTCCCGCCGTGCGGACGCACCATTGTGCTTGTCCCATCCTCTGCTCCGGGAGCCCTGCGCTGCGGCGCGGTGCCACGCACCCCTCGCCACCCCGCGGGCCGTTTGCTGCTGGGTGAGCTGTTGCGTCATCTCCTGGCTCCTGAGGGCCGCTCTGGGCCTTGGCATCCTTCTCCGTGTGGCTTCCAGTCTCTGTGCTGCTCTTCGGCGGTAGAACTCGGCAGGAGCGCCCGCGGGCACGCTCCTTCGCGGTAGTGCGGGAGCCCCTCTCTCCGCCCTCAGCCGCTGGGTCAGCGCAGACTTGCCGGGGGCGTCTCCGCTGGCGTCCCCTAGCGCGGGTCAGCCGGGCGCATTTTTGCCCACACCCTGCTCACTGCCTCGCCCCCTGCCCCAGGTTTCCCAGCCGCGTGGCCCCGTGTGCCTACGGCCCCCACAGTTACCGCAGCTCTTCTGTGTCTCACGACAGCCCTGCCACGAGTGCTGTCTTTAGTCGTACTGAAAGGCTTCCTCGTCTGGGGACTGTGTTTTCCACAGGGATTATTTCTTACTAGCAGGTACCGCCGTGTGTGCGAGCTGGTGTAGCCGCCGTGCCTGCAGGCACAGAGCAGTACCGTGCTGGAGCGCTCGTGACCTCCCGAGTCGGGTGGGGAACGTCGGGGCCTGCCAGGGTAGCCACAGGCAGGGCTGGAAGTCCAGCAGACCTATAGCAGGCTGGGTTTGAGTTGTAATCGGTGTGGCCCGTGAATGACATCCGATGGCTCCCACCCCTGCTACGTGGTGGAGCTGGGGTCCACGGTCGGGCCTCAGTCCTCTGTGGCTCTGCAGGAGCCTTGCTGTGGACTTAGCGTTAGAGACGCTGCAACACCGGCTGCATACGTGGACTTAGCGTTAGGGACGCTGCGACGCCGGCTGCATTTGGAACACATCCCCAGTTGGAGGCTCCTTGTTAGCCTGGCCCTCCGGCTGGGCCGTCTCCTGGGACCGTTCCCTTCTGGCCAGTTCTCTGTGGGCACGTGGTGAGCCTCCTCCTCCTCAGCCTTCGTTTGACCACTTCCCACTTCCTTGCCTTGGCTAAGCCATTTCCTTCCATTCCTGTCCCGGGATGGGCCCCACGCTCCTGCGCTGGCTGTCAGCGCACTGTGTGGCACTGTAGGGCCCGTTGTGTGGTCACCGCCACCACTGGTTGTGCTCTTCCTAACCGTGTTCTGCCACTGTGTGTTTCCGGTGCGATTTATGTTTATCCCGTTTTGTGAAGTTAGTGGGCCTTGAGAACAGGAGCCACGGTTGCTTTCTCCATGTCAGTCACGCCCTGACCAAAATGATGCCTGCCCATGGCCTGTGGAACGCTCCCCAGAAGTCTGGGCGTGGCTGGCGCGCACCGGGCCGCAAGCAGGTGTGAGTGGTGCTGGTGATTGGCAGTCCCTGTACCTGGGTTCATTCAGGGTGTGTGTCTGTGTGTGTTGCTGGGGTTGCGGGGAGGAAGCGCAGTTAGCGGTCACTTCCCATCGTGTTGGGCACAGGGTGACGGGGAAGATGGTGAGTCTGTGCTGTGTTTCCCAGCGTCCAGGAGTTCATGACCTTCACAAGTCAGCTGATTGTGGAGCGCTCGGCCAAAGGCAGCAGAGCTTCCGTCAAAGAGCAAGGTAGGTGCCCCGCGGGGGAGCCCGTGCAGCCGGGCGCCCGGGCCCCAGCTCCCGGCTCCGTGGAGGCTGCCGGCCGCTCCGCCGCCAGCTCTTCTCTCACCCGCTCCTCCTTTGCTGCTGCCCCAGAGTTCCGTGCCTCACGCTGTCCTAAAGCTCGGACTGACTTAAGATTAGGGTGTGGATTCCCTTCAAATTCGGGCCCCTCCCTGGGAGCAGTGGGCCTGCGTGTCCTCCCCGCCCCTCCGCCCCTCCAGAGCAGCAGACCCCCCGGGGCGGGGTTTCCCGCTGGCGCTGTTGAGGTGAGCTTGACCAGGAATCTCAAGACTGTTTTTCATTTTTCATAATTCGGGTTCTGTGTAAGTTTTTTTTAAAGGTTGATTTGAAAGAGTTACAGAGAGAGAGAACTTGCATTCGCTGGTTCACTCCCCAGACGGCTGCAACAGCCAGGGTTGGGCCAGACCGAAGCCAGCAGCTTCTTCCGGTCTCCCACGTGGGTGGCAGGGGCCCAAACAGCTGGGCCATCTTGATTTTTCCCAGGCGCATTAGCAGGCAGCTGGATCAGAAATGGATCAGTCAGGACACGAACCGGGGCCCATATGGGTTGCCGGCATCTCAGGTGGCCTCACCTGCACGCCACAGTGCCAGTGCCTCGTGTGAGATTTCCTAAGCACTGACGTACACACACAGGCCAGGCAGGAGCTGCGGAAGCAGAGCGTCTCACCCGCACTGCCCTCAGTCACGTGGGGTGGAGCGTCAGGCCGGTGCAGGCGGTGGTCAGCGGGTGCTCCCCGTGGGTCGCTGTGCCCTGAACCCCACAGAAGGGAAGCTCAGCTGCACACACCTCAGCAGCCCCGCCTTCCCCTCGGCCATCGGCCCACCAGCTAGATTCCCTGGAGACGGCTCCTCTGGTGCTGACCAGCCTCTGTTTTAGGGGTCTGTGCACTTGGACCCACGTGCCCGTGCCTCCTCCTCCTGCTCCTCGCCCCCCACCGCTGTGCTCACTCTCAGGAGTCACTCCCTCCTTTCCTTCTGCTGCTCTGGGTCCAACTCGTGAGGACAGGGCCTGTGACCCCTCCTGTTCTCTCGTCTGGGGGCAGAGTTAGCCGTGGTGAAAGCAGAGGCCCTGAGACCGTGACACTTGGCGCAGGCTCCCTCTTGACCACACGACGGCTGCAGCACAGTAACGCTGGAGACCTGGGCCGTGTCACGAGGTTTGGACACAGGCCCTGCTTTCCCCAGCACCTGCTGCAGAGCGGCGCCGGCACGCACACTGGTTGTAGCACAGGAGACTGGGCCGAGAGGCTGCCCGGCCTGTCCAAGGTGCCCTCGATCTGGGAACCAGGCCCGCCTGGAGCTCAGGGGTGTGACTTGGCAGCGCTCCTGGGCCGTGCTGTCTGGGCCGTGCTTTCTGTAGCTCTGGAGGCTGCTTCAAACCCTGGTGTTGCTCACGAGGCTTCCGGGTACTTCCTGGTCCTTCAGCAGGTATTGGGCCAGACCGCGGCCCCCTCGCAGACCTCACTCAGAGCTGTTGAGCTGCAGGCTTTGTCCCAAAAGCAGGAGCCAGCTCTGTGACCCCTTGACCTGTGTGTGCCCGTTGTCTTTCCAGAGTACCTGTGCCATGTCTATGTCCGGAATGACAGTCTCGCGGGTGTGGTCATTGCTGACAGTGAGTACCCGTCCCGGGTCGCCTTCACCCTGCTAGAGAAGGTGAGTGTGCAGCTTCGTGGCGAGCATGGAGCGTAGTGGACAGTGCCTGAGGCCTGGGTAGAGCGGTCCGGAGTCTGCATGCCTCAGCCCCCCATCCCCTGAACCGGAAACCACGGTGGCATCCCTGCCGGGTGCCTGCCCCGTGCTGGCTCCCACCGCCCTCCTGCCTGCCCAGGCTGGGAGTTGCAGCATCCCGCATCCCTGCTAGCACGGCCCTCAGAGACGGCCGTGCCTCCCGCTTCTGCTGCTGTTCCGTTCCCACAGCTGTGCCTGGGCTTCTCCCGAGGGGCTGCCTCTCCCTGGGCCCCCGCGGTCCTGCAGCTCTGCCCAGCCCGGGCGCCGTGGGCTCAGAGTCTGAGCGTCTGTAACTCCTGCCTGGGTGCTGATTAGAAACTGCTCGAAGCCAGGCCTCATCCTGCCCCTGAAGCACCAAGGCGTTTGCAGGCGCGGAGGTCAGATGGCGTTTAAACCAGAGGACTCCGTCTGTGTCGAAGAATGACTTTGGGAAATTAGACAGCCAGCGCCCTCTCTCCTGGCAAGCTAGTGTAAAACGCAAGCCCCTTTCTCATTCCCCGGGTGAGGGCCCCCCCAGGCTGGGCAGACATCATTCCTGGCTCCCTGATGATAGGGGCTTTTTAACTGATGAGATCCCGCCCTTCCCGCCTGGGCTCCAGGGGCCTGGCAGCGTCTTCAGGGTGAGGTGCGTGCCTGAAGCCTTTGCTGAGGGAGCCAGGGGCACGGCTGAGACGTGTGGCTCGCGTGTCTCGCAGGTACTGGACGAGTTCTCCAAGCAGGTCGACAGGATAGAGTGGCCAGTGGGGTCCCCTGCCACAATACAGTACACGGCACTGGACGGTCACCTCAGCAGATACCAGGTAGGGAGACCGCGTGGCCTGGGTGGCCTGACCTGGGGGCTTCTCTCTGAGGCCAGTGTTCTCCCTCGGGCCTCGTGTCTGCCTCCTCAGACCCGGGAGCCCGGGCCCTCCGCAGGCTGTGTGTCTGCTGTGTGTTTAAACAGGCTGTCACGTCTCACTGGTGCAGCTCTGTCCAGCGTCCTTGGTTCGAACTTTGTTTCCAGGTAGCCACTGCAGTCCCGACTTTGTTATTCCTGGCTCTTTCCTAGAACCCTCGAGAAGCAGACCCCATGACTAAGGTACAAGCGGAACTAGACGAGACCAAAATCATTCTGGTAAGCAGGAGGGGTGAGCGAGGGCAGTGCTGCGGGCTGGGCCCGGCGGCCTGTGCGGGCTGGGCCCGGCGGCCTGTGCGGGCTGGGCCCGGCGGCCTGTGCGTGCCGGCGTGGCCCCTGGGGCCGAGCGGCGCCCTGGAGCAGAGCCTGGGGACCTGCATGCCGTCGGAAGCTTCCGGGTGGCTTCCCGCACGGGTCTGCGGGCCGCGCCCTGAGCGGTGTGGCTTTGGGGCGGAAGGTGGCCGTGGAGGTGCTGAGACGGCGCTGTGTCCTCCGGAGCTGTGGAGCTGCCGGCTGCTGTCTGTCCATGTTCCCCGCCCAAGCCTTGCCCTCCCTCTGCGGGTGGCTGCGGGGCTGTGAGCGCCCAGGGCCCCGGCATCCTGCTACCCTCCCACACCCCGCACGGAGAGCCGCCGAGGCTGTTGGTCTCCTGCTCCAGCTGGAGGAGAATCTGGGCTGTGATGTCCGTGTCTCCATCCTGCGCACTTAGCGCAGACGTTCGAGCTGCTCACCTCCGTCTGGGATAAAGCACTGTGTCCTGCTGACTGCTCCTGTGCCTTTACCCCGGGTGGCGCTGCTCTGGCACGGCCGCCGGGGGTAGAAGGGGCCACTGCCTCCTCGTGGCTCCACCCCAAACCCACCAGAACCAGACTGTCTTGGGAACATCTGGGCTACAGCCCCTTAGGGAAGCAGCACGTGCTGTCACGGTGCAGTGGTCGAGTGTGACGCACTGAGTGTCTGACTTGCGTGTGTGTGATTGTGAATTCCGTAGCAGCCATACTTTAAAATGATAAAGGGAAAATAGTTGAGATTTATTGGACCCATTTCATGCACCTGTGATCTTCTCAGTGTGTAAGCAGCGTGAACAGCCCTGGGTTTTGCGCGCTGGGTCTCAGTGTCTGGAAGCCGGCTGTTTGCCCTGGATGTGTTTCTGGACTCGGGGCCACGGCCAGAGCACACGCACAGCTTTACCGCTGTTAGTTTGCTATGGCCGCAAACAGGCACCCCCAATCTGGATGACGTGAGACAGCAGCGGACCCCCTGCAGTCTGCAGGCCCCAGGTCTGGGATGCAGGTGTGTGGAGGGCTGGTTCCCCGTGCTCAGGGCCTGCCCCCAGTTTCTGCATCCCCGGATGGCAGCTGCGGCCCTCGTGCCTCTGCCGTCCTCATGAGGTGGTGCCTCGCTTCTCTGCCCTTCTCTCTTCTTGGAGGACACCGGTCAGGGCTTCAGGTTCACACTAATCCGTGTGTCATCCTAACTGTGACATTGCAAAGACCTCACTCCCAAGTAAGGTCACGTTCAGGGGTTTTAGACGGCCGTGCATCCTGGGGAGTCCGTCTCCAGCCCAGTGCAGCCATAGAGTGCCTGTAGCTTTCTTCCCCTAGAACCTGTACGATGCACGTAGCAACACACCCAGGTTAATATAACTGCGGGCACGGGGCTCATCTGATCCCGTGTGGGGACAGTCCTGGGGCAGCGTGCACTGTCACAGTGAGAACTAGACTCCCGGGAGAGCCACGTCCTGCTGCACCCACTGGGACGGCTGCGGTCCTGGGACCGAGTCCCATCTCAGGTGCCACCTGTGTTGGAGGGGAGCCAGCGGGGTGCCTCCCCGACACTGAGCTGCCGTGCGAGGCTCTCCCTGAGCACAGGGAAAGGTTCTTGTCTGTCTTCCGTCCAGCACAACACCATGGAGTCTCTGTTAGAGCGAGGGGAGAAGCTGGATGACCTGGTGTCCAAGTCGGAAGTGCTGGGAACACAGTCTAAGGCCTTCTACAAGACTGTGAGTACCATGCTGGCTTCCGAAGGGCACCCCACTCTGTGCAAGGGTCCTCTCAGCCACCCGTCCAGGGGGACTTGGGCTGCCCTCAGTGTCCAGCGGGGACCCTCATGACCCCTGCTTCACACAGGCCGCGTCCTGAGCTGTGAGCAGCCTTGTTGCGCCTGGCTCAGCCCGCCCCTTCTCGCCCCACCCCTGGAAGGCAGAGGTTAGTTTAACCTCCACTCGGCACGGTTCGCCCTTGTTGTTCTGCCTGCGAGTGTTTGGTGTAAGACGCCAGCAGGTGACCTGTGTTGCCCTCCCTTTGACGAAGCGTGTCATCGGTGCGGCGGTTGCTGTTGACCGCCTGGTCTCGGGCCAGCGTTCACGCGACTGCTGTTGGTGGCCGCTGGCTGGGACTGGTGTACCTGGTCTTTCCTGACATCAGCTTTCGTGTGCTTTGGGAAATGGCTGGGTGGGGTGTAGCGGGCAGTGGGAGCAGAAAGCAAGAGAGGTGGTACCGGCTGTCCCCGCAGACCTGAATGGGGCCGCGTCTGCCCGGGGGAGGAGTGGGGGCGGGTACCGAGATGCTGAGCCGGCCCTTTGCTTCTACCTGGCCTACCAGCAGGAGTTCCACTTCTGGGTAGCATTAATAGGGTGTGGGGAGAAAAGACAAGGTTCCTGGAGCTGCACTGGATTCTGTGGGTCCCCCTGCGCCTGGGGTGGGGGAGCCTGTGGCTGGCAGCCGCCCAGAGGCCTTGAAGGCACCCCAAGTCTGTTCCCGCTTCGCTTCCTGGCGCGTCCGCCCTGCACCCCTCAGCTCCTTCCTTTCTTCCTTTCAAGGCCCGGAAGCAGAACTCCTGCTGTGCAATCATGTGACGCAGCGTGCGCGGCCGCGCTGGGCCGTCACCGTCATCACATCAGGACCGCAGCCCGGACGGGAGAGGCCCCAGGTGGGGCAGCCTGGCCATTTTTATTCTGGAATTTCTGGAAGGACCCACGGGGTGGTGGAGGGGTGGGGACGTTCGCATTCGTATGTCTGGTGATTTTTCGAAAGACTCTGAGGCCTCTGACGGTGTATTTTTGGGCAAATGAAACCATAAACTGAGTGGCTCCTGTGGGTACTGAAGGGCTGATCCCGGCCACCCCGGAAGTTCAGAGCCAGCTCTTGTTTGATCCTGGTATGTCTGGATTTTATTTGTGCATTAACGATACTAACTCTCCAGGAAGCGGGGTGGGGGTGGGAGCCTCCCGTGACAGGGCCGGTGGGCAGTCAGCACCTGGGGAAGCTGCCGCAGGAGCGGGCGGCCCAGCGCCGGGCCTGGAGCCTGGCAGCGGGCCAGCACTCGGGCCCAAGGACGCGGGGCATCGCCTGCGCTGTTCACCTGCCTGTGCCAGGGCCGCCCAGCTGACACTTGATGCAGATCCGCTCTTGGGGGTGTGAGTCGTGTCCCGGCGCGTGGGGTGTGTTCCGGTGGAAGACCCGCACAGGTGATTCGCTGGCCTGAGGCGGGCGCGCTGCCTTGGCTCGGAGTTTGACTTGAACATCCAGCTGGAAGCAGCAGGTGCCGCCGTCTCGGAACGCAGGACTGCGGGTGCCTGAGCACATGGGCCCTTCCGTGGGCCCAGCAGTTGGAGTGCTCCCATCACCCGCCTGTGGTCAGGGGCAGGCTTGGTCCAAGCTGGCCCCTGCCCCCGAGGAGGCCACTGTGACCGCGGAAACCAGGTGCCCTCGTGCCAGTGCCACATTCCAAGCCGCCTCGTCACGCCCCACTGCACTCAGCCTGCACCCCTGGGGTTCAGTCCCCTCGTCGCTGGACAGTGTCATCTGCGAGTTTTGAGCCAGTGTGGCCACATCCTCCTGAGCCTACCACATTGCTCTGGCAGCTCCCACTGTCCCCACGGGAGGGCCTGGTGGCCCTGACTCCCTGACGGGGTGAGAGCACAGTCGGGGGGGGCCTTATTCTTGTTCTGAGGGCTCCCTGGCTGTTCTACCTGCAGCTGCCTTTTGTCTCCGGCCCCTGGGCTTGCCCAAGGGCTCCAGCTTACCTGCCATGGCCTGCTCAGGTCACTTCCCACTGCTGCAGAACCCCCAGCCGGGGCCCTCTGGGAGGTGCAGACCCAGCCCACACACTGGGGCCTCAGGTGGAGGGGGGGGACCCGGATCCTGCAGGAGGAGGAGTGCTGGGGCATCACCTCTGCACGTCTGCAGAGGATGCTGGGAGATACGGGGTGGAGGTGTGAACTTGGAGGAAGAGGGAGACCTTTGTCCACAGCCCCTGGCCCAGCAGGGCAGCGGGGGCAGGTGGGTCTGACTCTGGCCCTGTCTTTGATGGGCACCCGCCCCATGCTTCCCTGCTCCCTGCTGTATTCGGAAGTCAAATCATTGGTGAGAGTGTATTTTAATAACTGCTGCCTCACTTCTCTGTGTTCTGTTTGAGAAACTCCCGTTGGGATAAAATTGTCTTCTGAAATTCCAAGGTGGTTGTGTGCTTTGTCTGTCTCGGGGGAGCCTTTTTGCCTTTGCCCTAGTCGGAGGCTGCATCGGGCTCCTGCGGTGGCTAGGCCTTGGCAGCAGGAGCCACCTCTGCTGTTACCCAGGTCCGGGAGCCCTGTATCAGCGCCCCGTCATCAAGCCTGGCCCTGGGAGAACTGCCTCCTGGAGGCCATGCCTGATGCGTGAGAGACCACAGGCTCCCCACCACCCACCACAGGGGGAGACTAATAGGGTGTGTGGGGACTCCAAGCAGAACTGGCCCTGCAGGCCAGGAAGTGAACCAGGGCAGTCAGACCCGGGTCTGGAGTGTGGTCTGGAGTGTAGGGAGTGGCCCGGATGGCTGCTCACTGGAGGGTGGAGGCCTCTGCAGCCTCTGATGTGTCCCAGGCAGGAGGCCCAGGCCTCGCTTTGAGCTTCTAACCCTTGTGTCCAGTGACCTCCGCCTGGCCAGCGGTAGTCCCAGACTGCAACACCAGCGTTTCCTGTTAGGGGACCAGCCTGAGCTGCCTTGGGGTGACAGGTGGCCCAGGGAGCTTGACCCAAAGTAGGTGCTGTTCAAAAAGCCCCTCACGGTGTCCTTGGGTACAGCACCTGGCCCCACACGACATGCCTCAGCCTGGTATACTGTACCCCGAAACCTTCCAGAGCTGTCTCAGGAGTAAGGCATGCTGGGACCTGGGGCTGCGGTGTGCAGCCTTCCTGGGGAGGCCTGGCCTGGAAAAGCTCCGATTACAGCTGATAGGCAGCAGGCCCGAGATACGGTGCCTGGGGACGGATGCCACCACGCTCCTGCTCATGGGCACTGGCCTAGATTCTCTGCTCCAGTTTATGGGACCAGCACCCCCACAAGCACGCGCCTGAGGGCAGCTGCCGGGTGCAGCTGCAGAGCCAACACTCGAGAAGCTGGCTGGGGCTCTGGCTCGTCTGGGGACTCCAGGTGCCCCCAGCTCGAGGGTGGAGACACCCATCTGATCAGAAGCAGCTTGGACCCAAGGGGCGGGTGCCGTGGAGGCCCAGCGGCAGCCGAGGGGCCTGTTTCTCCTGCAGAGCGGCTGGGGGAGCAGCGGGACCTGGGGGCACCTGTCCCCTTGCACCAAGGCTGTCAGCCTGCTCGTGGCTCCTCGTCCCCATGCTCCCTGCCCACCTCCGGCGTTGAGAGGTGGCTGCGTGCCGTGTCCCATCTCAGCATAACCTGCGGGAGTGAGGACCAGTGGCCGTGAGCACCGCGGTCAGCGTCCAGTGCAGCCCCCACGTGTCAGAGGGGGAGGGGGGCAAAGGGAGAGGCTCCGCAGCATCAGGGGTCCTTCCCACCAGGAGGCCACTGGGAATGGGCCTGGGTCTGTCATAGGCCATGTCCACAGGGTCCCCTACAAAGCACACAGCCCCCTGGAAGCAGCTTGTCCTGTTTTTCTTTTATTTGCAGTTTCCCGAGACAGAACAAAATAAGAATAATCTTTGTACACTTACAAGGCTCAGAAAGAAAAGACAATGAAACCCAGCAAAAAGAGGGAGACGGCCAGCACTGTGGGCGGCCGACGCCACCACACCGCGGACACCTCGCTAGCAGAGTGCGTGTGGGTTGCTCTTTAAGGGTCATGCAAAAGAATTATCCCCCAGAAAAAAATCTCCAAATTATCCCAGACAGGCAGCTCCGTGGAGAAACAGGTGGGTGGGAGAGGAGGGGAGGAGGCCCCAGGATGCCAGGGTGGCCAGCCGCGGGGCCACACGCTGTCCGTGGCCAGGAAGCCACTGGAGTGAGCCTGGCAGATGTTACCCTGTGTCCTTGGATGGGGCGGCTGTCCGGGCACAGCGTGGACAGGAGGTGCCGTCCACTGTGTCTGGGTGGACACTCCCCTTGGAACTGAGGGTCCTGTGTCCCATTCCCCACTCCGAGGCCCTCCCTTGGCTTGACTTGTGGGAAAGATAAAGAAAATACTTGTTGAAAACAGAAGTTTCAGGTGGCCAGGCATTGGGACAGAGGCCACTGATCCTCCGCAGTCAGGGCTCCTGACCACCTGCGTCCCCTCGGGCCCTCTCTGGCCCCACTCTGGAGGGGCCGGGAGGTACAAGGACGGCCCCCCGAAGCAGCACTATGGGCCCCGCAGACCCTCCCCTTCACCTGTAGATGTTCTGGGCTAGCACCCAGGGTCTCTGTCCCCACTCCGTGGCCTCATCACAGCCACCTGGAAGGGCCCTCACACATCTGCACCTGCCAGTCCTCGCCCTTGCTGGCGCCCCCTGTGGACGTCACTGTTCTCTGCCCCAACGCGAGTGCCCCACTGCAGCAGACACCTGCCCAGACCCTCGCCTGGCCCGGCCCGGGAGCCCCCAGCCCTGCTCTGACCACTGCCACTCGCTGCGTCACCTACCCAAGCTGTGAGCCGTCCAGCCACCCTCTGCAGGGGGACAGCCCAGACCTCCCAGCATGTGTCGGGGACTTGAGACCCACAGCCCTTTGCCATCTGCTGACACTCGGAGGAGGGCTGCGGGGTGGCAGGAAAGGGACAGGCACCCCATGGGACAGAGGCCAGCTGCAGCCAGCGGGTCCTCGGTCAGCCTGCCGAGAGCAAGGCCTGGAGCCGAGGGAAGTCCTGCACCTCCCTCCCCGGGAGACCCCGGGCTGGAGCCCAGGCCAGGCCTCTCTGATGGCCTGGAGGCTGGTCCAGAAGCGAGGGCCGTCCACGGACAGGGGGCTCCGGGCCCAGCAAGCCTTCACCCAGCCCTTCACGGGATGGGGGGAGCAGAGAGAAAGCAGACAGCGGCTTCAGGCACCACTAGCGGGAAGGCAGCAGCCCGCGGACACAGCCCTCCGAGGCCCGCCCACGGGGCCATGCTTGCCGGGAGCAGCGCGGGAGCGCACGCACAAGCTCACACCGTCCACGCGGGGGCCCACGGGCCACATCCCGACCGCGGACCCCCAGGGCCAAGGGGGCGCCACAGACACTCATGGAGCTGGGCAGGCGTGGCCCGCAAACACCAGTGGTTTTTACAGCGTTTTCCTTTCTTGAGTTTTTGTTTCCATTTTTCATCCGATGTCGTTTTTTTTTTTTAATTTTTTTTTTTTTTTTGTGGTTGTCACGGTCGTCATCTCACTTTTGAGAACGAATCACATCTGGTCTTGTTTTTCTGCAGACACAGGCACCAGGGGAGGGGACGAGGCAGACACAAACATGCGACAGGCAGGCCGTGCCGAGGGCGGCCGGGCTCCCACACCAACTGTCCGGCGACACCAGGCGTGGCTCTGCAACGGGCCGGGGTGCGCGCAGGGTCACGGGGCTCCGCCCGCACCCCCGCGCGGCCGTCCGCGGGCCGCCCGCCCCGCCCGGCGCCCGGGCTCACCTCACTGCAGCGGGGCCACGGGCGCGCCCGAGCAGTGGAAATGCACGTTCTGCCACTTGCCGTCGCGGCGGTGCCACACGCGCGTCTCCTCCGACTGGCTGGTGCGCGGCCGGCCCTGCCCGTCGATGTACTGCGTGAGGCGGATGTAGGCGATGCAGGCCGCGTCCTCGCCGATCACGTGCACGTGCGGGTTCAGGATGGTGGTGTGGATGGGCTTGCTGTTCTTGGCCAGCACTGCGGGCGCGCGGCGTGGGGGTCGCAGGTGGACCCCCGCCCACGTGCCCACGCCGCCCCGCCCGCAACGTGCGCCCCCTGCGTGCCCCGCCCCCAACGTGCCCCCAAACGTGCACCTACCCCCTCCACTTGTGCCTCCCCTTCCACGCGCGCCTCTCCTGCGTGCCCCGCCCCCAAGGTGCACCTCCCCAACATGCCCCGCCCCCAACGTGCACCCCCGCCCTCCACACGCACCTCCCCTGCGTACCCGCCCCCAACGTGCACCCCCCCCCCCCCCGTCCACGCGCACCTCTCTTGGGTACCCCACCCCCCAGGTGAAGGGGGCTCAGTTCCCAGGGCTGGGTGCTCAGGCCCTGGACGGGCAGCAGCCAGCAGGGCCTGGCCAACTCTGGGCCGGCCGGGGGTCGGGGTGCGGGCAACAGGTGCCGTGGGCGGCCACGGTGGGGTCCCTGGCCCGGGGGGACACCTCACTCACGGTTCTCGAAGTAGAACCTGTGGAAGTCCATCCCTTCCACCAGGTTGCCCAGCGCTTCGGGCTCGAACGAGGTCAAGCCTGGGTCGCAGATCTTCCTGAGGGGCAAACTCCAGTGAGGAGGGCTGCGCTCCTTCTGCGCCCGTCCCGCCCCCCGCCCCCCGGGGACTCACGCGTAGGCCTCGAAGTCCCCGTTGTTGACGGCTTCGATGAGCTGCTCTGTGGTCTTGATGATCTCCTGCTTCCGGGCTGCGGGGAGA
This sequence comes from Oryctolagus cuniculus, assembly GCF_964237555.1. NCBI lineage: Eukaryota > Metazoa > Chordata > Mammalia > Lagomorpha > Leporidae > Oryctolagus > Oryctolagus cuniculus. Next base: position 51,683,373 of record NC_091447.1, read on the forward strand.
CGGCGCCGTCACGCCTGGGCCCGGGCTGACCCGCCCTGCACGGCCCCGGGGGCCCCTCCGCGTCCCGGCACCTGTCCAACCGCGGCCCACAGGCTCCCAGCACCTCACCAAGGGTCTCCTAACTTTTCTCAGGAGAGGCCACTCCATCTGTATCGCAAAATGCAGGAAAAGCAGCCACCTTCCCGCCCCACGGGGGCTGTGTCCACCTAGGGTCGGCCTCCGGCCACCATGGGGGCCGCGTCCACCAGGCCTCATCCGGGGCTTCCTGGCAGCCCCCACCCTGTGACCTGCCCCTCCGGCTCCACGTTCCACTTGTGTGTCCACAGGGCTTCCTTCCTCCTAAAACTCTGGGAATGGATACTGAGGTATGTACCAGGCTAGGAGACAGAGACCGCTGCCTCTGGAGGCCACGGGGAATCCTGGGCAGGAAGGGGGAGGGGCTGGAGCGGTACAGCTGGGGGTGATGGGGGGGTCCCAGCGGGACTGGAAGTGCAGAACCTGCCCCCTTTGTCTCACTGGACGCTGCAGCTGCTGGCTCCACCTGCTTACAGCCCTGCACAGCCCCTCTTCGGTTCTGCTGTCCTCAAGCCCCACATGTGTCCAGGGCACCGGCCAAGGCTGTCCCCCCGCCTCCAGGGCACTTGCTGGAAGCCCACTTTGCTGCTTTAACACTAATTTCTGTCTGTTAACACCTGGGCGAGGTGGTGAGCACAAAGTGTGCTGTGCATGTGAGTGTAAGGGCATCAACAGATGCACACTTGTGCGCACACATGTGTGCATACATGTGCATGTGTGTGCGTGTGCACACCATCTGTGTGCTGTGCATGGACGTGGAGGTGCAGGCACCTGTTCGCGTGCGCATGCGTGTGCTGTCAGGCTGGCCCTGTCACCTGACCCGGCCGCACTTCCCCTACCTGACTTTGCTCTAAACCATGTCACGGTCTGGGCTCCGCGCACTCTCACTGTAGACGCCCAGTCCCTCCCACGGACGCCATCTGCCCCGGAAAGCCCACCTCTAGGAGGCTGAGCTGCAGGCTCCGGAGGCCCCTCTCCACTCCCACATCTGCCTGCTCAGCTCCTGGAGGGCACCGAGGCTCTGTCCCAACCCATGCAATGGTCATTGCCGTCTGGGCCCCGGGCCACATCTGACCCCAGGCCCCATCTCAGGCCTGCTTGCTTCGGCCAAGCATCCGTCTCTCCCCTGGCACCTCACCTTCCACTTGTCCCTGTCCTTTCTGGATATGGCTGCAAGCTGCAGACCTGGCCCTCCAACCCTGGCGGCTGCCCGGCCCTGCCCTCCCTGTCAAGGGGTGTCCACAGGTCCCAGGCACCCCCTGATACTTGCTCATCCTCCGCGCAGGAGGCCCTAGGCACGGGTGGCACACTCTGATCCTGCAGTCACCTTATACCTGCGGTACGCGAAACCGATCCATCTTCCCCAGGAGGAAGTCATAGCACGCGTTTTTAAACAAGTTGTAATTAAAGTGGCAGGCCGTGTGCAGAAACGGGCAGGCAGCCATAAAAGGTGGGGACTGCACTGGAGTCGGGGAGACCGGGTTAGAGGGAGAGCAGAGAGGAAGCTGCGGCTCCCGACCTTGGACCGGCTACACCTGGCCCCCAGAAGGGGAACCCCAGGGGTGAGGCTGAGGTGGTGGGTGCGGTCCGGCCCAGGACGGCCTCCCATGCCCAGGTGAACCAGGCCTCACGCTGCCCGTGGCTCTCTTGGGGGCGGCTGGCCGGCCAAGGGAGGCCCAGAGCACCCAGCTATGACCCCAGGTGGCCCCAGGTCCTGGTCCTGAGAGCCAGCAGCAGCTGCCTGGGGATCAGCCTGGATCAGCCTGGATTGGGCATAATCCCCGATTAGGGGGTGCAGCTTGGGGTGCTGGGCGCTGGGGGGGGCTGGGTCTGAGGTGGGCGGTGGGTCACTAGTGGGTCCCTGTGCTATCCGTTCACTAAGACGGCTGGCCCACGACCCACCTGTAGGGAAGCCAGGAGCCGGCTGCAGTGCCCTCTCCCCCCAGGGCTCCCTGGAGTCCCCCCCCCCCCCGCCCAGCTCTGGCCTGCCCCTCCCAGGGTGGCAAAGAAGCCCCTCACCCCAGTCCTGCTCACAGCCTCCTTTTTCTTACTCAGCCTCCCCTCGCCGAGCCCAGGACAGACCCTGGAGGTGACCTGTCCGCTCAGCACCCACCCTGCTGCTGCACGGCCTCAGGGTCTCACTTGGGGCCAGCCTCCTCCACACGGGCAGCAAAGGCCCCTGGAGATGGGGTTGGGGGCTCCGACTACTCCCAGAGGCTCGGCTGTGCGCCCACCCCACGCCTCCTATGTGGACTCTGCACCCCCACGCCCCAACACCACAAGAACCCATCTCTCACCGCACAGTGCCCCGCAGCCACCCCGGGGTCCCCTGCTCGACCGCAGACGCTTGAGGGGTGCCCTCCAGGGGCTGCCTCACCCTGGCCACCACTCCGCGCCTTCCCTCTCCCACCCCTCGGCCCGCCCGACACAGGGACTCACCCAGCCACTGGCCTGCCATGCCCAGCCCCTGGCCCAGCGGCCTCTTCTCTGACAGCATCCCGGCGCCACCCCCAGCCGGAGTCTCCAGGCAGCAGGCGGGGGAGGCGCCGGCTGCAGCCCTGGGATGTCATCCATCCCTGTAAGCGATACTGGCAGCCGCACGCACACTGGGTACGGCGCAGCCGCGCCACCTCTCCACCCGCCTTTGCCCTCAGTCACCAGGGCCTTGCCCTACTGCCCCCAGCCTGCACCCCCGGAGTCCCCTGCCTGCTCCTTCCGGACTGCCCTCCTCGCCTACAGTTCGACCCAGGCAGAGCCCTCCCCACCCCCAAGCGGGGGGCCTTGGGGCAAGCAGGCTGCCACGAGGGAGGGCTCCTGCTTCCTGTGCCGCAGCATGACCCCCTGGGCCACCAGGAAAGAGCCGAGGACCACAGGGAAGCCAGTGGCCAGGCCGGCCCCCACGCGCTGTTCCAGACGCCGGCCCCCACGCAGGCATCCACACACCTCCGCTTGTGCGCCCGGTCACTTCCCCACGATGCCGCAGAGGGACCCCGGGCCCCGCTCCGTGAGCTGGCCCTTTGCTGGACGAAGCTGGCCCCAGGCCTCTCAGGTGCTACTTACACGGGGCGGGCAGGGGGCCGGGGAGAGTCGGAGACGGGCAGGGCAAGGGCCCCACAGGTGGGGGGCCCTCAGCTTCGGGGGTCCCCGAGCCCCTCCTCACCGAGTTCAGGATGTCAGAGATCCTGGGGGCTGGGGTGGAACAGACAGATGAGAACACAGGGGGTGGGGCATGCAGGGGAGACGGACAGACGGACAGCCGAGCCAGACAGCGGGCGGGGACGACGGGGACAGGGGGTGACATGGAGGATGGGCAGGGGCACGGAGGCACACAGGGAGCAGATTAGACAAGGGGTGTGGGACGGAGGGATGGGGGTGTCAGGGCTGAGAGGAGAGTGAGGGGGCACAAGGGACATGGGGAGAAGGTTCCAGAGTGAGCAGCGGGTGTTCTGCGGTCCAGAGGCTGGACTGGAAGCTCCCTGGACAGTGGGTCCCTCCCAGGAGAGGCAGCATGGCCTCAAGGAGCCAGGGGACACGGAGGGCAGGTGAGTGTCCCTGGGGAGGGCTCCAGGAGGGCCAGAGGACCCAGGAGGAAGCAGGCCCGGCCACGCCTCACCTCCTTGTCCCTGAGCTCCGGGACCCTGGCCGGGGTTCCCCTTCCAGTTCCCTCTCCAGTCCCCCACGTGAGGAAGGGCTCTGGGCTTGGGGTATGACAGGGACTGGAGACGGTCACTCCCGTGCAGTGACCAGGTGGATCACTGGAAGTCACAGCAGAGACGGCCCGAGGGGAGCGGAGGGCTGCCTGGGTATGGGTCAGACCCCTCGGGAGCCGTCCCCGGCCGACAGGGATGTGCACGGGCTGTGGGGGTGGGAGGTGAGCCAGGGAGGGCTGGGCCCTGCAGGGAGAAGCCGGGTGCTGTGCTGCCCAGTGAGTGCCCGTGCTTCGGGAGGCAGCCGGGCCCGGGGGCAGCTGGGCCGTGCAGGGCGGGCGCGAAGCTGTGGGCGCCGGCCATTCGCAGCGAGCAGCAGGCCTGCAGCCACTACTTACACGGGGCGGGCAGGGGGCCTAGGAGAACCGGAGACGGGCAGGGAGGGGGCCCCGCTGACAGGGGGCCCTCGGCTTCGGGGGTCCCCGAGCCCCTCCTCACCGAGTTCAGGATGTCAGAGATCCTGGGGGCTGGGGCGGAACAGACAGATGTGACCAGAAGGCACAGACAGACAAGGAGGTGGCAGAACCGAGAGGGGGGGCCCTGCTCGCTCCCTGACAGGCCTGGGGGGGCCCCCGCCGGCAGCTAGAAGGCGCCGAGCAGGGCCAGCCCTGGCGGCTGCAGAGCCCAGGCCGAGGCTCCTGGGCCTCCTGCCCTGCACAGAGGTGGGCGGGGCGGCCTCCCTCAGGCGGGGGCCACACACAGGCGGGGGGGCTCACTCTCACCAGGAGCCACACGGCGGGGAGCTTGGAGAGTCCAGGCTGCACCTGCTCTCGGCTCTCCTCACAGGGGGTCGCCAGCCCCCCACCTCCCCAACAGCAGCAGCAGGGGGCTTGGAGGGACCTCCATGGGGCCAGCACAGAGCTTCAGGAACTAACACCAGGCAGGGCGGGGCCCTCCGCCTGCTGGGCTCCTGAGCGCCTCCCCACAGAGCTCAAGACAGCAGGGACCTGGAGCCCGGGGCAGAACACACGGCCGCTGAGGGGGCTGGAGGACCACAGACACCCCCCCCCCCAGGCTCTGACCCCGCCCCCAGCATGCTAGGGCTCAGGGCAGCCCCAGCAGGTACAGGAGGCTGAGCCGCTTCAAGGGGGCTGCATGTACTGCCCCCCCGGGGTGGGGGCTTGCCAGGGAGAGAGGTGATGGCCGCCCCAGGGCACGACGGCCAAGGCTGCCCTGACTCAGTCCTGGTCACAGGCCGGCCTGCTGGGGGCTTCTCTGCACTGGGTGGGTGGCAGCGCTGAGGCAGGAGGATGGGGGGGCTGCCTCGACCTCTGAGGCCACAGAGCCATGTCTGCTGCCTCTCAGCCCTTCCTCTCCCTCCCCTGCAGCCCCGAAGCCCGGCCACTGTGGAACCCTGGACGTGGATGTGCGGGCGGCCTCCAGGCTGTGTGCAGGGAATCGCAGACCCCGGAGCACAGCTCTGTGCTCAGCCCCGTCGGAGCGGGGTGGGGGTTGCTTGGAGGCAGCAGCACGGCTGGGGGGAGGCAGACCCCTGGGGCTATCCTGAGGGCAGCACAGGGCCTGAGGCCTGAGCGGGCCGCACCCAGGGCCAGTGCCAGCGCCCTGGGGTCATCCTGGGGGTCACCCCTGAGCCTACACTAGTTCTTTGAGCACAGCCTACAGGGGGACCAAGGTCTGCCCCCAAGCGGAGAACTGGCCCCACAGCACCACCAAGACCTCCCCGCTGGGCGTGGCCTCTGCTGCAGCCTGGGACCTGGGAGCCCCGGGGGACAGGTACCTTTGGCGTCCTCATCCTCTATGGTGGTGTTCGTGCTGTCGGAAGACTCCTGGGAAATGGGAGGCGGCAGTCAGGACACAGCCAGGCAGGACCAGGAGGCCAGGAGCTCGGGGCCACACCCTCCCACCACCACAGGGCCCCACCCCAGGAAACCCTCCAGGTGGCAACGAGAGGAGGACGTGGGGCCTGCCCAGCCACCTGGACGCTGTGGCCACTCCTCATTCCCACCAGGACTCAGCCAACCAGAGAGGTAGACGCAGTGGGCCCTGGCTGGCTCTTGATGAGAGGAAGGTGCCAGAAGCCGCACACTCAGCAGGTGGAGGTGCACCTGCCACCTCCATCCCCACCCCCAGGGAAGGCAAGACCCCTGGGGCCACTTGGCTAGCCCCGCCTCCTAGGTGTATCTCCACCCTGAAGGCCGCTGAAGAAGAACCCTCCCTCTGTGGCCTGGTCCCTAGATGTCTGCCCTGGCCCTCAGGACAGACATCGTCCCGGGTGCCCAGGGGACCACGCCAGCCAGCAGGCTGACGGACACTGCCAGCCTGGGTCTGCGGATGGAGCCTTGGGTCCCCGCCCCCCAGAAGCCTGCCAGGACCCTTGCAGGGGAAGCAGCCCTCCCAGACACAGGGCCGGAGACCACCCCCAGGCAGCAGGACGCCAAGCCCTCGGTGCACAGCCCCCAGCCCCTGCCCCAGGCAAGGGGACTTCTGAAGATGGCCAGGATGGGGCACTGGCCAGATGAGGTGGGGGCCCCACAGAGGCACTTTGGGGTCCGCTTGACGGGAGTCTGACCCGATTGCCCCTGCCCCGGTCCCTCCCACCACCCCAGAGCCAGCCCCGGCCCCAGCCGTGGTGATGATGCCAATGTGATGGAGCCAATGGCACGGTGGAGAGCAGCAGGGGTGGCAGCAAGCGTTGGGGCCACCAGAGTTGGGGGGAAGGGCAGCTGGAGGGCACCCAGCCCGGCACTGGGGGCCCTGGCTCACCTGCGAGCCGGCCTCTCCCAGGGCAGCACCGGGCTGGCGGAGGCCCCCAGGCAGGGGCACTGTGGGTTCTGCCCTGCCTCGGCCGGGGGAGGGGACGGTCCACTGGCCACCTGCCCTCTGTCCTCTGACACCACCCCAGACCCTCCTCTCGGGCCCTGGCCTCCTGCCTGGGGAGAGGGTGACAAGCGGCCGAAGTACCTTAATCCCGTCCACTGGGTTATGGATAACGGTGGTTTGAGGCTCCTACAGAGGGAGGAGAGCAGAGAGGAAGGAGAGAGAGGGGCAGTGAGACAGAACGAAGCAGGTAGAAGGGGAGCATGGGAGCCAGAGGAGTGGGCGTGGCCAGAGCCCGGGAGAGCAGGGAGCAGAGCCGAGGCAGGGCGGGCGGACAGCAGGTGGTCAGCGCGAGATGGCCCTGGGTGGACCAATGTGAATGAACCAACTGCCCATCGGAGGGTGCCGGGCACGTGGGCCCAGGGAAGCTCTGGAAGTGGGGGGCTCTGCCCCAGGGGTCCTCCCCTGGCTGCCCAGCATGGGGGGCCGGGGCTTGAGGATGTCATGGGGTGGCACATGGGATGGAGGGGTCCGAGGTGGGGCTGGCTGTGAGGCCGGCGCGTCCACTGGGAGGCATGAGGCCTGGCTGCCCTGGTGGCTCCTGCTCACAGGACGGCCCCCTCCTGGGGACTCCGCACGAGCTCAGGGTGGCGCTTGCCAGCCCAGCCTTCTCATGAACCCCAAGGCCCTCAGGACAGTGCAGCGCCCCAGAAGGAGGCCAGCGCCCCCGGCTCCATCCCCAGGAACAGTCGCTGAGGGGCTGGTCTGGACAGGAGCCCCCCGAGCAAGGGGCCAGAGCTGGTCAGTGCCCTCGAGGTGGGCGGGCCCACTCAGCAGGCGGCCAGGGCCAGCAGTGGAGCAGAGGGGGCTCTGAGGAAACCCGGGCGGACGGGCAAGGCCCTGGCTGCTACCGATCCCTCCCCATGGTCCCATCTCCCCAGGGCACACAGGATGGGCCACTCCAGGCTGCTGCCCCTGCACAGTCCAGCCGGGCCCCCTCCAAGCTGGGTGGGCTTGTTAGGGGCAAAGAGGAGCCTGGGTAGGTGCCTGGGAGGTCCCTGGAGGGATGATGCGTACAGCTCCAGGCCCTCCGCTCGACAACCTCCTGAGGGCCTCTTGCTGCAGGCGCCCACGGTTGGCCCAGGGGGAGGCCGGGTGCCTTCCCTGCACCCCAGTATCTCCGGGCCCCAGTGAGGGGCTCCCCAGACCGGCCCTGCACCAGTGTCCTCCCATCTGGAGGGTCACTCTCCCAACCCCCCACCCCAAGTGCAGTGTGGGACGGTGGGGGGCAGGCAGGTGTCAGAGACGGGAGGGGCAGGCGGGGCCAGGAGCTCAGTACCAGGGCGGCGGGAGGGAGTGTCCCTTTGGGGCTGGTGATGGCCGCGCTGTTTTTGGTGCTGTTCGTCTGGGGCTGCGGACAGAGGAAGAGCAGCTGTTAGCGAGAAGCCGCACGCACCCTCCTGGGCCTGCGGGTGGGCGGGCGGGCGGGCGTGGGGGCGGCTCTCACCTTGACCCCATCTGCCTTCTTGTTGAGTAGACTCTTGGCTGCTGCATTGAAAGGGAAGAGGGAGCGTGAGTTCTGCGCCTGGAGCCCACTGCAGCCCCCACCCTTCCCCGGAGCCGGCCAGGCCTCGGGGAGGCAGGCTCCTGCACGGGCTGGGCCAGGCTGCCCTGGGACCCTCGCCATGTCCTCCGCGACCCTGGCCACCAGGGCCTCCCGGCCTGTGGCCCTCAGCGTCCAGGCCACACAGGGCCGCACACTGGCTCTTCCCCAAGGAAGGCTGGCCACTGACCCCTCTGAAGTCGCCTGGTGGCACAGGCCAGGCCCGCACGTCTCCCCGGCCCCAGCTGGCTGCGCACAAGCTGGGGCGTAGCCGGGCCTCTCCTTCCACTGGGACGCAGCTCTGCCGCCCTCCCGGCAGCCTCCCCTGCTGCGCCGCCCCTCAGCCCTGGGCCCAGGACACTTGTTGGTGGCCGGGGCTGGGGTCTTTGCCCTCTGCCCCCAAGGAACTCCAGGCCCCACGCACACGGGTCCCCACTGACTGCAGCACCCCGGCACCTGCACCTTCTGCCACAACCAGAGCTCAATCGTAGAACTTAAGGAAAGAAAAAGTCCACTTACCTTACAGAAAAGGAGAGGTGACGAGGGGAGGGGGTGAGGAAGAGAGAGGAAGAGAGAGAAGACAAGGTTTGTGTTGGCTCCGGCAAGGAGCGCCCGCACCACCTGGCACTCACACAGGCTGGCACTCACGAGCCCGGCGCAGGGCGGCGCAGGGCGGCACGGCGCGGCAGGGGTTAGAGCAGCAGCCGAGCGGACACAGCGAGGCCATGGGAGGAGGTGTCGGGCCGTGGCCCGGGCCCGCTGGGGACGGAGAGGCCACAGCAGCTGGGCTCCAGGATGACCAGAGGGCGGGGACACGGGACAGACAGGGGCCGAGCCCAGGAGCAGGGTCACCCCGCGCGGTCAGAGATGCAGGTCTCCAGGCCACCCAGCCCCCGAGGCGGCACTGGAGGGGGGAGGGGGTGGGGGTAGAGGCTGCAGGGCAGTGCCCAGGCCCAGGCCTCCCTCTCTGCTGCCGCCGCCCTCCAGGGCTGGTCCCTCCCATGCTCGGCCTGTGCACACAGAGCGGCTTCAGGCACAGCCTCTCCCCGGGGCTCTGACTCCAACAGCGGAGAATTCACACACACTGGGCTGCTATCAAGCCCAGGAGTCCCTGCAGGATCCACGGAGCCGGCTGGCCAGGCCCCTCACCCCCAGGGCTCTCTGCACCCCACCCCCGGCCACCCCTGACCACCCAGGGTCCAGCCCAACACACCCCTGGGACCAGAAACACCAACCTCCCTACAGCTCGGCCTGGCAAAACCTCCCTGGAGCTCAGCACTGGGCCAGGTGGTCCTGGCCGGGCAGGCCCCACCCCAGTCGGGACCCGCCCCTGCTCGGCGCCCGCACACGGAGCTCAGGCCCAGCGGGGCATCTGCCCAGCCCGGCAGCAGACAGCACCTCCTCCCTGAGGAAGGAGACACCCGGCCTCCTCTTAGGTCACCGGTGGTGGGGAACGGAGCAGGCAAGGGGCACTGGTGTCCCCAGGGATAATCAAGTCGGCAGTGTGGCCAATTCACACGGACCGTTTGCCAAAGGCACGCCTGACCCCTCCTCCACAGGGAGAGCCCACCAGCAAGCCCACTCCCAGCTGGATTCTGGGGTGGGACCAGCACAGGCTGCTCCATGGGACCAGCATAGCGCCCAGAGCCCGCCGGGGGCGGGGGTCTCCCCCTTGGCTGTCCCGAGACGACTCTTCCAGGAAAGGAGGCACCTGGGTCGGGCCCACCCGAGTCCATCAAACCCTGCATTTCCACGGAGAAGCTGCTGGGGCAGCAGCAGTTACCAGTGGGAGTAGCAGGCCAGAGCGCCCCTGTGCACACGAGGCTGGGCCAAGCCGTTCCGTGAGCCCCCTTTCAGCCAGCCCCTGTACACACCCTGGCGCAGTGTGGGGTGCAAGGTGTCCCCTCGTCTCTCCCCGACAGCCATGTCTCTGTGCTGGGCCAACTGCATGTTCGCGCCCCGTCGGCCCCATCTACTGTCGCGTCCAAAGGCACGGGCGCTTGCTCCGGGGCGTCTCACGTGAGAAGCGTTTCTCAGGCGCGGCGGGGACCCCAGGTAGACGGGGCAGCCCTGGATCCCAAACACCTCCGCCCTGCGCTGGGAGGCACGGCCGCTGCAAGGGCCCGCAGGCAGGCCGAGCAAGGGCCACCGCCCTCAGCTGCCCCTCGGCTAGGGTGCCTTTGCCTCGCACCTGCTCGGCGGCGCAGGGAGACTGCGAAGGCCCACCTGCAGCACGCTCGGCAGACAAGCGCCTCCTGCTGGCCAACAGGTGCCTCACGGCTCTGGGACGTCCGGCGCCAGAGCACGTCACCCACGTGGCATCTGTGGGCTGCACGGGGCTGGGCCCACCTAAAGGACAGGCGGCTCCCTCGGCCTCGCCTCTGCCCGGCCCCCATCTGGCCGCCCTGGACAGCCATGCCGGACGCCGTCCACATGCACTGGCCCCTGCGGGAGGGAGCGGCTCCCGGAGTCCAGGGCCGAGCTGCGCATGCACACGGCCTCATGCACCATGGTCCCACGCTCACTTGCAGGCAGGCGGGCGTTGCAGCAGGAGCCCTGGGCAGAGTGCGGTCAGGGTCATGCCACTGTCCCTCCCCAGGGGCACGAGCTTGTCTCTCTCACCCCAGCCCCTCCCTACAGCTATCAGCTCCACACAGACTGCGGGCCCGGGCCTGCACACCCACAGGGTCCACGTCGGGAGAACGAGGTCTCCCTGAAGATGGCTGAGCCCCGAGGGGGTCGTCTGATGGGGAAAGCCTGGCTGTCACTCCGTGGGCTTGCGGGGTACAGTGGGTGGGCATGCAGGAAGGAAAGGGCCCGGGGAGGGTGGTCCCCACCTCCAGGACCTCTGTCCTGGCCCCGGCTCTGCCCTAACCCTAACCCTAACCCTAACCCTAACCCTAACCCTAACCCTCTGGGGCCCAGGCGGGCCCTGGTGGCTCAGTGACAGCCACGGCTGGCTCTGCCCCTTAACCCTTTGCTGGCCCTCTGCTCTGGTGGTGGCTGTGGAGCCCGAGGGCGGCCCTGGGGTCACCTGGTGCTCATGGGGTCAGTGCCGGGAGGGCCCAGCCCACGTGCCACAGAGGAGCAGGTCGGCAGAGCCACCTCCTCCCTCCAGGCCAGCCGAGGGTGGCCTCGTAGAGGGAACCTGACAGGAGCCCTTCAAACTCCCCGGGGGGCAGCTGAGGCCCTGGTTCTGGGCCAGCCTGCCCAGAGCGGCTCACGGGCCGGCCGGGCCCACTGGGCTCAGCAGCACAGACTGCGGGCTCCTGCTCCGAGACAGGGCAGGACCACAGCTCCAACAGGCAGCTCCCCTGCCCTCTGGCCCTGCTCCCCCGGCCCCTCCAGAACTCAGCCAGCTCCTGATGGGGTCAAGGTCACTGTGAACGGGGGTCTGGAGACCCCCAGAACTCAGGGGAGTGTTTCCGTCGAATGCAGCTGGGGCCACCTAGCCCAGTCCCTTCTCCTCCAGGTGAGGAGAGGGGGTGGGCTGCCTGCTTGCCCTTGCGCGGGCTCTGCTGGGACTGGCCGCAGCGGGAGCTGGCGCTCCCGGGGGGCCTGGCAGGGGCTGCGTGCAGCAGGGGGGCTGCATGCCGACGGGAGGGTGAGCGATGGACGCTGGGCAAGACACATCTACCTTGTTCCACCAGCCCCATGGTGGTGCCGGAGGCCGCGGTGGACATTGTGGCCGGAGCGGTGGTCTGTCTGCCCACTGCGAGCACCGGGTTAGAGACGAGGAGAGGGAAGGGGCGGACACAGACGGGGTGGGGGCGAGGTGGGGAAGAGAAGAGACAAAGGAAGCAGAAGAAGTTAGAGTTAAGGTCTGGGTGTGGGTGGCTCCAGCATCCCTCCTGCAGGAGGGAGCAAACAAGATGGGCCGAGCGACCGCGCCAAGCCTCCGCCTCCTTTCTCTTTAGAAAACCCCAAGGGGGCTTCTCAGCCGCCGGGGGCGTGGCGGGCACACAGCAGACAGGACAGTCCCATTGGTGTCGGTGTGACCGTGCGGTATCACAGCAAAGGAACAGGACGGGGTGCCGATGCAACGGACAACGAGACGGACGACCACACACGCTCGCACACGCAGTGTCGGACGACGGAGAAGCAGGCACAGTTCGTCCAGGCGCTGGGGCCCCCGGTTCTCCTCTGGGGCCGGTGCTGCCCCCTGCCGGGTGGGCCCACAGTGCCCTGACCCCGGGGGTCTCTGACAGACCCCCCTGGAAACCTCCCTTCCCCTCTACCCGCCACCAGCTGGGTGGTTCCAGAGCCCCCTGCCCACCCCAGTACCTGCGTCCTGCACACAACACGGGGCTCAGAGCACTGAGAACAAGGACGCCACGGAGCTGCCCGAGAGACGCCTGGACAGACACACACGGCACTGCGGCCGGGCGGCGGGCGGCACAGACACTGGGTCTCGGGAAGGGACATGGACCCTGGGGGCTGCCCAAGGAGGGAACGCAGGGTTCAGGTGGGCACGGGCAGTCTCGGAGCTGCAGGCATTGGAGGGCGTGGGCTGGAGAGGGAGGAGGGGGCTCCACGCCACGGCTTGCAGAGCACCGGCGGCACCTGTCCTGCCCGGAGGATGGCTCACCTGAGAAATTCCGCGTGGCCAGCATGGTGGTGAGGATGGCTCCCTGGGGGGACACAGACAGAGCCAGGGCCAGCCTGTCAGTCTCCCCCGAAGACTTCCTGCCAGGACAAGACCCCCGCCCCCGCCACGGGCTCCAGGCAAGACCTGACCGTGGCCTTCTGTGAGGCGAGAGTTCAGGACCCAGCGTCTACATCCAAGACAGCTCCCGCTTCCCAGGGACCTAAACCTAGGGGTCTCCAGGGCCCCCAGACTGCCCTCTGGCCCCCCTCAGCCCCTCCTGCCCTGACAGCCCCAGATGCCAGCTGAGCCCCCAGGAGAGACATTCAGAGACCCAGAAGGGCAGCTATCATGGGGGCCCAGGCCCAGGCTTGCTGTCACCCCGGGCACCGTCCAGGGAGCTGATGGACGGCTTGACCACACAGCGACTTCGAGACCAGCCCAGGCCATCCCTTAGCGCCCGGCTGCCCCTGCCCACCATGACCAGCATGGGCTCTGCTCTCCGCATCAGAGCTACTGTGGGCTGGAAGATTCTGGACTCGCTTGTACCCGGAGAGTGGCGAGGCTCAGTAGGTGACCTCTGGAGGCCCTCCTGGGCCACGGGGGCTGGGCCTGCTGGCTCTGTGCCCCTCTGTCTGCTCCAGGGAAGGCCGGAGGCGGCTGTGATGCAGGCTCCTGCTGCCCCTGGGCCTCCCCGCACCTGCAGCCCCATGCAGCCTGGGGGCGCTGGCGGCCGCCTCACCTTGAGCTTCCTGCGGGCGTTGAACTTCTTCAGGCACTCCACGGTCTCCTGCCGGTGCATCATGGAGGCCACCGTGGAGCGTTGCTGTGGGCAGAGGGCCAGGGAGCTCAGACAGAGGCCGGGCGTGGGGCCCTCACGTCCCGCACGCCTGTCCCCACCTGCTGCCCCCGTGCCCCGTGACTTGTAGCACTGGCTGTTGCCGGGCTCTGCCCGCTCCTGTCCCCTCGCAGATAGCACGTGGGTCCGGAGCCGGAGCCAAGGGTCTTTCTCTACCTTCCCCTGCCCTCCAGGCAGGAAGTCCCACCCCTGGGGTTTCAGGGGGGCGCCCGGGGCCCGGTTGGAGGTGAAGAACCCTCCCCAGGGCAGTGGTCCGTGCCGCCCCCAGCAGGAGCCCCCAGCGGGTGAGAGGGACGACTTACGCAGACCCACGGGTGCTTCAGGGCCTCGTGGGCCGTGATGCGCTTGGCAGGGTTGATGGTCAGCATCTGGTTGATGAGGTTTTTGGCTTCGGGAGTGACGGTGTCCCACTCGGGGGATGGGAACTGCATGGGGAACGGAAGCCCAGGCTGCGGCAGAAGGCCCCTCGCCGGGACCCAGGGCACAGCCACAGGGAGCCCCGCCCCCACCAACCGCCCCCGGGATGGCAGGCGGGGTCCCGGCACTCACGTCGTAGGCCCCGGCCTTGATCTGCTGGTACAGCTTGTGCTGGTCCTCGTCCCAGAAGGGCGGGTAGCCCACGAGCAGGATGTACAAGATGACACCTGCGGCAGGGCCAAGCGCGGCACCGTCACCACGGCAGTCCCGGGGGCACTGGGTCCCCCTCTGCGACACCCCTGCCTTGCGGGGAGACCCCCAGCAGGGAGCAGACCTGCGGGGGGGTCTGACTGCCCGAGCCCTGCATTCGGGTTTGCACCCCTGCTCCTGGCCCAGACCTCTCCTGAGTGCAGGCTAAAGGACGGGGGATCCTGTTAGCAATTCCAGTCCATGTAGGGAAGGCGCTCCAGGCTGCAGAGACACCAGCCCAGGAGCCTGGCCCTGGGGAGGACGTCACCCCTCCCCGCCGGGGCCCTCCTGTCCCCCACGGGGCTCACCACATGCCCAGATGTCCACGGGCTTGCCGTATGCCTCCTTGCGAAGGACCTCAGGGGACAGGTAGCCAGGCGTGCCCGCAAACCCTAGCAGAGGGGAAGGGGCCGTGAGGGGCCACGAAGGCCCAGCACCCTCGCTTGCCCGCCTACCTCCACCCAGCACTCACCAAACCACGCCTGCTGGTCCCCCTGCACTTCGATGGCCAGGCCGAAGTCGGCCAGCTTCACGGCGGCCCCTTTGCACTTGCTGGCCAGGAGCAGGTTCTCGGGCTGCAGGGAGGTCACCGCGAGGGTGTGAGGTGCACATGTAGGGGTGCAGCACAGGGGGTGGGGTGGGCAGGAGAGGGGTGCATGGGCCTGGCCCATCAGGGATGGACACAGTAACCAGGCTGTCAGCGGAAGTCGGCTTTCACCAGAGCTTGGAGTCTTGGAGCCCCACACTCCAGCATCCCACCCTAGGGGCCCCTGGACCAAAATCCCCACCTTATCCTTACATGCAACTGTGCAGCTTCCCACAGCCCTGGGATGCCCCCTCCCCCCAACTCCTGATATGGGGGGGCGAGGACGAGGCACTTCCTGTGGAACAACGCCCCCTGCCACACAGGGCAAGGAAGAGCCTTGGCACTCAGAAGAGCCCAGGACACCCACCTGCCAGTCACAGCCCCCTTCTGCCCCCGCCCCCCGGCTCCAGGGAGTCCACCACCCAGGGCTGAGAGTGCTGCCTGACCACTTGCCCGTACGGTGCCCACGGGCGGGGAGAAGCTGCTCAGGCCCTACCTCAGGGAGTGCCACCCTGCTCCAGGTGCAAGGCAGAGGCAGCTGGGACTGGGGACAGCTGGCACGGAGGGCCTGAGAGGTCTTAGGGCTGCTGGGCCCAAGGGACCGTCCTGTCCAGCTTCCAAACCAGCATGGCTCCTGTGCGTCCTCAAGGCCGCACCACCTCCCGGTGGAGGTGCTCAGAGCCCAGCAGGTGCACCGCAGCCAGCCTGACCTCTGACCACCAGGGGGCTCCCAGGCCCTCGGGTCACTGCAGCAGCAGCCGGAGACCAGCCAGCCAGCCTGACCTCTGACCACCAGGGGGCTCCCAGGCCCTTGGGTCACCGCAGCAGCTGCCCGAGACCAGCCCTGCATCCTACAGACACCGCTGCTTACGGTGGCCACCAGGGGCTGGCGCAGCGGGTTAAGTCACTGCATCCCATATGGGCTCCAGCTCCACTTCCCATCCAGCGCCTCGCTGATGCACCTGGGGGGAGCTGGATGGAGCTGGGGGCAGTGCTCGGTGGGCAGGGCCACAGGGACCTGCCTGACCCAGCCCTGGCCGTTGCAGCCATTTGGAGAGTGAACCAACAGATGGAAGATCTCTCTCTCTCTCTCTCTCTCTCCCTCTAACTCTGCCTTTCAAATAAATATAATACATCTTAAGAAAAAAAAAAAGCCAGCCGGCGCCGCAGCTCACTAGGCTAATCCTCCGCCTTGCGGTGCCGGCACACCAGGTTCTAGTTCCGGTTGGGGCGCCGGATTCTGTCCTGGTTGCCCCTCTTCCAGGCCAGCTCTCTGCTGTGGCCCGGGAGTGCAGTGGAGGATGGCCCAAGTGCTTGGGCCCTGCACCCCATGGGAGACCAGGAGAAGCACCTGGCTCCTGCCATCGGATCAGCGCGGTGCGCCAGCCGCAGTGCATTGGCCGCGGCGGCCATTGGAGGGTGAACCAACAGCAAAGGTAGACCCTTCTCTCTGTCTGTCTCTCTCTCTGTCCACTCTGCCTGTCAAAAAAAAAAAAAAAAGTCACTAAGGAAGACAAAATGCTGCCATGTGATCTGCTTTGAACTCTGGCTATGAACTCAGTCTAACACGTGAGTGTGGCCCCTGGACCTGAGGCAGGAGGACCCTTGCTGCCCTGAGCTTGGACCCCACACCCGCACGCAGACCCAGAGCTCACCTGAGGGCTCCCAGGCTCCCGGCAGAGCAGCCAAACACAAGCCCGGTGCCCCTCGGCAGCCCCGGCGCGCTGTGGCCTTGCCTACGACTCCCTGTCCCCTGCCGACAGGCAGCTCCCTGTGGCCCTGCCCACTGAGCACTAACCAGAGACCCCGGAAGACCTTGATTTTGCAAACGTGATTGAGCCAAGGGCCCCAAGCTCCCGCACACTCCACAGAGAATCTGAAAAGAGGAGGGCAGGGGCTGCTCCAGCCGTGCCCCCGCCCCCTAGGAAACGGACCAGGGCTTCTTCCCACGCGGAAGACAGAGCCTCAGGTGAACCTAGCCTCTGGGAAGCACTGGGCGAGGAGGCCTAGGGGACAGGCTCCACCCCAACGCCCTCGCAGCTGGGAGATGGCGCCCTCTGCCGCCCCAGCGGGCTGCAGCCTCGGCTCAGGGCTCAGCTTGGCGGCCCCAGCAAGCTCTCTCTCCAGGACAGGCGGCACGGCCTGCCACTCAGCAGGTGAGAAGCCACAGCAAGGACTCTCTTGTCCTCAGAATGGGGGGGGGCGGCAAAGTTAACAAAGTGCCAAGGTCACCCACACATGGCCCCCACGTAGGAGGAGGACCCAGAATCGCTCCTCCTGGGGCCCTGACTGATAAGACGGCAGGGCCTGCCCGGCCGCACAGACCGGAGGGGTCAGGAGGGGGCCACAGGCCTGCTCGGTGTGAGGCCCCCACCCCACTGAGAGCATGCTGAGATCAAGCCCCCCGGTGGCCGGTGCAGTGGCCAAGCCCACATCCCATATCCAGAGGCCTGGGTTTGAGCCCAGCCCCACTTCCAACCCAGCTTCCTGTTCATTTACACCTTGGAGCCACGGGTCATGGCTCAAGTACTTTGGTCCCTGCCACCCACGTGGGAGACCCAGATGGAGTTCTGGGCTCCCGTCTTCGGCCTGGCCCAGCCTTGGCTGTGGTGGGCAGGTGGAGAGTGGACCAGCAGATGGAAGAGCTCTCTGTCTCTCAAATAAAATGAAAATAAATAATCTTTTCAACGACGGACAGAAAGTCTGACCTCACCCGGTACAACCCCTGTGGAAAGCTAGCCTTGGGCATGCTGGGGCCGGGGCCCTGGGGTCCACACAGCCTCTGGCCGAGCCAGACCCTAGAGAAGGTGGGCTGAGGGGGCAGAGCAGGAGGCTGGAGGCAAGGAAGCGGGAGAGAGGCAGGAGGAGAGGGGAGGGTGACAGCCCGCCCTGTGCCCTGGGGTGACAAACCTTGTGCACAGAGCATCCGAGCTGTGAAGAGGCTGGCAGGAGTTGGCAGGGGGAGCCGGCTGCCGGCACCTGCCACACGCCCCTGTCGGGCTGAGTCTGGACAGGAGCCCAGGAGGTGAGAACCTGAGTGCACGCTGGTCAACAGGCCCATTTCTGAAGACTGCCCTCCCCGGCCCTGGGCTGGAGGCGCCGGAAGGGACGTGAGCAGACGCCCCGCCCACATGCACACACGCAGACTCACGGGTGCACATGCACCAAGGCACACATGTACCCACACACGGACACACAGTGCACAGACAGCCCATGCACACGTGTGCACCCACATCACACACACACACGCATCCCTCCATGCAGTGCACAATGCCCACTGCACACACACACGTCACAGACGGCACACACTCCTCCGTGCGTGCACACCCATGTGCCTGTGTCCTGCAGCCCCACTCGGCCCTGGCTGGCCTCGCAGCTCCGCTTAGACACCTGGCCAGGTGTGGGGCGGGCACTCACCTTGAGGTCTCTGTGGACGACCCCCATTTGGTGACAGTGCAGCACAGCCTCCAGGATCTGCTGAATGCAGTGACTGTGGCAGACAGCAGGAGGGTTAGTGCTGGGGGGGGGGGGTGCTGGGGCGTGGCCTCCGGGCTGGGGCTCCAGGGAGCGGGTGTGGAAGCCGGCAGGAGGGGCCGCGGGCTCCTCCCTCCCTCCCAAGGCCAGCTGTGACTCCCACAGGACACCCCCATGCTCAGCGCCCCCTCCCCGACCCACACAGCCACTTCTGACCCTTGGGAGGGAGGCATGGCAAGGCGTGTGGGCAAGAGGGAGGGGAAACCACGGCAGGGAAGAGCTGCAGCGGCCAGAGCCAGGGCCCGGGGTGCAGGGGGCGCCCCCAGGACCGGGCATGTGCCTGTCGCTTCATTTGGGTAAACTGAGGTCTCCCTGGCTGCACGGGCTGCCCCGCCCAGCTCCTGGGGTCTGCAGGAGCAGCGGGAACCCAGGGCCCTGCTTCTCCGCCCTCCCGCTGGTCTCCCGGCAGCTCCCAGCAGCAGGGCTGGAGGCGGGGTCTCTGAGCTGCCTGCCCTGGGGCACCTCCCCGGCACCACTGCTGTGCACGGCCAGCCCAGGGCCTCCCAGCTCTGAGTGCATTGCAGCCTCAGCCTGCCTCCCCCGCCTCCTGCTGCCCCTGGAGCCAGGCTGCCCACCCAGGGACAGCCCAACGCCGCAGGGAGAAGTAGCCACAACCATGGAGACCCCCAGCTGGGCCGGGGGCACCTGCTACAGGCTGCCTGAAGCCCACCTGCCGGGGTCCCCTCGTGGTCCCTCTAGGTCAGGTGTGGGAGGCGCAGGCAGATCCCTGCAGGACCCACCCGTCCCAACGGCGGCAGGAGGGTGAGCTGATGTCCTGCCCTGACCCTCCAGCAGCCCACCCTCTCTGGCCAGCTGGTCAACGGCTGCGAACCTGACTTTCTTCCCCCAGAGTTGCAGCCGTGCAACCCTACTGGGGTGACCGTGCCTGAGGCTGGTGGGGCGCAGGAAGCCGAGGTTGGGCTAAGGGAGAGGCCCCCGCGGAGCCTGAGTGTCAGTGTGGCCAAGGGCTGGCAGGGCAGTCCCTTGCCACCCCAGATGCCTTGGCCTCCAGGACACGCGCCGGGGCTACTGGGGCTGAGCCTGAGACACCCTTCTCCATAAGGCAGTGAGCAGGGGGCTCCACGTGACCCTCCCAGGGGCTGAGGCTGGCCCTGGGCAGGGCTGTCCACAAGGCTTCCTTTCCCTCTCCATGCCTCAACCTCCAAAATCACTGCCCCACCCCCCAACAGGTCCCAAGCCGCTGCCCCCCCCTTACACTGCCCCGCCCCCAGCACCCTGTACTGGAGCTCCGACAGGCAGCAGGGCTGGGAGAGAAAATGGAGAGAACCCAGCCCAGAGCCCCGGGTCTCCTGGGCCAGCTCCAAAGAGCCAGGGTGCCCTCTACCTGAGAGCCCCGGTGGGGGATGCAGGGAGGGGCTCCCTAACTCTGCAGTTTGCCGGAGGTTCTGGGACCCGAAAAGCCCAAGCAACTCCTGAGGACTTTGGAAAACCCCAGCTCTCCCCACTGAGCCCACTGAGGCCACTGGGGTCCCAGGTAGGGGCCCTGGGGTCCGGGCATGCAGGGCTCCCTGCGGGGGAAGCCAAGCCCATCGGACACAGCGTGAGAAGGGGGGGCACAAGGAGGGAGGCCGAGGCCGCCCGCGACAGGCCAGAGGCTGACACTACCGAGTGGCCAAGGTGGCCACCTGTCCCCCTTCCTCTGGCCTCTGCCTGAGGGCCCCAGCACTGGGGGAGTCTGCACACGCCAGGCATCTCCTTTGTACCCCCAAACAGGGGGAGCCCAGGCCACTCAGAGGGCAAGATGGGCCCAGGGCTGAAAGACACGGGGAGGGGCGTGGGGGACGGGGCGGGGGGGTGGAGGCGGGGCATGCGCAGGTGCTGCAGAAGAGGGAGAGTGGCAGGCCCTGGGCAGGTGCAGTCCCGTGTGAGGAGGGGAGGCGCCAGGCTGCCCCGGAGAGCACTGGGCCCAGCCCAGGCCACACACACACACACACACGCACACACACACAGTCTCTGCAGGTGTCTGGGACGCCCAGGCGGCAGGCAGCACCGGCTCTGTGTAGCTCCAACCAGTGTTTCAGAGCGGGGTGTGGGGGCTTCTTTTCTTGCAAGGAGACCACACAGAAAGCCTCCACTCAGTGGGGACCGAATGTGTGCAGGCAGTTTTGTAAAATACAAGGCCCTGGGCTGGCGCTGTGCCACAGCAGGTTAATGCCCTGGCCTGCAGCAACGGCATCCCATATAGGCTTCGGTTTAAGACCCGGCTGCTCCTCTTCTGATCCGGCTCTCTGCTGTGGCCTGGGAAAGCAGTAGAGGATGGCCCAAGTCCTAGGGCCCCTGCACCTGCGTGGGAGACCTGGAAGAAGCTCCTGGCTCCTGGTTTCAGGTTGGCGCAGGTCTGACCGTTTCGACCATTTGGGGAGTGAACCAGTGGATGGAAGACCTCTCTCTCTGCCTCTACCTCTCTCTCTGTAACTCTTTCAAATAAATAAATTTTTTAAAAAAAGAAAAACAGGCCCCTCCTCCAGGAGCCTTAGAAAAAGCCGGAGGCTGTACCCTTTGGGGGCTGGGGCCCAGGGGAGCCCCCTCCTCCACCACAGCCAGCCTGGACCCTCGCACCCTCCTGTGGCGACAGGTAGGGGCAAGTCACAGAGAGCCGCTCCCCCTAAAGAACCCTCGTTTTCCCTACTAAGAAGCTAGTACACACTCATTGAAGAGTTTGGAGAAGATGAAAGACCTAAACTCCACAGAACAGCGCCTGGGGGAGACCCCCATCCCCGTGTCTTCTTCAAAGGCAGAGCCCGTGGGGCAGGGCTGTGCAGCCTGGGATGCACTGTCGCCGGTCAGGCGTGCACCCAGCAGGCACAGGTAGCGGTCACCTCCCCGGCTGACACCAGCCACCCCTCCGCCTGGCCTTGGCAGCCACACCACACCCAGCTGTCTCCGAGCCCCTCACACTTTCCATCCCAGCGAGGGCCGGTGGAGGGAAGGGCTGCCCTCGGGTGCCCCGGGAGGCCCCAGCCCGGATGGCATCAGCGCCCCTCAGTCACCTCCCACAGCAGGGCCCTGGGTGTGCTGAGCAGGGATGCAGGTGGCCTGTGCGTCCCCCACCCTGCCTGGCGCAGTGCTGGCTGCTAGCCAGCCTTGGCAGCACGCCCGGGCTGGGTGGGCCTGAGGGGACAGTGAGGGGACTGTGGGAGAGCCCGGGGAAGGTGGCACCTGGCCCAGCTTTCTGGGAAAAGTGTTGGGAGGTAGCAGTGCGTGTCGTGGCTGGGGAATGAGATGGCCCAGGGAAGGGATGGGTGGGAGGACGGCCCTCCGGCTGCTGCCTGCCCCTCCAAGGCCTCTAAGTGCCCACCCAGGGACACACAGCAGGCCCTGGGCCCCCAGGCCACCCCACTCTGCTCAGGGACACTCAGGTTGCCCTGACAGCTCAACACGTCCACTTGGCTTCCCTCCAAGGGCTGTGGGAGGAACGGAGGAGCCTGCTCAGGACTGGCCAAGGATTAAGGGGGGCAGGAGTAGGGCTGAGGGAGGGACAGCAAGGAAGGCAGGCTCTGCACCCACCTGGCATCAGCCTCGCTGTAGTACTCTCTCGCCACAATGTCTTCAAAGAGCTCCCCACCAGTGACCCTGAGTGAGAAACATACGGGATCATGGATCCTGTCCCCTCCATCACCTTCATCACCACCACCACCAACACCACCACTAACTTCACCATCACCATCATCATCGCCTTCATCACCACCACCACCGTTAACATCACATTACCATCATCATCACCACCATTAATGTCACATCACCATCATCATCACCTTCATCACCACCACCACCGTTAACATCACATTACCATCATCATCACCACCATTAACGTCACCACCACCAACACCACCATTAACATCACCACCATCACCATCATCATCATCATCACCTTCATCACCACCACCACCATTAACATCACATTACCATCATCATCACCACCATTAACATCACCATCACCTTCATCACCACCAATACCACCATTAACATCACCATCATCACCTTCATCCCCACCACCACCATTAACATCACATTACCATAATCACCGCCACCATTACCATCTTCATCTACACCACCACATCACCATCACCTTCATCACCTTCATCACCACCATCCCTACCTCTGCCCTATGACCAATGTCACCTGGAACTGAGTGATGACACGTACCATTCACCTGCTCACAATCACGCATGACGCTGGCACTGTTATCCCCCACTTGCAGACAAGGGAACTGCTCCCAAGGGGCCAAGGACTTCCCCAGAGACCGCAGTGCAGGAGACTGGAGCGCTGTGCCCGGGGCCTGTGACGCTAACTCCCAGTCTGAGCTCGGACTCCCCTCCCCAACTCCATCCCCAGGGCCAGCACCGTGGGGGAGGGGCTGGCTGTCTCGTGGAGCTCACAGGAGAACCGAGGGGAGCCTCTGTGCACCCCCCTCCTGCCCTGGCCCCTCCCAGGGCACGGTCTCATGATCAGGGCAGACCCCAGGGCAGGCCATGAGGACCCCAAAGGGTCTGGGCTGCCAGGGGCCCAAGGACAGGCAATGTGGCATGGCACAGAAGGCAAGGGAGGGGACAGGCGCAGCCCCTGGGTTTGCCCACCCCTCCCCTACTCAGCCACTGGATCTGCCCAGGACCCGTGCCCCACCCCCCGCAGAGGCTCCGGCCCTGAGGGCTGGGGGTGCCCTGTGCATGCGGGCACCTGAGGGCACCCTCCTTCTGGCTAGTCCACCTGCACTTCAGCCCTCACCCCTTCTGCAGGGGGAGGCTCTGGTCGTCCTCACTTTGGTGCCTGGCACCCAGGGCTGGGCTGGCCCGCAGCAAGGACTGGCCCGGGCCTGAGGAGTGAAAAGCCACGCCAGGGAGGTCCCAGCAGCCCTCAGGGTGAGGATGCGCACGGCCTCTGGAGGAGTGAGGCTGAGGGCGGTGCCACCGAGGCAGGGCAGGGCCGGGAGAGGCCGCTGTCCTGGGCAGCTCCCTACCGTGTCTCTGTTTCTGTGTGCACACATGTGTATGTGGATGTGTCTCTGTGTCTCTGTGTCCGTGTGCACACACATGCATGTGGATGTGTGTGTGTTTCTGAGTCCGTGTGCACACATGTGCATGTGGACACATGTCTCTGTATCCATGTGTCCGTGTGCACCCATGTGTATGTGGGCGTGTGTCTCCGTGTGCACGTGGATGCATGTCTGACTTCATGTGTGCTGGTCTGCACACACATGCATGTGGACACGTGTCTCTGTGTCCGTGTGCATACATGTGCATGTGGATGTGTGTCTCTGTGTCCGTGTGCACACATGTGTGTGTGAACGTGTCTCTGTGTGCACGTGGATGCATGTCTGTGTGCATGTGTGCTGGTCTGCACACACGTGCATGTGGACGTGTCTCTGTGTCCGTGTGCACCCATGTGTATGTGGACGTGTGTCTCCATGTGCATGTGGATGCATGTCTGTGTGCATGTGTGCTGGTCTGCACACATATGCATGTGGACGCGTGTCTCTGTGTCTGTGTGAACACACGTGCATGTGGACGTGTGTCTCTGTGTCCATGTGAACACACATGCATGTGGATGTGTGCCTCTGTGTGAACACACGTGCATGTGGATGTGTCTCTGTGTCCGTGTGAACACAGTGCATGTGGACGCGTGTCTCTGTGTCCGTGTGAACACACGTGCATGTGGACGCGTGTCTCTGTGTCTGTGTGCACACATGTGCATGTGGATGTGTGTCTCTGTATCCATGTGTCAGTGTGCACACATGTGCATGTGGACGTGTCTCTGCGTCTGTGTGTGCCTGTGTGCACATGTGTGTATCACCATCATCACAGGTGAGTGCCCAGCCCCAGCCCACATGAGAGCTGACCTCCCCAGTGCTGGGGGTGAGCTCTCCAGGCCTCAGCGTGTGCGGCCCAGAGCAGGCTCTGTGGACCTGGAGTCCAGGCACTGGACAGTGGCAGAAAGGCCACCAGGCAGCCGGGCTGCAGCCCAAGGACACCGCCTGAGCTGGGCTGGGCCAGGTGTGCTCAGAAAGCTGAGCCTGCACAGCCTGCCAAGGCCACCTCCGTCCCCTTCCCTTTTGCCACAGGACACGAGGAGCCTCCTTCCTCTGGCTGTGTAGACGTAGGCAAGGCCCCCGTGCCCAGGCATGGCAGCACCACACACATGCACACAGGTGTACAACAGGGCCCGCAGAGCGGCTCAGCCAGGACGGGCCGGGCAGCACCTCCCTGGTGCAGGGCCCAGGGGTCTGGGTGGGGGGTAGAGCCCCTGTAGACTCAGAGCCCTCCAAGGCTCTCCTGCCAGAACACAAGTGTGTGCCGGGCCAGCCAGGAGGCACAGCAGCCTCCCACGTGGGCACATACACACATGAGCACACACCACCCCCTCCCCTTCGCAGCTCCAGAAACACATTCAGTCATCCGCTGGTCCCCAGGGGCCCCAGGCAGGGCCAGCCCCAGCTCAGGGCACCCAGGGCGGGGCGAGCAACCTCCCTGCCTGAGAGACACGCGTTTCAGGGCACAGCTTCTGCCCCAGCAGCCCTGGTCACCCAGCTGTGGTCCTATGGGACTCACACAGGGGACAGAGAGGTGACCAAGTTCCTGCAGGGACTGCCCAGCCTCTCCTGACCAGGGGGCCTCTCCTGCTGCACTGATCCAGTTCTGCCGACAGGGCATGGGGTAACCATGACAACCGCACCAGGCGGGCTTCCCCAGCCTGGCTATTGCTTGGAGGCCACAGGGGCTTCCCACAGCTATGGCCTGCTCAGCCCAGGGTCCTTGGCACCGACTCAGGACAGCTAAATATAGCTGCTCAGCAGGAGCTGTGAGCGGGAGGGAGATGACATCACCGCTTCTAAATCCAGCAGGAAGTGAGAGGTGGCAGTGGCCCAGACGCCTCCTCACTCAGCGACTGCCCACAGGCGGGCAGGTGCACACACACACACACACTAGCCCACGGGCACCTGTGCACACACACACGTGCACACACACACACCAGCCCACAGATGGACGCACACACTTGCTGGCCACAGGCATGCACAGACGCGCAACAGGAGAGGTGGCGAATGAACCCGACTGTCCTGGGGGTGCTCCCCTCCCCTCCGCCCACCCGCTGTGTCCTGCAGCTGCTCTCTGTGGTGCAGGGGCCCAGCCCCATGGGACTCAGCAAACCCAGTGCAAAGCCAAGGAGAGGGGAGCGTGGGACCCTGCTGGGGCCAACACCGGGGGTGCTGCAGGGTCCCCACTCGGACACTCACAGATCGAAGACCAGGTAGTGGAAGCCCTCCTCGGAGATGCTGTCGTGGAGACGCACTGCGGGCACAGAGAAGTCATGAGCGGCGGCTGGGAGCCGGGCACTGCTCCCTGCCCACCTCAGGGCCCCCGGGGCTGCCTGCAGTATGAGGAGGGCCCAGGGGCGTGGCCGAGGGCAGAGCCCTGACGCCGGCGTCCGCAGGCCTCTGGCAGCGCCCCTGCCCTTCCTGCAGCCTCAGCTGCCTGCCTGGGTGCCCCGCAGGAGGGGCTCACCCAGCACAGCCCCAGACAGGAGCCCACGGAGCGTGACCTGGGAGAGGACACGATGGCCACAGGCCTCCCGCAGCCTCAGCCTCCGGGTCTGCGCCACACATGTGAGCAGACTGACGGCGTCGGTCCAGGTCTGTGCCACACGTGTGCACAGACTGATGGCATCGGTCCAGGTCTGTGCCACGCGTGTACACAGACTGACAGCATCAGTCCAGGTCTGTGCCACGCGTGTACACAGACGGAGTCGGTCCAGGTCTGCACCACACGTGTACACAGACTGACGGCATTGGTCCAGGTCTGCACCACACACGTGCACAGACTGACAGCGTTGGTCCAGGTCTGTGCCACACGTGTGCACAGACTGACGGCATTGGTCCAGGTCTGCACCACACACGTGCACAG
This sequence comes from Oryctolagus cuniculus, assembly GCF_964237555.1. Classification (NCBI taxonomy): domain Eukaryota; kingdom Metazoa; phylum Chordata; class Mammalia; order Lagomorpha; family Leporidae; genus Oryctolagus; species Oryctolagus cuniculus. The sequence continues at coordinate 51,709,682 of NC_091447.1, forward strand.
ACTGACAGCGTTGGTCCAGGTCTGTGCCACACGTGTGCACAGACTGATGGCATTGGTCCAGGTCTGCGCCACGCGTGTACACAGACTGACGCGTCGGTCCAGGTCTGCGCCACGCATGCACAGACTGACAGTGTCGGTCCAGGTCTGTGCCACGCATGTACACAGACTGACGACGTTGGTCCAGGTCTGTACCACGCGTGTACACAGACTGACGGCGTCGGTCCAGGTCTGTGCCATGCGTGTACACAGACTGATGGCGTCGGTCCAGGTCTGCGCCACGCGTGCATAGACTGACAGTGCCGGTCCAGGTCTGCGCCACGTGTGTACACAGACTGACGGCGTCGGTCCAGGTCTGTACCACGCATGTACACAGACTGACGACGTCGGTCCAGGTCTGCACCATGCGTGTACACAGACTGACAGCGTTGGTCCAGGTCTGCGCCACGCGTGCACAGACTGACAGTGTTGGTCCAGGTCTGTGTCATGCATGTACACAGACTGACGGCGTCGGTCCAGGTCTGCACCACACGTGTACACGGACTGACGACGTCAGTCCAGGTCTGCACCACGCATGTACACAGACTGACGTCTGTCCAGGTCTGCACCATGCGTGTACACAGACTGACGGCGTCAGTCCAGGTCTGCGCCATGCGTGCACAGACTGACAGTGTCGGTCCAGGTCTGTGCCACGTGTGTACACGGACTGACGGCGTCGGTCCAGGTCTGCGCCACGCTTGCATAGACTGACAGTGCCGGTCCAGGTCTGTGCCACGTGTGTACACAGACTGACGACATCAGTCCAGGTCTGCACCATGCGTGTACACAGACTGATGGCGTCGGTCCAGGTCTGTGCCACGCGTGTACACAGACTGACGTCAGTCCAGGTCTGCACCACGCGTGTACACAGACTGACGGCATCGGTCCAGGTCTGTGCCACGCGTGTACACAGACTGACGGCGTCGGTCCAGGTCTGCACACGCGTGCATAGACTGACAGTGCCAGTCCAGGTCTGCGCCACGTGTGTACACAGACTGACGGCGTCAGTCCAGGTCTGTGCCACGCATGTACACAGACTGACGACGTCGGTCCAGGTCTGCGCCACGCATGCATAGACTGACAGTGCCGGTCCAGGTCTGCGCCACGTGTGTACACAGACTGACGGCGTCGGTCCAGGTCTGCGCCATGCGTGCACAGACTGACAGTGTCGGTCCAGGTCTGTGCCACGTGTGTACACAGACTGACGACGTCGGTCCAGGTCTGCGCCACACGTGTACACAGACTGACGACGTCAGTCCAGGTCTGTGCCATGCGTGTACACAGACTGATGGCATCGGTCCAGGTCTGCACACGCGTGCATAGACTGACAGTGCTGGTCCAGGTCTGCGCCACGTGTGTACACAGACTGACGGCATCAGTCCAGGTCTGTACCACGCATGTACACAGACTGACGACGTCGGTCCAGGTCTGCGCCACGCGTGCATAGACTGACAGTGCCGGTCCAGGTCTGCACCACGTGTGTACACAGACTGACGGCGTCAGTCCAGGTCTGCACCACGCGTGTACACGGACTGACGGCGTCGGTCCAGGTCTGTGCCATGCGTGTACACAGACTGACGGCGTCGGTCCAGGTCTGCACATGCGTGCATAGACTGACAGTGCCGGTCCAGGTCTGTGCCATGTGTGCACGCAGACTGACGGCGTCAGTCCAGGTCTGCACCACGCGTGTACACGGACTGACGGCGTCGGTCCAGGTCTGTGCCACGCGTGTACACAGACTGACGGCGTCGGTCCAGGTCTGCACACGCGTGCATAGACTGACAGCGTCGGGCCCTGCAAGGTTCAGAGCCTGACTTGGAGCTGCAGAACAGCTGGGCCTGGCACATTCCGCCTCGTGCCTGTGGGGTCGGTGTGCTTGGTGACAACGGAGGGACAGGGGTTGAGGGTGACTTCAGCACAAAGCAGTCGATGAAGCGGCAGCCCCAGGCCTGCCTGCCCTGGGCCACCCGTGCGCCCTATGCCTGAGCAGCAAGAATGTTCCGGAACAACTCATGCTGGGCCTCGCTCTCGCATGTGAGGACTGCCTGCTGCTGGCAGTGACAAGGCACGTGCCCTGTGCCCACTGGCACCCTCACGGTGTTTGCCCAGGCGGTAGGTGGAGCGGGGAAAGGCCGAGCACCCGCAGGGCACCCCTCGGGACACCCACGGCCATGCGGGAGTGCCTGAGCTCAGGGCCCGGCTCCACTTCCAATTCCAGGTTCCTGGGAGGCAGCAGGGGAGGGCTCAATGCTTGGGCCCCACCACCCGCCTGGGAGACCCAGTTGGAGATCCAGGCTCCCGGCTCTGGCCTGGCTGAGCCACAGCTGTAGTGGGCATCGGGGAGTGGACCAGCAGATGGGAAACCTCCCTGTCTCTGCCTTTCAAATAAATAAAAAAAGAAAATTAAAAAAATTGAAAACATTGGAGGAATAGTTACATACTTCCTACTGGTCTAGAAGAAAAACTAACCAGCACATCAGATCTGTGAAAACACAGAGTTAAACAAAAAAACTGATCTGTCCCGAATTCTATTTAAATAAAGACACCAGACAAAAAGCCCCGGGAGCACACAGACTGGCAGGGGGCAGAGGCCGCCGAAGCCCAGGGGAGGTGCACAGAGACCCTGGCCATCTTCTTGCTCCGCTGGCTGGGGCTCTCCCCTGGGGGCTGCCCCTCTGCCAGGGGCATTCAAGGGCCTTGCTGGGACCAAGGCGAGGGCTCCAGGGCCGTCTGCCCATCCCAGGCAGCCAGCGGACCTTCCTCTCAACACCTGGAACACCCACGGGCCTTGGAGGGCTGACCCTGGTCCTGCAGGGCCTGACCAGCAGCCCGTCACCCCTGCCCCCTGCTCGAGCTCCTCACCTCTGCACAAAGACCCCAGAGCCTTTCATCCCACCACAACCCCCTGCCCAGCTGTCAGGGAACAACTGGCAAGGGAGGCCGACCCAAACCCGAGGCCAGTGCCAGGCCCGGGCAGGTGCAGACGCATGGAGGGGAGGCTGGGGGCAGCTGAGACGCCCACTCCCACTAGGGCACTGGTGGTGAGACAGACGCCGCCCCCATGGATCCGGGGGCCCCGCCGGCATGGGCAGCCTGAGTGCTGAAGGGCAAAGCCCAGCATCTCCCCCAGGGACGGAGTTCCCTGAGGCATCGCGGGGCACTGAGGGCAGCACGGGTGCAGCCCGGCCCCATGCCCAGGTGGGGACAGACCACAGACGCCTCAGCCGTCACCGTCACCGTCACCCGAGCAGGGAGCCAGCCCCACACTCGGCCCAGAAGCTCGTCCTGACAGCAGCCCCTGCAGCCCACGTGGGCCCAGGGCTCTGACCTGGGGCCCTGCTTCCGACGGTCCCAGGGCCCTGGGCAGCTGGAGCCATGCTCACGCCACCCCTTCTTCCAGATGACCCCCAACACCGGGCCCCTCACGGCAGACACTGCTGACACAGAACCCCGAGAGGTGAGGACCTGGCTGGCAGCCTGGACGGGGCTGGGCTGCTTCCTGGGAGCAGCAAAGGCCCGTGGGTCCCTCCCCGCTGCGGTCCTGGCTTGGGAACCCCACACACAACATGATGGCTCAGCCCTAGGTGCTCACACAGCAGCCACAGTGGGGACCACCAGGACCTGCCAACCAGAGGCCAACCCAGGGTTTCCGAGACCCAGCGATCCCAGGGTCCCAAAGAACTGGGAGTGTCCCTGCACTCGGGACTCAGACACAGCTGGCCCTGGGTGCCGATGGCTAAGCAAGGAGGAGGACTCTTGGTTACCCCGGGGAGGCAGTGGGCGGGGCACAGGCACCCGCGGTCACACCTTGCTGGGTGAAACAAGCCAGACTCCCAGACACGACAGCACTGCGGAGGCCGCTGGATGCCCCACCACAGCCGAGCTCACAGAGACAGGGAGAGGAAGGGGTGCCCGGGGCTGAGGGCCAGGGTTTCAGAAGCACCGGTTTCTGGGGAGACAGGTTTGGGAGTAGTCACCGGTGCAGGGCACTTGCCGGGGAGGGTGTCTGGAGTGCCTCAGAACCCCACCAGCATAGACGTAAGATTATAGGTGCTGTGTTATGCATGCTTTACCTTCATCTTTTTTTTTTAAAAGATTTATTTATTTATTTGAGAGGTAGAGTTACAGACAGTGAGAGGGAAAGACAGAGAGAGGTCTTCCATCCGCTGGTTCACTCCCCAGATGGCCACAACGGCCAGAGCTGAGCTGATCTGAAGCCAGGAGCTTCTTCCAGGTCTCCCACATGGGTGCAGGGGCCCAAGCACTTGGGCCATCTTCTATTGCTTTCCCAGGCCACAGCAGAGAGCTGGATTGGAAGAGGAGCAGCCGGGACTAGAACTGGTGCTCATATGGGATTCTGGCACTGCAGGCAGAGGATTAACCCACTGCGCCATAGTGCCGGCCCCCACCATGATCTTGACTGTGCTGGGGCCGGTGCTGGGGCGCAGCATGAGCTGCTGCCTGTGGCATCGGCATCCCATGTGGGCGCTGTTTGAGTCCCGGCTGCTTCACTTCTGACCCAGCTCCCTGCCAATGCGCCTGGGAAAGCAGAGGATAGTCCAAGTGCTTGGGCCCCTGCCACCGACACGGGAGACCCGATGGAACTCCTGGGTCCTGGCTTCCACCTCCCTGGTCATTGTGGCCATTTGGGGAGTGAACCAGTGGATAGAAGATCTCTCTCTCCCCACTCCCTCTAACTCAGCATTTCAAATAAATAAATATTTTCTAAAGACACTGTGTTCCTTGTTTTCTTTTCTGTGTCTCAGCTGTCTTCTGTCTCCCCTCTGCCTCTCCCTGTCCCTGTCTCTCCCTCTCTCCTTGTCCCTGTTTCTCTGTCTCTCTCTCCCTCTTTCTCTGTTTCTCTCTCTCCTTGTCTGTCTCTCCCTGTCCCTTTCTCTACCCTCTGTCTCTGTCTCTCCCCTCTGCCTCTCCCTGTCCCTGCCTCTCTCCCCACTCTGTCTCTCCCTGTCTCTCCCCTCTGCCTCTCCCTGTCTCTCTCTACCTCTCTCTCACTCCCTCTCCCTGTCTCTCTCTCCCCTCTGTCTCTGTCTCTTTCTCCCTGTCCCTGTCTCTCCCTCTCTTCCTGTCCCTGTCTCTCCCTGGTCTCTCTCCCCTCTTTCTCTGTTTCTCTCTCTCCTTGTCTCTGTCTCTCCCTGTCCCTTTCTCTACCCTCTGTCTCTGTCTCCCCTGTTTCTGTCTCTCTCTCCCTGTCCGTGTCTCCCTGTCTCTCTCTCTGTCTGTCTCTTGCTGTCTCTGTCTCCCCCTGTCCCTGTCTCTGTCTCTCCCCTCTGTCTCCCCCTGTCCCTGTCTCTGTCTCTCCCCTCTGTCTCTCACTGTCTCTGTCTCTGTCACTCCCCTCTGTCTCTCGCTGTCCCTGTCTCTGTCTCTCGCTGTCTCTGTCTTTCTGTCTGTCTCTTGCTGTCTCTGTCTCTCCCCTCTCTCTGTCGCCACTCACTCTGGGGAGGCGCAGTGGTCCTGATGACACTCAGTATCCCTCTGCACCTTGGCCCTGGCCTGGGAGGGGTGTGGATGCTGCAGGCCCTAGAGCTGGCTGCTTCTCACAGGCTGTTTCAACCCAGAGTCCTGGGCCCACCCTGGCACCGGCCCAGGAATCCACCCACAAGCACCCAACACGGCAAGGCCTGAGTTCCCGGGGGCAGGCTGCCGGATGCACACACGCACACAGCTGCTCCCGTGGCGGCCCATCCTTGACGCCACCACATCCACCCTGGGAGGAGGCGGGGCTGGGCTCTTCCAGGGAGAAGGAACAGGCAGAGGAGGGAGAGGGGAGGGGACGGCCCGGCCCCGCCCGGCCCCGCCCCTGCGGCTCACCGATGTTGGAATGCTTCAAAAGGCGGCAGATCCTTGCCTCTCTCTCCAGCTTCTGGTGATCTAGGGGCAGAAGAGGAGCGGATGTCAGCTCCCGGCCAGCAGCCGGCGACACACGCTGCCCCGGCAGGAGAGCCCCCGCAGGAGGCTCACAGGTGGCCCTGAGGAGGGCACACACCTGCCCGCCGCCTGGTCTCTGGGCAGACACCCGGAGCAGGCGCTCAGGGCGGGAGGCAGGGGCAGGTGGACAAGAACAGAAGCGACAGGCACTGGCGGCACAGCCTGCACCCTTCACTTGTCTGTCCTCACCCCACGCTCTCGGGAGCTTTCTGCTGATCCAAACCCGTCCTCCCTCGGGGTGCTAGCTGCCCCTCCTCCCACCTACAAAGCTCAGGGCCCAGACAGACAGACGGCCGCTGGGCACCCGGACCCCTAGTCCTCAGAGGCCACCGCCACCTGGGCAGCTCCTCCACAGGGTCCCCAAAGTACAGAACAACTTGTCAGCCAGAAACCTTATCTTCCCAACAGAGGGGCCAGGGAGATTTCAAGGCCAGTGGAGACGGTGACAGCAAAAAGTACCCCCCGCATTCCCACGGCCCAGAGAAGGGCAGGCACGCGGCTGCCGCCACACGGCACAGTGCAGCGGTCCCCACTGGCGCCCCAGATCCCAACAGCCTGCTGGCGGGAGAAGCAGGGCCCCAACTGCGCTCTTGTCTGCATCAAGGTCAAAGCTGGCGCATCCCAGAGGAACGGCCACGGACAGGACCGCGGAGCAAGTGCAGATGGTGCTGGCTCCTGGGAGGGGGGTGCCGGCGCCTGGATCGCCCGCCCTTGCCAAATGCCAAGCACCTAATTGTGCCCACCAAGGCGGCAGGGGCACGTCCTTCAACGGTGAGAAAGACGGCAGGCGCCAATTAGAAACGACCACTGGGACGCGGGACAGCTAGGCGGTCTGTGGCTGGGCCATCGCTGGGACCCGTCCTCTGAGGTGGGCACGGCGAGGTCTGGGGCACGGGCCACACGAGTGGCACAGCCTCCCTTGCACACAGGCGCCTCTCTGCAGAACTGGCTCTCTGCCCCGGGACTACCCCGGAGCTCCCCCGCCTGCCCACCTGGCTGCCATCTGCTTCTCGCCGGGTGCCTGGCACCTGGCACCCCACAGAAGGGAGGGCCCCAGGGGAGGCTCCAGGGCAACAGCGTGAGACCCCGCCCCAGCCTCTGGCTCCCTCGACCCCACACCCACATCCTGCTGCCGGGGGCGCTGACTCCCAGGAGGGGCGGCAGGGCGAGGGGCGGCTCATCTCCTAAGCGCTTGGGGATCTGCACACAAGTGAAGGCAGGGGTGTGGACTGATGCAAGCCTAAGGTGACGGGCTGGGCCGTGTGGGGGCAAGTCTGCGCACATGCACGTGTGCCCCCTCCTGTGCACCTGCTCAGACGCTGGGGGAGAGGAGTTAGCTGAGTGTTTCCCCTGCCAGAGGCGCAGCCCAGAGACATCACACAGCGCTCATTGCTCATTTATACCCCCATGAAAGCGCTTATCAGAAAACACACACACACAAAAAAAACACGAAACACAAGACAAAACAAACAATTTCACTGCAGGATCAGCCTACACTGGAGCCTGCAATTACCCACCCACGAGCCCGCATTCCGATGACGGCACAACAGCCTGCGTCCCCCGCCCCGGGGATGCCGGGCCCCAAGGCTCTGCCAGGTGATTCTGCCGCGAGATGCCACTGCGCGTGCTGCCAGCCCTGTCCCTGGGTGCCCTGAGGGCAGCAGGACCTGTGGGGCCCAGTGCTCGGCTAAGCCATGCCAGGGCTGCCCACAACCCCAGAGGCCATCAAGGCTGGGGTTCAAGGCCACAGCCTCTCGTGATGATGCCCAGATGCTCTCGGTGTGCGGGCCGAGGGTGTGTCTGCTGGGGACAACAGCCTACGCTCACAACACAGCCCCGCTGATCTGCAAACACTGCCCCGGGGGTGGCAAGGGCCCCGTCAGGGAGAGGAGGAGACACTGTGTGTGCCTGGGCTCCCCTCCCATGCCTCAGCCTTCTCCAGGGTCTGGGCGTCCCAGCCGGTGTGGGTCACCTGCTTGCAGCAGCAAGCAAAGCAGGTGCGCCTGCCGCAAGGACACCCTGTGGGCTCTGCCCCCTGGCCAGCACAGCCCATCAGAGAGGGACCACGGCCTGCAGCACAGCCACAGTAATGCAAGGACACCCTGTGGGCTCTGCCCCCTGGCCAGCACAGCCCATCAGAGAGGGACCACGGCCTGCAGCACAGCCACAGTAATGCAAGGACACCCTGTGGGCTCTGCCCCCTGGCCAGCACAGCCCATCAGAGAGGGACCACGGCCTGCAGCACAGCTGCACTAACGCAAGGACACCCTGTGGGCTCTGCCCCCTGGACGTCACAGCCCATCAGAGAGGGACCACGGCCCTGCAGCACAGCCACAGTAATGCAAGGACACCCTGTGGGCTCTGCCCCCTGGCCAGCACAGCCCATCAGAGAGGGACCACGGCCCTGCAGCACAGCCGCACTAACGCAAGGACACCCTGTGGGCTCTGCCCTTGGCCAGCACAGCCCACCAGAGAGGGACCACGGCCCTGCAGCACAGCCGCACTAACGCAAGGACACCCTGTGGGCTCTGCCCTTGGCCAGCACAGCCCACCAGAGAGGGACCACGGCCCTGCAGCACAGCCGCACTAACACACAGGCCTGGGGGCCTTGTACCCAGCTCTGGGGGGGGTCCGTAGCTCCTCTGGGCTGTGCCTGGGGGCCTTGTACCCAGCTCTGGGGGGGGGGAGGTTCCGTAGCTCCTCTGGGCTGTGCCTGGGGGCCTTGTACCCAGCTCTGGGGGGGGGGGTCCGTAGCTCCTCTGGGCTGTGCCTGGGGGCCTTGTACCCAGCTCTGGGGGGGAGGGGGAGGTTCCGTAGCTCCTCTGGGCTGTGCCTGGGGGCCTTGTACCCAGCTCTGGGGGGGGGAGGTTCCGTAGCTCCTCTGGGCTGTGCCTGGGGGCCTTGTACCCAGCTCTGGGGGGGGGTCCGTAGCTCCTCTGGGCTGTGCCTGGGGGCCTTGTACCCAGCTCTGGGGGGGGGGTCCGTAGCTCCTCTGGGCTGTGCCTGGGGGCCTTGTACCCAGCTCTGGGGGGGAGGGGGAGGTTCCGTAGCTCCTCTGGGCTGTGCCTGGGGGCCTTGTACCCAGCTCTGGGGGGGGGAGGTTCCGTAGCTCCTCTGGGCTGTGCCTGGGGGCCTTGTACCCAGCTCTGGGGGGGGGGGTCCGTAGCTCCTCTGGGCTGTGCCTGGGGGCCTTGTACCCAGCTCTGGGGGGGAGGGGGAGGTTCCGTAGCTCCTCTGGGCTGTGCCTGGGGGCCTTGTACCCAGCTCTGGGGGGGAGGGGGAGGTTCCGTAGCTCCTCTGGGCTGTGCCTGGGGGCCTTGTACCCAGCTCTGGGGGTCCGTAGCTCCTCTGGGCTGTGCCTGGGGGCCTTGTACCCAGCTCTGGGGGTCCGTAGCTCCTCTGGGCTGTGCCTGGGGGCCTTGTACCCAGCTCTGGGGGGAGGGGGAGGTTCCGTAGCTCCTCTGGGCTGTGCCTGGGGGCCTTGTACCCAGCTCTGGGGGTCCGTAGCTCCTCTGGGCTGTGCCTGGGGGCACAGCGTTGCTGAGAGGGAGCCGGTGAGCTAAGAGTAAGGAACCTTCTGCTGAGGGCAGTGGAGGTGAGGATTCTCAACCACCCCGTGGCACCTGCTGTGTGAAGCCCCATCAGATATAGAAACTGAGGCACAGGGACCAGCTCAAGGTGGCCAGGTCTGAAGGCCCAGGCTGGGAGCCTGGGGACAGGCAGGCAGCTACCCCCAGGGCCCCCAGGTCTGACCCTGGCCAGTGCTCCCCTGAGGAAGGAGGGCCTACCAGGGCGGAAGCCACAGACCCAGGACAAGCGTGTGTGTTAGGAAAGTCTCTTCCCTTCATTCCCCCTCGTGCAGCTGGGAAGTGAGCTGGGGAGGTCTCCCCACCTGCTCCTGACAGCGGGTGACAAACGGCAGGGAGGGTGCCATGGTGCCCGCCCCCAGCTGCAGGCTGTCCCTAGGGGGGCGTGAGGCTTGGGGCGGCGGAACAGGGGCAGGAAGCGGGGGCACAAGCTCCACCCACAACGGGGGGCTGTGCCCCGCTCCTCCCTACGCAGGGAGACACCCGAGCAGGCCGCGTGGGAGCTGCTCCGCTCCCGGGACCAGAGCAGCCACACTGCGCGGGTGCTGTGAGTCCCACCTGCTGCACGGCCTGGACGAGTGACACTGTCCCAGGCCACTCTGGACGACAGAACAAGGACAGGCCCTATAGGGCCTCATGGACTGCACGGGAATCGTGTGTGCCTAGTGTCACAAGTGCTCAGGGATGCCCCCACCCCAGCTGGGCAGCCCGGCCCCACCCCAGGGATCCCATCTGAATGTCAATGTGCAGCTGGCTGAGGGAGGGCCTGGGGACAGGGACCCTGCCAATGGGGACAGCCCTGCCCCAATTGCCCTGTCCTGGACACAGGGGGCTGATGTGCCAGGGGGCGCCGGGTTAAGGCTGCAGGGGCTCTGCTCCCCAGGCTAAGCAGGCAAATCTGAGCCCAAACCAATCATCGAGGCGGGGGAGATGTCAACCATCTTACACCAGCCAGGGTGGGCACAGGGACAGTGGACACTGACACTCTGGGCGGGGCAGCTGGAGGCGCCCTCATGGCTGGGACCACATCTTAGGGCTCAGGCCCTGCCTGGTGAGTGGCAGCTGTGTCCAAACCCCACTGGGGGCCTCAGTTTCCCCACTGAGAGGGTGGGGGAGGTGTGCATCCAGTCTTGCTGTTCCAGAGCTGCCCCAGGCCGGTGCCCTTCATGCCCCAGCCTCCTCACACAGCTGGACACGCATCTGTTCAACACTCGGGGACCAGGGACTCCACGCTCCACCCCTGCAGTGCACGGCAAGCCCTGCGGGCCCCAGGTGACCAGCCCTGCCCGGGGAGCCCCTTCTCCTTCACCTGTCTCAGCCACCTGCACCGTCCAGCAGCGTCGAGGCATCCCAGAGTCTGGGAGGGCTCTGGAGGTCCACACCACACCCGCACGTGCACCTGCCCACTGTCTGATTCCCGCACACACGGCCCCATCCACCCTGATGGACCCAGGCGTGTGTGTGAGCCCTGCGGTCAGCCCTCTGCAGAGGCCCCAGGTCAGAACCCGACATCCTGGACCTTCACAGCAGGCCTGACCCCACGGCCCACTCACCACGGTCTGCCTGGCACCTGCAGACCCCGGTACAGGGTGGCTCTGGGCCCCACCCAGGCCAGTAAGCAAGGAAGGAAAAGCAGCCCCCAAGTCTCAGGCTCAGCCGGTGCAGGGGCTCAAAGCCAGGCCCCTGAGAGTGGACACGGAGCCTGTGCGTGGGACCCCTGCATCAGGGAGGGCACCGGTGTGGGACACCAGGTGGAGGTGGGGCTGGGCCCTGCGCCCTGCACCCTGGGGAAGCCACGTCACCCCCTTTCCCTTCTGGGGGACTTCTCGGAGCCCTTCTGAGGCGGCCTTGGAGCCAAGCCCGAGGTGCAGCGCTGCAGGTGCCCGTGGCCCCGCCTGCCTGCCCTCTGGCCTCCAGCGGGCACTGGGGCGGGGGCTGGGTTTAGGGCAGAGCCGCCGGCCCTGAGGCATGGCCAGGTGGAGGCTGGGGGGCACAGGCAGACGCCCCCTCCCGCTCAGCCTCCTGCACCGGGGACCCCAGCACATCCAGGCAGGCCGGGGGTGGCGAGGTGCGGAGGCTCCCGCTGCGGCATTCTGCTCTGTGACAAGAAGGCAGCTCAGCAACCGGCAATTACCGCGCCAGCGACGGCAGCGCCCGCGGCGCAGGAGGCACCCGGCCCGGGTGCTGGCCTGCAGCTGCCTCCCCTCCTCTGCGCTGGTGTGGGGGAGCCCGGCGGGGCTCCGTGCGGGGGGCATCCTGCTCCTGACGAGCTCTCGGCCCCACCAGTGGCCTCCCCCCAGCTGCTCGCGGTGCAGAAGCCTGGAGATCTCTCAGCACTCGGGATGCGCACAGTCTGACGCCTCGCCGTCCTCCGCTGCACTGGGTAAGCTTTAAAACCCAACCGCCGCTGCCTTTAGCACGGCCCAGTGCGACGTGGAGCGCTGGGGGTGCCTGGGAGAGCCTGGATCCCTGTGCCAGCCCCTCCTCCTGCACATGTGCCACCTGCCGCCTCTCGCATGGGAGCCCTGGACATCTTGGACACAGAGGGGCCGAGGGGCGAGGGGTGGGAGCACAGGCCCCGGCAGTGAGTAGAGCTTTGCCTCAGGCCCCTCCCAAAATAACAGGGCCAAGGCCATTTCAGGGACACCCTGCCCCCAGCCATCCGTGCCAGGAGGAAGCCGAAGCCAGCACACTCGCTGTGTGGGCGTTTGTCCCCAGGTTCCTGGCTCTGGGCTGGGGCCGGAGAGGCCGCCAGGCAGACCCGCTGAGCTTGCCCAGAGTCCGGAGCCCAGGGTGCCCAGGGTCCCTGATGGAGGAGGGGGCCCTGGGCCTGCAGCAGGGCCAGCCGATGGCACCTGAAAGTGACAGGGTGACCAGGCAGGCCCGGGGGAGCAGCAAAGAGGAGGGGGGTTCACACTCAGGCAGCCTGTGCAGGGGGCTCCTCCAGGCACCTCCACTTCCCAAGCTTCTGAACGTTACAGCTGGGGAAACCGAGGTGTACAGTGGGGAGGCCCCCGTGATGTCCGAGCCCCTCTCCCTCACCCCTCGGCCCCTCACGTGATGTCCGAGCCCCTCTCCCTCACCCCTCGGCCCCTCACTGGGGAAGCCCAAAGGGTCTGGGGAAGATGGGCGGAGCCTCTGCTCTCCTCCTGGGGAGGCCGCTGGGCAGTGGGGGTCGGGGACCCAGAGCAGGTGAGTAGGAAGGCAGGATTCTGCCAGCTGCAGAGACCAGGAGGGAAGCTCCCAGCACCCTCCCCTGTGGTGCCACTTGGGGGTGCAGCACTGTCACCCCAAACCCTGCGGGGCAGGCTGGGGCAGCAGAGGGGGAAACGGAGGCACAGCCCACAGCAGTCAAGGCAAGGCCGGCTCTGGGTCGTCTCCTGGAGTCTCCCATCCCCACCACTAGGCCCCCTGACCTCAGCACTCTGCAGATGCATGTGGGGGTGTGGGGTCGACTTGCAGGAGGGAAAACTGCCCAGGTGCTCCGCTGCCTGGCGCCAACCAACTCCTCTCACGCTTCAAGACACACCCCACACAGCCCCCGCACCTCCCTGGCCCCGGCCCCGGCCCCGGCCCCGGCCTGCGGTCAGCACCCTGTCCTCTGCTGTCCAGGACAGCGGCTCTGCTCAGCCTCCCTCGGCCTCGCACAAGCCTACGGGTGAGACGGACGCGCTGTGGGCCCGGGAGCCCTGCGTCTGACCTGACACTCGGGGCAAACCCAGGGAAGACGGGCTGCGGTCTGGGGATGGCATCCAGGGAGGAGGCAGGGCTGGGGCCTCACCCGTGCAGAGGCGCCCGGGGTGGCTCTCTGGGGTCTCGCACACCCGGGGCGGGGGTCCTGGAGGGATGCATGTCAGGGCCGGGCTTCCAGGGGGACAGGGCTCCCCACACTCCTGTGAGGACCAGGAGGGGGACAGAGGGAAACGCAAGGGAAGAGACGGGCATCTGGGGTCTGGTCTGCCAGGCTGGCGGGTTTGGACAAACTTCTACAACAGTCGAGCAGGTCCAGGCCACCTTTCTGTCAACATTCACTCGCACGTCTCCTGGGCATGGCTGGGTCTCTGGGGACACCCTGCCCCCATCGTCACCTGGGGGTGGCACAGTAGCCACCTCTGTCCCCCAGCACAGCACATGGACGGGCCCCACAGGGGACGCTGGAGCGTGACAAGCAGCGAGGACAATGACAGAGGACTGTAGTGGGGATGGATGACCATGAGAGCCGGGGCGGGGCGGGGTCCTGTCTGCCTCAGTCCTCCCACCCACCCCGGCCCAGCACAGCTCAAGTGTGTCTCCAGCAGCGCCGGCCACTGGACGTCTGAGGACATGGACGCTTCCGGAGCGCACAGCAAGCGCTGCGTGGTGCTGACTTCGCTTGACGATGACCAGTGCAGTGTGGCTGCGGCCAAGCTGGGTCTCAGCTCCTGGCTCACCAGGCTTGCAGTCCCCAACTCGGGGGTGAAGCTGGAGCCCCAGAGCCACGGCTGGCCAGTGGCACTGGGCGTGAGTGCTGATGGGATGTCCCCCTGGCGGCTGAGTGGCCGCCAGCGTCCAGCCTGTGAAGTCTGACCAGGCCTGGGCACCTCCAGCCCCTCGTGTCTCAGAGACAAGAAGCAGATGAGGGCTGGGCCGGGGCAGCCGGGGCTGGAAGACCCCGACTCCCACTCCAGCCTGCGTTCAGAGACAGCTCCCAAGAAGAGGAGATAGCCAGTGGAGCCACTGGCCTGGCATACAGCAGGTGCTCAAACAATTCCTACACAAAGCTGACAAATCACACGGGCTGGCCCCACTGCTGCCCCCGGCCGCAGACCCCACAGTCGGCAGGCAGCCCTAGGAGGCCGAGGGCACCTGACCACCAGGGTTCCTCAGCTGGCAGCCAGCTCAGATCTGCGTCAGGATGCCCAGTGGGGAGGGCGGTGTCCAGGAGCAGAGGGAGACGGAGAGCGAGCAACGCAGCACACCCCCTCCACGCTCACCTCCACGGCCACTCCACCCTGGAGATGCCACTCAGTCCGTGGACTCCCGCAGGTGCACACCGCAGCCCTCGGTCCCCGGCTTCTCACCAGCCACAGGTCGTGGGGAGATGACTACCCTGATGCCACAGGGCCCGGCCACCCCCAGCCTCTGGGGCAGAGACCCCACCAGACACGTCCGGGGGGGCCAAGCGAAGGCTCATGGGCATCTGGCTCTGAGAGCCAGGGCACAGGCCTGGGTCCACGGGAGGGTCCCACACCCCGCTCCCACTCAGCCAGACGCACAATCCTGCCCCCCAAAACTCCTGAGCCCCACTCCATCTGTGGAGCCGCAGCAGGGGCCAGCTGAGCCCACCAGGGGCCCGAGGCCCAGCCCGGCCACCGCAGGTGCTCCCAGGCCTACCTCTGGCCGACAGCTTCTTGGTGTTGATGATCTTGGCCGCGTACTCATGGCCAGTGCAGAGCTTGACGCAGCGTCGGACCACAGAGAAAGCCCCCCTGGGAGCACGCAGGAGCGAGAGACAGACAGGGACGGGCAGGGGGAGAGAGAGAGAGAGAGAGAGAGAGCGCTGGTTAGTCCCACAGAACACCCAGCCAGGCGGCGGCAGGCGGCGCTCAGAGGCGGTCCGTGCCCTGTGCACGAAGCTCCTGGCCACCCTCCTTGGCACCAGCAGGACAGGGCCAGGCCTGGGACAGCGTCTGCGAGGAGCAGGAGCGGCCGCGGGCTGGGGGAGGCTGGGGATCCCCGCTCTGCTCTCCTGCACCCCGGGGGCCTTCTGCCCTCATGAATCAGGCAGATCGAGGGTCCACCAGGGAGGCCCCCACCATACACCCCGGAGCGTCTACACACCCCGGGGCGTCTACACCAGGCTACGGGACCCTGGCGTAGGAACTAACGCTGAGCTTGCTGAGCAGGCTCTTCACAGGACTCGCGGAAGGTTCTGGAAGGAGAACAGAGAGGCATCCCATCAGCAAAGGACACAGCTTGGGGAGAGGGTCCCCGGGCATCCCCTGCCCTGGGGTCAGAGCAGACGCTGGGACACTCACGCCCACGCACCTCACAGGGCCCTGCCAAGGGACACAGGGCAGACTCGGGACCCGGCAGGCGGCCCACCAGGAGCCCAGGGAGGCACCTGCTGCGAGCCCAGGGAGGGGCAGCAGGAGGGGGCCAACCCCGGGCAGGGGCTGGGCTGCGGGCCGGGGCTGGGAGGGGGCCAGAGTCGGGCTGCACACTGCAGCCCTGGGCGGCCCTGGCCCCCAGCATGGCCCGCCCTCAGCTGCCCCCAGCCCTCAGGCACCACGCCCAGGCTTAGGGGCAGGGGCTGTGATCCTGGGAGACAAATCCCTGTGAAAATGCACTATTTATTCCTTGGGAAAACACTGACGGCCACACGGAATCTAATTGAACACTTTAGGAATACCTCGGGTCTTCATGCCACGGGCTTCACCATGAAGCTTGACAGAGACAGGGGAGGTGGGCGGCGACCCCCCGGGCAGGGGGCGGCCCAGGAGGTACACATTTTCACTCTGCAGTCTCTCGTTCTACCTGATGTTTTGTAGGATATTTATTTATTTAGGAAATCAGAGTTACAGAGAGAGAGAGAGGTCCTCCATCCACTGGTTCACTCCCCAGGTGGCCGCAACGGCCAGCACTGGGCCAGGCCAAAGCCAGGAGCCAGGAGCTTCACCTGGGCCCCCCACGTGGGTGGCAGGGCCCAAGCAGTCGGACCGTCCCCCACTGCCTTCCCAGGCCACAGCAGGGAGCTGGATCGGACTCCGACAGTAAATGCAGGTGTCATGGCAGCGGCTCCACCCCCTACGCCATAGCGCCCGCCCCATCCATCCGATCTTATCACCATGCACACCAGTTACAAACAGAGTCAGCCACTGTAACTCTAGCGCCTGGGAGAAGCTGCTGGTGAGGACGGAGGCTCCCAGGGCCGCAGCCTGGGGTCAGGCGGCCCCGTGGTCTGAGGGAGGTGGACGTCAGGGCCCGGGCGGAGGGAGGACCCAGCGAGCCGGCCGCAGCCTCCCGCTCCTGAGCCTCCCGCAAAGCCCGGCTCCTCTGAGCGCTGCCCCGGCAGGCGTCTCGTGTCTGGGGCGCTCACTCCGCTTCATGGAACTTCTTTCTGCCCCTCCCTCCATGGCTGTCTGTGGGGAGGGCCGAGTCCGGCCCACTCTGGGCGCTGTCATCAGGACGATGCCCAGCCTGCAACACGGAGCCAGGACGGACCCAGGCAGCCCAGGTCAGCTGCGAGAGTGGGGTGGCCGGGCCTCAGCACCCGTCTGGCCCGGCACACAGAACCAGAGTGCTCACCGAAGAGCCTCGGAGACGGAGGGGCTGGGGTGGGACACAGCAGCCTGGAAAACTGAGAACCCCCAGAGCAAACCAGCAGGGGGACACCCGGCGAGGCCCAGCACGGGGGAGGGGAGCCTGCGGGGGACGGGCAT
The DNA here is from genome assembly GCF_964237555.1 of Oryctolagus cuniculus. Classification (NCBI taxonomy): domain Eukaryota; kingdom Metazoa; phylum Chordata; class Mammalia; order Lagomorpha; family Leporidae; genus Oryctolagus; species Oryctolagus cuniculus. The sequence goes on from NC_091447.1 coordinate 51,726,675, forward strand.
CGTGTGTGCTGAGGCCGGGCAGGACACAGGCCAGGCAGAGGAAATCCCTCCTCCCACCCAGACGCACATCTGGGCCCGGCAGGCAGTGGCCGCCTCTGGTCGCAGCTCCACGGAGGACGACCTGGTCAGGGTGGCAGGTGCACCCCTGACCACGCTCCCACCCCTGGCGCCCCCCGCTGGCGGAGGCAGCCTCGAGCCCCCTGCAGCATCCACGTCGCCTGCCGCTGAGGGCGGTGGAAAGCGACGCGAGCGCTGGCTCAGATCACGGGGCCCCAGGCACCAAGCGTGTTAAAATCAAATAAAGCTAATTAAAGCCAGACGCTGCCTTTGAGTCCCCGCCTCGCTGACAGGTTGCAGTGGATCCACAGCACTGGGGGGACCGTCCTGGGAGGAGACGCAGGGAAGAACGGCCAAGAGGGGCCCGGCTGCACGGCGGTTCCGGCCCACGTGGGGCTCCGGCTTCACTGCTGTCCCCTCATAGGCAGGGCCTGGCCCACAGTGTCCCACAAGCCCCAGCTCTGAGCCGCGCCCAGGTGCCCACTGGGTCCCACCATCATCTACGGCTCCCACCCGCCCCAGAACCCAAGGAGCTGCGGCCCACCTCACCCTCTCCGGGGGGCCACCAGCAGCCCCCCCGATACCCAGGCTGCCCCGCAGGCTCCTCCCCCTGGGCGGGGCCAAGCAGCGGGAAGTCTGCTGGAGCTGGCTGGAGCAGGCACAAGGCTGAGCCTCACTCTGGGCCTGCAGTAGGGGCTGCAGAACAAACCAAGGGCCCCTCTCCCTCCTCCCCTCATCACAATGGGCCCCAGGGACACAGGAGGGCTCTCGGCACCAGGTAAGACCCCCGATGCGGCCATCAGGCCACCTCTCCTGTCCCATGGGCCCCAGGGCTGGCCGTGTCCCCAGCGAGTGGGACAATGATTGTCTCTCCTGCCAGACCACGTTCATATGAAATAAAGGGACCCACGGGGAGGCCTGAGGCAGGCCCGCAGCCAGGGTGTGTGGACGCCGGGGACAGGGAGCTGGGGGCTTGCTCGGGAACGTGGAGTCTCAGGGCGCTGCCAGCCACGCCCTCGACACACAGACTCTGGCTCCCTGTGGGCGTTCTGGAGTGGCAGGCGCTCCCCTGTCCCCTCTCTGCCCCCAGGCCGTGTCCACCCTGTGACCCCGGGTTGTCCTGCCTGTCTGGCCCCCGCTGGCTCCCTACCAGGGTGCTGTCTGCGTAACCAAGCCTGCCAACCCCACTTCACTTCCACCCATACCACAAACACACGTGTCTGCTAACAACACAGCACAAGCGTGCGCACACACACACGATGCACCTCAGACTCGCATGATGCACTTCACACATGATGCATGTCACACACATGACACATGACACACTTCACAGTGCTGCATGTCACACACATACGACACACGGCACACTTCACATGATGCACGTCACACACATGATGATGTCACACATGTTACACTTCACATGATGCACGTCACACACATGATGATGTCACACATGTTACACTTCACATGATGCACGTCACACACATGATGATGTCACACATGTTACACTTCACATGATGCACGTCACACACACGATGCACTCAGCACACACACATGCACACGCACTCTCCAGACGGGCAGGAAGCGCCCGGCCCACGTGCAGACCCGTCACTCCACAGACCACGTTGTGGAGCTGACAGAGGCGGAGCGAGTGGAATGAAAGCCAAGAGCTAACCCCGTGACCGGCTTCGTAAGCTGACGACCTCTGGCTGCCGGGTGAGCCCCACGTGGCTCCGGCACTGCCCTCACTGCAAAGCGCAGCCCACCCCGGCACCTCCGCAGACCTTTCTGGGACAGGTGGCTCCTGCTATGGACTGGCGAAAGGCTGTTCCGCCTACCCAAGCTCGTCCCAACTATTCTCTTTAAATACTTACTTGAAAGGCAGAGTTAGAGAGAGAGAAGTAGAGAGACAGAGAGAATCTTCCAGCCACTGGCTCACTCCCCAAATGACCACAACAGCCAGGGCTATGCCAGGAGTCAGGAATTCCATCCAGTCTCCCACGTGGGTGCAGGGGCCCAAGCACTAGGGCCGTGTTCCACGCTTTCCCAGGCGCGTTAGCAGGGAGCTGGATTGGAAGTGGAGCAGCCAGGACTCAAACCAGTGCTCATATGGGATGCTAGTGCTGCAGGCAGCTGGTTAAGCCGCTGCACCACAATGTTGGCTTAATTTCCCAGGTTTTTTTTATTAATTCATTTATTTTTTGACAGGCAGAGTGGACAGGGACAGTGAGAGAGAGAGACAGAGAGAAAGGTCTTCCTTGTCCGTTGGTTCACCCTGCAGTGGCAGCTGCGGCCGGCGCACCGCACTGATCCGAAGCCAGGAGCCAGGTGCTTCTCCTGGTCTCCCATGGGGTGCAGGGCCATCCTCCACTGCCCTCCCAGGCCACAGCAGAGAGCTGGACTGGAAGAGGAGCAACTGGGACAGAATCCGGCACCCCGACCGAATTTCCCAGTTTTTAAAAACCTAAGTCAAGCAGGTACTGATTTGTGTTTCAAGAAAAAAAAAAAAAAAAAACCCTCTCCTACCTTTGACCTTGATCTGAGCAACTGGGCAGAAGCGGTCACTTCTGCATGGACAGGCGGGCGCTGAGACCGTGGCTGGTCTCCCCTCGTCCTGCTATCAGACAGGAACGTGGCCCTGCTCACGGCAGGTGCACCGCATTTGCACAGGAAGTAGGCAGTTTGAGGACCTCGCTGCCCTTCCTCCGGGGTGCGGTTCTCCCATGGTGTCTGCTCTCACAATTGGGGACCACTTGTCCCTGACGTCTGCTTTCCCCCCAGTATTTCCCCACGGAGTTGATGACCCTTGACCACCGCGCTGTGACGGCCACAGCCCACGACACGGTCTGGACGCCCGCCCCAGGATGCCCTGCAGGATTCACCCCTCCGCAGCCTCCCCGGGCCTGGGCTGAAGCAGGCGAGGAGACTGACGGAGCTGCACAGCCCCGGCTGAACGAGGTCCCACAGGGAAGGCACGAGGAAGCTGGGCTCAGGGTCTCCGTGCTGGGCGTCACCTTCTGTCCGCGGCTCCTCAGCCCACGCTGTGGCAGCTTCTGGGTTCCCAGTCCGTATTTTGCCTTTGGTTTTCATCATCACTTCACTGTCACGCTCACATATCGGCACCTTAACCGCGGGGCACAGTAGACAGCTGGGCGCACCCTCGGGGGACAGCGCTGGGGACGGCCACAGCAGCCCGCCCACTTCCAGAGTGCACTTCCGAAGGTGCAAACACTGGGTGATTTTACCTCCAGCAGCGCAAAGCCCCAACCCTGGCCGCCTCGGTCCTTCCTGGGAATCGGGGGAGGGGCTCACTGAGCCCCAGGAAGGGCCCTTGAAGCTCTCATGGGCTCCAGGCCACCCAGCTCCCCGACCCTGACCTTCGAGCCCAGGGAGAAGCTGACATCACCTCAGCTCCTGCCGCCCTGACAAAACACCGAGACTGGGCGGCTCCCACGGCGAAGCCCACGCCCTCCCAGTCTGGACTGGGAAGTGAGAGGTCAGGGGTCAGTGGGCCGGCGGGAGGGAAAGCCTGTCCCCGCCTCCCTGGATCTCTGGGGGCGCCAGCCATGCCCGGCTTGTAGACTCGTCGCCGACCGCTGCCTTCATAGCCCCTGGGTCCTCTGCGTGAGTCTGTGTCCAGAGGTGCCTGTCCCCAGCAGGACTCCCGTTCCTGACGGCTCACAGCTGCTGCTGCCCGGCTTCCCAGCAGGGCCGCAGGCCGACGTGCGGGGACACTGAATCCAACAACCCCCAGCTCGGGCTGCCCCGAGGCTGCCTGTGGAATGGTGTCCAGATGCAACCGCCCCCGTGTCGGCTCCCGGGGCATCATCAGGTGCAAGGGTCCTGCGGGCACCACGTTCGGGCCCCGTGGGCTTGGTGCTCTCCCACCCTCCTCTTTCACTGCACTGCGGCTCTCCCTCCCCCCATCCCACCACGGACGCCTTGACCTCAGAAGGCCCTGGGGGCCGGCAGGAGGGTTGGGGGAGCAGCTTCTCACTCTTGGGACTCAGCCTTGACCCCAGAGGGCACATGTTTCCTCCGATGACACAGGAGCAGACACACGTGGCAGCCCGGACAGAAACATGGCTGCCCATCCACCAAGGACACAGCCAGACTCCACGGCCGCACCTGTGATGGCAGCTGCTGCCCTTGGGGTCTCGTGGGCGCACCCAGACCAGAAAGACCCCCGTGGGACCCCCACCCTAGCCTCCTGGGTCCTCCTGCTGGCGCCCCGCCCCAGGCACATGGCAGGAGCTCTCAGCTCCGTGGGGGGCCCCAAAAGCCAGCAGCCCTCCACGCCTGTCGCGTGCTCTCCTCCCCGAGGGCAGAGCTGAGGCGTGGGAGGGGAGCCTCCTGCACCCAGCGAGGCTGCTACAACACTGTCTGTGGCTTCACATCCATCAGTGTCCCCGCTGTCACCTTTCCCAGCTAGACCAAGTCTCCTCCACAGCCCTGGGGCCAGGCGGGGTCTCACAGGCGCCGCACCCCCAGCACAGGTGTTCTGGCTCCTCCCACCTGCACCCCACACGCCTGGCCAGCCCCAGGAGTGTGACTCCGGCCTCAGTCTCTCCTCCTGGGTCCTCTCTGCCTCTGCCAAAGTCACCACCCAGCGGGCCACCAGGAGGCCCCTGACTGCTACTCAGAGAGGGGACAGGCAGGGCAGGGCACCTGTGTCCCGGCCGCCGCTGGCGTGCTGGTCAGTCCAAGAGCGACACACAAAGCAGACTGTCTAACGCCAGTTCCCGCCCCCGTCCCAGTGACAAGCGCGGCGCAGGGACAGGAAGCACCCAGCTGCGGAGCAGATGGAGCCCGGGGCACAGCACATGTGCTCAGTCGCTGATTAGCAACGCCGGCCTGAGCGCTTGGAAGGACACTGGGGCCACAGCGCACAAGGTCCCTTCCCTTGATCTGGAAAAATCTCCAGGCCAGAGGCCTTGCGGCCCCCACCCCACCCCCCCTGTGCAAATCCCTCCTCCTGGGTTCTGTTCTCTCTCCCGTCACAACCCCGGCGGCCTGGATGCCCCCTCGATGAACCCTCCAGGGAGCAGGCCCGGCACCCCCAAGCCTGCACGCGCCCCCTGCCCGCAGTTCACAGGCCATTTCTGCGGCCTGATCCATTCCCTGGGGGCACCAAGGCCAGCCTCCCCCACCCCCCTTCTCCTCAGCATCTGCACCAAGACTCAGCTGTGCACAGGAAGTCAGTGTGCATGGGGGCTGCCCTCCTGGGACTCAGTGCCAGTCCCCACCCCTCCTGACACGGCACCAGCCTACCCCAGAAGCATCGGGTCAAATGCAGATGGGGCTGAGAGCCGGGGGCCCCAGCAGGCTCAGACCATGTGTCCCCCGGGCGCTGCACCCCCCTAAGACAGGAGGTCAAGGGCCATTGGCCAGTCCCATGACTCTGGACTCAGAGAAGCCTAGGAGACAGGAAGAAGACCGGGGACTTCATCAGGAGGATCTGGGACAAGTTCCAGGCTTGCAACCTAGTGGCCACCTGCAAAATGGGTTCCACAATCCACGTCACACAGGTGATATGTCGGGATAGCAGGTGCATCCCTCAAACCACTTCTGGGCAGACTGGTTTATTTATCTGCAAGTCAGAGTTACAGAAGGAGAGGGAGAGACAGACAGAAAGAGCTCTTCCATCCGCTGGTTCATTCCCAACCTGGCTGCAGGCCAAGGCCCAGAGCCGGGAGCCTCTTTCGGGTGTCCCACGTGGGTGGCAGGGGCCCAAGCACTTGGGCCATCTTTCATGGCCTTTCCCACACTAACATTAGCAAGGAGCTGGATCAGGAGTGGAACAGCCAGGGCTCGAGGCGGCACCCGGAGGGATGCCAGGGCCACAGGTGGTGCCTTTGCCTGCTATGCCACAACGCCGGCCTCCTCCTTTCTTTTCTAAAGACCTAAATGTGCAAGGGAACACTCCCGACACTTTCCATGCCAGTGCCAGAAGTCTGGAAGTCGACGTCGCTCCCATCCTCGGAGACAGAACCCCGAACCTAAAAGTCAACAGCTCCTCCCATATTCCCCCGGAGAACTGAGGCCCGGGGCAAACTGCTGCCCCCCAAACTGGGGAGACAGGCGGCCACAAACTGCTGGGAGCAGAAGCCGCGCAGAACCAGCGCTGGGGGAGGGAAGCCGAGCCCCGGGAGCTCAGTGTGGGGGACCAGGCGAGGCTCAGGGGCCCGGGGCTGCCCCGCCTGTGCGGGGGCTCCCACACTCCCGCTTTTCCATCCAGCAACCCGGCCAGGGTCTCACAGGGAAGCCTGCAGGCAAAAGCCCCAGACATCCACCAGAGGGAGAGCAGAGGCCGGCGTCGTGCACCTGGGCGTCCAGTTCTCCTGACCTCAGGAGAACCCTCTACTGAAGTCTGATCTGCGGCGTCACTGGAGCCACGCCTCCGGGGAGGTGGGGACACAGCCATCCCCAGCCCCTCCAGCCACCCTGCCCCACAGCAGGGGGTGGGAAGGAGACCAGGAAGCACCCTGGAGGCCACAGCCTGGGCGCCGAGCTCAGCAAGGCACTGAGACCTCGCCACGGGCTACTGTGGCCTCCCGGGCTCCCCACACCCCACCGCCCATCACTACTCATCACCTTCCTCCTGACCAAAAACCACCAACCAAACCAAGACACGAGCTGGCCACGCCCACGCCAGGCTCGGAAGTGGCAGTGACCGGATCCAGCAACCTGGGACACAGAACGGCTCCGCTGAGGGCACCAATGAGAACGCAGACTCTGCAAGGACGGACGGGCGAAACAGACAGATGGAGAACTTAAGAATAAATCAATAAGAAAGACTAGAAATCAAAAGTAACAGAAACAGAGAGAGCCTTCGAGGAGCTCACCAGCAAGCTGGGCGGAGCTGGGGAAGGAGCCGTGACCCTGGAGAAGGAACCGTGACCCTGGAGAAGGAGCCGTGACCCTGGAGAAGGAGCCGTGACCCTGGAGAAGGAGCCGTGACCCTGGAGAAGGAGCCGTGACCCTGGGGAAGGAGCCGTGACCCTGGAGAAGGAGCCGTGACCCTGGAGAAGGAGCCGTGACCCTGGAGAAGGAGCCGTGACCCTGGAGAAGGAGCTGTGACCCTGGAGAAGGAGCCGTGACCCTGGAGAAGGAGCCGTGACCCTGGGGAAGGAGCCGTGACCCTGGAGAAGGAACCGTGACCCTGGAGAAGGAGCCGTGACCCTGGAGAAGGAGCCGTGACCCTGGAGAAGGAGCCGTGACCCTGGAGAAGGAGCCGTGACCCTGGGGAAGGAGCCGTGACCCTGGAGAAGGAGCCGTGACCCTGGAGAAGGAGCCGTGACCCTGGAGAAGGAGCCGTGACCCTGGAGAAGGAGCCGTGACCCTGGGGAAGGAGCCGTGACCCTGGGGAAGGAGCCGTGACCCTGGGGAAGGAGCCGTGACCCTGGAGAAGGAGCCGTGACCCTGGGGAAGGAGCCGTGACCCTGGGGAAGGAGCCGTGACCCTGGGGAAGGAGCCGTGACCCTGGAGAAGGAGCCGTGACCCTGGGGAAGGAGCCGTGACCCTGGAGAAGCATCGTAGCAGCTTCCAAAGCAGAAGTGAAACTTGGACAAAAGAAAAAGACAAAACAAGATACCCAAGAACTACAGGAAAGCTGCGGAGGTGTAACACGCATGCAACAGGTACCAGGAATTCTCGCGGGAGAAGAAAGTGCAGGAGACAAAGCACCAGAAACGTTGATGCAATAATGAGCGCCTGGCAGTTTTCCACCGCTGAGGGAGGCGCCAGACCACAGAAAGCCCAGCCAATGCCCAAACACCTGCAGCTCGCGGAAGATCAAAGACCCAACCCTTCGAGAGGCTAGAAGTGAAAACACCCGTCCTGCAGAGCGGCAAAGACTAGGACGGCGGCTTCTCTCCAGGGAGCACGGGAATGAGACAGGGCAATGGGTACGCGTGGAAAGAAAAGAACCACAAATGTAGAAGCGCTGATCCAGAAACAGTTACCCTCGACAGCAAGGGAGGTGAAGGTGCGCTCACACAAAACCTGAGGGACTGGGATCCCAGGAGACCTGCCTCGCAAGAAATGCTAAGAGAAACTATCTAGGAAGAAGGAAAATGAGGGGCCAAGCCTCTGCCTGCAGGGCTGGCATCCCATATGGGAGCCCGTTTGTGTCCTGGCTGCTCTACTTCCCTGCACCCGCATGGGAGACCTAAATGAGGCTCCTGGCTCCTGGCTTCCGTCTGGTGCAGCCCTGGCCATTGCGGTCATCTGGGGAGTGAACCAGCAGATGGAAGATTCTCTCTGCCTCTGCCTGTCTCTCCATAATTCTTTCAAATAAATAAACACAATTTCAAAAAGAAACTTAGATCTACACAGAGTTGGAGAAGGAGTGAGTGAAGAAAATGCAAAGTGCTTTTTCTTGTTCTTCATCCATCCTGCAGGTAAGTTTGCTGAAGGCTGCAGCGCCGGCACACCGGGTTCTAGTCCCGGTCGGGGCGCCGGATTCTGTCCCGGTTGCCCCTCTTCCAGGCCAGCTCTCTGCTGTGGCCCGGGAAGGCAGTGGAGGATGGCCCAAGTACTTGGGCCCCGCACCCCATGGGAGACTGGGAAGAAGCACCTGGCTCCTGCCTTCGGATCAGCACGGTGCGCCGGCCGCAGCAGCCATTGGGGGGTGAACCAACGGTAAAGGAAGACCTTTCTCTCTGTCTTTCTCTCTCACTGTCCACTCTGCCTGTCAAAAAAAAAAAAAAAAATAGTAGCAATGATGTATCCGGTGACTACAGCTCATGGGGAAGTGAAAAGAAACAATATGTGAAGGAGCGGAAGGAGGAATCGATGCTGGGGTGCGGTGCTGGCACTGCTTCACCACTCGTGAGCTGGGATGGCGTTACCTGAAAGTGGACTTGGAGCCGGCACCGCGGCTCAGTAGGCTAATCCTCCGCCTTGCGGCGCCAGCACACTGGGTTCTAATCCCGGTCAGGGCGCCGGATTCTGTCCCGGTTGCCCCTCTTCCAGGCCAGCTCTCTGCTGTGGCCAGGGAGTGCAGTGGAGGATGGCCCAAGTGCTTGGGCCCTGCACCCCATGGGAGACCAGGAGAAGCACCTGGCTCCTGCCATCGGATCAGCGCGGTGTGCCGGCAGCGCGCCGGCCGCAGGGGCCATTGGGGGGTGAACCAACGGCAAAGGAAAACCTTTCTCTCTGTCTCTCTCTCTCTCACTGTCCACTCCGCCTGTCAAAAAAAAAAAAAAAGTGGACTTGGATGAGCTGTAATGTATATTGCAAACTCTAGGGCAAGCACCAACCACACAGGAGGAGGAGGAAGATGAGGAGGAGGAGGAGGACTGATACGCTAAGAGAAGAGAGAGCGTGGAGTCACACAAAACGTCCAGTGAGGCGTCGGCGCTGTGGTGCAGTGGGTCAAGCCCCCTGCAGCCAGCATCCTACAGCTGCGCTTCCAATCCAGCTCCCTGCTAATGCACCTGGGGAAGCGGCCCAAGTGCCTGGGCTCTTGTCACCACATGGGAAACGCTGATGGAGCTCCAGGCTCCTGGATTTGGCCTGGACGACCCCCAGCCATCGTGGCCATTTGGGGAATGAACCAGTAGATGGACGATCTCTCTCTGTCGCTCTTTCAGTAAATAAAATAAATCTTTTTTAAAAATGCCTATTGAAACCACAGAAAACAGAAACAGGATGTAAGACAAAGGAAAAAAAAGAAAAAGGGGAATAAACAAAATATAATAACAAAGTGGCAGATATGTCAATTCCAGTTTAAATCTTACTGGGTCTAAACACACCAATTAAATGATAGAGGCAGTTACGCTGGGTTAAAAAAAGACCCAATTATATGTTGTCTACAAGAAATCCACTTTTAATATAAAGATATAAATAGATTAAAATAAAGGCATGAACATTACTCTCAAAGTGATCTACAGATTCAGTACAATTCGTATAAAAGTTCTAACAGCCTTTTTTCTTTTTAATTTTCTGCAGACAGAACAACTTATCCTAAAACTCAAAGAATCAAGGGACACTAAACAGCCAAACAATCTTGAAAAACAATAAAAGATTTGGAGGACTCACATTTTCTGATTTCAAAATCTGCCACAGAACTTCAGTCATCAAAACAGTGTGGCATCGGCGTAAGGAGGGACAGACAGACCAAGGACTCCAAGAGCCCCGAGAGGAACCCTCCTGGGTGCGCCCCACTGATTCTCAACGGCAGAGCCAAGACCGGCGCACAGGGACGGAACAGGAAAACTGGACAAACATGCGGAAGAACGGGGCTGGACCCTCATCTAACACACTGAGAACGGATCACAGAGCTGAACCTACGAGCAGAGACCACAGAATGAAATCAGCGGACATCCTCACGGCATTCGCCTTGGCAGTGATTCCTTGGATCTGACACCAAAGTGCAGGCAAGAGAAGAAGACGCCGGCTGGGGCCAGCGCTGTGGCGCGGTGGCTTAGGCTGGCACGCAGGACGCAGACTGGAGTGCTGCTTCGAGTCCCAGCCGCCTTGCTCCCTGCTAACGTGCCTGGGAAGGCAGCGGAAAGTGGCCCAAGTGCTTGGGCCCCTGCACCCACGTGGGAAACAAGGACGGAGCTCGTGGCTCCTGACTTCATCCCGGCCCCGCTGCAGCTATCGCAGCCACTTGGGGAGGGAGCCAGCAGACGGAAGGTCTTTGTCTCTCTCTCTCTCTGTCTCTCTGGTGCTCTGCCTTTCAAATAATAAAGCTTTAGATTTAAAAAAATAGATAAACTGGACTTCACCAAAATGTAAAACTTTTGTGCATCAAGAGACCCTACGAAGAAAATGCAAAACAACCCAGAGAATGGGAGGAGACATCTGCACTCCATACATCCGATAAGGGATAAATATAGGCGAACTCCTAAAAGTCAGCAGCGAAAAGCAAACACGCCAGTGCGAAAATGAGCAAGAACGCGATGAGGCGCCATGTATCCAAAGGACTGCAAACGGCCAGGAGGCAGAAAGACGCTGACGTCGAAACCACGTCGAGACCCGCTTCAAACCCATCAGGGCGGCTCCTGCGCAGAACTGCCGGAGAGGCTGGAAATCACAAGTGTTGGTGAGGTTGTGGAGACGTCGGAACCCTCGCGCCGCTAGTGGGAATGGGAGGTGGCGCAGTCGCTGTGAGAAACAGCTTGGCAGCGCCTCCGGAAGTTAAACATAGAATTACCGCACGAGCCACCACTTCCAGCAACTGGAAGCAGGCAACCAGAGATGCTCGTGCCGGTGCTCCCAGCAGTGGGAGCCGCGGGCAGCCAGAAGGCAGGAGCAACTCAAGTGTCTACCGACAGGAACGCACGGGGTGTGGCGCACACACCAGGAGGCTCTGAGACGTGCCCAGCACGGGTGACCTCTGAAGGCACTGGGCTAAGGGAAAGAACCCAGCCACGAAGCAGCCATACTGCGCGGTGCCGCTCACACAAGGTGGAGCACTCACAGCAAAGCGACCCGGGGCTGGGACAGGAGGGCCGGAGTTACTGTGGACTGGGCCAGAGTTTCACTTAAGGGAGACCAGAAGAATTCTGAACCTGCTGGTGATGAGTCCTGCACGCCACTGAGCTGTGCACTGGACAGTGGTCAAAAGGATACAGTTCTACTGTGTGAAGGCCATGCCCTAAAAAAACTGAAAATTATAAGTATAAAGAATAAAGCAGGGGCCGGCACCATGGCACAGTAGGTTAATCCTCCGCCTGCAGCGCCAGCATCCCATATGGGCGCTAGTTCTAGTCCTGGCTGTTCCTCTTCCAGTCCAGCTCTCTTCTGTGGCCTGGAGTGCAGCGGAGGATGGCCCAAGTGCTTACGCCCTGCACCCGCATGGGAGACCAGGAGGAGGCACTGGCTCCTGGCTTGGGATCGGCGCAGCGCACTGGCTGTAGCACCATTTGAGGAGTGAACCAACAGAGGGAAGACCTTTCTCCCTGTCTCTCCCTCTCTCACTGTCTGTAACTCTACCTCTCTAATAAATAAAAAAAATCTTAAAAAAAAAATAGAATAAGGCAGAGGAGCCCAATCAGAATCTAAATTAGTGAGATATTTGTACAAATTAGGGGGAAGGAGAGCTTGACTAGACAGTTCTTTGACTGTTTCTGGTCTCTGCCATGTGTGATGCTGAGAAAAATCGTCATCTGTCCACGAGGATGAGAATAGTCTCTTTGTAAAAGTCAAGAAACAACGCATAGTCTGGTGTCCTGTACACACGCAATAACTGTGCAGCTGCAATTATTTGTAATGGTTAAAAAGGTAGGTTTCATGTTGTGTACATTTTACAGATTATACATGGATGGAGAAAGATATACCACACTAACACTGAAGAGAATAAAGCAGGACCAGGGGCTGGCACTGTGGCGCAGCGGGTTAATGCCCTGGCCTGAAGTGCCCGTATTCCAAATGGACATCGGTTGGAGACCCGGCTGCTCCACTCTGATCCAGCTCTCTGCTGTGGCCCGGGACGGCAGTAGAAGATGGCCCAAGTCCTTGGGCCCCTGCACCCACGTGGGAGACCTGGAAGAGGCTCCTGGCTCCTGGCTTCAGATCGGCACAGCTCCAGCTGTTGCTGCCAACTGGGGAGTAAACCAGCGGATGGAAGACCTCTCTCTCTCTCTCTCTCTCTCTTTCTGCCTCTCCTCTCTCTGTGTAACTCTGACTTTCAAATAAATACATAAATAAATCTTTAAAAAAATAAAGCTGGACTAGCTAGATGAGAACCAGACAAAGCAGACTGCAAATCAAGAGCAACTGCCGGGGATGAAGCTACACGCCGGGCGCAGGCACTACGTGCGGGTAAGCTAGCGGTCCTGTGGAACGCCGCATCCATGTCAGAGTGCTATCTAAGTCCCAGCTATTCCACTCTGATTCAGCTTCCTGTTAATGCGCTTGGGAGGCAGCAGGCAATGCCCAGGTACTCGGGTTCCTGCCATCCACGTGAGTTCTGGGCTCCTGACTTCAGCCGGGCCCAGCCCAAGCTGTTGCAGGCATTTGAAGAATGAAGCAACAGACGGAATCTCTCTCTCTCTCTTCCTCTCTGCCTCCCTCCTTCTCTCTCTCCCTCCCTCCCTCCCTCCCTTTCCACCTCCCTCCCTCCCTTTCAAATAAAATGAAAATAAATATTTTAAAAAGAGATACAATGTTCATAATAATAAAGGAGTTAATTTTCTGTGTGTGTGTGTCTCCCTCTCTCACTCTGCCTTTCAAGAAATAAATAAACCAAAAAAAAAAAAAACACAGTCTGATATACACACTCAAAAAATGTTATCTATGATTATTTTTAATAGCCAAAATGGTAAATATTATCTTATGTGTATCTTAGCACAATTTTAAAAAGTAAATGGATGGACAGATGTATACCATGCTAACACTAACTAAAATAAAGTTGCAGTAGCTATATTAATTTCAGACAAAACAGACTTCTGAACAATGGAAGTTGTCAGGGATAAGGACACAGAATGGGGGCAAGTGTTTGGCTTAAGTCCCTGCTTGGGATGCCCACTTCCAGCAGTGGAGTGCCCGGCTCGGTACTGGCTGCTCCGCTTCCAATCCCGCTTCCGGCTCATGCACACCCTGGGAGCCAGCAGATGACGGCTCAAGTGCTTCTTGGATCCCTCCCACCTCCCACCCACATGGAAGACCCAGATGGCGTTTCTGGCTCCTAGTTTCGTTGGCACAGACCTGGCATTTGGGGAGCGAACCAGCAGATGGAATCAATCAATCTCTCCCCACCCGTTTCTAATGAAATTAAATTTTAAAAAAATATATAGTGTTCAAAATGATAAAGGAGTCCGTTTTCCAAGAAGGGGTAACAATCCCAAATGTGTACCAAATTCATGAGGCAAAAACTGATGGGGCTGGCAGGAGACGCAGGCGGACCTGCTGTCACCCTGGGACTTGGCACCCCGGGCCAGAGCCGGGCAAAGCCAGGAAGGGCGGAGTGAACTCGCGGGCATCACCGACGCCTTCACAGCCACAGCAAACACACGTTCTTCTACAAGCACTCGGGCCATCTTCCACCGCTCTCCCAGGCCATCAACAGAGAGCTGGGTCAGACGTGGAGCAGCCGGGACTTGAACGGGCGCCCATGTGGGATGCCAGCACCGCAGGCTAAGGCTTAACCTACAACACCACAGATCTGGCTCCTCCACCGCACATTTAAGGAGGAAATCATACCAATTATATAAAACTTCCTTCAGAAAACAGGAGCAAAGGGAATACCTCCTAACTCATCCATCGACGCCAGAATCACTCCAATACCCAAAGCAAAGATAAAGACATCACGAGAGATCTATAGACCACTATCCTTCATGAACACAGTCGCCAAAATCTTCATCAAACGTTACCTAATTCAGTCCAACAAGGTATAAAAGGAACCATGTACCATGACCAAGTGGGCTTTATCCCAGGTATGCAAGGCTGGTTAAACCCTCAAATGGGTTCCTGCAGCCCACGAGGGAGACCTGCACTGCCTGCCTGCCGCCCAGCTGCAGCCCCAGTTTCTCTCCTTCTTTCTCTCTCTGCCTTACAAATAAATAGTGATTTGTTCAAAGTCAATATAATCCATCACTAGATGCAGAGAAAGCACTGGACCAAGGCCAACCCCTTTTCACGGTAAAAACTCTCGGTGAACTACGACTAGAGGGGGAGTTCCTCAACCTGATCTAGAAAGATCTACAGAAGACCTGTGCTTGACTCCAGATTCACGGTGGGCAACTCGGCATCTTCCCGCTGAGATCGGGAACACAGCGAGTGTTCACTTCCACCGCTGCAATGCAACGCCCTGGTGAGTGCCCAAGACAGGAAGAGGCAGTTACCAGCTGAGCTAGACCGATCTCTGCCGGCACGTGACATGTCCAGGTCAACAACTCCACAACAGCTAAGACCCTCCTGGCCCTGAAGCAACCAGAGCACGGAGCAGGACACCAGGTTAGCACCAGAGGTCACTGCCTTCTTCCAGACCAGCAATGGACAGCTGGGATTCGAGGTTTACAACACAACACCGTTCACACCAGCACCCCCAGGACGGAAACACGCAGGCTCAAGCCAAACAAGACAGGTTCAAGATCTACGTGAGGGAAGCTGGACCTCTGACGAAAGACAGCAAAGAACTAAACAAACGGAGAGAAATTCCCACTCCTGGGCAGGAAGACTCACTGCTGTCACAGGCCCGGTCTTCCCACGTCTCCACACAGGGACCTCAATGCACTCCCAGCAGAAATCCCGGGGAGCTGTGCTGTATAAGTCAGCAAACTCATTCTGAAGTCTGTATGCGAGGCAAAGGACACTGGACAGCCAACGCGATGTGGAAGGGAATGCAAACCAAGTCCGGGGTGTGCAGAGACCACAGAGCAGTGCACTCCTTTCAACGGTGGTGCCTGGAAAACCGGACACTCGGACACAACCCGGATCTAGACACAGATCTCACACTTCTGACAAAAAGGAGCGAAAGTAGATCACATACCTCAATGTAAAAATGCAAAACTACAAAATTCCTGAAAAAAATCCTATAGGAGAGGGCGGGCTTTATGGTGGAGAGGGTTACAAGCCACTGCTCGCAGCGCGGGCATGGCACGTCGGAGTCCCTGCTGCTCCGCTTGCGATCCAGCTCCCTGATGATGCACCTGGGGAGGCAACAGAGGACGGCCCACGGGAGGGCTCAGGCCCCGCCCCGCCCCCGCCCCGCCCCCGCCCCCGCCGTGGGAGACCCGGGCGGGTTCCTGGCTCCTGACTTTCGACTGGCCCAGACGTGGCCATTTCAGGAGTGAAATCTCTCTCCCCATTGCTCTGCTTTTCAAATAAATAAATAAATATTTTAAAAATACATGAACCAAGGACCCCTGCATTGAAACCACGGGCCCAGTGAAGCACCAAGACATGGTGCGCCTCACCGGTGCGGCTGCCAATGCCAGGAGACGCCCTGAGGCAGCCCCCGGCCTCTCCAGAGCACAGGTGTCCCCAAAGAATGGCTGGCCCCTCTGGACAGCATTCCTCAGGGCCTGCCCGCCCTGCCAATGCAGTCTCCTAGGGACAGACGGCGCCTTCCTGTGGGGCGGAGGAGGCGGGGGACAGCAGAATGACCCAGGGATCTGAGAAAGCAGGAGGGAGGGGGAGGAGGAAGAAGAGGAAGAGGAGGGGGGAGGAAGAGGAGGAAGAGGAGAGGGAGGAGGAGGTGGGGGAGGAGGAGGAAGAAGAGGAGGAGAAGGAGGGGGAGGAGAGGGAGGAAGAGAAGGAGGAGCAGGAGAGGGAGGAGAAGGAAGAAGGGGGAGGAAGAGGGGGAGGGGGAAGAGGGGGAGGAGGAGCAGGAAGAGGAGGAGGAGGGTGTGGACAGAGGAGTGGGGCGTGGACAGAGGAGGGGGGCACACAGAGGAGTGGGGCGTGCACAGCGCCCGCCCCGTCCCCGTCTCTCAGTGGCGTCGCCCAGCTCAGCTGCATCCTTGCGGCTCCTCTCCTGCCTACACCCGGAGCCCTGGGGCCCTTCCAGGACGGAACCGCCCGCTGGCGACCACACAGCGGCTGCGGCCCTCAGCCGTGGTCCTCGGCCCACACTCTGTGGCTCCTGCTTCCTTCAGTGGGCAGCCCTGGGTGCTCCTCGCCGACCTGCACACGTGTGCACACCTGCTTCTCCCCACACAGCCCACGGAGATGGGGGTGCGCCCTTGTTCCACCCTCTCAAGCGTCCCTTCTCTCAGCCCCCAGCGTCCAGCAGGCAGCTGTGCCAGGACAAGCCTGTCCCAGGACGGGCTTGGTGTCCAGAACACTGGACAGGAAGGCCAGGTGGGCTGGAGGAAGACAGCCGTTTGTGGGGACACAGGGACTGGGACAGGCCCTGCTGCCTTCCCCTCCACCCCCTGCCTCTCCCTTGGGCGTCTCCCCTGGGACCTGTCCAGCTACCCTCCCAGGGCTGGGTCTGCAGGGACCCGGTCACAAAGGCAAGAACAGGAATGCAGGACCCAGGCCTGGTCCTCTTCAGGGAACGCCAGTGACTGCTGGCCACAAGGCTGGCGGCGCAAGGTACAGACGAGGCACCAGCTGCCACCTTGCACGCACAGCCCCTGGGAGCCCCTCACCACTGCCCAGCCAGCCTGCCTCCATCTCCTGCCCAGCAGGGTGGGCCAGGAGCAACTCCCGGCTCCCTGCGGGAGCCTGGGTCTGGGACAGCTGCCTCCCTGGGCGCAGGCCATGCTACTCGCCTGTAGGGAAAGGGGACACAGCCACTGTGCCCTCAGGATGTCCCCAGAACCTGAGCTCCGAGCCATCCAGAACAGAGGGGCCGCCCAGTTCCCCGCATCCCTCCACAGACTGCAGACAAGCCACGCCCAGGGACAGGCCCTGAGTCAAAGCCACGAGGGTCTGAGCAGAGCCAGGCCGGAGGACGGAGCCCGAGGCGGGGCTGCGGGCGGCACCGCGCCTGTGCCTGCGCGGTTCCCTTCCCGCAGGTGTGCGTCAGCGTCCGCGTTCAGTTTCGCTTTTACATTTCAAGTGGATCGGACTCCCTCCTCTTAGGTTCTGCTCTCGAGGAAGACGACTTGGGAAGTGTCCACCGCGTCCGCCCACGGGTGAGCGCTGTCACGGGGTTTCCACTGCGCCACACGTGGGGCCGGTAGGGACCCCACCTGCTGGTTCCCAGGGCGCTGGAGGCCAGTGGGGCACCGGGTGACAAGTTCTGCCCCGGGGAGGAACCCCGCGGCGCGTCTCCACGGGTCACTCACAAGGGCCAGGAGGTGCCGGTAGCCCCGGCGTCCCCCGCCGGACCCGCGCGATGGAGCAGCTCGCAGAGCCATCTCCAGGAAGGGGATCTGGGCAGACGCCACGGTGCAGGGGCACCCGGAGGGCGTCGTGCTGAGACAGGTCGCGTCCTGGGGGCCTCCCACTGACCGGGCCAGAACGCGGGCCAGCGGTGCCGGGCCAGGGGAGGGGAACAGGACAGATGAGAAGGTTCCAGAGACGGATGGTGGCAATGGCTACACACTGATGTAAGGTGCTTAACGCGGGAACTGGGCACTTGACAATGGCTGCAGCGGGACCCTGCTGCTCCACGCATCCCACCCCGGAAAAGGAGGGCAGCTAAGCAGCCGCAGCGCCGAAGCCCTGAGAAGCCTTAGAACACTCCCTGCAAACGGCCCTGCCACGTGGCAAATCAAACCTTAACCTCTGCCAACCGCCAAGAAAAATCCCAAGGGAAACAATGAATGCTGATCCGGCCAGAAATCCAGGAGCTCGAAGCAACGGCCACGGCCGGCGCTATGATGCAGGAGGCAAAGCCGCCGCCGGCATCCCACAGGGGCGCCAGTTCAAACCCCGCTGCTCTGCTTCCCATCCAGCTCCCAGCTAACGCACCTGGGAAAGCAGTGGAAGATGGCCCAGGTGCTCGGGCCCCTGCACCCACGTGGGAGACCCGGATGGAGCTCCTGGCTCCTGGCTTCAGCCTGGCCCAGCCCTGGACATTGTGGTCATTTGGGAAGTGAGCCAGTGGACGGAAGAGCTCCCCACCCCCGTCCAGACTCTGCCTTTCAAAAGAAATCCCTGTCTATAACAGAAACTGCCTGTGTGTCTCCCACCCTGGTGTGGACGCAGGCACAGGCCGTCCCCACTCAGCCCCAGCTCCAGGAGGAGAGAGCGAGAGCGAGACCCCTTCCCAGGCTGTCCAGCACACTGAAGCGACGTCGCTCAGGGCACACAGACACAAGGACAAAATGCAGCGGGGCTGAGGCCACCGGGGAACTGTGGGGAGCACCACAAACGTGGCTTGGTCAGGGCTCTGTCCAGGAGGGGCCAGGTGACAGGGCACGAGAGCGGCGGGTGAGACGAGGCTGGGCGGCAGAGGGCTCGGGCCGGGCGGGAGGAGACCCAGGCTCTGCCATCCATCTCCAGGAGAGACCAGGACCGCTGTGGGGGCTCAGCCTCAGATGGGGCAGTCCTAAGGGACACTCAGGACAGGACGTGGCGGCCTTCGGGTGACATCTGGAAGGACATCGGTCTTAGCAGCAGGACCCTCCGAAAGGCTGCCCCCAGAGTGCAGTGGCACAGTGGCCGGGCTCCAGCCCTCACTGCTGTGGAAGAAACAGGAATGGCAGGGTGGGGCCGCTTCTCCAGGTGGCTGGTGACCCCCGGGAGGGGCCCTGCACCCTGGTCCCCAGCAGGAGCCTGCCCCCCCAGCCCCTCCCAGCGTCTGGCCGGAGCCTGGCTCTGAGCTAGGGTCAGGCAGAGGCCCAGGGAGCGGCTAAGTTTAGCGACACAGTCATCAGGCACGCGCCCCACGCGCCAGCCGCTCACCGGCTTTCCTCCGAGGGGGGGCTCCGTGGCCGAGGCTGCCCTGGGGGCGGTGGCCCGGCCAGAACCGCCCTTCTGCCAGGGCCACCCCTGCCAGGGCCGCCGGCTGGGCCTTGGCAGTCACTTCCGCCGGGATCCAGACACGGGAGCTTCTGTTCCCCAGGCAGGTTTCACTTACTCTGGTTTTTAACGTCTTGATGGACGGCGGACGCCTCGGCGTGCGGCGCGGAGGCCTTGAACGCACGTCACCCAGTCTAAGTGTCAATGCCTTCTTCCCAGCCACGAGCAACCTCTGGCTCGCCAGCCGCGCCCGGCTCCCTTCCTGCCCCAGCAAACTCCATCTGCGGGGACCGTGTCCCGCCAGTCTTCTGCGGCTGCTCCTGCCGGCAGTGTGGCGCGTCTGTCCAGGCCTGGATGGTGGTCCACGTGCCGCTGCACCACGCTTTCTCCAGCCACTCATCGGGCAAGGCCCACGGCTGCTTCTGCCCCTGGGTGCGCACCCGGCGGTGGATCTCCGAGGAAGCGCCCTTTGCAGTCTTCTGGGAGAAACGCCTATTCAGGTCCTTTGCCCGTTTTTTGAAATGGAGTTGTTTCTTTTCTTACTGTTAAGTGGTAGGAATTCCAAAATCCCCTGACTACAAATTCCTTACGAGGTCCATGGCTGGCAAATCGCCTCTCCCTCCCGAGAGGCAGAGGCCGCCTTTTCACTTTCTCGTTGGTGCCCTGTGAAACAGGGAAGTTCTCCTTGGTGAACTCGCTGTCTACGCATCTATTGTTCTCCTGCTACTTGTGTTTTTGGTGTCACGGCTAAAACAGCCACTAGCCAGCCCGAGGTCCCTGAGATGTACGCCTGCATCTGCTTCTAAGAGTCGCACGGCTTCAGCACCGTGTTTAAGTCTGCTACATCTAGAGATGCTTTTCTGTATATGGGGTCAGGTGGGGCTCCAGCTTCCCTCTCTAGCATGTGGGTCCCAGACGTCCCTCTGTGGAATGGACCATTATCCTGTCACCCCTGAATTGTCCGGGCGTCCTGGTGAAAGCCAGCGACTCTGGATGCGCACATGAACTCCACACGATCCCACGGCGCGGAGCTGTGTGTCCGTCTCGTGCCAACGCCACATGGGCTCAGATGCTGCAGCTGTGCCGTCCGTTTTGAACAAGGGAGGCGTGAGTTCTCCACTTTGCTCTTCCTTTCTAAGACTGTGTTGAGTCCTCTGTACCGCTTGTATTTTCCCGGGAATTCTAGGACCCACCCATCAACTCCCGCCAAAAGCGCAGCTGGAGTCTTTGCAGGCTCCCCCTGGAGCGCCCTGTCACCTTCATGACAGCAGGTCTTCCCATTGACGGGCTCCCTTCCCATTTATTTAGGTCTCCTAATTTCTCTCAACAATCTTCAATAAACAAATCTTGTAGTTCTTTTGTTAAATCTATTACAAGGAATCTTATTGCTTTAGATGCTTCTGTAAATAAAAAATGTTTTCCTAATATTATTTGAAGAATAAATATTGCTATCATTTAATTAAACGCAATGAACTTTAGAATATTGATCTTGCAACTTTGCCTAATTCGTTTTTTGGTTCTAATGGTTTTTAGTGGGTTCTTTAGGACGTTCTACATGCAAAATCATGTCATCGACAAGCAGGAGCGATTCCCCTATTCCTTTCAAGCCTGGTGATGTCTTCCTCTTCCCTAGTGCTCCTCCTCGAACCTCTCATCCGTGTTGACGGCAATGGACAGAGCAGACATCCTTGATTGTGTCTAAGCTTAGGGAGTTGGGAAAGTTAGTCTTTTTTTTTTTTTTCAGGATTTATGTAATTTATTTGAAAGGCAGAGTTACAGAGAGAAAGGGGGGGTAGAGAGAGAGAGAGAGAGAGAGAGAGAGAGATCTTCCATCCACTGGTTCACTCCCCAAATGGCTGCAACGGCCAGAACTTGGCCATGCTGAAGCCAGGAGCCAGGAGCTTCCTTCAGGTCTCCCACGTGGGTGCAGGGGCCCAGGCACTTGGGCCGTCCTCCACTGCTTTCCCAGGTGCATTAGCAGGGAGCTGGATCGGCAGTGGAGCAGCCAGGACTCAGACCAGAGCCCATATGGGGTGGCCCAGCATTGCCGGCGGCAGCTTGTCCACTACACAACGCAGCCGAAAGTTAGTCTTCTGTAGAGATGTTAGTTGAGGTCTTTTCATAAATGTTTTTTTCCAAGTCGAGAAGTTCTCTTTTCTTAGCCTGCTAAGTGTTTTTGTTTGTTTCTTCATTTTCATTTCATTGGTTTTTTTTTTTTTTTTTTTATCATGAAAGAGTGTTAGATATTTTCAAATGCTTTTTCTGCATGTGTCGAGATGGCCATAGTTTCTTTGTTTACTTGGCCAACTGGTATATTATATAGATTGATTTCTTAAAAAGATTTATTTATCTGAAAGTCAGAGTTACAGAAAGCGAGGGGGTGGGGGGAGATGTCTTCCATCCGCTGGTTCATTCCTCAGATGGCTGTAGAGCCAGGACTGGGTCAGGCAGAAGCCAGGAGCCAGGAGCTTCTTCCAGATCTCCCACATGGGTGTCAGGGGCCCAGGCACTTGGACCATCTTCCGCTGCTTTTCCCAGGCCGACAGCACGGAGCTGAGGTAGGAAGTGGAGCAGCCGAGACACGAATCGGCACCCATATGGGATGCCTGCGTCCCAGGTGGCGACTTTACCCGCTGTGCCCACCATGCCAGCCCCCTGTTCCCGGGATGGATCCTGCTTGTTCACAACGGCTTCTTTCTCACACAGCGCTGCATCTGAGCCTCACGAGCAAGCCTCTGGCAGTGTCTGGAGTCTGGCTTTGGCAGCGGGGTGGTACTCGCTTCATAAAATCGGTCGGGAGGAATTCCCTCCACTCCTGCCCTTGGGGAGGGTTTGAGGATGGTGTTAGTGCGTCAGGACTGACCGGAGGTTACCTGGACGCCGTGTCTTCTCGGGGTGGGGGTGGATTTCGGGACCGCTCCTCCAGCCTCCGTCAAGTTCTGATGGATTTTCTGTTCTCCAGAGTCGCTTCCAGCCACCTGCGCCTTCTGAAGGGCTCGCCCATGTGTCTCCAGTGTCCAGTTTTTGTAGATAATTTTTTTTAATTTATTTGAAAGACAGAGCTACAGAGAGAGAAGGAAAGAGAGAGAGGTCTTCCATCCGCTGGTTCACTCTCCAAATGGCCACAAGTGCCAGGGCTGGGGCAGGCTGAAGCCAGGAGCCAGGAGCTTCTTCCGGGTCTCCCACGTGGGTGCAGGGGCCCAAGGACCTGGGCCATCATCCACTGCTTTCCCAGGTGCCTTAGCAGGGAGCTGGATCAGAAGTGGAGCAGCCAGGACTCAATCCAGCACCCACGAGGGATGCCAGCAGCGAAGGCGGAGGCTTAACCTGCCATACCACAGCGCCGGCCCGCAGGTGGAAATTTGTTTCTGGAAGACCTCAGCGACGCTCCCGCCTCCATTCCTGGCCTTAGCCCTTTGCATCTCGTCTTGCTCCTGGCCTCACGGCGCTCACTTCGCATTCCCTTCCTCCACACTGGCACTGCCACGTCTCTCGGCTGCTCCCAGCCCTGTCCTCTGCCGTCCACCCAGCACGTGGCTCCCTCTCCCCACCGCAAGGGCCGTGCCGCCCGGGCACCCAGGAAATGCCTGGCACAGGTGCTCCACTAGGCTGTGGAGGAGCGAATGAGCAGGGACGACCAGGAGCTCAGACATCGGACCAGCACTTCCCTCCTCGGACAGTCGGGCCGGCGCTTCCATCCTCAGACATCGGACTGACACTTCCGTCCTCCGACGGTCAGACCGGCACTTCCCTCCTCGGACGGTCGGACTGACTTCCACCCTCAGACGGTCAGAACGGCACTTCCATTTCAGGTGGTCGGACCAGTATTTCCTCCTCAGATGGTCCGGACGGTCACTTCCCTCCTCAGAAGCAGCCTTTAAAATGGGAAGGAGCCAAGTCCTTGGGCCCTGCACCCGCGGGGGAGACCAGGAGGAAGTACCTGGCTCCTGGCTTCAGATCGGTACAGCGCACGGGCCATAGCAGCCATTTGGGGGATGAACCAACAGAAAGAAGACCTTTCTCTCTGTCTCTCTCTCTCTCTGTCCACTCTGCCTGTCAAAAAAAAAAAAAAAAAGGAAAGGAGCCAACAGCAAAGGGTGACCTTGACACTCTGGCCTGGTGACCCCATCCAGCCGTCGCTGTTGTCCCAAAACCACCAGAACCTGGACCGTGTCTGGCCCAAACCAAGACACGCAGCATCACGCGCACAGCCGGTTTCGAAGGCTTGTCCAGAGGACGTAGAACGGTCTACTGTAATCCCCTGGACGACTGTTTGTGCGTCCCCTGAAGTGCGTCCGTGAAAGCCTGGGCCCCGGCGTCTACATTAGTGGTCAATGGTTCGCGGTAAACGTGGACACTGAGTGCCTCGTGGTGTGGAGCTCAGGCCTCTGGGACACGATCAGGTCGGAGCAAGCTGCTGGGGCGGGGCGGGGGGAGGGGCCCACGCGCCTCTCTGCTTCCCTGCCTGGCCTGTGGCCCCTCGGGATGAGCTGCGCCACCCCACACTGGTCAGGTATCAGACCCGTGCCACCGCCCGATCCTGTGAACTTCCAAACCAGACAAGGGACCCCCTTCCTGCCCAAGTGGCTTCTCCCCCGGGCATTTCATTGGTAGCGACAAAACGCCGACCCAGGCACGCAGACGCCCTTGTACGGACTACATGCCGAAATCATGCGTTAGGTACAGGTGAAATAAATACCTTAGTCAAGTTCCCTCTTCCTGTTTCCTTCTACTCTCCTTTTAAGTGCTAGGAAACATTTATTTTATTTTATTTATTTGAGAGGCAGAGAGAAATACAAACAGGGAGACACAGTGAGCTCCCATCTGCTGGTTCACTCCTCAGATGCCTGCGACGGCTGGGACTGGGCTGGACCAACGCCAGGAGCAAGGACCACAGTCCGAGTCCCCGGGCAAGTGTTGGGGTCCCCAGTACTTGAACCATTAGCAGTACACGGGCAGGGGGCTGGGTCAGGAGCCGAAGGCAGGCACTCCAGCATGGAATGCAGACATCGTAACTGCTGGACTCAGGCTCACAGGAGGAGAAAATTCTAGATCACACGTGTGGCTCCGCTTTGGGGCCACATTTCATTTTCTCTGGACAACACTGCTGTGGGCGGCTATGGCACTGGGTGCATGGAGAACGAAGGCAAACTCACAGCGGGGCTCCTGCAGAACCAATGGGTGTGAGAGGGCGTGGGCGAGGGCAAGGGTGAGAGCGAGGCAGGGTGCTGCACCTGCAGGGACCACTGGCACCACGGGGAGCACACGGAAGCCCTGCTGCCCCAAACCCCCGGCTGGGGTGGGGCCTGGACACCTCCCCAGGGGCCTCCCACATGCGGCGCAGGCCAAGAATCACTGCCTGGGTGCCATCTTGAGCTGACCCGCCTCCTAAGGGGGCCCAGAAACCCCCCCAACCAATGGCCTGGGTCGAACCCCTGGGCTCTGCGGATGGGGCTGGAGTCCGACACGCGTGGACAGACATGACATTCTGGGAGGCGAATTGAGCAGAGCACAGAGAGTCTCTCCGGGTGCAGCTTTGTGACAGCTGGGCCTGCATCTCCCGGGGGCAGGGGTCCCCAAGGACGCCCCGTTCAGGATGGGTGTGCCACTGCTCCGGGAAGCAGTCCTGAGTGACCCAGGCTGTGCTGCAGCCTCTGCTGAACACCAGCCGCATGCCTGCACGGGTCCAGCCTCAGGTGCCCGACCTCAGGTGGGCTCCCAGCAGAGCCCCCAGCCCCTCCCCCAGCGCAGAAGCTGAGGAATCAGGCACCGTGGACGCCCAGGCAGCCGGCTGTGTGGCTTCTGCCTCCTACGCGACATGTTCCCAAGTCTTTGCCCAGCTACTGCCAATCTGTTTCAGAATTCAACAAGCGCTTGTCTTGGGCTAACAGAAACCCCAAACTTTCATGATTTTGGGGTCATTATTCCAGCTTGTAAAGGCCCACACGTGCTGACAGCTGAGCCCGGGGTTCAGTCTGTGACCAGCCCAGGAGACCGGGCCACCCAGTGACCCGGCAGCTAAGCAACGCCACCCCCACCAACAAAGGATGCTTCCATTTCAAATAAATGCAGATCTTATAAAAATGAATAAAGGACATATTTCTATGTGCTATGCCAACATGATAATTTTGTTTAAAACTGCATTGATACATAATGCATTTTTCGTTCTGTCTCCACGCACACAGTAACTCACAGCTGTAAAAAATGCTTCACGAGAGATCAGATCAGATGCCAGCCTTGTGGGGCAGAGAGCGGGCATTAACGTTTTTCGAGAACATATTTGGAATCTCCAGAAAGCTCCCGTCCCTTGCTTGGACCCCTGAGGGGGCATCGCGGATCCGAGCATCTGCAGGTTCTCCCAGGGCACACACCATGCAGGTGTCCCCACGTGGTCATTTCCATTAAACCACCTGTGAACCCCAGGGCCTCTTTGCAGGCTGTGAACAGACACAGGGCCACCCGCTGGGATGCTTCTGCGAGAAGCCACCCTCTGTCCCTGGGAGCACGCGCCCTTCGGTTCCTTGGGGGGGGGGGGGCTGGACCTGAGCCAGCATCCGCCTGCACCTGCCTTCGCCTCCTCTCGACAGCCCCCACCTGGCCGCTCCAGGAACACAGCCCTTCCTGCACAGGGTTCGAGCCGCAACCTCCTGACCTTCCAGGCTCTGGTTTCCCACACATGGGCCCATGATCCTGTCACACGCATCACAGGGTGGGTCCCACATTTTGGGGTTCAAAATTCACAGATCTGTTTAGAAACCCTGCAACGTTGAGCAACAGAAGAGACTGGTGTGGGGGGAGGGGGAGAGGCATGAAGACGTGCCCAGCGGACACTGCAGGGAGCACGCGCACGGCGGTTCCACGTGTGTTTTAAACTCACACGCGTGCGTTGTACATGTCTGCGTGTGCCCCTTCCACCGCCACCTTCACACACAGTGCAGGCACCTCTGAGCAGTGAGGGTCCCTGAGCGTGCCCACATACGCCGTGTTGCTTGGGTGTTGTCTTACAGAGAGACTACATTGCCCCTGGTAAACTGTGCAATAAAATCAAAACGTGCATGTCCTCAAGCGGGGCCAGAGATTCGGCTGTCATAGAGAGAGAACGAAAAGGCTGTGACGGTTCACACAGGGGAGCCGTGGGCAGTGCCCCCGGCTTGGAAAACACAAACACAGCCCGGCCGGCCGCCGGCTGCGGGCAGGCACATCCGAGAGCCTAGGAGCAGGGGCCACAGTGCAGCAGCAGCACGTGGGAAGCACGGCGCGGAGGAGGGTCCAGACCCCTGAGGGCACCAGACGTGGCTCTCAGAGTCGCTCTGACCCTGTGCGACCTCTGCTGGCTCAGGGTCTCTCCAGGCCTCTGTCCCCGCTCCTGAACCCTGGCAATGACCACAACACCCAATCGCAGACGGAATCAGCGCCATTGAGGTGCTAGCGACTGTCACCAGGAGGGAAGGAGTCGGGTAGCAAGCACGAGGTATATTCTTAGCTCTCCACCAAAGTAGGTTATGGTATAAAAATACCAGTACATAGTAACTCAGCCAGCCCCACGGCCGGCAGCCTCGCGCGGGCGCCTCCTTCCTAACTACCCTCATTACCGAGTCAGGGCCAGAGCCCGCCGCACCCACCGCTCCGCACACGGGGAGGAGACCTCTGGGGCCAGGGCCTGGGGACACAGCTGACCTGGGCAGGGGGCCCCGCATGAGAGATGGTGTGGGACACCGGGGACAAGACAGGAGCTGGGGGGGCAGGGTGTGCGGGCACCCGAGGGAGCGCAGGAGGCTGGTTGGGCGGCCCAGGAGCGAGGGGTGGCGCCTGGCACGCTCTGGGAGGCCAAAGGCAAATACGGCACTTCCTCCCCGCCCGCGTCCCCTCTTCCTTAGCAACCACTCTCAGAGCTCGGCAAACCCAAAAATCGATTTGCTCTGAACGTCCTCAGTTTATCCATTAACCACCCAGAGGCCACACCCCAGCCCAGAGCATAGCTCTCCGCATGGTGGGCACGGTGACAGCGATGGGGCAGCCAGCGACGCCCCGCCCGCCCATGGCCCGCCAGGCAGCCTGCTCCCTAGGGCTGGGGGAGACCCAGCAGTGTCAAGGACACAGCAAGGTCAGTTCTGGGCCCATCTGAACTCAGGCAAGCTGCCCGCCTCCCTTTGTCTCAACGGGGAGCGGGCAGAGGGCTTCCTGAGCCGCCAATCAAATCGGACCTCTTGGCGCTTGTCTGGGTGTTGCTTCACATGGGTGACAAAAGGAGCTCATGGACCCCAAAACTGCAACCGACGCCCTAGGGAGCTGCTTCCTCCAGAGCACCCACACTTTGAGGACACTAGGGCTCCCTAAAACGAAGACATAAAAATTCACACCACTTCTTGCCCAGCGTTTACAATCCAAGTCCAGGGCCTGCAGCACAGGGGAGTAGCACCCCAACACGCCTTGGGAGCACCCCAGGGGAAGCCTGCAGACCCTTCCTGGGAGACACGCCAAAGCAGCCCTCACGCCCGTGCCAGCAAACACGTGTGTGCTGCTGTCCCGCGCCGGCAGAGCGCCAAAAGCAGTGGCAACCTAGATTCCCACCTGGAGCGGGCCGGAGAGCCCAGGCTGGCTCCAGGATGTCACGCGGGGCACCCGCGGCTGGGAGGGCCACGTCCAGGGACCGCACGACACCCGCTTTTCCAGGGAAAGCAACGCTGCACGGAAAACACATGCAAGAATCCCTACGCAAGCATCGGCTGTGGTCCCCGCGTCGGCGTGTAGCTGCGCCCTGAGGAGCCGCGAGGAAACACACAAGACACAAACGTGCGACCGCAGCCGGGGGCCACGGGCTCCCTAACGTATTCGCCTGTAATACTTTACTTCTTATAACTTGTGAGAAAGGGAGAAGTCAGCGAAAGTGGCAAAAGATGAACAGTTTGCAACCTGAGCAGGCAAACCACCGGCACTTCTTTTGCGAGTTCTGGTATTTTCTGAATTTTGAAAAATCTACAAGATGTAAAGCAAGCGAGACCCGCACTGCAGGGTCCACACCGCCCAGGACGTCCCTGCTTCACTGTGCGCCTGCCCCTGGGGTCCCTGGGCTCCAGACAGCTTCGGCTCCCCACAGGGCTGGACACTGAAGGGCACACCCATAGCCCCAAGGTGGGCAGGACCCGTGGCACGGCCCCCAGGGCACACCCAGGAGCAGAGGCGGAGAAAGGACAGGGCAGGAGAAGGAGAAGCCTTCGAGCAGCCTCAGGCCCGTGGCCCAGCCCATCCACCAGCAGGGACAGCGGGCAGCTCGGCGCGCCTGACTGGGTGCCAGGGGCTGCAGCTTTAAATAAACTTGGACCAGTCCACCTGGGCCGGGAGGCAGCACCAACTGTGCCCCGGCCAGCCCTGTCAACAACTAGCCAGCATGGCCGCTGCGGATCTCGCCTGCACGGCCCCGGCCCCCTCCCCACATGCTGCCTGACCCCAGGCATTCCCCTGGGGCCAGACAGGCTCAGCTGGGCTGAGCTGACCGATGCTGGCTGCGACGCCCCCTCTTGTCCCAAGTCGCTGCAGGCCCCTCACATCGCACCCACTCCCTTCCAGCCGCTCCTCCTGCCCACCTGGGAAGCAGTGAGCGATTCCAGCCCTCACCTGCCCCTCCAGGAGAGTCAGCCCCAGACACCTCTACTCTCAGGGTGGCGGCAGCTGCCGATAACCAGTTGCTGTTGGGACGGGAGGCTGGGGGCGGGGGGACCCAGCCAGCCCGAGCTGCGGCCAGGGAAGGTGGCCATGCCACAGGGAAGACAGGAGACATGGAATGAGCCTGGGCTGGGGCCCCCGACTCGCCAGGGGCTGCCCTGGCAGATGCCCAGGGTGAGGGCCTGTGTGATTCCGGACACAGTGGAGGAGAGGCCACGAAGGTCCCTGGAAGTGACCACTGCCCTCTTCCCGGGACAGCCCGCCACCTGCCTGACCCACAGCATAGAGACAGCGCCGGGGACACAGGGCAGCGGGGGGGTCTGAGCACCACTGGGTCAGACCCAGGGCTCCCACGAGGACCCCCAGCCCACCCAGCACCCTCTTCCTCTCTGCCTCCGGCCCAGCCTGCCCCGGAAGGTTGTTCCTTCCAGGGCGGCCCTCCACAGCCAACAGGCCTCCGCCAAGGGGTCCTGAGCTGCCCCTATCCCCTCACTTCCACCCTAGGCCGCCCCCAGGCCTGCTTGACCTGGGGTGTCCCCACGTGCAGAGAGAAGAAGGAAGGCGCGCAGCGCACCCCTCCCGCGGCTGCTCCACAATTATCAGCCATCAGCGTCCCTCGCCCACCACAAGCTTCCACCAGGCGCTTTTTTAGTAAAGGGGAAAAAAGGATCTGCCGCTGCAAGTGTAAGAGGAAATCTCGCCAGCGCCCCCGCCCGCAGGAGAGCTGGGGGAGGGCGGGGGGGGGAGGGGAAGGATGGGCCCGGCGCGATCCGGAGTTCTGAAGCCAGCCCAAGGGGTGCCAGGCACAGCCACCTTGGTGCGCCGAGGGGGACCTGTGGGGCTCCCTAGCCTTTGACCTGAGGGGCAGAGCGGCACCTGAAGACCCCAAAGCAGGACATGGCTCGCCTGGCGGAGCGCACGGTGTGTCCAGGGGCTGGGGCACCTGTTCCCAGGAGGCCCCACCTGCGCCTGGCCATCACGGCCCCTCGCTGCCTCCGGGAGCCCGAAAACAACGCTCCCAAACCCAGCCCCAGGAGCCGCCCGCGCGGGAGCCCTGCCTCACCCCTTCATCCCCACCCTTCATGACCTGACCCGGACTCCCTGACCTCGCCCCCTCCTCCAAATAACTGTTTCCAGAAGAATCTAGGGAAAGATCCTCCCTGGATCGCCGGGGGCCCACGCAAGGCTGCTCCCACGCCGGCAACCCGCACGGAGGGGGCCGCGCAGGAGCAGGCGCGGAGCGGGTCCCGCCGCCCCCGCCGCCGCCGCCCGGTGGGGGTGGGGACAGCGCGCCGCGCGGGGGCGACCCCCGGGGCCGCAGCCGGCCGGACTCGGCGCACCAGGCCCCGCGCCCGCCCCCGCGCGCCCCTCCTCGGTGACCTCCCCGCCGCCAAATGCGTCACGTCTGCCCCGCGCTCGGGGGACACCTGCTGCCGCCCCCGCCGCGCGAGTCCAGAGCCCCGGGCCCCCGGGCGCCGCGCTGTGCGGCGCCGGGCCCGGGGTCGGGGTCGGGCAGCGCGGGGCCGCACGCTCCGGCCGGGGCCCGGAGGAGCCGGGGGCGCGCCGGGCCGCAGTGCGCCCGGGGCCGGCGGCGCCGAGGCTCCAGCGCCCCAGGGGCCCGGCCCTCGGGGGCCCGGCCAGCGCGCGCGCCTCGGCTCTTACTTGCCAATATCCTCGTAGAGCTGATACTCGTCGGTGAAGCGAGTGCAGGTCACCGTGGTGGCCATGGCGGCGGCGGACGGGAACGGCGTGCGCTCGGCTGCGCTCGGCGGCGGCGACTCCGGCTCCCGCTCGCGGGCACGGCGGCGACACGGGCGCGGGCGCGGAGACACCTCGGCTCGCGGCGCCGGGCGGGGGCCGGGCTGGGCTGCGCGCGCGGCGGGCGCACGCGAGATCTGCTCGCTCGGTCCCCGCCAGGAGCGCGCCGCACACCTACGCGGGGAGGCGCGGGAGCGCTGTCACCGCCGCCGCCGCCGCCGCGCCCGCCCCGCCTGCTGCCCCCAGCACGCGCCGCATCCGCGCCCCGCACACGCCGCTCCTGCACTCGCGCCGCGCCACACCCGCGCCCTGCACCTGCACCGGGCCCGCGCCCTGCATTCAAACCGGTGTCCTGCACCCGCACCGCGCCGCACCCGCGCGGTGCCTGTACCCTGATACAGCACGCTAGCACGCACGCCGCTCCTGCACCCACATTGCACCGGCTTCTGTGCCCCACTCGGGGCCCTGCACATGCACCCACACTTACAGCGGTGCCTTTCACCCGCACATGTGTCTGTCGCAATACATGCGGCCGCACCATGAACCTGGACACGCACCTATGCCCTGCACCCACACTCTGCACCCACATCATGCCCACACACTGCATCCGCACGGCCACATTCTGCACTCCCACTCGCACCCTGCACCTGCACGCACACCTGGACCCGTGTGCTGCCCACATGCACATCCTGAACCCACACCTGAACAGGGCCTACACCCTGCACCCACAGCCTGTGTCTGTATCGCGCCCCCCACACACACACCTGTGCTGCACCCACAGCCTGTGTTCTGTGCTGCACCCACACAGTGCCTGCACCCATGCTGGCTCCAGGACGGCTCTCAGTGGGAGCCCAGCCTCCTCTCACCACTGGAGGCCCCCAGGCTCTGAGCAGAGGACACTGAGGCCCGTGTGGGGGCCCTGGCTCCTGTGCTGCCCTGACAGGACTCACTGCTCCACCCCTGGCGGGGGGGTGCCGCCAGAGCCTCCTGCTCAGGCTCCCTGGGGCCACACGCACGCCGTCCCGTCCCCTCTGCCGGGACTGCCTGGCGGGCACGTCGCTGGGGCACTAGAGCCAGGGACGACAGGATGGCCCGAGGGTGCTCCTGCCCCGTGCTGCCCGCCCCTCGCTCCCACACTCCTCCAGGACCGGGGGCTGAGGCCAGGGCACCTGGATTGGAGGTTCTGGGAGGTTTGGAGTCCAGGTCAGAGGGACAGAGGCTGCTCTATTAGTGACGCTGGGGTCCTGGGAGGCCAGTCCCCCCGCCCAGCTAGCGGGCACATTCGCCCTCCCCAGGTCTGCTCCCTTGCTTGTCCCTGCTGTGGCCTGGAAGAGGAAGGCCCAGAGTGGGCAGTGCAGGGCAGCAGAACAGGGGCGGGCCCAAAGGGCAGGCACCAGGCTGCCCTGTGGAACTGGGACGTCGGGCACCCCGCCCCCTCCTGAGGCCACAGGGCCAGGCCATCCCGGGAGGCTCGGAGGAGCGTTTCCAGCACCCGTGGGTGGGGCCGAGCCGCTGGCCTGACAAGACCCACATTCTGAGCCTGTGCCCCCCCTCGGCTGGCGGCCAGAGCCAGCAGTCCCAGAGCCCCGGCACCTGCGACCCCGATGCAACAGCAGCGGAAGGGGCAGCCAGGGACCTCCCAGCCAGGACGCAGAGCCCTGGCCACGAGGCTTAGTGGACAGGGACACGCAGGCGACAGGCAAGCGCAGGTCCACACGGACGTCCCCGGCTGGGGCGACAGAAAGAGGCTGGCTTCGACCTCAGCAGGGAAGGACAGCCTGACAGTGTGCATCCTGCCAGGCCAGGGGGCGGGAAGCCGGGGGTCCCCACAGACCCGGCTCGGGTTTGCTCCGGGGCTTTCTTTCCACTCCACAGGAGCGTCCCCAGCACCTGCTGGCTGCAGCTGCGTGGCGCCCGGCTGACCTCTGGACGGACGCCGGACACACGTGAGTCCAATTAGCAATCAGACAGAGCCAGTCAGGCTCTTCAGGCTCCTGCACAAATGCACATCCCAGCCGGCGCCGCCGTGGACTGCGCTCCGTGCCTCACGTGCGTTCCCTTACCCAGTCCTCCAGCAGCCCCCCAGGCACCTGTATCCATGTCCCCACTTCACCAGGCACCCGAGACACGGCAGTGGGCACAGCTGGGCCACACACCTGCAAACACAGCACACACACTCGTTCACAAACACACGGCACACACGCTGACACGGTTTCCCACAGGCAGCCCTAGGCCGGGGGACAGCAGCTCCCTGGGAGGTCTTTTGCGAGGTCACCTTGTGAAAGGCGGGACCATGGTTACACAAGATATGGGGGTCCCCCAAGGGGTGACCTGAGGACCACGGCAAACTCCACTCCTGCTGGCCCCGGGATGCTCCGGCAGTCCCTGCTGGGGGCTGGAAGGGTTGAGGCACCAGGGGCTTGCCCCTGCCAGCCTTGACCCTGACCCCGTCACAGAAGAGCCCCTTGCACCCAGGCCCACAGGGCGTCCACTCTCCCTAGCGCAGCAGAAAGGCTAGGAGAGAGAAGGCTGCCAGCCATGACTTTCCGCTGCCAGACCCCAGGGGCCCTCTCCTCCGGCTTTGGCTCTGAGTGCCCCTCCCCCACTCCCAGGAAGGGCCCCTGCACCCTCACCCCCGCGTCATCGCTGCCTCCCCCTTGTCCTGGCTCGCTCGCTTGCAGGAACGTAAGCGAGGAGGGCTCTCCCTCCCAGGTGGCAGCTGGGGCGGGTGTGGGGAATATCAGTTATGGGAGGTTATTGTTAGGACAGTCGCCATGGCAACCAGCATCACATCTGCAGAGCCAAAAGTGCTGCACATGGGGCCCGTTCTCCCTGGGAGAGCCACGGCCTCCAGGGGCTGCTGTCACACAGGGACGTCACTGCCACCACTTCTCTCGGGCCTGGCATCTGCCGGGCAGAGCAGGCGCTGGCCCCCGAGCGGGAAGACCCTGGTCCATCGATCCCACTCTCCCAGCCCGGACATGGTGGCCTGGACAGGACCTGGAGGTAAGCAGTTGGGTAGCAATAGTGACAGCGCTGTCGCCGCTGACGGTGTGAAAATGGCGACGGTGGTGATGGTGGCGGCGGTGAGCATGGTGGCGCTGGCGGGGGCCAGAGATAGGATTTGGAATGCACTTATCGCACGCCGGACCGTGAAGGTGCGCCTCGAGACAGGCACTGGCGCCGCGGTGAAGCGCAGCTCTGCCTCCTGCTGATGTGTGTGCTGGGGGCGGCAGGTGATGGCTCAGGTGGGAGGCTGGGTTGACCTGGCCCACCTCTGACCGGCCTGGGCATTCGGGGAGTCGAGATGGGCTTTTGCTACCTGCTTCCACGGACGAGGAACCGAGGCACAGAGGATTCTAAGTGGCTTCTCGCAGGCCACACGCCGGTGCGGTGCTGGCACGCAGACCGCCGGCTCCATAGCTGGTGTCTAACTGTGGCTCTGCTCCCTGGTGCTGTTGCTGTGAGCCCGGCTCTGCCCAGGCGAAGAAGACGGACACGGCTGCTGCCCGTGCAGGGCTGACTCCCAGGACCGACAGGGAACAAAGGGGAATTGTGGGGGAGCCACGTGCGCCACAGGTGGATCTCCAATCAGTGACGTGCTGGAGGGTGACAGATGGCACCGTCAGGGTGGCTGTCCACGGGCGGCGTTCCGAGGGTGGACACTCAGAGGTCTGAGGGCCAGAGAGCACGGGGAGGAGGGGCACTGGCAGAGCAGGGGGCTGGGCAGAGGCCCCGTGGCCGCCTCGAGCCGGAGCATGGAAGGAGGAGAGGGAAAGCCCGCAGAGCCCGGGACCCTTCGTCAAGGGTTCCTCGGCAGAGGCCACGGGCACCTGCGTCCTCCAAGGCACTGAGCCACTTTGGGGACAGACAGGCAAAGCCATCAAGCCCTGGGCCGTGCGCGGTGCCTGCAGGTCTGGCTCAGAGGCCCAGCTGTGGACACGGGTTGGGAACTCCCAGTCCAGCTGCTCCGTCACAGGCATCCGAGGGCACCACGCTGTGCCCAGGAGGGGCCACAGCCCTGGGCAGAGGCCAGCAGCACGGGCAGCCTCCTGAAGCCACTCCCAGACTGGGGCTTGACCCCAACCCCTGCACCCTCCCCGGGCCTCTGGCTCCTCCGGGCTCGTCCTGGGCCAGCCCTAGCCCCGGCCCCCGACCCAGGCACCTTTGCCTGCAGAAGCCATCAGTTCGGTAGGAACAGGCCCAACAGCCAGGAGGGTGGAAAGGGCCAGGCTTGTGGTCACAGAAGCTGACACCTGCGCCCTCCTATGTCGCCCAGTGCAGCCTCCACCCACAGCACAAGAGTGAGCTCACGCGGGAGGCTGGCGACACAGCTGGCATTCCCAGGGCAGAGCAGGGCCAGCGTGCATGGCAGGGGGCCTGGGAGGGGGACGGGGCTGCCTCGACTGACTGTTCTAGCGTCCAAGGTTGGCCTTGTTCCTGCTGCTCTGCCGTGGAGATCTGGCCACACCCCGAATGCAAGCAGCAGGACCAAGCAAGAGAGGTGGACTCTGGGCACTGGACAGCTTTCTCCCACATGGCCCCAGGGACAGCCCAGGGGCCGGCATCTGCTCCCCTGACTTCATGCAGGGAGATGGCGCCCCCTGCCTCCCCCCAGGCCGAGGGACCTGCAGCACTCAGCCGCGGTTCTAGGTGCTGCCTGGTGGTAGGAGCTAACCCCTGACGGCTGTCCTCGCTGACTGCCATGGACAGGCACCAGACCCCGTGGGAGAGAACGCACGCGGGACGGGCACCTGCCTTGGAGAATCCTTTGATTCCTCCCCAATGCCTCTCCTAGGTGCTGACCTCAGACCATGGAAAGAAAGGAGGGAACCTGGGCCAGAGGGCTCACGTGACTGGGAATGCAGCGACCACGCACACAGAGCTGCACACGCTCTCACAACAGGGCTGCGCAGCTCGGACGGGAAGCTGAAACAACCACTACCCACCATGTGACTCCATTTTTACGGAATCCTAGAACCAATCGGGCAAGCGGCTGTCACGGCGGAGGGTCAGGGGTCAGTGCCGAAGGCTCCAGAACCTTCCGTAATGGTAGAAATGTTCCCTTTTGTGTGTGGTCACGTTGTGTAGACGTTTATCAAAAACTTGGCAAACTATACACTTAAAATTAGCACATTTTATGCAAATGTAATTTACATATAAGTTGTGTGTAATTATATGCACAAATCATATCTCAGCTTGACAAAATGCATACCCGTATCCATAGCTCACAGGGGAACACATTTGTTTTCAGCCACACGGAACAGTCTTAGCAACAGAACAAGCATTAGAAGACAAAGAGAATCACAGAAGGTTTACAAAGCAGGGATTTTATTGCTGATGAGAGTGCAATAAAATTAAAAAGAAATCACCAAAGGAAAGCCAAATAAATCCACCCAGCAAGGACTGAAATGGCAAACTGTGGAAACTCCAGAGATGAAACGTGCCCCGGGACACAAGCGAAGCCCCTCTGCGTGTACTACAGTCATGGGGAGGCCAAAGCCACGCTCCGAGGAGGAGTCGTAGGCCAGCTGGCGCCTAGCGGGAAACAGCAACACGGAAAATGAACCAGGGTTTACAGCTCGGGAAGCTGGGAGAGAGCGAAACAAGCCGAGGCAGAGAGAAGGACGAACTTGACGATGCCAAGCGGAAATCAGTGCAACAGAAAACCCAGCGCGTGCTGTGAGGGCAGCAGGCGATGGCCCGGGTGGCTGGGTCCCTGACACCACACCGGAGACCCAGGCTGGTTTCCAGGTTGCTGGCTTTGGCCTGACCCAGCTGTCGGGGGCATGTGGGGAGCGAACCAGCAGACGGAAGACCTCTCCCCCTCCACCCCCATTCTCCTTCCCTCCTTCTCCCCCTCCCTATGTCTGCTTTCCAATTAAAATGAAAATTAAATTTTTTAAGAAGAGAAAAAAGAAAACCCTAAAAAAAAAAAAAGCTCTCATGAGGAGGTGAGGCGGGGCCTCTCAGCCACCAGGGCGTGGCCACCCCCAGCCCAGGGCACAAGGCATCTTTTTCTTTAATTTTTTTGTTTTAAGATTTATTCATTTATTTGAAAGAGTTAGAGAAAGGCAGAGGCAGAGAGAGAGAGAGAGAGAGAGAGAGAATCTTCCATCTGCAGTTCCACTCCTCAAAGAGCAACAATGACCAGGGCTGGGCCAGGACGAAGCCAGGAGCCAGGAGCTTTTTCTGGGTCTCCCACGTTGGTGCAGGGGCCCAAGGACTTGGGCCATCTTCTGCTGTTTTCCCAGGAGCCTTAGCAGGGAGCTGGATCGGAAGAAGAGCAGGTGGGACGTGAATTGCGCCCAGGTGGGACGCCGGCGGCCTCACGGCTGAGCCACGGCACCGGCCCAGGGCGTCTTTCTACTGCGGACAGAAAGTCAGAGAAGGCTGCCGCCGCCTCCCTCTTGTTCCGCTCTCTTTTGCTTCGTGCCTGCAGACAGGGACGGTGTCGAGCGTCCACGCATTCATTGGCTCCTGCTCTTGCTCAGGGGCGCCGAGAAGGGCCACGGCCCAGGCCACCCACTGTCCCCCCTGCAGAGCCAGGAGCGCTGGGGACAGGCATGGTCAGTTCCTGGGGCTTCAGCAGAAAGAGTCTGTGACAGACGCGCACCGCAGAGCTGACCGTGACCCAGGAACCTGGAGAGAACCCAGCTCGCCCGCGGCAGTGGCCTGGCCTGGCCTGACAGCTCTGGCCGTGTGACCACACGGACACCCCAGAGCCTCCCTCGGGGCAGCCAAACACGACAGCTCGTGCTCAGGGCCTGAGGTCGGGACGTCACCCAGAGGGGGGCAGAGCAGCGGGAGGCTGCCAGGCAGAGCCCACAGCTCCTGGACACCTCCCGTGTGCCACACGTCACCCCCGCAGCCCTGTGCACATGCAGACTCCTGCACGCAAGGTGAAGCGGCACACCCAGGGCTGGCCAGGTCTGCACACACAGGAAACCCCTGGCCAAAGCAACACCGCCCTGAGCGCACAGGGACGGCTCCGGCCACGCGCACGACCCTGGGTCTCCGAGCTCTACCGCCTCCCCCGACCACATCCAGGAGGGGAGGCAACAGTTCAAAGCCACGCTGCCACCCGGTCCCACAGAGGCCCTCCCTTCAGGGTCTCCTGCTCCAGCCCTCTGGCCCCACGACCCTGGGCGGGCCAGCGGATGGAAGAGGGGCTCCTGCCTGAGGGCACAGGTCCCTGCCAGCTCCCGCCTGTATTCCACGTTGCAGGTCCTCTCAGAAGCTTGGCGCGATGGACGGTCCCTCCCTCCACCTGTGCACGCCCAGTCCCTGCTCCAGCTGCACCGCCGGCCGTGGCTGGGCGAGGCCCCGGGCTCCGGAGACACTGACACAGGACAGTCTCAGCGGAGGAGCCCCCTGAGGGAGGCGAGGGCCGTGGCCATCTGACGGGCAGCTCCAGGCTGGGCTGTGGCCAAGCTTGCTGGTGTCTCTGGCCTGGCCAGAGCATCAGCCACACAGCTGGGGGCAGGGTCTCAGCCCCGACCGCGGGGTCAGCCTCCACGGCAGGTGCCCCCCACAGACCCCATCAGGTTTGGACCTGATTGGCTGCCACTGGGGCTTTCTGCCCGGGCGCAGCCTCTGCAGGGCCTGGAGGTCCTCAGGGGTCTCCTGGACCCTGCTGCCTTCTCGTTGTGCAACCCCGGTCCATCCACCCCACCGCCCCCCGGTCCCGGGAGAAAGCGCTGGAGCCAGGCCTGGAGACTGTCCTGCGGTGCACCCTGCAAATGCCACACACCAGCATCCCCCCCATGGCTACCGCCCACACTGGCCTGCGCACGTCCACCACCAAGAGCTTATCTTCAGGGCTCGGAGGGTCCATTTGAAAGCGCAGTTTGGAGTCGGGACGGTGGCCGCTGCAGGCGACACGTGAGCAGCAGCTGCAAGGACCACCCTGCCTGTCCAACTGGAGGGACTCCAAACGGGTGGACAGGTTTGGGGTAAATATGCTAAGTCCCAGCCAACGCCCCGTGCCTGGGGGGCCAGGCAAGACGCAGGCTGGAGGCCAGAATGGAGCAGGAACCAGGGGGACCTGTGCGGCACCGTCAGTGAGGCAGGTCCAGCCTGCAGCCCCGGAACTCACCGGGAAGCGGGAAAGGCCCCCAGGGGCCCTGAAGGTGCAGCCCAGGGCAGAGGGGCTGGGTGGGGGGAGGGGCAAAGAGAGCAGGTGGAGCAGGGGTGGAGCATGGCGGACAGCGTCCAGGCAGAGGCAGGCCAGCTGCTGCACGGCGGGCCCAGGAGGGCGTGGGGGTCAGGGTGGGGAGGCAAGCACCCCCTGCTCCTTCCGGAATTTTCCGTGACTCCACTTTACACATTTTGGGGTCCTCACCCCAACATCCACGAATGTGTACAAAATCCAGGGGGCTGCCGTCTTCGGACAGCAGAGGGCGGGCAGCGGGGGACTCGGCCCCCAGGCGGGGAGGCGGGGGACTCACAGGGTGAGCTCCTCCCTGCTGTTCGGAATGGCAGAAGCGAAGCCTCACTCTGCCCTGTCCAGGGTGCGAATCCGCCCGCTGCCCAGGGTATCCCCCCAGCAGTCACCCTGTAGCCGGATGCAGCCTTCGGAGCTGGTGCTCAAGTGACCCCTGCTCTACTGAGCGGGTCCCCAGCGTGCAAGGGTCGGATGCAAAGGGGGCCCAGGGGCGGGGACACAGGGGGAGCGCACAGGGGTAGCAGGGGCACAGGGCAGGGCGTTCTGCGCCGCTCGCCCTCCCAGCAGTCCACTGGG
Organism: Oryctolagus cuniculus; assembly: GCF_964237555.1. NCBI lineage: Eukaryota > Metazoa > Chordata > Mammalia > Lagomorpha > Leporidae > Oryctolagus > Oryctolagus cuniculus. Next base: position 51,766,207 of record NC_091447.1, read on the forward strand.
GCTCTTGGCTCGCGTCCTCCGTGGGCGAGGGGCACAGAACGGTAGTGGTGGCGGCTGTGGACATCCTCGCCTCGCCCCGAACCTCGGGGGGAAGCGTCCCACGTGCCGTCATTCGGAAGCTTTTTATAGATCCGCTTTAACAGAATAGGAACTTTCCCTTCTATTCCGAGGACGTGAGCTGAGTGATTCCAGCCTTGTGGAGTGTGGGGACAGCGCTCCACGGTCCCCGGCCACTTCGCTGAGCCCCGCTCGTTCTCCCGCTGACCCTGAGAGGTGGGTCACGGTGTCCCAGCGCCCCTGGCCCTTCAGCGTTGTCGGTCTTCGCGCAACACAACGTGCGGCTGTGCGGTTCTGCTCACGCCAGAATATCCCTTACCTGCTCCTGTGGTTCACCCGCTCCCCACGGCCCGTCTCCCGCCACTGCACCTCGTGCGGGTTTAGCTGCGTGAGCTTCCTCTGGGCTCTGGCCTGCACGGGGCACAGTGCGGCGTTAACGATCGGGCCTGGTTGGTCCACGAAAGCACTCAGCCGTTTGCAGAGGCCTCTGGGAGACAGCCTGCGAGGCCCTGGCGTCCCTGCCTGCTAGGACAGAGGCTGGGGCAGTACCACCCCAGCCACGCCAGCGTTGTGAACTGTGACCCCCACACAACCCGGCCCCTAAAACCTCAGAGTACGACGGTATGTGGAGGTAGGATATTAGTTATTTTCTAAAGATTGGTGTATTTGAAAGGCAAGGTTACAGAGAGGGAGGGAGGGAGGTAGAGAGAGAGAGAGAAGGAGAGAGATCTTCCATCTGCTGGTTCTCTCCCCAGTGGTTGCAGCTACGGCACAGGCCAGGCAGAAGCCAGGAGCCTGGAGCTCCCCCCTGGGGCCCCCACGTGGGTGCAGGGGCCCCAGCACTCGGGGCGTCCTCCGCCGCCTTCCCGGGTGCAGCAGCAGGGAGCAGGCACTCAATACGGGATACAGGCGTCCTAAGTGGTGGCCACGATACCGCCCCAATATCATCATGATTTACATACTTTAACCATTCTTGTCACGGTCACCGTGATGCAAACCTGCTGGAAATGCACTCGTTTTGCAGGGTTCCCTAGAAATACCCTCATTTTATATTTCTTTTGAAGAACCATCTATTTGTTTCCACTACCGGATTCTGTAGAACCCTGGGCTGCTGGTGATCCCCCCGCCCTTTGTCCCCTGCCTCTGCTCATTTGTGTGCAGGGGGCTGCTCCTGTGTGCCTGCCTCCTGCCCCCACTGGCTCCTCTGAGACTCAAGGCGGTCTTGGACTCCCCGCTGCGTGGGAGCGCCCGAGCATCCTCCGTGTGGGGGCTGGGCCAGGCCAAATCCAGGAGCCTGGGCCTCCGCTGGGTCTCCCACGTGGGTGCAGGGGCCTAAGGGCTTGGGCCATCGTCCGCTGCCTTCCCAGGCCATAGCAGGGAGCTGGATGGGAGGTGGCGCCGGGTGTCACAGGCGACAACAGGGCCCCGCCCCGCGCCGTGGGTGCTGAACCACAGGCCAGAGCTTCAGAGGCAGCTCGTCGGCACCTGGCCGACTTGTTCTCCCCGTCACGACATCTCTGACAGCCCGGGGTCCGCCTCCCCTCTTCCCGGGGACAGCCGCGCTTGGGTCCCTCTCTTCTCCACTCAAGCCCCTGGGGGCAGGACGAAAGGTTGCCTGTCCCTGGTCTCTCCTCGCTGGCAGCGTGGCTCCCCAGGTGCTGCCCAATGTCAGACCGGCCCTGGGTCGTCCATTTATCCCCGTGGGGGCGTGGGCAGCTGGGAGCGGGGGCTCAGGGAGGGGCGACTGTCCAGGAATACCCGAAACCACCGCGGCGGCTCCGCTTCGTGGCAGGAGGCTCTGGGAGCTCTGCCTTTGACCATCACAACCGGACCAGGCCAGGCGCTGTGGAAACCCAGACTTAGGGGCAGATGGTCACTTGCAGGGAATTTGTTAATCCGCTGAGCCAAAGTGCATTAGGGAAAAAATGTTGATTTTCAAGCGTGGTGATGGTGTTTAAGAATTACGTATTTAATAAGATCTGCATTTCAGCCACTTGAGGTGCACAATTCAGTGGCACTGAGCGCGTCCACGACGTCGTCCAACCACCACCAGCTCCTAACTTCCCCACACAGCTCTCACCAGCAGTGCCTGAAGCCTGCTCTCCGTCTGTGGGAACGGACAGGAGGGGGAGGAGGGGGAGGAGGGGGAGGAGGAGAAGGTGGAGGGGGAGGGGCTGGATTTTGGGGAGATCATGCACTTTTTGCCCTTGTGTCTGGCTTCTTTCTGTTAGCACAATGTTTTCTTTCTTTTAAAAGGATTTATTTATTTATTTTGAAAGTAAGAGTTACAAAGAGAGAGAAAGGAGCCAGGAGCTTCTTCCGGGTCTCCCACATGGGTGCAGGGGCCCAAGGACTTGGGCCATCTTCTACTGCTTTCCCAGGCCACAGCAGAGAGCTGGATCGGAAGTGGAGCAGCTGGGACTCGAACCGGAGTCCATGTGGGATGCTGGCACTGCAGGCCAGGGCTTTACCCGCTATGCCACAGCGCTGGCCCCACTATTTTGCTTTTTGAAGAGGTATAGCCACTCTAGTTTGGGTGAAGCGTGTCTGTTTTTTGCACTCCGCTATTGATACGCACGACATGGGTATTTCCCCGTGCTGTTGCACATGTCTGCTTTGGAGCCGTCTATTCAAGTATGTCGCCCAGAGTTCCATTGAATTTTCTTTTTGTTGCTGAGTTGTAGGAGTTTCTGCTACATTCTGGATACTACACCCTCGCGAAACATGTAATTTAAGAATATTTTCTTCCACTCTGCGGGCTGTATTTTTACTTGCTTGCTGTCTTTTGATGCACTATAGCTATTAACTTTAATAAAGCCTACTGAATCTATTTTTTCCTGTTTCCCTGCTTTGCAGTCACTGTGAAATGCAGCGTTGGGAAGATTTTCCCCCACGTCGTCTTCTGGGAGCGTCAGGGTTCTGGCTCTCGTCTTCAGGTCTCTGTGTGCGGTGTGAGGTAGGGGTCCAGCCGCATTCCAGAGCGGGCAGATTCCTGGCTCAGAAGGCGCAGCCGGGGAGCGCAGAGCCCTCCGGGGCGTGGGTGGCAGCACTGGAGAGGGGACTGCACACGGGCTGAGGCGTCTCCTGGGGGAGACGGGAGACTCTAAACTTAGCCCGCAGTGATGGCCGCACAGCGCTGGGTCTGCTAGAGCCACTGAATCACACGCTTTCAGGGGTGGATTTCACGCTTTGTGAATTATACCTCAATAAGGCTGTTATTAAAACAGACAGCCAGAAAGCACAGCTGTGGCCCAGGCCTGGCAGCGCCGCCTCCTGCTCTGAGATAATGAAACCTGCTGCCCGGGAGCCATGGCCGCGGGCCAGAGTGTCTCTCCACCGGGTCGTGCTGCCGGATACAGGGGCTTCTTTCACAGGCTTTCTCCCGCTTCAGCTCAGGGCCTGAGGCTGCTGCCAACTCTGTAACCCTGAGAAATCAATCACAAGAGGAAAAGGAGGCCATGTGCAGCAGCACCCTCCTCAGCCCTCCTCTGGGCAGGGGTAGGGAGCCTGGAGGGAAGGGCAGGAGCACTGGCAGCCAGCAGGACCTGGTGAGGAATGAGGAGGCCCTCTCCTCCCTGGGAGCCGGTGAGGGGCACAGGGGGCGTGGCTCGTCCTTGGGCACCAGAGCAGACGGCAAGGCGCCCAAGGCCTCCCCTGTGGCTGAAGAGCCCTGCAGAAGTAGCAGCTGGGATTGGAACTCGGGCTCCTGCACAGCTCCAGAACTCTGTGGGAGCTGGGGGATGGCGGGTGGGGGCGGGGAGTCCTCCCTCTGCACAGCACAGGAACCGCTTCACCCCTGCGCTTGGGGGGAGCTCAGCATCCTCCCGCGGGCAGTGTTGGGGCAGCACTTGGGCGGCCATTCCGGGCAGAGGGCGTCAGCAAGAGGACGGGCTGACGGAGCCAGCGTGGTCACGAAGGAGCTGACCGCTGTCCCCCGTCCCTGAGGCGCTCACGGCTCCTCCGCTGATCCTGCACCCCCAAGGCTGAGGCCCCCCTGGGACATCACACTGCACCACGGCCCCGGGCCCCTCACCCAGCTTCTCAGGGTACGCGGTCCCCAAGGGCCAGCCCTTCCAGCTACACAGCTGACCCGGCACAGCCCCTCCTGCCTCACTTCCACTCAAACCATCTCCACGGTTGGGCCCTGTGCAGGGGGCCTGGACGCCGGCAGTGTTGGGGGAGGGGCACTTCCCCGCTCTGCCCAGTGCTCTGTCTGCCTTAACCCCCTGGCCTTGGGCTGAGGACACGCAGACCCCAGGAGAGCTCACCACGGGGCCGCCCTGCCCCCCTGCACAACACCCCTGCTCCCGCTCAGTGCCACCTGCCTCTCCGCTTTGCACGTCCTGCCAGCCTGCAGCGGGGAGCAGTGAGCAGGCTGCCCCCCGCGGACAGGGAGCAACGCGCCTGCCCCGGCCTCCTGTGGGCACCCAGGGCTGCGGGCTGGGAGTCGGGGCCCAGGAAGCGCAGTTCAGCCAGACGCGGCGCAGGAAGCAACGCAGGGGGCTGAACTCTACCTAGCAACAAGATCAGCAGCTGATTCTGCAAGATGGTATTTTTATCCCTAGGACGGGCGGCTGGGAGCTGCTCCCGCCTGCACCACCTGGGAACCCTGCCCCCTCCCCAAGCCCCTCCCGGGCCCGCCCTGCCTACCCTTCTCAAAGGCAGGGCCTCTGTCCCTGGAGCTTGGGGGTGGGGCCTGAGTCTCCAGAACCCGCCATCTCCCTTTTTTTTCTCCTGCCCCAGGGCCTTTGCACTCCCATGCTCGGAGCAGGGGCCTCGGAGCTTGGAGGCCATCAGCAAGGGGCTCTGTGGGGCCCAGCTCCCTGACCCCGTGGGCTCAGAATGGGCTCCCGATGGCCGCGTGAGGCTCGGGGATGCTCTCTGCTGCGGCCTCTTCTCCGCCTGCCCCCTCGTGATGGGCAGGGGACCCGGAGCCCAGAGCCTGGCTGCCGGATGGCGCACGGTGGCCCCAGGTTTTATAGAGGACACATCACAGGTCCAGAACACGACGCTGCAGACTCCTCTTCCCGGACCTTACTCAGCAGATGCCCATGGGGGCCCCGGCGGCTGGAGAGAGGCCGTGGACCCGAGGGCCACAGAGCGGAGGCTCCAGCCCTGGAGTGGGCACAGAGCTCGGCAGCCTGACCGGCCCGGCAGCAGGAGCAGCCCTGCGGTGGGAACAGGGAGGCCCAACGGAGCCGGGCTCCCAGCTCCACAGCAGGATGGCTGCAGCGGCCGGGTGGGGGTGCAGGGAGTTCCTGTGTGCCCCTGCCCTCCACCAAGTGCCGCAAGGAGCCCAGGCCCGGCAGAGGCACCGCCGGCCACCACGGCACGGTCCCGTGAGAGCTCCGAGCCCCGCGTTAAACCTAAAAAGGACGAGTGCCTGCTGAAAGAGGAGGAAGACCCCCCTAGTTAACAACCGCGGCCAGGGCCGGGGAACCTCGTGTGTGTGTGTGTGTGTGTGTGTGTGTGTGTGTGTGATGCTCAGGCCCAGATGGATCAGGTGTCGGATGACGGGGATTTCGAAGCGGCCACAACAAGCCATCGCAAATTCTCTCCAAACAAAGTAGAAACAAAGTCTCAGCAGAGAAGCTTTGTAAGCCTAGATTCTTTAAGAACAACCTGATTAAAAATCATAGGACTGTGGCATAGCCGGTTAAAGCTCCGGCCTGCAGTGCCGGCATCCCATATGGGTGTCAGTTCACGTCCCGGCTGCTCCACTTCCCATCCAGCTCTCTGCTGTGGCCTGGGAAAGCAGTGGACGATGGCCCAAGTGCTTGGACCCCTGCACCCGTGTGGGAGACCCTGAAGAAGCTCCTGGCTCCTGGCTTTGGGTCAGTGCAGCTCCGGCCGTTGCGGCCCTTTGGGGAGTGAACCAGAGGCTGGAAGACCTCTCTCTCTCCCTCCCTCCCTCTCTGTAACTCTGTCTCTCATGTAAATAAATAAATCTTTTTAAAAATATATATTGGTTGGGGCTGGTGCTGTGTTGTACTAATTGGCAGTTGCAGCCAATTGGGGAGTGAACTAGCGGATGGAAGACCTCTCTCTCTTTCTCTTTCTCTGCCTCTCCTCCCTCTGTGTAACTCTTTCAAATAAATAAGTCTTTAAAAATATATATTGGCTTGTCTTCAGACATCACTCTGACGATTTTTTTTCCAACCCCACATTTTTCACCCTCCTGGATTCCGGTGATGCTGGATTTTAGGTTTTGGCCGGTGCACCTCTGAAGCTCCGTTAGATGTCCGTTCAGTCTGCTTTCTCCCGTGGCTCGGAACGGCTGAATTCCGTCGGTCTCTCTGCAAGGCTGCCAGTTCTGGCTCCTGGCGTCCTTGCTGTCACTGAGCTCGCTCAGCGAGGTTCTTAATTTGATTAGGGCATTTTTCAGTTCTATGATTTCTTTTTTAAGATTTATTTTTATTTATTTGAAAGATGGGGTTACAGAGAGAGGTAGCACCAGAGAGAGAGAGAGAGAGAGAGAGAGCGAGCGAGCTGGTCTGGAAGTGGAGCAGCCGGGATGCAAATCCAGGCCCACAGGGGATGCTGGCGCATGGGCGGAGGCTTAGCCCACTACACTACATCGCCGACCCCCAAGACAAGCCGGCCAATATTAAGAAGACATAAACCTACTGACTGAAGAAGTGGCGTGAACCCAGAACAGAACAAACCCAGGCTGATCCGCACTGAGGCCCATCATGACCAAACCTGCACTCAGCTCACAGGAGACGGCCTGTGCAGAATGCGGGAAAACGAAGACCTCCCTGAGGTGTGGAGGGAGAACTCTGTGGGTCCACACCTGCGCTTGCAGCCGGCTACAGGCAGAGGGGACCGGGACCGGGACCGGGACCCGGACCGGGACCGGGAGGAGAGCGAGGCTGGGGCCTCCCGAGGCGAGGGGAACCACGGCCAGGGCAGAAAGAACGGAAAACGGGGTCGTCTTCAGTCCACGACTTTATTCACACTTTATGGCTAAAGAAAAATGCCGACGCCTTCTACCGTGGTTCCTCGGGGCAAACACTGGAGAAAACTGTATTTTAATGTTTGGGAGGACACGGGCCATCAACGGAGGCCAGGACTCCTTTCCACATGAGGTGGTGTGTTGTGGACAGGAGCAGCAGGCGACAAGTTACAAGTGTCCGTGCCGTCCTCAGGGAGTCCTGCAGCTGGACACAGAGAATCCCCGAGTGGAATGGGCGGGACCGAGAAAGGCAGGGGATACCCAGAGGGCAAATAAAGGGACTCCAAGTGCACGCCGCCTAAATGCGCCAATTAACAGACAGAGAGTGGGAGAGCAGATAAACAAACGACCCTTCTGCAAGACACCCGCTGAACAGACACAGGAGTCCAAGGACAGAAAGGCCTGCGTCACCGTTAATTATGAAGACAGGGCTGCTGTCAGCAGAGCACGCGGCTACGTCATAGGTCATAGGTCACACTGAATGGAGCAGGCCTCAGCCAGACTCCCGCTGGGCTCCTGGAGCTCTGCCCGAAGTGGGACCCTGGCTCCAGGCCAGCTCGGCCTGGCCTTTGCGGGCGTCTGGGAAGTGACCCCCCCCCCACCCCGCAGATGGGAACTTGGCTTCCCCAACGAATAAAATTTTGAGAAAAAAAAAATTATAGGAGGGTTCACCGCAGCTTTGCTCGTAACAGAAGAACCCGGGAACAACCCCGGGTGTCCCTCAGTGTGGTGATCACGCTTGGCCTGGGAGAGCAGTGGGAGAAGGTCCAGCACTGGGAGCCCCGCACTGGGAGCCCCGCATCCTGAAGCAGCCGCCGCGCAGCGGCCCGGGAAGCGGCGCCGCACACCGCGCAGGGCCCTCGGGGAGGCGGGGAGCACGCCCGGGCCGCATCATTCCAGAAGCAGCAGCCCAGGGTCCACCTCAGACAGGTGCGGACGACGGCCTGGGGAGGGGCGCCCCGCGGCCTCCCCCTCCACCGACCACCCGGCCGTCCCCGCCCTGTGGGCCCTCGGGACCCTGGCCGTGCCCGGTGCAGGGCAGGCCGACCCCGCGGCCAATCCCGAGCCCCACGCGCAGGGCCGCACTTGGGGCGGGGTGGGGGGGCGCCCAGCACCCGACGTGAAGTGGGGGAGCGCGCTGCGCGTGTCCTTAAAAGCCGCTTTACCGGCGTGACATGCAGAGCCACGACGAGATCGTCCGTGCCCTGGCTCACTTCACCTTGGCCCCGAGGGCGGGTCCAGCCAAGGCGGGTGGTGCAGTGCGGGCCTCCCGCGCGGGCACAGGCAAAGGCGGGCGGCCGGGAGCGGAGCAGCTGGGCTCTAACAGGCACTCAGGCATGGGACAGCAGCAGCACAAAGCCAACCCTTGTACATATCTTTAAAATGTAAATTTAAAACACTGGGGTTCCGCCTCGTCCTGCGACAGCATCCCCGGGGGCGCGGTTTCTACCCCCTGCGCTCCTCGGGAAAGCAGTGAGGATGGCCCCGGCCTGGCCTTGCACCCGCCTGGGAGGCCGGGATGAGCTCTGGGCTGCGCCCTGGCCGCCGTCTGGGGAGTGAACTAGTGGATGGAAGCTCTCTCCCTCTCCATAACGCTTTCAAATAAATCAATAAATCAAATCTTTTTTTTTTTGGAAGTGTGAGGGCCCCCTCTCCTTGCATGAGTGTGTGTGTGTGTGTGTGTGTGTGTGTGTGTGCGCGCGCACGCGCGCAGTGAGGAAGGCGGGGGAGGGGAGGCAGCAGGTGGCAAAGCCTGTGCAGGTCCCCCAGGCCATGGGGGTGCGACCTGCAGAGATGAAGCTCCACCAGCAGACCCCATGCAGGCGGGGCAGGAAGCGAGACCCCAGGGGCCACACTGCCCTCCAGCTGTCACTCAGCGCCAGGCCCCTCCCACACCCCATCATTTGGCAGCTGAGGAAGGTGAGGCCCACAGAGGCCAGGTCCCCCCTCACGGCTCCGCATCCCGGGAGGGGGATGAAGCCTGGGTGGCCTGCCAGCCCGTCCAGGTCCCACCTGTGACCACATCCTCCTCTCCCAGCCCCTGCTGCCACCTGAGCTCCTCCCCCGAGGCTCCTCCAAGGCTCCATGAGGCAGCCTCGCTGTGCCCTGGGCTCCAGCCCTGAGAGCTGGGCCAGTCTGACGCTGCACTGCGTCCCCCTGAGCACGCCACAGCCCTCGCCAGGACCCTGATCAACGTGGGCTCCTCCTTGTCGCCAGGCGGTGGCTCCGTGTGGCTGCGCTGCTGCGGGATGGGTGCAGAAGTGACTGACGCCTGGGTTCTAGCGTCTTCTCACCCCATCAGCTGCCGCTCCTCCGGCCGCAGCGGGGGCTGGGGAGTGTCCACAGGCTATGCCTAGGCGGCCCTTTCCTGAGGTTTCTGGGAAGGGGCGGGGTGGTGAGCCGTGGAAGGCTGGATCCCGTGGCCAGCACCGTGCCACCTCCCAGAGCCAGCAACAGGGGGTACCAGCCAGGATGGCCTGGCAGAACACTGGGGGCCGGACCGCCAGGCAGGAAACCTCAAGGGGACTGGTCAATCCCACGGAGCCCCCCTTGGGACATGGGCTCTCCATGCAAGGTGGACGTGAGACAGTGACGGGGGTTCCTTCCCGAGCCCCGCCGTGAGCAAGCTCTCCAGCCGCCACTGGTGGTGTCCAGCACCTGTCTGCAGGGTGCTACCGGGGCTGGGCTCCACCCAGGGACAGCTGTCACCTCTGTCCTGAATGCCTGCCCTGAAGCCCCTTCTGCCCACACCTCCCCAGCCTGAGGCCAGAGCGGGGAGGGAGGGTGGCCCCAAGAACTGGGAGGAGGAGCGGGACCCCGAGGGTAGAGGGCAAAGTCAGCCTGAGTCGGGCTCCAGGCTGGGGAATCCCAAAATAAGTGCCACTGACCAAGGCTAGCATTCCACAGTCCTGGGAGCTCATACCAGAGGGTGGGTAGACTGGCAGAGGAGGTTCACAGCAGAGCCCCGAATGCCTAGTAACATAAAGGCAAGCGCACCCTCCACCCTCACTCAAGGCCACGGCCAAGGCTGGAAGGCCTGGGAAGACAGCAAGAAGCTGGGCGGCCGCACCCCCCCTGCTGGAGGGTGGCCTCCATCCACGGCTCTCCCCAGGACACGCCTAGGGGCCTCCCCCACTCAGAGCAAGTCGATGGGACCAAGAGATGTGCCACCAGGCACTGGCGAAATGCCGGGTATTCAGTCAGCTGAGCACAGAGCTGGGGGCGGGGAGAAAGCTGCTCCACAAATGCAGGACAGGGCAACAGCAAGGCAGGCTGGCAGCGGAGACACGCGGTGGCACACGTGGCGACGTGACGGGCAGTTCTGTCGGACTGTCGTCGGCGTGGACTGGCGGAGTCCCAGCTGCTCCGATGCTGTGTGCTGGGGATGGCAGAGTGCGTCTCACACAGGCCCGGCTCAGCCAAGCTGGGGTCGGGGGGACGTTACCAGCACAGAGCCGGATCAGGACCCATGTGGTCGCCATCTTCAAGTCCTTGGTTGTTCTGAACAAGGACCACAGCACGAGGTCACAGACCTGGGCCCCTGGCTCTGCAGTCCTGGGGGCCAACACGGGCTTCCCCGGGGCCTGCTCCATGCGCTAGCAGGGGCACAGGGTGTCCCAAGGCTAGGCCTGGCTCTGACTTGGGCTGAGTAGGGCCCAGGGAACTGGGAGACCGGGGCTCCTGGGAGCCCGACCCAGGCACATGAGGCCTGCAATGCCCAGGGCACACTCCCGGAGGACGATGCAACACCGTACTGTGCCTTTTTCTTGGACAGCAACACTGCCCTCCCCAAGCCATCCTCCCAACTGCACCACTGCAGCCCACGAAGGGGTCTCTGACCCTGACCCGCCTCCAAATGGCCCACGGCAGCACCTTCTCAAGGCCGTGAAGCCTATGTCCAAACAGCACCCTGTGGGGCACACTTCCTACCTCCCCATGGGCACACTGGGCAGTTGGCTCAGACACCAGCCTGACACTGCCTATGGGCACAGCCCACGAGAGGGGCTGCAGGAGCCCAGGTCCCAGTGGCCTGGACCCAGGGGCCAGGACAAGAGGACCCAGACAGAAAAGGAGCGAGGCACATGGGCCCAGGGACACCTGCATGGTGAGGGGACAGAGATGTCCCTGCAAGTGCACACGGACAGCTCTCCTCGGGGGAGCAGGAGAGGACAAATTCATTCCCAGTTCTTGCCATCACTCAACTTTTCGGTGCAAAAGCTTCAGACGGCAAGTCCTTGCCACCGAAGGGGTGGCCCTCTCCGTGGAGAACACTGGGGAACCGTGTAGGGGCGCCTGAGCCCCCACCCCCAGGCAGAGTGTTGCCAGGGAAAGTGGGTCAGCTCCACAAGGGTAAGGGAAGACACAGCCACCCACCACAGGGCCGGCTGTGACGGGGACACAGGGGCCTCCAGCAGCAGGTGCCGCGTGGGCTGGGCGACTTCTCTTCCAAATAAAAATAAGCTATCTGGCACGAAGGTGTGAAGTAATTGCTGTCTGCGCTGCAGCCGGAAGCGAACTGAAGACGGTCAGTAGGACACGTGGGCCCAGAGGCGGTCACGGCGTCCATGCCAGGCCCCTGCCCGGGAAACACCCTCCCGGAGGCGCTCGGGAAGAGGCTTGGATCCCTCCTGGCCTGGCCACCGAAGGACAAGCGAGGCTCTGTACTTGGCTGCTGTTCGGACGAAGCTCGGCCCCTCCATGCTCAGCTACCCTCCTGGGACTGCACCTTTTCCTCTCCAGTCCCCAAGCACCCGAGCCCCCTGCCCGGGGGATGGCGCCCACACGGAGTCCATATCTACCTTCATGATGCCAGGCTCAGAAACGCCACTGTGGGGCCACAAAATCCCTTCTTCACATTCTCAACAGGGACAGGTGGTCACCCAGGGCTGCTGGAACCTTCTCCACCTGACGGCCACCCTCCTTTTCCCTAAGGGCCACCATCCCAGGCACACGTCCCAGTGGGCAAGGCCTCCACACAATGGGACAACTGTCTCCACAAACAACCACTGGCGAGCCCCTGAACTTCCATGGGGACTGGGACCTCCTGGTCCATCAGTGGCCACTGCAGGGGTCCCAAGATGGCCCTGAGCCCAGTTCCCTGGAAGCCAGCTTCTGCCCCAGTGCAGCAGAGCCCCCCCACACTGCAGGAGGGGCCTCCTCCAGCCTCCAAGCCCCCTACCTTGCCTGTCCTCTGGCGGCCCCTCCCACTCTGCTCTTGCACAGTCCATGCCAGGCGGCTGCTCACACTCTGCAGGGCACTGTGGGGGCAGGCGAATGACAGCGAGGGCCTCCTTGCCTCTTCCCCGTCCACCAGGGAGCATCTGCAATGCTGGGGCACAAAGCTCACTGGGATGTCCTGGTGTGGGAAGAACCAGGCCTGAGGGTGGCTGGTTCTCGCTCTCTAATTCTAGAGAGGACAGGACGGCCAGCTCAGGTAGGAGGGACTGTTGGCTTCAGAGGAAGCCCCGGCCCCACGGGGCACAGGCCAGGAGGCAGATACAGGGCCTCGGGAAAGCCGCTGTGTCCATGGCACGAGGAGGAGCAGAAGCATTTAAGTCCCTGAGGCTCCTCTGGCAGGCCCAGTGCTGAGGCATGGGGCGGGGAGGAGCAGGCCCAGACCCCCTCCCATCCAGGAACCTTCCCCAGTGCCCCCCAACTCCCCCTCCTCCGGGAGAGTGGTCTGGGCACCCCTTCAAGTCGCCCCTCCCCCTGCGTGTGCATCTCCATCCGCGCCCGCCGGGACCGGGGCTAACGCAGCAACCCCGCTGGCACCGCACGCTCCCGCTGTGACAGCGTCCTCTCCCCACGGACCAGCCCCTCGGCCACTTCAGCCGAAGTCCTGGGGAGCACGGGGCTCCCAAGGCGGAGGCGGTCTCAGCGATGCGAGGGAAGGAAGACTAGGCCCTTCAATTCCCAGTCTTAAGAGAAAAAGCAAAACAAAACACACACACCACGCTGTTCGTGTGAGCTGAGAAGCAGGGCGGGATGACCGAGGAGGACGCTCACCCTGGCCGGCACTGTCCGACGGCACCCACACGCGGCGTCCTGGAGCCCAGGAACACACGTCCCAGGGCAGCAGCCAAAACCCTCAGGTGGACAGTGGACCTGCCCTCCCTCCACACCCCAAGGACACGGCCGGCGCGAGGGCTGCTCGGCTGCTGGTCACGGGTGGGAGCTCGTCCGAGCTGGCCAGGCTCTGCGCTGACAACTTCATCCCGATTCACAAAAGCGAGCCGTCCCCTTGGCTGAGCTGGCTGCCAGCTGGCCCGCCGCGGGAGCAGATTGAGGTGGGGCGAGGGTCTGTTCTCGCACAGCGTTCTGGGCAGCAGCCGACGCCTCCCGGACACATGTCCACAAAAACACATCTCCGCCCTTCTCCCTCCCCCACCCTCGGGGGCGGGCTTCTGAAGCCGCCTCCTCTCTGCTGGGTTATTTCTGGCAATCCCACTGCTTACCCTTTGACACGCTGCTGGTTCATTCAAGAAATACACCTCTCACCTCCTCAGCCTGCCCGAGAGGGAGCAGGGACAGAGAAGGCAGGAGACAGGGAGAGTCCAACACTGGGTCACGTCCTGTGTCCCGGGGGAAGCCCGTGTTCCAAGCACGGGTGCAGGCGGCAGCAGGTGCACGCTGGGCCAGGAGGCTGGGCCGCGAGGCCGGGCCTCGCAGGGGCCCCTGCAGAGCAAGGACGGCCCTCGAGGCAAAGGCTCAGAATTCCACATGCACCCTGAGCTGCAGGCCACAACGAGTTCCAGAACCTTGAGCAGGGGATCATGTGCAGCTACATCCTCTATCTTCCCTGATCGGAGGCTCCCAGCGATTCTCAAGCCACCTGCCGCCGTGTGCAGCCTGGATGGGAAGCGGCCCCAGGAAGTCCCGGTGTTGGCGTCTGCTGTTCGTGAGGGCTGGGACCCCCTCAGCTGGAGTAAGGGGCAGTGAGCGCGCACAGAGCTGCTTCAAGAGCAAATGTCACACACGGGCCCAGAACTGCTTAAATACAGATTTATTGCAAACACACACCAAGGAGCCGGAGCGGCTGTGCAGGCTGGGCGCCCGGACAAGGGAACGAGGCACCCTGCTCTCCTCAGGCCTCAGCTGGTGGGACTCAGGGCCCAAACCGCGGCTGTTGTATCTAAAAAGAGAAAACAGGCAGTGGGCCAGCTCTGGCCACAGGGCCGGTCCACGGCGCCACCTCGGCGACATGCCGGGAGCAAGGCTCGAGGCAGCGGCTCCCGCCACGCGGCCTGCACTGCACACGGCCCCTCAGCCACTCTCCCAGACACTGGCTCACCGGTTATTAAAGCAGGAAGGGAACAGAGAAAAAGCAACACAAAATAAAATCGGGAAAGAAGTCACCGCGGAAGTGAGCCCCCGAGTTTCCGGTGTAGCACAATCCCATCCCACCGCCACGCAGTGACAGGACACACACACACACACGCACACTCACGCACACCTCCTTCCACCAGGCTGGGCAGCTGTGTGCAAATCCTAGAGCCTCGATGGAAGTGTGAGGCAAAGAGAACACAGTGGGTGACAGGGAGCAGTCAACAGGGGCAGAGCGGTGCAGCCAGACCCACACAGCAGACGCGTTCTCCCGGGCGACCCGTCCATCTGTCCCAACGTGCCGACGACGGAGACCTCTTCACGGGCCACTGCCAACTTGCTCTCCCGGACGGCCCCTCCCCGAGCACCAGAGAACACGGCGTCTGCAGGGCTCTCTCCTCTGAGGCTCGTGTCGGCCGCCCCGATTCTCACCGCCCATGCAGGGCGACTGACCCACGCACCGAGGCTGATAGCCAGTGCCAGGTGGTGTTGGCACCACCTTCCTGGTGACGGCCAGAGAGGTCCTGTGAGGACCAGGAGCACTGGCCCCAAGGCCCTGCCCCACCGCTGTGGGGTCTTTGCAGCTTGGCTGGAGGTGGTGAGCAGCCACAGCTGAGGGCGAGGGCGAGGGCGAGGGCGAGAGGGTGTTTCGGCAGAGGCCAGGCCCTGGAGAACACGTGGAAAGGGCTGGAAGCCCCAAGATGCGGAGCAGCCCTGGCCCAGAGGGTGGGGACGTGGCGCCTGCTCTCAGGCTTGGCTGCCGCGGGCCAGCGCCTTCAGGCCCCACGCAGAATTCCTCCTCGGCCATTCTTCCTGGGGTCCTGCTGCTGGGCTGCGGGGCACACTGCGGTCTCCTGCTGGGGGTGCTGGCTCGGTGCACCCCAAGAGGAGTCGCCCCCGCGCAGCACAGGCTGTGCGCTGGCAGCCGGGCCCAGTTCACTTCACCAAGACGCAAAGGCAAGGCAGTCGCGGTCTGAGGAGGACGGGGCCATGCACACAGACCTGGAGCCAGTCCCAAGGCCTCCCGACACCCAGAACGTGCAGAGGCTCCCAGCTTCCCGCCCTGCCCACGGGGCGGGCAGCACATATTTACACAGGAGGGCACGGCCTTTCCCAAAGCAGCCCTAGGCGCAGCCACACAGCCCACCCACACGTCCCTCATGCAAGCGTCCAGCTCCACAATTTCAACGACTTTGGCTTCGCCAGCACCAGCGGCCCACCCCCAAGCAGCAAAGCAAGCGCAGAGCATCAGACAGCAGCGAGCGGGGAGCGGGGCGGCGCTGCCTGCATGGCTGGTTGCTGTGGAGACAACAGCCTGTGATCCCGGGCTGGACCGAGCACCTCCCCCCTCCGCCGCGGCCCCACGCTGCCTCTGCACAGTCCGGGTGCAAGGCCTGGTTCACCCTGGACGCAATGGCAGGCCGGGGTGAACGAGACGAGCAAGCCCTGGCGCAGGGAGCTGAGGGGACGGCTGCACACATGGCCTGCGCCCTGCGCGAGGGCTGCCTTTCCTCCGGGCCGTTAAAACTGCACAGCCCCCGGGGAGATGTTGAACATGGCCGGGTCGAACCGCTGGCCTCGGAAGGGAGAGCCTTCTGCATCCCACCCCTTCTTCAGCATCTCATGGACTTTCTACAAACAGAAAACAGAGAGATTAAAGGGGTCACACAGCACGCACACACGCACACCGCCAGCCAGGCCCGCCTGCCTCCTCAGGGCTTGGGACGCACCCAGCACAACCCCAGGCAGTTCATGAGCAGGGAGGGGCCAGGAGCCTGCCAGCTCCTCCGAGATGGTGCCCGCAGCCTGATTTCTAACCCTCCTTCTTCCGGCTGTTTTTATGGCTCCATCTTCCGTCCCTTCTCCCCAGGATCTCTGCCCAAATTCCACACTGCCTCCAGGGCCCCAGCCCTAACAGCCACTGAGCAGGGTGCAAGCAGCTGCCCAGGCAGGGAGCTCTTGGCACAGAGAACCACGGCATCAGATGGCGCAGGGCGGAGCCAGCATGGGACGCACAGGGGAGAGACCTCAGCACGCCTAGCAGCGGGCCGCCAGTCAGACCTCCCACGGCTGCCTTGGAGACGCAGCCCTTCCGGCAGGTGGCCACTGCGCCCATGGTGGAGGCATGGCAAGGCTGGGCCTGGGGGGCAGCACCTGCACCTGAGCTGGGGCCCTCCTCTCCGTCAGCATCTCCCCACCCCCTCCTGGAGAGCCGCCACCAAGCGCCCTCGGGTGGTCGCTCCTCCTCTGTGCAGGGCCTGTGGTGGTGAGAAAGCTGGGAACAGACACCCCTCCTCTCGCTGGCACACAGGCTGGGCAGTGTGGAAAATTCCTGGCTTCCAGCGCGGCTGCTATGCAAGTGAAATACGGCCCTCCTGGCCAGTTGCTTGTTTCCTGTTCACAACCCTAGGTGATGCCGGAGACACGGCACACAGAGCAGGGACTTGTCGCATCGACCTCAACTGCCCACAGCGCAGACTCCGGAAGGTCCCCCCGGGAGCAAGGTGCTGTGCCGTGATGGAGTGAGGTGCTAACACCGACAGGCTGGGGGACAGGAGCTGCACGGAGACCCAGCACCCGCCCTCCAGCATGCACAGCCCTGGAGGTCTGCTCCACATCCCTGCGCACGGAGGTGTGAGGCCGGGCAGTCCCGCCCACACAGGAGCGCACCAACCAGAGAACCCAAACAGGATGCTGCACGAGGCCACTGAAGCCGGGACAGGGCCCCACCAGCTGCAGAGGCAAGTGACGCCAAGCTGCCGTGGCCGCCACTCGTTCCCTGGAGAGCCGTGCTGCGAGGGGCAGGCGCCGAGACTTGCTCTCACACTGGGGAAGCCGAGCTGGCGCCTGTCCTGGCAGAGGTAGAGAGCGTGCACTCCGGCACCCCACACCCCGAGGACAGCAGCCACGTCAAGGGCCACCCGACCGCACGCCGGAGCGATCCCTGACAGGCACGGCCCCTGCACATGCACATCCTGCTAGGAAGAAGCCACCTGGGAGAAGATGCAGAGTACCACATGCGCTCGGGCCGCAGGGCACATCGAAGGCCTAACACACGAGGCTGCGCTGCCACAGCGCCCCTGGCATCGGCACAGCCCGACATGCGGCAGGTTCCCAGCGTGCCAGCGCCAGGGCACAGCCCGACATGCCGCAGGTTCCCAGCGCGCCGGCACCAGGGCACACGCTGCCCAACTGCTCTGGGGTGTGCAGCACGCAGAGGGGACGTGGCCTGCTCCCTCTCTCCCTCTGCTAGTGAGGCTCGGGGGTCCTCCCAAAGTGACCCCCCAGAACTCCCCTGCCTAGGAGGCACCCTGAGAACAGGTGTGTGAATGTGGCCACAGAAGGGCACAGCCCTGCCTCTCTAGATCTGGTTCGTCATTCGAGAAAAAAGGGAGTCACAGGCACTGTACAAGGCAGCCTGGTGGTCGCGGCTCTGCCCACCAAGCCCTGAGAGCTGCATTACTGTTCACAGCCACGGGGCCGGGGGCTGCACGCTCCCAGCCACACAGCAGATCAGCCCTGGCAAGGGGGTCACCACAGGCCCAGCACACATGCCGCCAGCCCTGGGCTCTTGCAGGTCACCACAGGTGTACACAGGGAACCCACTCTGGGTGGGGGCACCACACACACCCCCTTGAGGGGTCCGCAGCTGCCCTGCCCGTGGCGAGTCCACAGTGGAGTCGAGGCAGGCTCAACGCAGGGATCCTTAGGCCACAGTGTCTCCAGGTTCCTCTCGGGGTACTTCCTAATCCAGCTGTTGCCCATCTCTGGGCCCCCAATGCCAAGCCCCAAGCAGCTGTGGGCCGGGACCAGGAGGGCAGCCTCTGTGCTGCCGTCAGAGCAGGAGTGTGAGCACATGTGTGTGCGGTACACACGTGGTGTACAGGGCTGCCGAGGCTGGCCGACGGCAGGCTGGCATTAAGGATCCTGGCACGAGCTTGAGGCCCTGAAACTCCCTGGAAGCTGCCTCAGGAGTCCACTCTGCTCCCAGGCCTGTGCAGCGGGTAGGCTGTGCCCACCAGGAGAAGGGGCAGGCGGAGGAGAGCCTCAGGCCTCTGCAGAGGGAGAGAGCAGAGCAGCCGCTTCCCAGGGGGGCGACGGAGGAGATGGCAAAGCGAGGCGGAGCGGTGCTGCAGCCGGGAGGGCAGGTGGCCCCGTCTTGTGCCTCCCCGCGGACACGCCCACACCAGCACGGAGCCCAGCCGAGGGCCCTGGGCCAGGGGCATCAGCAGAGACAAGGTGTGGAAGGATGCGAGGGAGGCCAAGAAACCCACAACACAACCGGCACGAGGCGGGGAGGCTGTGAGCACTGGAGGAGGCAGAGGGCAGGGCTGCCCGAGCCCGACGCCCCCGTGCACCTGACTCTGGCAGCCCCCAGGCAACTGCTGCTTTGCTCCCGATGTGCACGTCCTACAGGAGATGCCACCACGAGACACCCAGGACTCAGAATGCTCCAGCCTCTCTTCTGCCCCGCAGCAAGTCCACTGAAGACACCACAGGCTCTACCAGATGCAGGAGTAGCGCCACGCCCCAGACTCAGCACCCAGGGAAGATGTGCACGGCGGCCAGTCCTGGGTGCTTCTCAGGGACACTCAGGACAGCGGGTGTCCACGTCCCCGAGCTCAGTGAGGGCAGCCCCTCCCCCCGAAGGTCAACTTGTGGCTGCACCTCAGCTGCGGAGGCTGTGGACGCAGGATGGGCAGGTCCCTCGTGTCTCTCCCACAAGGCTAAGCTTCACAGGTCGGCCGCTTGTTTGGCGGCCACACATTAATACTGTGTAACTGGATTAAACTGCACCAGGCACGGCTGGCTGGCTGGCTGTCCACACCCCGGGATGAGCTCCACCGGCCCTGCAGCCGGGGCCTTCGTGCCACACAGATTCCGTGGCAAAGGGCCAAATGGACAGGCACGCTCTCTCAGACACAGGCCAGAGGAGGGCTGCAAGGCTAGGACGGAACAGTCTGGAATCGAATCGGGGTCAAACCCCACTCCCGCTGCCTGACAGTCAGCTCCCACACGCCCTCCCTGCTGTGAGAAGACCTTGGTCCTAGGGGACTGTGGCCAAGTGACCCACCCCGCCTCTACACAGCAGGTGCTCACTACCGGCCCCAGTGTGCGCGCCGGAGGGACGCCAGCTACCTGCGGGGAGCAGCGGGACACCTGTGGAGCCGGGCAAGCATGGTGGCCACTGCCCCGGAAGGCCAGGACCGGGGCTGTCCCTGCACATGCCAGAGTTAAGTTTCCTCCCAGAGACAATCTGCGCGGCTTTCTGTGCCCGTGCTGCACCCGGCCCATGGTGCTGTGGATATGGGACACGGGGTGGTAAAAATAATCTCAGGAAAGCAATCCTCTCTTCCCTAAATAGCTACCCTTGGGATTATTAAAATAGGAAGGAAAAGCGCACGCATCTCATTAATTGCCATCTCCGCCCTGGGCCGCCACCTACCCCAGCCTGCTGCTGACCCCACGCCTCCTCACACCTGCCGCCCACATGCAACACCACCTGCGAGCTCCTGGCTCAGCTCTCCATGGAGGGGCCTGTGGGTGCAGGGAAGCCCCGTCTGAACAAGACACAACGGGAGCAGCAGGCAGGACCCGGGAGTCCCAGGGGTCTTCAGGCACAGGGAAGCCCCGTCTGAACAAGGCACAACAGAGACTGCAGGACCCAGGTCCCAGGGCAGGATGGGACGCCACCTCCTGACACCCTGCCGCACACGGGGCACCTGTCCTCCCCCGCACCAGCACCGCCACGTGCCCTCTGCCAGCAGGCCGCCGTGCGTACCAGCTCGTGGCTCTGCGGCTTGCCCTGCAGCTTCTGGTGGTAGTCGAAGGTGAGCCTGTCCAGGACCGCCTGCTCCTCTTCGTCCACGGTGGCCATGGAGCGCTCCTTGTTGATCTTGTCAATGTCGATGGGCTCCTCGCCCTCCAGGATGGCGCTCCACCAGTACTCCCCCACCTTGCTCAGGTTCACCTGCAGGCAGGAAAGGCAGAGACCCTTAAGGACAGAGAGACAGCAGCCACAGGTCAGCCGCCGCGTGCTCCGAGGGGTCCCTGAGAAGTGGCCTGAGCGTGCGCAGGGGCTCCCTGTTCTTCACCAGGGCCCCGACCCTCAGAAACAGCACGGCGCTCACCAGTGTGCTCCCCGCCCCCACTCACTGAGACACGACATCTGCCTGAGGCCCCTGCCCACCAGGACCTGGTCCTGGGCCACCCCCGCCAGCCCCGAACCCACCCCAGAAGGCTGTCCTGCCACCCGTGTGCCTGCTCTTCGTCACCTCCCTCGTCACTGCCTTTCCCGTCCCCAGTCTCCTGCCGCCTCGGGGAGGCCCAGGTCTCTTAGGGCTCAGCCCCACGCAGAACAAGAGCTCCCAGAAGCCCCTTCCCTGGGTCCTCCAGGCTCAGTCCCTGGGTCTCAAAAGGATGGGGAAAGAGGAGCCCCACTAGGAGCCACCCCCAAACCTGATTCAGCCTGCTCACGGCGGCTTAGACTCAGCCCTGGGCGGGGAGGCAGCCCACAGTGCTGGGATCCGTGGGACTCATCTCACCACAGGAATTCAAAGCCAAGTGAAACGCAGCCAGGACAGGATGCAGAACACAGGGCTGGTGCCTGCAGTCAGCGCACATGCATGCAGAGGGCCTGGGCTGTACCTCCCAGTGGTGAGAGACAGGGGCCACGCCCCACGTGGTGAGACACAGGGGCCACACCTCCCACGTGGTGACACACAGGGGCCACACACCCCACGTGCTGAGACACAGGGGCCACACACCCCACGTGCTGAGACACAGGGGCCACACACCCTACATGGTGAGACACAGGGGCCACACCTCCCACGTGGTGACACACAGGGGCCACACACCCCACGTGCTGAGACACAGGGGCCACACACCCCACGTGCTGAGACACAGGGGCCACACACCCTACATGGTGAGACACAGGGGCCACACCTCCCACGTGGTGAGACACAGGGGCCACACCCCACATGGTGAGACACAGGGGCCACACCTCCCACGTGCTGAGACACAGGGGCCACACCCCACATGGTGAGACACAGGGGCCACACACCCCACATGGTGAGACACAGGGGCCACACCTCCCAAGTGGTGAGACACAGGGGCCACACCTCCCACGCGGTGAGACACAGGGGCCACACCCCCCACCTGGTGAGACACAGGGGCCACACCCCACGTGGTGAGACACAGGGGCCATATCTCCCACATGGTGAGACAGGGACCACACCTCCCACCTGGTGAGACACAGGGGCCACACCCCACATGGTGAGACACAGGGGCCACACCTCCCACGTGGTGAGACACAGGGGCCACACACCCCACGTGGTGAGACAAAGGGGCCACATACCACACGTGGTGAGACACAGGGCCACACCTCCTACGTGGTGAGACACAGGGGCCACACCCCACATGGTGAGAGACAGGGGCCACACCTCCCACATGTTCAGAGACAGGGGCCACACCTCCCACGTGGTGAGACACAGGGACCACACCCCACGTGGTGAGAGACAGGGGCCACACACCCCACGTGCTGAGACACAGGGGCCACACCCCACGTGGTGAGACACAGGGGCCATATCTCCCACATGGTGAGAGACAGGGACCACACCTCCCACCTGGTGAGACACAGGGGCCACACCTCCCACGTGGTGAGACACAGGGACCACACCTCCTACGTGCTGAGACACAGGGGCCACACCTCCCACGTGGTGAGACACAGGGACCACACCTCCTACGTGGTGAGACACAGGGCCACACCTCCCACCTGGTGAGACACAGGGACCACACCTCCTACGTGGTGAGACACAGGGGCCACACCCCACGTGGTGAGAGACAGGGCCACACCTCCCACGTGGTGAGAGACAGGGGCCACACCTCCCACCTGGTGAGACACAGGGCCACACCTCCCACGTGGTGAGACACAGGGCCACACCTCCCACGTCATCAGGGACTGGGTCCTGGGGGGACATTCCCTCCAGAGCACCAGGAAGCAACAGGGTGGGCTTCCGGTCTTGTCTTCTAGCTGTGCACCCTGTGGGACAGGACAAGGCCACGGAGCTCCTTACGGAAGGAACAGGCAGGACAAGGCCAGCAAGCCACAGAGGTGCAGACTGACAGGGTGAAACCTGCCAGGCCACAGGGTCATTGTGACAAGTGGACCAGGAGCAGGCTGTGGACAGGTGACTACCTGCAAGCTGCGGGGGTCCACAGGGCATCATGTGCCCCATGGGAGCTGGACACAGGCAGTGTCCAGTGCAGCCCCTCTCCCACCAGAGTCCTGCTGCCCCGGCCCTCACACCACACGCCTGGACCCACAAAGCCCGTGAATCTAGAGGGAGGGGCAGGAGTGCAGGAAGGCACTCATGGTAGAGAGGATTTTCCAGAGCTGGGAACAGCAACCCTGACAAGACGTCAGGAGCCGCCTCTGCCTCCCCTGGGAGGCCGGGGGAGGGAAGAGCAGAGCTGAGCGTCAGCTCCACCCAGGGCTGCTGTGCGCTGCAATGCCCAGTGCACTGCTCTTCAAGTTTCTGAATTAATGTTTTATTTAATTGAAAGGCTGTGGGGGAGGAGGGGAGGGAGAGACAGAGATCTTCTCCCGACTGGTTCACTCCCCAAATGTCTGCAATAGTCACGGCTAGGCCAGGCCAAAGCCAGGAACTCAATCCAGGTCTCTCAAGTGGGTGGCAGTGACCCAACTACCTGAGCCGTCGCCTGCTTCTTCCCAGGGTCTCCACCAGCAGGGAGCCAGAACCAAGAGCTGGGCGTGGAACCCGGGCACTCTGATGTGGAACATGGCCATCATAACTGGATCCTAACCAACAGGCTGAACGCCCTGTACCATAAGCCAAGTAGATTTTAACATTTAAGACTACTTAAAAAAAAAAAAAAAAGAAAAAAGAAACAGAGAAACATTAAGTCCTTGGTCACGTGCACGGCCTGCCAGGGGCTCCTGTGGTGGCACACATGGCCAGTGGCTGCTGGTCTGCGTGGTGCAACCACCTCACGCATGGACATCAGCATGTGCACCACAAATGCCTGGACAGGAGACAGGAGCCCCTCTTTGTTTTAAAATTCTTGAACTTCTTTAACGATTTGTTTATTTGAAAGGCAGAGTTACCGAGACAGAGGGACAGACAGAGACAGAGATCTTCCACGCACTGGTTCACTCCCCAAAAGCCATAATGGACAGTGCTGGGCAGGACTGTGGTAGCAGGAAGCTGGATGGGAAGTGGAGTAGCTGGGACTTAACTAGCACTCCCACAGTGTAATATGCTGAGCCATGCTGGCCGCACCCACTTTGCTTTTAAAAAGTATTTTTTAACTGAGACAAAACATACTTAAAATACAACTCAAAAGTGAACAATTCCATGGCATTTGGTACATTCACAGTCGGGTGCGACCACCACCACTACCTGGTTCTGGGACACTTTCATCAGCCCCGGCCCAGAAGAAGCCCCGTGTCCACTGGCAGCCACTCCCACCTCACGCCAGCCCTTGGCAGCTGCCAATGATGCCACCTCTGCAGGCGCGCCTGGTCTGCACATTCCAGCTCGCACACTCAGAAGCCTGTCCTTGTGTGACGGCCCCAGGGCTCATCCAGGCCGCCGCATCCATCACAGCTTCACTCCTTTTTCAGGCTGCAAGCACTCCACTGCACAGACGGAGCACGCGCTGCTCGTCC
The DNA here is from genome assembly GCF_964237555.1 of Oryctolagus cuniculus. Classification (NCBI taxonomy): domain Eukaryota; kingdom Metazoa; phylum Chordata; class Mammalia; order Lagomorpha; family Leporidae; genus Oryctolagus; species Oryctolagus cuniculus. Next base: position 51,790,233 of record NC_091447.1, read on the forward strand.
ACTGACCTTTAACAGCTGTGGACACCCCGTACAGACACCTATCCTTGCCCCGGCCTTCAGTTCTCTGGACACTCGCCTAGTGCGGAACTGCTGCGTCGTCTGGTCACCCTAGAGTGAACTTTCTGAGGAGCTGGGAGACTTTTCTACAACGGTTACACCATTTTACATCCCCGCCAGCAGCACACGCGGGGTAGCAACTGCTCCTTGCTTTCTTCTAAAAGATGTATGGCACGTGTGCATGCATGTGTGTGTGTGTACATGGAAGGCAGAGCCGTGAGGGAGCGAGGGAGATCCATCTTCCATCCACCCTCTGGATCACTGTCCAAGTGCCCCCAATAGCCAGGACTGGGTGAAGCCAAAGCCAGGAACCAGGAACTCCAGCCTGGTCTCCCACTTCCACAGCAGGAAGCCACGCCCTTGGGCCGTCTTCTGCCACCTTCCCAGGTGCATTAGCAGGGAGCTGGATGGGAAGCAGAGCAGCTAAGATCCAAACCAGCACTCCGCCACAGGTTGCTCACGTCTCACCCTGCCCCGCCGCAACGCCAGTCCCCATTATCCTCTGCTCTCGGATCACAATCGTCCTCCCGGGTGTGGCCGGCGCCACTGGTCCTTTATCCTGACTGCGTGCACAACGCCGCCCTCGGCTTCCAGCCCCGCTCCTCACCGTGAAGGTGCAGCTGCCCGCAGTGCTGAGGGAGCTCATGTGCGAACGTCCGAATACTGACTCAGTACCTCAGCGCATCTCCTGCTGTGTCCTCGGGACAAGCTTCCCAGTGAGGAGGCTGACGACGGTCACCACGGCGGTATCCTGAACGACGGCGTTCTACCGTCATCCTGCACTTGCTGGCCTCCCCCACACCTGCCCTCTGGGACAGCCCCACTGCCCTGTGGGGCTGTGACTCCCACATGCACCTCCCCCTTCCCAAACTCCACCCTCCTCCTAACACTCCACACGCCCAGGTCTGTTAGCGGACACGTTACTGATGCGCCAAACACTGTGCTACAAGCTGGCTGGCTCTGCAGCTTTTCCGCTGCTGTGCTTTGCTGCATTTGGAGGCCACTCACCCTTCCACACCCCGGGGGGGGGGCTGGAGCTCACAGACCCGCAGGGCCAGACTCAGTGTGGACGCAGGATCAGGGGATATGAGTGTCGCACTCCTCCAACAGTCCCAGGTCCCTTGACAACCAGTCTGGTTGTCTGACACTGTTAACAAGTTGGGTTGATGGAGGAGAGTGGGCACAGGGAAACACCCTCCTGAGGTGACATCTCTAAGAGCCACTGCTACGACCTGCCACGGTCCTCTGTGGCGCCTGGCCTGCCTGTCTAGGTCACACACAAGGAGTCACAGTGCACATGGCCTCGGTGTGCTTCCTTCTCTGCACCTAGGGCTTGGATGCTCTGTGGCTGCTCCACGACACAGGTGACCACACACCTGTTCTGGGTGTCTCCAGGGTTTCGTGATGAGGCACAAAGTTGCTGGAGAGATCCACGGGGCACAGTGGGGGTTAGGTGGTGCTGCCATGCTGCCACCACCATGGAGTCCTGCACCCTTTAAGCTGAATTCCTCCCTTTCCTCCCTGGCCCAGTGTCCACTCCTAATAACCCCGGAGTGCAGGCCCAGCTCGGCACGCACGTGCGCCTGTGCAGGCAGCCTTGCTTGGGAGGTGGGGGTGAATCCCTCAGGCCACCCGGACGCCCTCCCCACAGTCGCCAACCGGCAGGCACTTGCTTTCTGAGGCCCTTGGGAGTGGGGGGGCTTCCTGGTCCCCTCTCTCCCACCAGGGACAGAAGCTCCTCCTCACGGACCGGGGACTCAGAGCCTCGCTGCAGCAAACGCTTCCTCTTGAACGAAGGCATCCACAGCCTGCCACTGCGCCGAGCCACACTCCCACCTTCTCAATGGCTCACAGCTTGTGCTGGCGTCAGTGGGCACCACTTCCTCGGCATATCCTGACTCCCCAGCGTGGTAAAACGTCCCGGGCCCCTCTTTTCCACATCTGGTGTGGGACCTACCCTCTACCTCCAGGAGGGAGCCTGGACTGTGAGGTCAATGGTGCTCCAAGCGTGTCCCCGGGGAGCAACCTCGATGCTGCCCAGCAAGCACAAACTCCACTCTGCCCCCAGTCCGTGCCAGGGACTCCCCAGCATCCACCCCCTTTCCTTCCTTAGCCAAGGAACCTCCCTGGGAGGCCACGTGCCCAGCAAGGACACTGCACACTTTGCAGCCACCCGAGTGACCAACTTGGGGCAGAGACTTGGGGGAGAGCATAGGTCGCTCCTTCCAGGAAAGCACCTTGGAATAGTGCACACATGGGGGAGGCAACAGGGTGGGGGGCCACCAGGCTCCTGCTGAGAGCGGCCCCACTGCCTAGGGGACTGTGGCCACGTGAGGCTGCCCTGCTCTGCCACAAGCCAGACCTGGGCAGGCAGATCCCATCTTTCATGCCATCAGCTAATTCTTAAACTTTCTGACTTATTTAAGAAATACAGAGACAGAGCCCTCCACTGCTGGTTCATGCCACAAAGACTCACAACAGCCAGGCAGGAGCCAAGAGCTGGGAACACTCCAGGTCCCCAGTGTGGGTGGCAGGGACTCAGCCACCGGAGCCATCCCGCTGCTCCCCAGCTCTGAGTTAGCAGGAAGCTGGAGTCCGGAGCTAGAGCTGGGAGTCCAAGCCACCCACTCTGACGGACACTCACCTTAACCACCAAGTTAAATGCCCACCGCCTCAACTATTTTATTGAGTTTAAAAACTAAAAACACTGCACAGGCCAGACAGATCAGAGCCATAGTCTGGGTGGGGTGGAGTCAGGGGCCCCTGGGCTCCATGTGGGCAGCAGGGATGATGAGTGAGGCCACGCTACACCCTCTCTCCTCCCACAGCACATCTGCCCTGGGACACCTTAGGCTGGCACCAAACCTTTCCTCCCTGCCCCCGCCATTTGAAACAGGCTGCCTCTGGCCGTCCGCTTAATCCCCAGGCCCCACCCCTCCCCTCCCCGGATGGAGGGCCAGGACACCACATGCAGGATCCTGACTCCACTGCAGGTGCTGGGGCTCCCAGGAGAGCCCCGTCACACTGAAGGCCACAGGGCTCCCGTCTCACTCCACACGCTCCCTCCCAGGCTCCGGGCTCTGGGCAGAAAGGGTGCAGCACCTGCAGGAATTTCACCTGGTCTCCACTCCAAACTTCACCCACGAGAGGGAGTCCTAGAAGACAGACGGCTTTCATGTCCAGACCTGCTGGCAAGGCAGGCAAGGGCTACAACGGGTGCAGGCAGTCCGGCCATCAGCAGAGGCGGACGGCAGACCACTGCATCCACACAAGACACCAAGAGACGCACTGGAGGAATCCAGATAAACTGGCAAAAACAGGTGAACATTTAGAAGCCCACGCCAGCGGGGATGCGGGCCTGCTGGAGACACACGCTGGTGACGTCCCCAGGAACTCTGGTCCTGTGGGGAGAGCCAGGGCAAACAGCACACAGCCCGCAATCGCCTGCTTTTGGGAGATGACTTCAGGAAGTCGCCTAAATAGGTGGGAGGGGAGAGGACTTGGACAGGAGCTCTCGCGGGGCTCGGCAATGGTGGACCCCGCACCCAGGCAGGCCTCGGGCCACGTCTCCAGGCTGACTGCCCAGGAACGTGCTGGGGCTACTCTGCGATGCGCGCCCCCTTGTGTGCGTGGCATCGGCACATGAAGACGTGTGTGGACGGTGTCCCCTCACGGATGATACATCCCCAGCGTACACACGCCCAAGAGCCCACGGCCGCCAATTCCCTGAAGGAGGCAAGCCAAGGACAATGTGTACACCAAGTGCCCGGCTTCTGGGCCTGAACAAGGCACTGCAGGAGGCAGAGCCGTTGCCATGGCCAATTTCATGTCCCTGTAACCAAGCAGGGAGCTTGCCTGAGTCAAGAAGTCTCATTTAACATTCTGCAGTGTGGGAGGGAGGAGGGGGAGGCAGGAGCTGTCACACGGTTTTAGCTGCCACCCCTGCCACCCCGGCTGTCTGATGAGGGACCCACAGCACAGGGGAGGGGACAGGCCGTGTGGAAGACAGGGGAAGCTAGCAGCCGTCTGCACTGGCTGCAGGAAGAAGAGGACCCATGGCTCTAAGTGAGGAGCCGTGCAGAGACAGCTCCAGGAGCCGCCCCTCGCCTCTCCGCCCTTACGCGTCCTCCTGCCCTGCCGAGTGTCCTGGGGTGGCTGCCCGGGCCTGAAAGCGCCCAGGCCTCTCCGCCTGCCTTGCAGGAGCAGTGCCACACTCCCAGGAAAGTGCCAGCGAAGGGTCCCTCCTGCTGTCCCACTTCCTGGTGGCTGTCATGTCCCTGGCCTTGTGGCCGCATCACTCTTTGCCCTGCCCCACGGCCCTCTCTCCTCTGCCTCCCCGCCTGTTTCTGACAAGGACACCTGGCAGTGGATTCAGGGCCCACCTGGGTCATCCAGGACAATTGCATTCTAGGAGTCTGAGCTCCAGTCACATCTGCACGGCCCCTTTCTCCAAATGAGGCTGCATGCGCAGACCCCCTCCAAGGCCCCTCTTCCTACTCTCCTTGGCCAGCCCGTCTACACACAGCTGGGTGCTCAGCCACAGAAACCAAGAAAGGAGAGTTCAGCTGGGCCAGGCACTCGGCCTCAACTGAAGCACGAGGAGGCCGGGGCCAGCCCCCAGCTGCCCGGCAAAGCCCTCTGCATATACACATGCTCAGGGGGACAGCACGCTGGGCCCACGTGGCCCCAGGAGACACAGATCTTCAAGGGCAAAACCATCTGCTCATCAGGTCACAGTACCATGTCAGACACGCAATCAGTCAGAAGGGAAAGGGTCCCAAAACAGCACTAACAGCAGATGGTCCAATCAGGGCCTGGGGCGCATCCAGCAGTTAAGACGGTGGCTGAGACGCCCACGTCCCGCATCGGAGTACCTGAGTTGGAATCTTGGCTCCACCGTCTTGCGCCAGCTTCCCCACTAATGCAGACCCTACGGGTTCCTGCTACCCAGGTGGGAGACCTGGACTGAGCCAGCCCCAGCCATTGTAGGTGTCTGGGGAATGAACCAGCGAACGGGACAGGAAGGAAGGGAGGGAGGGAGGAAGGGAGGGAGGAAGGGAGGGAGGAAGAAAATAATTAATTAGGGGCCAGTGTTTGTGGTACAGCAGGTTACGCTGTGGCCTACAACACTGGCATCCCATATTGGAGTGCCGGTTCAAGTCCCAGATGCTCTGATTCCTGCTAGTGTGTCTCAGACAGCCACAGATGATGGAGATACAGATGCACTTCCTGGCTCCTGGCTTCAGGTTGGCCCAGCCCCAGCCACTGCAGCTTCAGAGGAGTAGACCAGTACCATAAATAGTCACATCCAGGGCGGGCACTGTGGCACAGTGGATTATGTTTGAGACCCCTGCATCTTATATTGGAAATGCAATTCAAGTCCTAGCTACTCCACTTCCAATCCAACTTCCTTCTAACGTACCTGGGACAAACAGGTGATGGCTCAAGGACTTCAGTTACTGCCACCACGTGGGAAACTTGGATGGCGTTCCAGGATCCTGGTTTCAACCTGGTCTAGCCTGGGCTGTTGTTGACATTTAGGGAATGAACCAGGGGACGGAAGATCTCTCTGTGTGTCTCTGCCTTTCAGATAAACATTTTTTTCAATTTATTAAAAAAAAAAAATAGCGGGGCGGGCATCGTGGCATACTGGGTTAAGCCACCGCCTGTGGTGCTGGCATCCCGCATGGGCGCCAGTTCAAGTCCCAGCTGCTCCAATTCCCATCCAGCTCCCTGCTAATGCACCTGGAACAGCAGCAGAAGATGGCCCAAGTGCCTGGGTCCCTGCAGCCACGTGGGAGACCTGGAAGAAGCTCCTGGCTCCTGGTTTTGGATCGGCCCAGCTCCAATATAGCCATTTGAGGAGGGAACTGGCAGATGAAAAAAGCCTGTCTCTTCCTCCTTCCCCTGCCGCCCTGTAACCCTGCCTTTCAAATAAATAAATCTTAAAAAAATAAAAATAGTAGGATCTGTCACACACATATTCACTGGGCTCAAGGCTGCACGGCCGGGAGGTGTTGGCAGCAGGCAAAGCCCCAGCCCTTTCAGAGGCAACCCAGGGTGTGCACGCAGGCCTGTGCTGGCTAGGGAGCCAACCACGCACAAGTGAGGGGTCACCTGAGAAACCCACCATGTGCTGGTACCTCCTGCAGAGCCGGCAGGGGTCGGCACAGCTGCCTCCGGCCTGCAGCTGGCTCTGCTCTGCCTGAAGCTCTGAGCAGAGGTGCCTGGCGAAAACAAACTTGAGAAACGGATGGCAGCTGGGGCACAGAGGAAGCCTGGACACAGGACCTCTGAGGCCCACCCGAACCAGCTCCCCTCCCCGGCCTCCTCCAGGAAGCCCTGCAGTGGGAGGGAGCAGCTTGGCAGCCCCACAGGCCGGGCCGGGGAACCAGGCAGCTGTGGGCCGGGGTCCAGGCCGGCCGCCTTCCAGACCTCCGTGTCCTGACCTGCGAGGTGAACGTGCGGAGAACCAAGGAGCACTGTGAGGCCCCTCAGAGTCCAGCCCACGCACGCACTCTGTCAGGGGTGCCCGCAGCCCTTCCTGCTCCACTTGGACCCACAAGCCGCAGGGCGCACAACAAAGCGGGGTGGCCTCAGAGCCGCGTGTGCCAACGACGCCCGTCTGAGTGAGCTGCACGTAAGAACCATGCTTTCGTAGAGACCTTGCAAGGAGCAAAAGCAATCCTCAGCGCACAGACTACCATCCCGACAGAGCCCAAGCCCAAGGCTAGAGGCCCAGAGATGGGCGACGAGGGCGTCACTTGCACCTCAGGCAGGGACTCCGCTGTGACGCAGCCAGGCGAGGAGGGCTCACAGGGCCCCAGGAGACCCCGGCTGGGACGAAGCACACACGGGGAGCGTGACTAGGGCTGTGCGTGCTGCCACCGGCCCAGCTCCCTGCGGCCCTGAGCGAGCTCGCCAGCTCCGTCCCGGGCCGAGGGGCCGTCTGCCTGGAAGGCCAGCCCAGGCCAGGACGGCCCAGAGAGAGCCCCACACCTGCCCATCACGTGGACACGGAGGTAGACTCCTGCTTCTCCCTTCACTGCCGCTTTGTGCCCAAGAAAGAGACACCTTAGGCCGGCGCTGCGGCTCACTAGGCTAATCCTCCACCTTGCGGCGCCGGCACACCGGGTTCTAGTCCCGGTTGCCCCTCTTCCAGGCCAGCTCTCTGCTGTGGCCCAGGAGTGCAGTGGAGGATGGCCCAAGTGCTTGGGCCCTGCACCCCACAGGAGACCAGGAGAAGCATCTGGCTCCTGGCTTCAGATCAGCACAGTGCGCCGGCCGCAGCGGCCATTGGAGGGTGAACCAATGGCAAAGGAAGACCTTTCTCTCTGTCTCTCTCTCTCACTGTCCACTCTGCCTGTCAAAAAATAAATAAATAAATAAATAGTAAAAAATTAAAAAAAAAAAAAAGAAAAGAAAAAGAGACGCCTGGACTGGTGCAAGATTCTGCTGGTTTTTGACCAAAGTCTTACTATCCTTTTCATCTTCATCCTTTTTCCCATGCTGGGGATTAAACACCCCGGTGGGAGCAAGCTCTGTGGCCCCTCAGGGTCCTGCAGAAAGCCCAGCTCGGCTGGCTCCACAGTCACCACTAAGAGGGCACTGAGCTGCCACCAGCTTGCCAGCGAGCCTGCTCCTGGTACCACCAGCTTGCCAGCGAGCCTGCTCCTGGTACCACCAGCTTGCCAGCGAGCCTGCTCCTGGTACCTGGGGCCCCACCGTCACCTCACCGTGGCAGGCCCCGTGCCGTGTCCACCTGCCCCTGGCCAACACTCCTGTGCTGGTGTCTGGGAGTGCACCTGCCGTTCGCATCTGTGTAGACTGGGTTTTACCTCTGATGTGAGGACAGCTGCTCTCGGGAACAACCGCGACCCGGGGCCCCAAGCCCAGAAAGGGAGGCCCACTGAGGCCAGAGAAGTCCGCGCACGCCCCTGCACGGGCAGTGTGCACCCACAGGGCCTGCACTTACCAGGACGCACTTGCCCGGCTCCAGGCTCCACAGGGAGCTCTCGGTGTTGATCTTGTGGGTGAGCTTCCCTTCCATGAGGACGCGCTCGCCGGCGCCCTCCAGCACAGCCACACGCATGGAGCCGCTGCTCAGGGCCACTGCGACCTGGGAACACACACAAGAAAAGCACCTCACTCGCGAGTGTGGCCGTGGGCAGCGGCACCCAAGTGGGGGACGCGGCTTCCAACTCTGCCGGGGTAGGGCTCCCCCAGCCCGAGCCCTGCCACGGGTAGGGCTCCCCCAGCCCGAGTCACACTCAGACCAGCTGCAAACTGCCAGGGGGAGTCCCAGCAGACCTTCCTCGACCTAGCTGAGGACAGCCAGTCGTGGTGGGAGCTGTGGGTTTTCTGCCCGGCCCCTCTCTCTTCCAGTTCTTGTGGCGGAGATGACCACGGGAGATGGGGTGTGGGTGTTGCCCTCGTCTCCATCCCCGGCGACACGGAAGCTGCCGCAGCCAGCCCTGGCCCACAGCACCAGGACAGCCAAGTGACGCGCATGGGGCCTGCTTGCCCAGACTGCCTGTGACGACACACATGGGCTGTTCCTCTCGAGAGCAGCTACAGGCGTGGGGTCACAGCTCAGCCCACCCAGGACAGAGGCCAGTTCCTTTAGCTCACCCTCCCCTCAGCCCTGCCCGCATCTGTCTCCACACTGCACTGGAGATGCTGGGTTCATACCCTCAGGAGTTTCCTAAAGTAGTAACTAGAAGAGGAAAAGATGTAAACTGACATCAAGTGAAAAAGAACTTAAAATTCCAAAATCTATGTTTTATAATATAAGAAAATTTTCTGACAGTACTGCTTGTGTTTGGGGCCAGAAGTATTCAGATTTCAGAATTCTCTGGATTTTAGAATATTTGCGGAGACTTCACCATCTGAGTGTCCCTGGTCTGAAATCTGAAATGCTCCCCACATCTGCGTTTTGAGTGTCAAGTCAGGAACCGGAGTCTGGGATTCAGGACGGTCCACCTGAATCTGCATGATATAGACACTCAATTGGGGTGAGGTTTTTTCCATCATCAGGTGTGTGGAATCAAAACTATTTGGAGGCTGCTCTCCCATGCTACTTGGCAGGCACTCATTAAGTGCTTAGAAAACTGCTCCAAGTTACAGAACTCCCCCACTGGGGCTTAGCATTTGCCAGTAAAACAGAATAGTGTGCTCCAAACTGGGGTTTCAATATCCGTGAGTGAGGGACAACGTGGAGAAGTGCCCCATGGGGGCCGCCACCAACAGGCAATTCTCCTGAGCTCCCAGAGGAGGAGGTGACCAAGAGCAGCCCTAGGGGGCATGTGTCCCCGTGTGGACGCAGCCAGGACCCCCCCCAACATGCTGTGGCTGCACCCCCAATCCAGGTGCAGCCTTCGGGGCTTCTTCCCAGCAGTCGGCAGGGCCATCTGCTGATCTCTCTTGGGAGAACAGAGCAGCTGGAAAACCTGCTTCCCTGGCTGGTTCCGTCAAGTCAGGGGCACGACCACACCTCGCTTCCTGCCTCCCAACAGCAAAAGAAACATCAGCCAGCCAACCAGCCTGGCTCGCTCCTGGATGGACGCAGACAAAGCCTGGGCAGGTCACGTCCAGTCATGACTGCTGCGCACCTGACGGGAGCCAGGCGCCTCCAGCCAACAAATGCAACTCCCCACACAGCTTCGCCCAGCACCACCTCTGGGCAAACTTCTCACACTGCCCATCGGGGAGGAACCGTATCACTGAGGGCGAGCGCTGGACAACAGGTGCTGCCAGGAGTGCCAGCTGCAGGTGCCACAGGGACAAGCAGCCACTTCCCTGACCTCTGACCTCAACAAAGAGAAGAACCCTGGAGCACCAGTGAAAGGTGGGGAGGAGTGAGAGGCCAGGAGCAGATGTCAGCAGGTCTATGGAGGAAGAGGTGCAGTAGGACTCCACAGGACAGACCTCTCCCAAGAACCACGGCCGCAGGCTGGGTCTGGCTGGGAGTCAGCAGGTGTGGGAAGAGCAAGGTCAGGACACAGGCGGGGTCGGCTATGGGGGCGGAGGATGGGACCCCACTGTTTCTACACAGCACTGTTGGCGCCTGAGCAGTCTCGGCAGACACCTGGGCTCCGGGAGTCCTGCTGCCCCGGCCCGACTGCTGTGCTCTGCTCCAGCAGGGAGGAACGCCCCTCAGCACGTGACGAGGGCAGCAACGTCAGCCCACATCAGAACGCAAACAAGCATTTTTCAGTACCAAAAATACCAAGGAATTGAGGGTCACATCCCATGAGGAAAACCAGCAGCATGAAAACAGAGACTTAGATAAAGAAAACAACAAAACCATTTAAAAATATTTGTGGGGCCGGCGCCATGGCACAGGTTAATCCTCCGCCTGCAGTGCCAGCATCTTATTTGGGCACCGGTTCGAGTCCCAGCTGCTCCACTTCTCACCCAGTTCTCTGCTCTGGCCTGGGAAAGCAGCAGAAGATGGCCCAAGTCCTAGGGCCCTGCACCCACGTGGGAGACCCGGAAGAAGCTCCTGGCTCCTGGCTTCGGATCAGCTCAGCTCCAGCCATTGCAGTCATTTGGGGAGTGAACCAGCGGATGGAAGACCTTGATCTCTGTTTCTCCCTCTCACTGTCTGTAACTCTACCTCTCAAATAAATAAATATGATCTTTAAAATATACATATATATTTGTTTTATATCTTCACAGAGATCTAAGACACTGTTCATTACAGAATCTGAATAAAATATGACCAAAAAGAGAGAATGCAAGAATGAACAATACCCTGGAAGGTAGAAATCAAAGCAATCAAGGTGAAGACAAGCTATTAACATGGCATCCAGTAATAAGTGCATTTTCCAGAAGTGAAGGAAATGTGCCTTCAGATCGAAAGACTGAGAGCTGAGCAGAATGAATGAAAGACAGCTTACACAAACTCACGAAACATGGCAATGCCGAATTTTTTTAAATATTTATTTTATTTATTTGAGAGTTACAGAGAGAGGCAGAGCCAGAGAGAGTGCGAGAACGAGAGAGAATCTTCCATCTGCTGTTTCATTCCCCAAATGATCGCAACAGCCAGAACTGAGCTGATCTGAAGCCAGGAGCCAGGAGCTTCTTCTGGGTCTCCCACGTGGGTGCAGGGCCCAAGGACTTGGGCCATCCTCTACTGCTTTCCCAGGCCACAGCAGAGAGCTGGATTGGAAGAGGAGCAACCGGGACTCGAATTGGTGCCCCTATGGGATGCCGGCGCTGCGGGCCGCGGCTTTACCCGCCCTGTCACAGCACCGGCCCCAGTTCCTTTAAAGTCCTAAAGTTCCAAGGAGGAAGCAGTTTACTCAACAAGAACCTGACGGGAAGAGACCCCTAACATCCGGAGTGCTGCAGGTAATAAGGCGCATGAGGGACCCCTCCATCTTCTCAGGGGAGAGCTCCTTTTCAGACACAATTCTGTACGCACCAAACTGCAAAATCCAGGTGGAGGACGAGCACAGTAAAACAAACAGGAACTCTGCGTGTGCCACGTGTACCACGTATCACGTCAGGTGGAAAAAAGCAAAGTCAAGTTGAAAACCAAGCGGCAGCATATCCAACTGGGATCCTGCCGTGCTCCGGAAGTGCAGGAGAGCGCTCCAGGATGGAAACCAGACAGCAGAGCCGGAGCGCAGCCAGTGGGACGGATCAGGCGGTGAGCAGTCTTCAGGGGACGCACAGGACTGAGAGCCTGGATAGGTCTATATTATGATCGAGGTACAGTATTTCTGGAAACAGGATTAAAAGGCAGCAAGAGACCCCAGGCAGAGCTGGCATGTGGCACAGAGGGTAAGCTACTTTTCGCAATGCTGGCATCTTATACTAAGTGCCAGTTTGAGTCTTGGCTGCCCTACTTCCAACCCAGCCTCCTGCTGATACATCTGGGACGCAGTGGAAGATGTCCCAAACCTGGGTCCCTGCCACCCATATGGGAGACCAGGATGGAGTTCCTGGTCCTGGCTTTGGCCTGGCCTAGACCTGGCTGTCACTACTACTTAGGGAGTGAACCAGTGGATGAAAGATATCTGTGTGTGAGTGAGTCTGTGTATGTATGTGTCTCCTTCTCTGTAACTACCCCTTTCAAATAAATCAATAAATAAATGTAAAAAAAAAAAAAAAAACCACTCCAGGAAAACAAAAACCATGTAAGAAATTCCTAACCCAAAAGGTATCCGTGAAAATGGTGGAGTAAGAACCTCTACAAAAGTGTCCCTTCATAAAAGCACCAAGAAAATTGACTGAAACTATCAAAACCAACCAACTTCTCATGGACCTGGAGACTAACCAAGGGTATGTGGAAACCCAGACACATTTATTCTACAAAACAACTGCATCTGAGTAAGAACCACGAGCTCTGGGACACCCCCAGCCCCTTGGCAACGCACAACCCTGGTGCAACCGGAGCCGGCGAGGCACCCAGAGCTGGAACTCTGTGCACGCCCCGTCCCCAAGGCACGTCACTGTGACCTGTCTGGTGGCTCCCTGGAAGGCTCCACCTACAAGCCTGAGTTTTGACCAGACTTGGAAAGGCCTTTTGCCCCGGGACTATTTGCTGAAAGCAATTAAGAACAAGTATGTTCACGTCACAGCTGCCTGGTGTGGCAAGTGTTAACCACCCAGGCCAAGCGTCTGTGTGATCACTGGAAAGCTCTGACGTATTCCTGCGAACCAGGAGGACCCATGGCTGTGCAGGGCTGGCTGCATTCTCGGGGGGACCCGGGGAAGCCTCAAATGCTCATCTGTGGTTGGCCTCAATGCTACCTGACCAAGAAGTCAAGGCCAAGGCAGATTCACTTCACATGGATGCCGGTTTGTTCCTGGCTGCTCTGCTTCAGATCCAGCTCCCTGCTGATGTACCTGGGAAAGAGGCAAAGGATGGCCCAAGCACTTGAGCCCCTGACACACACATGGGAGACCCAGACAAAGCTCCTGGCTCCCACTTGGCACAGCCCTGGCAGTTATGGACATTTGAGGAGTGGACCAGAGGATGGAGGATCTCTCTGTATAAGCTGCTCTTTTTCCCTCTCTCTTCCTCCCTTCCCTCCTCTTTCCCCCTCTAACTCTAAAGAAGAAAACTTAAAAAAAAAAAAAAAAAAAAAAAGTTCAGAGACCGACACTGTGGGGTAGCAGGTAAAGCTGTCACCTGCAGTGCTGGCAACCCACATGGGCACTGGTTCAAGACCCGGCTGCTCCACTTCCAATCCAGCTCTCTGCTATGGCCTGGGAAAGCAGTAGAAGATGGCCCAAGTACTTGGGCTCTGCATCCATGTGGGAGACACAGAAGAAGCTCCTGGCTCCCTGCTTCTGATTAGCCTGGCTCTGACCATTGAGGCCATTTGGGGAATGAACCAATGGATGGAAGACCTCTCTCTCTCTTGCTCTGCCTCTCTGTAACTCTTTCAAATAAATAAATAAATCTTAAAAAAAAAAAAAGTTTTAAAAAAATAGGGTAACTTGTTTCAAGAAAGGATGTGATGATGATGCCCACAGCAACAGAACATCCACCATCAATTTGCAAGGAAAAAAAAATCCATCTTGTTTGTCCCCTAAAATTGAAAAGGCCAACAATTTACAGTAAAACAACAGCCAACCCCACAGGCATCTCAACTGGTGCAGCTGACAAAATTCTGACGGAAAAATTCAGGTGGAACAAACTTCCTGCTCAATGACTGTCAAAACTGTTGCACCCAGATCCACTGCAGTCAAGGGCGCAGCGTTCAATGCACGGCTCCAGTGAGTGGGAGCCAGATCCCAAAGCACTTCTCCCGGTAATAGCAACAGGAGATGCAAGCCAGCTCTCACAGCACAATCCTGAGACACAGCACAAGCAAGAGATGGAAGAAGCGCAGTCAAAGAACAAACTGGTCGGGGTGGCACGCAGGTGGTGGCTTTACCCGCCATGCCACAGCACCGGCATCCCACACGGGCGCCGGTTCAAGCTCCGGCTGCTCCACTTCCGACCCAGCTCCCTGCGAATGTGTCTGGGAAAGCAGTGGAGGGTGGCGCTCGGGCCCTGCACCCATGTGGACAAAGAGCAAAGGTCATGGCCACGATTTCTGGGGATGTTTGAAGCATTTTGCTGTTGACTTTCTGAAGGGCCAAGGCTCATGTTTTATTATGACAGTGTTTTGAGAACGTCCGCCACAGCTACAGTGCAAAACCTCAGCAGAGCTTCACCAGAGAGTCCTGCAGCACACCACGCCCCTGCTCACGTTGCTTATCAAGCAAGGGCAGTCGGCAGGATCCTGATGTGGCTCCTCCGGACTTCTATTCCCTAATCAGAAAAACGTCCTTAGGGTCCGGCGCTGTGGCAGAGGCTAGGACGCCACGTGCAGCGCCAGTTCAATTCCTGGCTGTTCTACTTCCTATCAGCTCCCTATGAATGCACCTGGGAAGGCAGCAGAGGATGGCCCAAGTGCTTGAGCCCCTGCACCCACATGGAGGACCCGGAAGAAGCTCTTGGCTCCTTGCTTTGGTCCAGCTCAACTCCAGCCGTTGTAGCCATCTGGGGAATGAAGCAGTAGATGGAAGACCTCTCTCTCTCTCTCCTCTCTCGGTAACTTTTCATTTCAAATACAATAAACAAATCCTAAAAAATAAAAAATTTTTGAAGGGCACCCATTTTTATTCAGTTAATAAAGTAAATAATACAGCATTGACAGTTAAATTCCCAGCACACCCAGTTATTCAGGGATGGACTCACTGTATTTTGAACTAGATAGAGTTCATTGAAAAATAAAGCTTATTTTTATTTTTTGGCTTTTAATTCCATTTTCCCAAACTTTAAAAAATTGTTTATTAATATTTTTTAAAGATTTATTTATTTATTTGAAAGAGTTACAGAGAGGCAGAGGCAGAGGGAGAGAGGGGGCGGAGGAAGGGGGAGAGAGGGAGAGGGGGAGAGAGGGAGAGAGGGAGAGAGGGGGAGAGGGGGAGAGGGGGAGAGGGGGAGAGAGGGAGAGAGCGAGCGAGCAAGAAAGAAAGAGAGAGGAGTCTTCCATTCGCCAGTTCACTCCCCAAATGGCTGCAATGGCTGGAGCTGAGCTGATCTAAGCCAGGAGTCAGGAGCTTCTTCCAGGTCTCCCACGTGGGTGCAGGGGCCCAAGCACTTGGGCCATCTTCTACTGCTTTTCCAGGCCATAGGAGAGAGCTGGATTGGAAGAGGAGCAGCCGGGACTTGAACCAGCGTCCATACGGGATGCCAGCACCACAGGCAGCAGCTCCACCTGCTACACCACAGTGCCGGCCTTATTATTTTTATAAAAGGCAGAGAGACAGAAAGAGATTTTTCACCCACTGGTTTACTCCCCAAATGCCCACAACAGCCAGGTCAGGGCCAGAAAAGATGCCAGGATCCTGGAACTCAGTCTAGGCCTCCCACGTGTGTGGCAGAGGCCAACTACTCAAGGCACTGTCACATGCTACCTTCCAGGGTGCTTACCAACAGGAAGCTCGAGTCCGCAGTGGAGCAGGAACCTGAACCCAGGCACTCTAATGAGATGTGGGCGTCCTGAGCAGTGTCTCAACCCCTCTTCCACAAACTTCCTGAAGTCCCTTCACATAACAAAATTCTGAACTCAAAATATACTAAGACTTAAATGCAGGAGCTAGAATGACAAAACTCTTAGAGGAGAATGTAAATCTGTTGTGGTTTGGGGTCAGGCGATCGTTTCTTTGATACAACACTAAAAGTACAAGGAACAACAATGAAAAGATAAACTAGACGTCATCGAAATTCAAAACTTTTGCACATCAAAGGATAATATCAATAAAGCAGAAAGACAATCCACATAATGGTAGAAATTACAGTATATGCAAATCATGTATCTGACAAGGGTACAGTATCTAAAATATGTAAGGAACTCTTACAACAACAAAAACAACCCAAAACACAGACAAAATTAATCTAATTAAAACATGGAGAAAAGACTTTGATAAATATTTCTCCAAAAAAGGATATGTAAGTGGACAATAAGCATGTGAAAAGACAGTTAACTTTATAAGTTACTATGGAAACGCAAATCAAATCCCAAAGAAATATTACTTCATTACTTCAGACCTGTAGGAAAGCCACAATTAGAAAAGAAAGAAACTGACAGACAATAAAAAGTCCTGATGAGGCTATGGAGAAACTGGAACCAGCAGATGTGAAACGATGCAGCCACGTTGGCAGCTGCTGATAAAGTTACCCATGCAGATACACAGGCCCAGCAATCCCTCCCGAAGGCATATACCCAAAGCACACAAGGGGGCTTCAAAAAGTTCATCGAAAATGAGATTAAAAGAAGTTAATCTGGATGCAAAACAACTTTAAAACCCATGCATTAAGAGGAGTCTTCCAAAAAATACTCTTGGAAAGTGCATATTGTAAAAATACTATGCATGGATTTCAAAACACCTCTGCACCAAAAGGACATTATCCTTTAATCTATTTCTATGAACTTTCTGAAATGCCCTCAAATGTCCACAAATGAGTGCAGAGGGACCCACTGTGGTGCACGTGGACGCACCGTGGAGGGCGGAGCTGCCTCCTCCTCTCCAGCTTCATCCCACAGGACAAGTCCCATGACGCTAGACACCGCCCTGCTCCGCCCTGCCCAGGACCTGAATCCCTCTGCCCCGCACCACGCGCCCTCGCTGCATAGTTACCTGCTGGGCAGTCACTCAGCAGCTGCTCGGTTCACTAGACTGCACCACCCCCACGTCCGCATCCCAGGAGGCCCTTACGTGACTCCACAATAGCCCCAAAGGGCTCAAGTAGTGATGCTGGCAACGCAGAGGCAACAGAAGCTGTGAAGGGGCTTCCTCTAAGTGAAATGGTCAAAGCGCGCAATTTAATAAGAAAAAAAAATCATCTTGCAGTTGCTAAGATCCCTAGTACCAGTGAATCTTCTACCATGAAATTGTGAAAAAGGGAAGAGAATTCTGTGCTGTTCTGCTGGCACACCTTACACTGCAAACATCGCAGCCACAGTGTGGGAAGCGCGCAGGGAACATGGAAAAGGCATTACACTTGCGGGCAGGACGCCAAGGAGCACGGAGTCCATGCGAAGACTCCAGCAAGGGACCTCCGAAGTGAATGACACCGAGTTCACGCCGTCCCAGTGAGGACAGCTGCACAGATGCAGAAATGGGCGTGGACTGAGAGGCTGCCTCTGCTGATGGACACGGCCCCATCACGTCTGCGCCAGCCCTGAAGCAGCTGACAATGCCGGCCAAGGCCAGTCTTCAGCGGTGATGAAGCCGGGCTCTTCTGAACGAGGTGCCCAAAACTACGGCATTGGTTGCTAAGGTGCAAGGGGGCAACCAGGGCCTAGAAGGCAGAGGATGGATTTACTCTGGCTCCATGTGGCACCACTGCAGGGCACATAACAGAGCAGGCAAAGCACACCCAGCGAGCAGCGCGAGAGCTCTCGAAAACAAAAAACAAAGTGATCTGCCCGGGTGCTGGCGACACAGCACAACGCGTGGGTGGCTGCCATCTTGTTTATGGACTGGTTCCACCAGTGCTGCAGCCCAGAAGTAAAAAATACTTGGAGGAGGAAAGGTTAGAATTTAAATCCTATTAATAACAGGAAATGCACCTGGCCACCCTGAATCTGTTTGCCATGAAAATGAGAATGTTGAGGTTACATTTTTTAATCTCTCACTGCATCAGCACATCATTCCACGCATCAAGGCCACCCTAACTCCATCAGCAAGCGGTGCCGGCCCTGGTCTAGAGATAACGCACTGCTGGACATCATTCACTATGGCCGACAAGGTAACAGTGGTCAGAAGTGCAGTGGGCGAACTAAACCCAGGAAGTGCAATGCCTGCTGAAGGGCCTGTGGCCGTAAGCCACGAGTGATTTTACAGGCGTGACGGAGAGGTGAACAGAATCATTCACGCAGCAAGACAAGCTGGGCAAAGCTCACAGTGAAGGCTGCCCAGGAGTTCACAAGAAAGGAGCGGGAGGACCTTGCTGAGCCACCGACAGCAGGAGAAACCGAAGCAGAAGCAGCAAAGTGAGCGTGGCCAAAATCTGCCAACGTGTTCGGAACTGCACAGAAGGTAGAAGACTGGAAGACAAACGACCTGCAGGGTAAGGGCTACCACCTCTGCAGCAACCCGGGAAGTGAAGAACAGAGACAACTTCCACGGCTCTTCCAGAAGGTTTCGGCACGAGCGCTTCAGCTGTGGAGGCTCCCAGCCACGCGCCACCTGCTCCTGACACCCAACCCAGGGCCGCGCCACCCCCCGCCCCACGCAGGCACTGGATCCCCTCACACCACAGCAAGGACGAGCACAGGGCAGGAAGGAGTCCCGAGACAGACTCGCACTGAGCACACTGCTAGAACACTCTGGCTTACGCCGCTGTTGTCACCGCTGCTGTCAGTCTCTTACTGCATCTGATCTAGAGACTAGCCATGTCATACATATATGCACATGCAGGAAAAAAAAATAATTCTTTTTTTTTTTTTTTTTTTTTTTTTGACAGGCAGAGTGGACAGTGAGAGAGAGAGACAGAGAGAGAAAGGTCTTCCTTTGCCGTTGGTTCACCCTCCAATGGCCGCCGCTGCAGCCGGCGCACCGCGCTGATCCTGGCAGGAGCCAGGAGCCAGGTGCTTTTCCTGGTCTCCCATGGGGTGCAGGGCCCAAGCACCTGGGCCATCCTCCACTGCACTCCCTGGCCATAGCAGAGAGCTGGCCTGGAAGAGGGGCAACCGGGACAGAATCCGGCGCCCCAACCGGGACTAGAACCCGGTGTGCCGGCGCCGCAAGGTGGAGGATTAGCCTATTGAGCCACGGCGCCGGCTTTTTTTTTTTTTTTTTTTTTTTTGACAGGCAGAATGGACAGTGAGAGAGAGACAGAGAGAAAGGTCTTCCTTTGCCGTTGGTTCACCCTCCAATGGTCGCTGCGGCCGGTGCACCACGTGGATCCAAAGCCAGGAGCCAGGTGCTTCTCCTGGTCTCCCATGGGGTGCAGGGCCCAAGCACTTGGGCCATCCTCCACTGCACTCCCTGGCCACAGCAGAGAGCTGGCCTGGAAGAGGAGCAACCGGGACAGAATCCGGCGCCCCGACCAGGACTAGAACCTGGAGTGCTGGCGCCACAGGCGGAGGATTAGCCTAGTGAGCCGCGGTGCCGGCGGGAAAAAAACATATTCTACACAGAGCTCAGGACTATGCATGGTTTCAGGCATCCCATGTACTGGGGTCTGGGAACACATCTTTCTACATCTTATTAAAATAATTTCTCTGGTGGTAGGCGCTGTGGCATAGAAGGTTAAGCCTCTGTCTACAACACTGGCATCCCATATGGGCACCAGTTCGAGTCCCAGTCGCTCCACTTCCAATCCAGCTCCCAGCTAATGAGCCTGGGAAAGCAGTAGAGGATGGATCAAATACTTGGGCCCCTGCACCCCTGTAGGAGACCCAGAAGAAGCTCCTGGCTCCTTACTTCGGCCAGGCCTGCCCCGGCCATTGCAGCCATTTGGGAAGTGAACTAGTGGATGAAGACCTCTCTCTTTCCTTCTCTTTCTGTATCTCTGCCTGCCTGCCTTCTATTTATTTCTTTGAAAGGCAGAGTTACAGAGAGAGAGACAGACAGAGACAGAGACAGAGGTCTTCCATCCATTCGTTCACTCCCCAGATGGCCGCAACGGCCAAAGTTGTGCCAATCCAAAGCCAGGAGCTTCTTCCTGGTCTCCCATGTGGGTGCAGGGGCCCAAGGACTTGGGGCATCCTCCAATGCTTTCTCAGGCCACGGCAGAGAGCTGGAGCAGAACTGGAGCAGCTGGAACTCAAACTGTGCCCATATGGGATGCCGGCGCTTCAGGCCAGGGCTTTAACCCACTGCACCACAGCGCCGGCCCCTATATCTCTGCCTTTCAAATAAATCATTAAAAATTTATTTCTCTCTAATATATGCAGAGCTCCCAGAAATCCATAAGAAACAGAACAACAACCTAATAGCAAGTGGGCAAAAGACAGAAGCAGTGAGAGGAAAGGTCGTACAGAGATGCTCCACACCACTCCAGGTGAAACACAAACACAACCGAACCCGGCTGCCGTTTCCCAGCTGTCCGAAGGCAAACCCAGACGTGTGTGTTGACTAGTCAGCCAGGCGGGAGAGGACCTGGGCGCCTGTACAGCACTGCGGCCACTCCCTGGACGGAAGGGAAGTCAGCATTCAGTGTGGGCATCCTAACACAGAACTCCAAAGTCTCTGTTACCAGCAACTTCACATTTCTAGCTGGAGATGCTCAACAGTAAGTCTGTGCAGATATTCCAAAATCCAAACACCCCAAAACACCTCTGGCCCCAAACATCTCAAATGAGGGATACTCACATCACCCCACCCCCGCAGGATCTGGAAAAACAGGCGCCTTTCCACACACCACTGCACTTCAGGGAACTGATTCCCCAGGAAACGCACTCTGCAAACTGGAATTCACTACAGGGCAGTCATGGCTTTATTATTTACAACAGCGGATGATTGGAGATGACCTAAACATCTGTTAGCAGAGGACTGGTAAAATAATCAGCCTGTTCGAGCCAGCACTGTGGCACAGCAGGTTAAGCCAATGCTTTGCGACAGAGGATCCTGGATCACAGCACCGGTTCAAGTCCTGGCTACTCCGCTTCCCATCCAGCTCCCTGCCAATGTGCCTGAGAATGCAGTGCCGACAGCCCAGGTGCTTGGCTCCCTACCACCCCTGTGCGAGACGGGATGGAGTTCCTGGCTCCTGGCTTTGGCCTGGACCAAACCTGGTTGCTGGGTCCATTTGAGGAGCGAACCAGAAGATGGAAGATCTCTCTCTCAGAAAGATGGACAGATAGATAGAACAATTAATCAAACTTTAAGAAAAAAATTCTTTACAAAGTCAGCCTGTTGCTTGAAGAGGGGCAAAGCATGGGACAGGAGTGCCAGGGATGTGGGGTGGTGGTCTCGGGCCCAGGACCAGGTGACCAGGGACAGTGAGGTCCACTGAAGATTTACTGTGCACCCATCAGGCACTGAGGGACATGGAGCCTCCTTCGTGGGGCCAGGCCGGCCCTGCGCCGGGACAGTGAGATCGTCTCGGTGAGTGGGTGATCTTCTCTCTAACAGTGGGGCTGGGGAAAGACGCATTTGCACCTGATCACGTACACATCCAAACATCCCAGTCAGTCCTGCTGACCTGGGGCAGGACAGGACGGCAGAGCGCAGAGGCTGGACTGGATTTTCCCTGTGTACATCGATACGCTTGATCGTGCCCACCTGTTATGCACTCAAAAATTAGGTACATTAAAAAAATGAGTAGGTAAGCGCAGCCAACTAGCCTCTTCCGTCATGGAGGTTCCCGCGAGCTTCCACACGGGCTCCAGCATAGGAACGCCGTCCGCCGCGGTGCTTCCTGAACAAACCCCAGCACGGGCTTCAGGCTCCCTGAGCCCAGCATCGGTGAGAGCTGAAGGAGACACGCCCGGGACAAGGTGCTGCTCCCCAAGGTTCCCAGCAGGGACAGAGACAGCAAGCAGCAGGGGCAACGTCTGAGAGGAAGGAGATGCAGGGGGAAATAGAGCCACCTGTCGCTCAAAGACATCCATCACGGCTTGGTCGGCACCACCAAGCATTTCCACTGGAAGCCAGTGGACACAGGAGTTATCTCATCTGCACCTGGGGGTGGGGTGGGGGCGGGGTTTGGTTGTCCAAACCAGAATCCCTAGAGTTCACTTTTCAGAAGCAACGGAGCTCTGTGTAATTCAGCGAGACACCAGGCTTCTCACCACCCTGGTCCAACGTGGGCAACCACACAGGGGTCCGTGCCTCGAAGGCATGGACCCTGCGACTTGCTGGCGGCAGGTGAGCCACCTCCCCTCCAGGAAGGCCCAGTCTCCTGAGGGCTGTGCTCCCCGCCCAGGGAGGCTGAGGGCAGGTCTGCCGGCTTCGAGGGGAGCCCACGGGGCTGCAGGGACTACCGTGGTAGGAGAGCGTGAGCTGGCAGTCTGAGCACCGCTGGGAGGGGTGAGGGGCGTCGGCCAGGCCACCCTCACTGCACAGAGAGGGCCACAGTGAGATGTGATCTGTGTTGACAAGTGAGGCCCCGACGGCGCGGCTCCCTCGTGCAGCCCCTCCCCCCTCCGAGGCGGTACAGGTGCCTGCGGGTCCACAGCAGCTGCCCTCGGCCTCCGCGCTCCTCTGCTCCTCCTGCGGGTGCAGGTTCTCTTCGGGAAGACTGCGAGAATGACACAGTTGCTGGCATCCATCCAGCGCTCCATACTGCGATGGGAATTACGTAATGTCCCATTTGGCATGCTACATGCGATTTGTTGTGAAGGGAGGGAAGCCTACCGATTCACAACCACCTACGACGATGGTATTCCTACCAAGGCCCCCAAGTAAACAGCTCTCTCCCCCTAACGACTGAATCCATTCCAGCCCACAAGACGGAAGTTCCAGAAACCGCTGGACTGTGCACGTTACGGCCACTGCTGATGCCGGGATGCCTGCTCTCCACTGTGCGCTGAGCTCTCCAGATCGCTTCTCACGGCTGGCCGGGGGGGCCTCACCGGTGACCTGGCATGGCTTCCAAGAAGCTGGGGGTGTTTGTGACTCAAGAAACAGAAGCAGTTGTGTGGCCGTGGCTGAGGAGACAAAGAGTCCTGGCCCTGCACCTGTGCTCCGGGAGGCAGACGCAGACGTCCACAGGTGCCACTGGGCACTGGCCCCAGAAGAGATGGACACCCTGGGTCTGAGGATCTCAGGTCAACCTCAGAGAGGAGGTGTGCAGTCAGGGAGGTGTTCCCAGGAACATGTGTCTCACCTGCGTGCGTGCACCAACAAAAGGGGGCCGCCCCTCCCTCCCCACCCCCAGCAGCCATCTCCCAGCCTGCAGTACTGTAGCGTCTAACCGTCTCTCTCCACTGTTTCAATCACAAACTTCACTCTGTGGCACACAGCCCATCACACACTGGGGTGCCAGTGTGTGACAGAGGCGATAGGATTGCATCTGGGCCCTCCCTGTGAGTCAGGATGACTGACTTTTCTTAAGGAGACTGAAGGCAAGTTCAGTCTTTAGGGAAAACAGAGGGCTCACTAAGGTAACACTCGCGTGTTTGCACAGAAGCTGAGAGGCAGGCCGTCTGCAACAGGCCCCGAGAACATCTGTGACTGCGAACAAGAGCCAAGGACGTCGGAGGCGTGGGATTCTCATGGCTCTGCTGCTGCTCACAATCAGGAGAGGGCACACTGGCCTGGGGGACCCCTGCAGGCCAGCTGGAAGACCCTCTGGGCAGAGCTGAGGGCAAGGACGCGGCCCAGGGGAACCCCAGCCCCAGCCCGCTGTTACCTGCTTCCCCTTCACCACATGCTTGGGCACCGGCACCCGGACCTCCAGGTCGGTGTAGTCCTGCGACCAGGTGTAGTTTTCACGGACGGCACCGTTGTAACTGTCGGGGTTTCTCTGGAACTGCTCCTGAATCCTGAGAGAACAAGAAGGGTGAGATGCAGACAGAAGCAGAGGCCAGGGCCACCAGCACAGTCCCCCGCATCCCAAGGAGCCCACCCGAGTGTCCTTTCAAGTTCACCTGCTCTCACACCTTCAAACCCCCTTCCTGGGTGTCCCAGGAAACCAGAGGAAAGGAAGAGCTACAGGAAGAAACCCACCTGCAGAATCTCAAGTTTAGGAAAAGCATCTGCGACCACAGCAGAACACAGCCAGGCCCCAGCAGCCCCACGGTGCTCTGACCCAGGCCTAGTAATTAACCACGGAGTCCCCGCGAACACACTGCCTGGCAGGGCCTACCCTTAAAGGGGAGGGGGCAAGAACAATGTCAGCTTACGGCACCAACCTCGAAGTGAACCCCGCGAAGTCGCAGAACTGCATTAAAACTGTGCATCTGTTTTTTTTTTTTTTTTTTTTTGCAGGCAGAGTGGACAGTGAGAGAGAGAGACAGAGAGAAAGGTCTTCCTTTGCCGTTGGTTCACCCAGTGGCACACCGCGCTGATCCGATGGCAGGAGCCAGGTGCTTCTCCTGGTCTCCCATGGGGTGCAGGGCCCAAGCACTTGGGCCATCCTCCACTGCACTCCCTGGCCACAGCAGAGAGCTGGCCTGGAAGAGGGGCAACCGGGACAGAATCCGGCGCCCCGACCGGGACTAGAACCCAGTGTGCCGGCGCTGCTAGGCGGAGGATTAGCCTGTTGAGCCACGGCGCCGGCCCAAAACTGTGCATCTGTTAAGACAAAGCCTGAAAACCCAACCAAACTCTGCCAGAGATGCCTGTTACAAACGGCACAGGTGCAAACAGGCTAAGCCAAAAAGTTGATGTTAAAAATAAAATTCAGTATTATCACACAACTTAACACTGTTTATAACATAAACATTCTATGAAATAAGCTTAGACGCGCAAGTCCAGTAAGTGAACTGAAGAGGTAAACCACAGACAGCAGCCTCGGCACACAGGAGCAGCAGCTGTGAACACGGAACATGCCAGCATAGAGACAGCTCAGGCCCACCTCCAAGGCTGCTCAGAGAGCAGCACGTGGAACGTGGAGGGAGAGAGCCCACGGACAGCCAACGCTGGTTTCCACTCAGGCAGGAAGCACAGAAGGGCATGTGCCAACATCTCCATCACTGAACAAGACAAGGGTGGGTGAGCGGGGCCAAGTTTTAAGGCAAGAAGACACTCAGCTACTGTGGGTACACTCTGCCAGCACGGGTGTGAGGCCAGCCTCCACGACGGCCTGACTGGTGGCAGCTGAGGGTTGAACTGTGGCTGGCATCTGAATCCCCAATGAGATCCACAGAGTGACCCAGTTACAACGAGGTCAGCAGGACGGGTCCTAAACCAGTGGGACCGGTGTCCTTGGGGTGGGGGGGACTATGGACACAGAGGGAGACACCCACAGGGAAGGTGATGTGAAGACAGACAGAGACGAGGGCCGTGAGCCACCCCCGGAGCGGGAAGAGGCAGGGAGGATCTGCCCCACGGCCTGCCCAGGAGCACAGACCAGCCAACGCCGTGCCTCACAGCCTGGTGAGACAATCCACGTGGCTTCAGCTGCACACGTAGGGTGCTCTGCTGTGGACACGAGCAAATATCTCCACCAGAGGTGATAGCAAATCCAGTGCTGAGTACCTATAGGACCAGCCTGACCCTGTCCACACGGCAGCACACGGGTAGAGAAACCCACGGAGGGCGTCTAGCTGGACGCCGCCAAGAGACGGGGGTAAAGGAACCAAATAGCCAAAGCCTCGAAAACATAGCAAGAGACAGATAACACAGGTATTCCCCCCAAAAAAGCAATTTTCAAAACCTGCTTATTGCAATGGGGAAAGCTTTCAACCTATCAAGAAACAGGGAAAAGGACAAACAATCCTGATGTATGGCTTCAGTCTCTGGAAGAAGCAGCATTTGTACAAGGACGCTCGTGGCACCTCTGGTTGTCTTGAGTAACTAACAGGGAGCCCACTCGTAAGCTTAAGGATCAGCCAAATGCCCTATACTACAACAGACAGACAGTACCATAACCAAGAGAAAACCTTCTCTAAAAGTAGGGCTGGTGGACACGGTGCGCTGGCTGCAGCACGCCGGCCGCAGCGGCCTTTGGGGGGTGAACCAACGGAAAAAGCAAGACCTTTCTCTCTGTCTCTCTCACTGTCCACTCTGCCTGTCAAAAAAAAAAAAAAAAAAAAAGTGGGGCTGGTGGGGCCGGTGCTATGGTGCACCGGGTTAACGCCCTGGCCTGAAGCACCAGCATCCCATAGGGCGCCGGTTTGAGACGCAGCTGCTCCACTTCCAATCCGGCTCTCCACTATGGCCTGGGAAAGCAGTGGAGGACGCCCAAGTCCTTGGGCCCCTGCACCTGCATGGGAGACCTGGAAGAAGCTCCTGGCTCCTGGTTTCAGATCGGCGCAGCACAGGCCGTTGTGGCCAATTGGGGAGTGAACCATCGAATGAAAGACCTCTCTCTCTCCCTCTCTCTCTCCCTCTCTCTCTCTCTCTCTGCCTCTCCTCTCAGCGTAACTCTGACTTTCAAATAAATAAATAAATCTTTAAAAGTAAATAAATAAAAATAAAAAAATTTAAAAAGTGGGGCTGGTGGTGTGGCGCAGAAGCTTAAGCTGCTGCCTGCGACACTGGCACCCACGTAAGCACCTGCCCAAGCCCCAGCTGCTCCACTTCCAATCCAGCTGCTGCGATGCACCTGGGAAGCAGCAGAAGACGGCCCAAGTGCTCGGGCCTGCCACCATATGGGAGACCCAGTGGAGGTTCTGGCTCCTGGTTTCAGGCTGGCCCAGCCTGGACACTGTATCCATCTGGGGAACGAAACAGCAGGTGGAAGATCCCCGTTTCCCCATCTTTGCCTTTCAAATAACAATCATTTGTTTAAAAGTGTCAGCGGCGGGGGGCAGCACTGTGGCAGAGCGGGTAAAGCCGCCATCTGCGGTGCCAGCATCCCATATGGTCTCCGGTTCGAGTCCCGCTGCTCCACTTCTGAGCCAGCTCTCTGCTATGGCCTAGGAAAGCAGTGCAGGATGGTCCAAGTGCTTGGGCCCCCGCACCCTTGTGGGAACCTGGAAGAACCTTCCAGCTCTTAGCTTCAGATCAGCCTAGCCCCACCCATTGCAGCAACTTGGGGAGTGAACCAGTGGATGGAAGACATCTGTCTCTCTGCCTCTCTGTAACTCCGCCTTTCAAATAAATCAATCAATCTTCAAAAAAGTGTCCACAGGGGCCGGTGTTGGGGCATGGCAGGTTAAGCTGCCATCTGCAAAGCTGGTATCCCATATGGGCACCAGTTCACGACCTGGCTGCTCCACTTCTGATCCAGCTCCTTGCTGGGGCACCTTGGAAAACAGCAGAAGGTAGCCCAAGTACTTGGGTCCCTGCACCCATGTGGGAGACCCAGAAGAGGCTCTGGGCTCCTGGCAAAGCCTGGCAAAGCCCTTTGGGAAGTTGTAGCCATTTGGGGAGTGAATCTGGGCCTGTCTCTCTCTTTCCCTCAGTAACTTTGCCTTTCAAATAAATAACAAATACATGTTAAAATAAAAAAAAAAAAAGTGTTCATAGAGACAGTGAGACACCCTGCAGCCCCTGCACTCAGCCCTGGGAGACCCCAGAACATGGTTCAGGAAGCAGGCACAGTGAGGGGAAACTGCCAGGCCGTGCCCCTGAGCATGACGGTGGCACGGAGCTCACATCTGTCGCACGAGGACAATCCCAGGAAGAACAACGCGTAAGGCAACTGGGAGGAAAAGGACTTCCTTCTCACTGATGGCTGGGCCAGTGCGGGGGGGGGGGGAAAGGAGGTTACGAAAACACACAAACAAAACACCCCACCCAACCCAGGGACCCACATGGCCCCAGCACTTGACAGAGGTCAGGAGATAAAAGGAAGATGCCTCCAGGCTCTCTGAAGGAAGGGAATCCAATGTAGCGGACCCTGGCTGCACCTGCTGGGTCCAGGGACACCTACACAAATACCTGCTCCATCCCCACTCACACATCAGCCACCTGTCCCCCCCCCCCCCCTGCAGCCCCACAGCCTCCCCCACACGCCGCAGGAGAACTGCTCCCAAAACAGCCCTAGCAAGTTGCTGGGTGCTTTTTTTTAACACTCTGAATCTATATTCTCTTTACACAAAGTTGATTATTTCCAGCCAACGTTGTGTAAAAATAGGTGTCCTGTCAAGCGCAGGTGGCTCTGGGCGCACAGTGCACCCGTGGCCACCGCACAGCTGCGGGTCTGGGGAGGCGGGAGGTGGGAGCCGAGGCTTCAGCAGAGTAGGAGGGTGGGAGGAGGAGGGTGAGTCAGCAGCCGGGTGCAGATTAGGGAGTTGGTCTCACCATGGCTCCCACTCCCGATGAGCTGGGACAGGCTGTGGAAGTGGGGGAGGTAACTGGATGGGGCTGGGCCAGCTCTGGCCGCCAGACCCAGACAGCAGCTGAGCAGAGCTGCCGGCAGCAGCCGCCTGCAGGGAGGCGCTGCAAGGAGGTGCCTGGGTCCAGCCCAGCAGCCTGCTTGTGCGGGCAGAATCAGAGCGGATCCTGATTAGAGCAGCTGAAGGCAAGCACAAGCAACAGTCAGTAAAGGGAGCCAGAGCCCTCGCCCAGAGAGCTGTCCAGGAAAAGGGGGCCCTCGAGGGAGAAAGGCCCAGCTCACGGAGCCACAGGTGCTGCCCCAAGCTGCTTCTCAGAGGAGCTTGTACTGGAAGTGAGTTCTACTGAGGGGGTAAAGGCCCCCACGTCCCAGTCAGAACTCCAGAGACATCTGCAGGGAAGGCCAGGCTGGGCACTCGTCGCCCCCAAGCTCTGTGTTTGTGGCCTGGCTTGCCCACCCCTCTCCTCCAAACACAGCCACTCTTTCACATCTCCTACAATCAATCCTGGCCACCTTCCAAATATCCACATCCAATCATCCTCAACACTCCCAGCCACCCAAGGTGAGTGCTTGCCTCACATCTCCCCACGCACCTGTCCACCTGACTGTCCTTGACCCTCAGGGAGACACCATGCGTATGCAGTTTCTCTGCTTCCAATCCAGCTTCCTGCTAATGCTGACCCAGTGCTGATGGCGCAAGGACTTGGGTTCTGTCACCCACATGGGACACCGGTTTTGAAGTTCTGGCTCCTGGCATCGATCTGGCCTAGCCCTTCCATCTGTGGTCCATTCCCCAAATGGCCACACAATGGCCAGAGCTGGGCCAGGCTGAGGCAAAGAGCCAGGAGCTCCACTGGAGTCTCTCACATGGGTAGCAGGGACAAGCACTTGGACAGTCTCCCGCTGCTTTCCCAGGAAGATTAGCAGGGAGCTGGATTGGAAGTGGAGCAGCTGGAACCCTAACAAACACTCACACAGGGTGCCAGCGTCGCAGGCAGCAGCTTATTAACCCACTGAGCCACAACACAGGCCCCAAATAAAATTATTTTTTAAAGACTTCTTTATTTGTTTGAAAGAGTTACACACAGAGGGAGAGGGAAAGGCAGAGAGGCAGAGACAAAGAGAGAGGTGTCTTCCATCCGCTGGTTCACTCCCCAGTTGGCTGCAAGGGCCAGAGCTGCACTGATCCAGGAGCCAGGAGCTTCTTCTGGGTCTCCCACGCAGGGGTAGGGGCCAAGCACTTGGGCCATCCTCTACTCCTTTCCCAGGCCATAGCAGAGCAGTGGCTCAGAAGTGGAGCAGCCAGGTCTTGAACTGGCATGCCCATATGGGATGCCGGCACTGCAGGTAGCAGTTTTACCTGCTACACCACAGCACTGGCCCTATAAAATTATTCTTTAAACTACCACACACACATAAAAAAAAAAAAAAAATACCGCATGCATGTCCAGCTTTGGTTCAAAAATCTCAATCTAAAATTCATCAAAAAAGCCCCAGCTGTTATGGCCATTTGGGGAACGAACCAGTGGATGGGAAATCTCTCTCTCCCCCTATCACTCTGCCTCTCAGATAAGTAAACCTTTCCTGTTGAAACAGGGAGGGAGGAAGGAATGGTTCTGTAGGAACCATATTTTCAGGAAAGCCAAGTTCCACAATAAGTATCCCAGACAATAAAGCAAGAAGGTGAACAGGGTAAAAAAAATGACCACTGGGGGCCGGCGCTGAGGCGCAGCGGGTTGACACCCTGGCCTGAAGCGCCGGCATCCCATATGGGCGCTGGTTCTAATCCCGGCTGCTCCACCTCCGATCCAGCTCTCTGCTATGGCCTGGGGAAGCAGTAGAAGATGGCCCAAGTACTTGGGCCCCTGCATCCATGTGGGAGACCCAGAGGAAGCTCCTGGCTCCTGGCTTCGGATTGCTGCAGCTCTGCCATTGCGGTCAACTGGGGAGTGAACCATCAGATGGAAGACCTCTCTCTGCCTCTCCTCTCTGTGTAACTCTGACTTTCAAATAAATAAATAAAATCTTAAAAAAAAAAAATTGCCATCATGTACTCTGCCATGAAAACAAGGCGCCTGGTGGCACTGTGCACAGTAGCCAAGCACCACGGATGAGTCTGGAACACCCCCAGGACATCTGCAGTAGCAGATGCCACGCACCTGTCAAGAGGACCCCTGGGAGGCGTTCTTGCTCCCAAACCCAGAGCCTCAGTCCACTGCAACCTACACACGGTCAGCACAGTGAGAGGGGAATTAGTCCAGGTGAGAGACTTACACAACCTAGTATCCAAATCCAACAGCTGGGCCTTGCTGAAATGCTAATTAAAACAACAACAACAACAACAACAAAACTATAAGACACATTTTAAGACAATCAAGAGCCGGCGCCACGGCTCACTAGGCTAATCCTCTGCCTTGCGGTGCCAGCACACCGGGTTCTAGTCCCAGTCGGGGCGCCGGATTCTGTCCCGGCTGCCCCTCTTCCAGGCCAGCTCTCTGCTGTGGCCAGGGAGTGCAGTGGAGGATGGCCCAAGTGCTTGGGCCCTGCACCCATGGGAGACCAGGAGAAGTACCTGGCTCCTGCCTTCAGATCAGCGCGGTGCGCCGGCCGTGGCGGCCATTGTAGGGTGAACCAACAGCAAAGGAAGACCTTTCTCTCTGTCTCTCTCTCTCTCACTGTCCACTCTGCCTGTCAAAAAATAAAATAAATAAATAAATAAAGACAATCAAGAGAGTGAACATAGACTGGGTATTGAATGATTTTAAGGAATTACAAATTTTAAGATATAATAATTACATGAAATTTAAGCCCTTACACTTTTTACATAGATACTTATGGGTGAAAATGCATGATATCTAGAATCTGTCCTATCAAAATCAAAACTAAAAGCACCTGGGAGCAGGGAGACAACGCGCGAGCCGCGCCGAGCAGCTGGGGACAAAGCTGTCCAGGGTCCAGCGGGCGCTCGTGACGCTCTTCCCTGCTTCCGGTGCGGTTCGAGAATCTCCAGCACACAGCGCAGCAGCTGGGTCCCGGGACGGCCACGCGCCCAGCTGCTCCCCGCGAGGCCACCCTGCTCTCACTGGCACACAGCAGTGCCACGCCCACAGGCTCTGTGCTTCCTCGGGTCCCTGTCACAATCTCGCCAATTCCAGATGCTCCAGCTTGATCCTCACTCGCACCTCCCTGCCGACGGTGCCCACCAGCAACAAAAACACTTGCTGGCCACACATCCATCTTCCGTGAGATTCTCTCATGTCTTGCAAGTTTTCCCGTAGGTAACTTCCTTACTTGTGGGGGTTTCTTTCTAGATCTTGGTAATTATTTGTTGGGTTTTACACTTTTAACGCATCTTCTCCTATTTTAAGGTGACTATCTGATCACCACAGCCTGTCCACGTGTGATCAGATGCCCTGGGCTTTTGTCTGCTCACAAGTCCCTCCTCCCTCCAGATCCAACAGAGCATGGATCTTCCACCACGACTGCTCCACTTGTTAGCGACTGCACCTGTACCCTTTCCACCCAATCTGCATTCCTGTGTGGGTTCTCAGCTGCTCTCAGTCATTCCAGAGTTTGTCTATTTTTATGTTTCTTTCCCTGCCCCTGCAGAACTAATATTTTTGTAAAGATTTATTTATTTATTTGAAAGTCAGAGTTACACAGAGAGGAGAGGCAGAGAGAGAGAGAGAGAGAGAGAGAGAGAGAGAGAGAGAGAG
The DNA here is from genome assembly GCF_964237555.1 of Oryctolagus cuniculus. Taxonomy (NCBI): domain Eukaryota; kingdom Metazoa; phylum Chordata; class Mammalia; order Lagomorpha; family Leporidae; genus Oryctolagus; species Oryctolagus cuniculus. The sequence continues at coordinate 51,821,862 of NC_091447.1, forward strand.
AGAGAGAGAGAGAGAGATATCTCCTATCCGCCGGTTCACTCCCCAATTGACTGCAATAGCCGCAGCTGCATCAATCCAAAGCCAGGAGCCAGGAGCCTCCTCCGGGTCTTCCCACATGGGTGCAGGAGCCCACGTAATTGGGCCATTTTCTACAGCTTTCCCAGGCCACAGCAAAGAGCAGGATCGCAACTGGAGCAGCTGGGACTTGAACTAGCGCCCATATAGGATCTGAACTGCAGGTGGCAGCTTCATGCACTACGCCACAGCGCCAGCCCTGAACCAACTTTTTCCTCTTTGATCTTCTGTACAGGGACATTTAACACAAGAGTCCCCAGAGGCTGCCTTGGCACTGACCTGCCCCTGGCTCATCTGTCCCCAAGCTGCCACACGGGCAGCCAGCTCTCTCCTGCCCTACTGCTGCACCTACACAGCCAGGAGACTGTCCACTGTTTGATCAGACAGAAAAGCTCACTTTAATAATAATTTTTAAAATTATAATATATTTTCAAAGTTCGTGTCTACAGTTTAAAATTTATTTTGTAGTTACAGTTTTAAAACAAATGATTCCATAGTTACCTGAAGTAATTGAAGCCAGACAGTTAACAGTCACATGTTATATAATGTGCTTGTGAATAATTCTAAAGGTTCCTCCTACCCACGTGAGAGACCTAGATGGAGTTCCTGGCTCTTGGCTTCAGCCTGGCCCAGACCCAGCTGTTGAGGCATTCAGGCAGGGAAGCAGCAGATGGGAAGGTGTCTCCCTCTGCCTTTCAAATAAATAAACTTTAAAAAGAAATAAATAGGCCAAAGAAAACACCAACACTCAAGCTTGTAGCACCTACAGTGCCAAAAAGGCTGAAATACAAATTTAGAGACCATCTACATCAGACGGTCAGCCAACAGCAACAGAATCAACCAATGTCTACCCTACCATGACTGCAGCTGTGACGAGCAGGTGGCCTACTAGTTGAGATGCCCACGTCCCGTGTCAGAGTGCCACGGCTCCTAACTCCAGCTCGTGACAATATACCTCCTGGAGGCAGGAGCTGGGTTCCCGTCACCATGCACACGGGAGACCTGGCCTGAGGTCCCGGCTCCCAGCTTCAGCCTAGCCCAGCCCGAGCTCTCACAGGCATCTGGGAGAAATCTAGTGAATGAGAGCGTGTTCGTGTGCAGGCTCCCTCTCAGCCTCTCAAATAATTTTTTAAAAATCTATTTTAGGGGCCAGCGCTGTGGCTTAGCAGGCAAAGCCACTGCCTGCAGTGCCAGCAACCCAGATAGGTGCTGATTCGAGTCCTGGCTGCTCCACTTCCGATTCAGCTCTCTGCTGTGGCCTGGGAAAGCAGTAGAAGATGGCCCAAGTGCTTGGACCCTGCACTCATGCAGGAGACCCGGAAGAAGCTCCCGGCTCCTGACAACGGATCGGCACAGCTCTGGCCATTGCAGCCATTTGGGAAGTGAACCAGCGGATGGAAGACCTCTCTCTTTCTCTCGCTGCTTCTGCCACTCTGTAACTATGTCTTTCAAATAAATAATCCTAAAAGCATTTATATATATTATATAAAAATGAAAGTTTGTATACCGAGACTTTTTTTTAAATCATGTAAATTTTTTTAACAAGGGAAAGAAGCATTCTAACTTTTTACAAGATAATAAATGTGAAATAGATTTGTATTTTTTTTTTTTTTTTTTTGACAGGCAGAGTGGATAGTGAGAGAGAGAGAGAGAGAGAGAAAGGTCTTCCATTGCCGTTGGTTCACCCTCCAATGGCCGCCGCAGCCAGCGCGCTGCGGCCGGCGCACCGCACTGATCCGATGGCAGGAGCCAGGAGCCAGGTGCTTTTCCTGGTCTCCCATGGGGTGCAGGGCCCAAGCACCTGGGCCATCCTCCACTGCACTCCCTGGCCACAGCAGAGAGCTGGCCTGGAAGAGGGGCAACCGGGACAGAATCCGGCGCCCCGACCGGGACTAGAACCCGGTGTGCCGGCGCCGCTAGGCAGAGGATTAGCCTAGTGAGCCGCGGCGCCGGCCGATTTGTATTTTTAAACTACCCCATAAATACATCAATTTATGAATTCTGAATTACATAAGTATCCTAGTCTTCAATTCAAGTTTCTTTTCCTATTCATTCAAAATCAGAAAAATTTTAAGATGAGCTTTACTGGCCGACGCCACAGCTCACTAGGCTAATCCTCTGCCTTGCAGCGCCGACACACCGGGTTCTAGTCCCGGTCGGGGCGCCAGATTCTGTCCCGGTTGCCCCTCTTCCAGGCCAGCTCTCTGCTGTGGCCAGGGAGTGCAGTGGAGGATGGCCCAAGTGCTTGGGCCCTGCACCCCATGGGAGACCAGGAGAAGTACCTGGCTCCTGGCTTTGGATCAGCGCAGCTCCAGCAGTTGCAGCCATCTGGGGAGTGAATCAATGGATAGAAGAGCTCTCTCTCTGTCTCTACCTCTCTGAATTTCTGTCTTTCAAATAAATAAAAATAAATGTTTAAAAAAAATCATTGAGGCCGGCACTGTGACACAGTGGGTTAAAGCCCCAGTCTGCAGCACCAGCATCCATATGGGTGCCGGTTTGAGTCCCAGCTGCTCCACTTCCAATCCAGCTCCCTGCTAATGTGCCTGGGAAACAGCGGATGATGTCCCAAACCTTTGGGCCCCTGCACCCACGTGGGAGACCTGGAAGAGGCTACCGGTTCCTGGCTTCAGGTCAGCTCAGCTCCAGCCTGCTGCGGCCATTTGGGAAGTGAACTGGCAGATGGAAAACCTCTCTTTCTCAATGTCTCTACCTCTCTCTGTAACTCTGTCTTTCAAATAAATAGAATAAATCTTTCAAAAAAAAAAAATAAATAAATAAAAGAATCAAGTCAAAGAAAAGCACCAACACTCAGGCTACAGTACCTACAGTACTGAAAAGGTAAAGTCCAACAATACAAACTATTTCTCAGAAACAGAGAAAACACAAATGTTGCACCCTACCACTGGGTGAGAGAGCACTGACATGGGGCCCCTGGACAGAGGTTCACTGCCCTCTTCCCTTATCCATACAGGCCTGTGCTAAGAGCCTCCTGCCCAGGCCATGGTTCCACACCACAGCTTCACCTAGATCCAGCAATCCCACCAATCCACTCGCACGCTGGACCTCTGACTCTCCCTCAAAGCACAGCGTCTGAGTTCCACCAATCCTGGATCATCCTCACCCAGTCCCAATACACATGCCACCTCTCTCAGTCCCAATGTAGACCCTGCCCTACACCTAATCCGAATACACAATCCCAATGCAAATCATACCCTCATATCACAAAAGGGCCAAGACAGGGGCACTGTAAACTTTTTTTTTAATTTTACTTATTTGGGGCTAGCATTGTAGCATAGCGGGTTAAGCCTCTGCCTCCAACACCAGCATCTCTTAAGTATCAGTTTAGAGTCCCGGCTGCTCCACTTCCTATCCAGCTCCCTGCTATGGCCTGGGAAAGCGCCCAGGATGACCCAAGGGCTTGGATCCCTTGGGTCCATGTGGGAGACTGGGATGAAGCTCCTGGCTCCTGGCTTCAGCCTGGCCCAGTCCCAGTCATTGCAGCCATTTGGGGAGTGAACCAGTGGATGCAAAGTCCCGCGCCCCCATAACTCTTTCAAATAAATAAAATAAATATATATTTTTTAATTCAAGGGCGGGGGGAGAAAGGAAAGAGAGCACACATGCACGCTCCCATCCATTGGTTCACTTCCCAAATGTCCTCAATAGCTGGGGCTGGGCCAGGGCTAAAGCCAGAAGCCAAAACTCAGTCCAAGTCTCCCACCACTGCCTCCCGCGTCTGTATTAGCAGGAAGCAGGAGCCAGGAGTATGAGCCAGGACAAAACCCAAGCATTCCAAATATGAGATGTAGATATCTTAACCACTAGGCCAAATGCAGGCTCCAGGGCCTATAACCGTTCACACTAACACTCTGCTATGGGTGTGCACCCCAGAGTGGTGCTTTTCAAAGGGCAGCTATAAAATCCACATAGCAGGGCAAAACAGAAGAGTGGAATGAAATGTGTGGCTATGTTGTACAGAGAAGGGCACACACCCTGGGCCACTGCCACCACGCAAGTACGCGTTAGTGACCTGGGCGCTCTGGGACACGCGCCTCACTGCAGCCACAGGCCACAACCTAAGCCTGCTAGCCACTGCCCACAGAAACCTATCTCCTGACACTGAGGCTGCACAGCACCATAGGAAAAGGGTCAAACGACAGAGGCCCAGGGGTCAGGAGGGCCAGTCAGGAAGCTCACCCTGGAGACGACCAGGGCCCGCTGGGGAAGGATCAAACAGCGGCAGAGCCCAGCACCGATGCCGACCAATGCAGGAGGGCAACTCAAGAGTGCAGAGAGAGCGGAAAGCAGGGCGGCGGCAGGCGCGAGCCGCGAGGGGTCGGCCCCGTGAGGCGGCACACTGTGCATCACCAGGGAGAAACCAAGAGACGGGGGCCCACCTTCACAGCCAGCACAGGAGCACGGCTCTCAGGAGACCTGCCGCCAGCAGGTGACAGCTCGTGTGTACTTCCCACACCTCCAGACAGAGGGGCACAAGCACACAGGCACGTGTGCTCACGGGTAGCAAATCCACACTAGGACAAGCGGCAGTGGGACTCTGAGTGGTGACAAAGAGCTCACACCACAGGGCGGGAGTGCGCTTTCTTCTGATCTCTCCTCACTTCTTAAAAAGCCACCAGGGTTCCATCAGAGGGATTCCACAGGATGCTCACATCTAATCGAATCACTTCCCCTAGGCCCTTGCCTCCAAACACCACGGTCAGATAACTTCCCACCCCTCGACGCCTTGCAGTGGGGATTAAAGTAAACATGTGCGAGAGCACAGAAACACACACAAGCGAATGCGGCAGGGACAGCTCTTCCCTACAAAAGCACAGACAGAAACCACGGTGAGCACACACCACCGCCGATGCTGAAACGGCAGGTGGGACGTCACGGGAGGAAATACTCGCAGTACCATTCCCCTCAAAAAATGCTTATCAATTCTTCAGCGGTTTTAACATATGCTAAGAATTTAGCAAATCCCTTGGAACTCCTCCGTGCTCCAGCCCCTGGAGTGGCCCCAACAAGCAGAGAGGAACGGCACGCCTAGGAAGGGGCAGGGGCCCAGGCAACGGGCCTCACCCTGCGGCCCAGCTGACCCTGCAGCAGGGGCCTCGCCGACCTCATACACCCGACATGCTGTGAGGAGAGGGCCTGTCCCTGCTACAGCCCTCCCGCTAGGACCCACGGCCCTGATCTGATCGAGAGAAGCTGCGTGACAAGCCCAAACCAGAACATTCTACAGCATCCTGATTTCTTCCACAGTGTGAAGGTGGCAACAAAGCGACAGAAACTGCTCCCACGGAGGGCTGCGAAGCCTGAGCACGGGCACCCACCTCCGGAGCAGCCGGGCAAGCCCAGGTCCGGCCACTCGTCCTGTGTCTGTGCTCACAGTCTGGGCCCGGGCCGGGCAGCAAGCTCAGGACTGCGGCTCGAGCTCCGGAGCCAGGCTCTGGGCTTCGGCTCTGCTGGCTGTCAACCACGCAAGTTATCTCCACAGTTGTCACTGGGAACAACAATGCCCCCAATGCACATGCTGCTGTGACCTTTACACACCGCTAGCAGTCTCCATGCCTCCCCCAGGCGCCCCCTGGCATCGCAGCATGATGAAGCCCAGCGCTTAACAGCTAGCTTCCTGCCTTGAACACAGAAGCACGGTCTCAAGCAAAAAGGATTTCAGCGCCGTGTTCATTCCTCTCATCGCCATGTGCCCTCAGGCCCGTCAGTGTTCTTTCTAAAGATCAACTTATTCATTTGAAAGGCAGAGTTATGGGGGCGGGGGGGGGGGGGGGGCAGAGACAGACAGACAGGGATCTTGCACCCACTGGGTCACTCCCCAAATGGCTATAATGGTCAGGAATGGGCCAGGCCAAAGCCAGGAGCCACGAACTCCATCTGGACCTCCCACATGGGTGGCAGGGGGCCCAAGCCCTTGGATCACTTTCCACTGCTTTCCCAGGTGCATTAGCAGGAAGCTGGATTGGAAGTGGAGCTGCTGGGACTCAAACCAACACTCCAATATGGAACGCGCGGTAGCTTAACCTGCTGTGCCACAATGCCGGCTCATGTCCAGCTTTAGAATTCCAGAAATGTTCCTGTAAAATCAAAAACAAAATCCAGGCTTGGGTTGCTTGAATCTTGTTTAATGGCCTCAAAAGTGGAGTATTTAAAGGAATCGAGTGTAGAATATCTTGTAAGATTAGTAGGCAGTAGTTACCTATCTTGTAGGTTCTCCTTTTACAAGGAACACATTCAAGCTGGATGTTGGGTGTGCTGCAAACTCTTAGACACAGTTTATTCTCTTTCTAGAAGGTCGTAATTCAGATGTGGGGCCCCATAATCTCACGTGGCTGCAGAAGTGATAAATCTGCGTGTAAGTGAAGCATCCCGTGCTGTCCTGGTGCAGAGTGCAAAGGGGCTGTAGGGGAGACCAAGTTCACCCTCTGTTAGGGGAGGTGGATGAACCACTTGAGACACGAACGTTGAGCCCACCAACCCCCATGGTCCTGAGCATCCTTGGCCCTGTCCTGGGCCCCCCAGGCTGCCCCTCCACCCATGGACTGTTATGTCCTCGGAAGTACTCGTAGTCTCTAACACCCTCCTACCCACTCCCTTAGCGTTCTGCAGTCCACTCCCCTGTGGCAACAGTGCAGCATCCTTTTAAAACAACCCTGTTCCAACCTGCAGTAACTTACGACTCTTTTTTAAAGATTGTATTTATTTATTTGAAAGGCAGAGTTACAGAGAGAGGGGGAGAGAACGAGAGAGATCTTCCATCCACTGGTTTGCTCCCCAAATAGCCACAATGGCCAGGGCTGGGCCAGGCCAAAGGCAGGAACCTGCAACACCACCCAGGTCTCCCACGCAGATGGCGGAACGCAAGCGCTTGGGCCATCTTCTCTGCCCTCCCAGGCACATCAGCAGAGAGCTGGATCCGAAGCAGAACACTGTAGGCGGCAGCTTAATCCTCTGTGCCACAATGCTGGCCCCGCTCCTGGTAATTCTTTATTAAATCCTGAATTCTAGTTTTAAAAGTCCTATCCTTACCTAGTACAACAGCTTCTCCTCTGTGATGTGACGATATTGGCAGTATGAATAATCCGCATCAGGAAGGGCGTCGGTGATGGTGCCGAGCGGAAGGCACACCGGACAGTTTAACGCCACACAGTCACACACGCAGCCTGGAGACTGCGTGGGGTAGCTCTGCGCTGGTGTCAGGCTCTGCAAAGCAACTGACGCCCTAATGAGAATGGAGGGGCAAGACGAGGTCTTACAGGCAGATTTGTTTCATGCAAGGTACACTTGGAAGAGTTCCAAACAAAGAGAAGAGAAAGCAGGGTCACTCAGTGCTTAGGACAAAGACCGAAGCCAAAACCCTACGCAGCTGGGGACACGCCTTAGAAGAGTACCCCCCAACTCTCTCAGCAGGGGCCTGCGCATCAGTGAGGCGGGGGTAACACCACCACTGCAGGAGTGGCACATGGCTGAGCTGCACCCAACAGCCAGCAAACCGCCACGAACACCTGAGCCCTTCAGGCACCCACTGACACACAGGCTGCAGCTCTCAGTCCAGGCAGATGCTCCAGCCCAGTGTGTGACCTCACGGCCCTCAACTATCCAGCACGTGGTCACCTTTCACAGTGACAACACAGGCTTCCCCATGACTATCTTGGGGTCTTGCGGTCAGAGTGCTACTGCTTTCATCACCTGAGACGGGAGCTTACTCGGAAGGCACTGGCCACTCCCACCCTCCCACCCCGAGAGCAGCCAGTGCAACAAGGCACCATGGGAGCCCTGAGTCTGCTAGCTTGCATCTCTGCAAACAGTACTTTTCCGCTCTCATTAGTTACAGGCTGCCAGGAAATTTTAGCTGTGAACAGAATGGAGACAGGCTCGAGAAACAGTTCTACTATTTATAAAGCCTCAGTGTTAGCCAATTTGCTCCTCTTCTGCATATAAATGGGCTAAGATCCTCCAGGCAGCCCGGATGAGTGGATCTACCCAAGACTCGGGTCACAGGCCAACCACGCAGGCCCTCCGGTGCCCGGTGTGGCCGCACTTTGCTCTGGTCCTTTACACGTGACATTTGGATAAGGGACTCTCCACTTTCCCTGCAAGAGTGAAACCCTTGGACTAAGGTCTGAGTTACAGCCTCCACACTAGTACTAGTACCCTCAACAGCAGGCCCAGATACGCCATCCCACATAATCACACAAGCCGAATGAGAATCAGAAAAACAGTACAGGGTAACGCAATGCTCAGAAACCCAGTCCTGTGTCTGCCAACACTCATTAACCGCATTGAGAATCCTTCGCCGTGAATTCCGCGGCGCCTTGCCAGGAGGTCTGTCAGATTGCGTCTCGGACAGCACGTGCACGGACTGCTAAGCAAAAGCCAGCAGGGACAGGAGAGGCGCCAGGAGTCCACCAGAGTCCCAGCGCAACATGGTTCAGTCCACACGTGCTCCACAGCCAGGACCTTCACCAGCCAAAGCCAATCACCTTCAGACGAAGCCATCAAAGGACGGCTGGGCAGCCCGTCAGAGTGACATCCGCCCTGCCTTCCACGGGCCTGGACCAGGTGCTGAACTCCGTGTCCAATGTGAGGGGACTCGGAGGCAATGGGGCCATGAGAGCTCCCCTTCCTGAGAGGGACTAAGGCCCTAAGGAGAGAGGCTTGGGATCCGGCACTCCCACTTCCAGAGGACACAGCTATAAGCATCCATTTGGAAGCAGACAGCAGCCCTCACGTGACCACCTAATCTGCCAGCACCTCAACCTGGGACCACCAGCCTACAGGACCGACCGTGAGGAACCGGATTTCTGTTCTCAGGAATTCTGCGACAGCACTAAGACACCCTTCTCAGACCCATGGACCCTAGGTGATGCCACCACACCTACACAGAAGACCACTGCCACACCACACGCCATCAGCGTGAGGGGACTGGGAAGAGGGACAGGCCTCAGCACACAGACTCCCCACAACCTAGGAGGCTGCCATCTCCCCCAGACCCTGCCTCAGGCAGCTCTCCAGCCTGAGCAGCGTCTGCCAGGCCCCTGCCTGCGCCCGCTGCACTGGGACCCCCAGACAGCGTCCCCTCGCGGCCCTGGCTCCACTGGGCTCAGCCTCCGCCGGCTTCCCTCACTCACACCCACCTGGCACTCCCAGACTCAGGGGGCCGGCAGTGCACACGAGCTGCAGCAGGGCCTCAGCCTGTCCATGGCCACCGCTTGCCCCACGGAGACAGGGAGAGACAGCAGGCTTGATGAAACCCCGCCTTACGTTGGAGTCACAGGTGACATCCCCACCTCCCAATGCCACGGCTGACAGAAGCCACTTGGGTTCCTCGATTCCCTCCCAGAACGACAGCTGGGCCACAGGGATGTTACCCTCAAGGAAAAACAAACCTCTTCCAAGACGGGGCTGTCTCCACAGCACCATCTGGTCCAAGTTCAGTGACACCTTCCCAGGTCCTCACTCTGCCACAGCGGGCCACACCAACCCCAACCAGGTCCCTGCTCCCAGACTGGTCACCTCCACTCTCCCATCCCCACTCCACAAGAACCTATACACTCTGTATTCGTTATCAAAGGAAATCACAGTGAGAGGTAACTGGGTGCTGAGCCCGGGCGATGGCGATGGCGATGGCGAGAATGTCAGGGCCCTGCTCAGGAAGGGGGCAGGGGGCAGGAGGCTGCCATGGCCACTTGTGGACCTGCAGAACACAGGACAGAAACTGTGGGACAAAGGCAAGAGACCAAGGTCAGAGCAAGTCACAGATCAGCAGGAGTCCTGAGAGCAGATGAACTCCCTAGGGGGAAAGGCAGAAGGAAGGAGAAAGACAGGGCTGATTATAGTCTTGGGAACACCCACGTTGCAGGGGTGGAGAGACAAGCCCCAGGCAGAGGCTGAAAGACTAATCCCTGGGGGAGGGAGGGTGCGGCTGCGTGTGCAGGCGGGGCAGGAGGGCCAGCGGCAGGCCTGCTGCAGGAGGTGAGGAAGGCAGCCTGGGGAAGACCAGCACTGCCTAAGACCGAAGGCATCTGCCCACTCTGTGCAAGCCCCTGGTTTTATGCAAAGAGGCAGAAATCAAACCATCAGCATTAGCACGGGGGGAGGAGACAGGACTGGGTGAACGGAGGACAAAGATGGCAGTCCCACGGAAGAATAAGGGTGTCTGGGGTGCAGGGCCAGGAGCGGGTGTGCGTGACGCAGGCCTGGCGCGCAGGGGCAGAGGACCGGAAAAGGAGAAGACATCTCCAACTTCAGTGAAGAAAGGAGTTTCAACAAGTGAAGTCAGACTTGAAGCCACACCTCCACCATGAACTAAAAATTCAAAGTGAATCACAAGCACAAGCACAGAAAATCTTTGTGACTTTGGATTATGCAAAGATTTCCTAGCTATGACACCAAAAACATAACCCAGAAAGTAACAAGTTGATATATTCTGGACTTCCTCAAAACTAAGGACTTCTGTTCTTCGAAAGGCAGTGTTAAAAGACTGCAAGACAACCCAAAGACCCTGGCAAAGTACTCACATCCTGGCAGTAAAAGAACAAGCCAATTTCTTAAAAATGGGCAAAACAGTCAAAAGAGACGTCTCAGCAAAGAAGACGTCAGACTGCAATGTTACTGTTTACCGGGAAATACAAACCTAAACCACAACCCAGAGCCACTACGCACCAACGAAAACGACTAGAACTAAAGACTTCAAACACAAAATGCTGGCTAGCATGAGAAGCCGCTGAAACCCTCACGCGCTGGGGGTGGCGGCACGCACAGCGCTGGGGAGAGCATGGCAGCGCCTGCTTTGGGTACAGCCATCCACGGAGAACAAATCGTCCACCCACACAGAGGTGGCACCCAAAGGTTCACAGCAGCTTATCTGTCCGGCCAAGGAGAGAAACAACCCGAGAACCTCACAGCAGCCGAATGGATAAACAGAAAGGAATAAAAAGTAACGAACTGGGGCCGGCACCAAGGCTCACTAGGCTAATCCTCCACCTGCGGTGCCAGCACCCCATATGGGCGCCGGGTTCTAGTCCCAGTTGCTCCTCTTCCAGTAAAGCTCTCTGTTGTGGCCTGGGAAAGCAGTGGAGGACGGCCCAAGTCCTTGGGCCCCTGCACCCACATGGGAGACCAAGAAGAAGCACCTGGCTCCTGCCTCCGGATCAACGTAGCTCTGGCCATAGCAGCCATTTGGGGAGTGAACCAACGGAAGGAAGACCTTTCTCTCTGTCTCTGTCTCTCTCTCTTACTGTCTGTAATTCTACTTGTCAAATAAATAAATAAAAATCTAAAAAATAAAAAAGTGATGAACTACTGATACACATGACATGGCTGAATCTCACAATAACCACACATTCTGGAGAGAGATCTGCACACCCATGTTTACAGCAGCAGCACTCACACTAGCTGAAAGACAGAAGCTACCCAAGTGTCCATCAACAGGGAAATGAATGAACACAAGGTGCCCCACCCACACACTGGCCACTCTCTCATTCAGCCCTAAGGAGGAAGGAAAGCCTGATGCAAGCTACACAAGCTACCTTCAAGAGTGACACTCCCCGAAAAGGAGCCCAACACAAAAGGTCCCCAGAGCTGTCCGACCCGTACAGACAGGAAGTAGACTGGGGGTTGCCAGGGGCTGGGGGAGGAAGGGGAGTCAGTGTTTAATGACTAGAGCTGCTGTTGAGAACAATGGAAAAATCTTGGACAGTGACTGGCTTGGTCCATTTTGTGTTGCTATAACAGATGTCACACATTAGGCAATTTATTCCAAAAAATAAGTTTATTTCTTACAGTTCTAGAGGCTAGAAAGTCTAAGATCTAGAGACCCCCAAGGCCTCTGGCAAGGGTCTTTGGGTTGTTATCCCAAGGCAGAGAATGCAAGGGCTAGAGAGCACAAGAGAGACCAAGACAGGGTGGAACTCACTTCTTACAATCAAGTCGCTGAGGACCGCTAACCCACAACACTGCAACAACAACGCACTCACGAGGACAGAGCCTTCGTGACCTGATCTCACCAGGCCCCACGCCCAACAACACTGTGCTACAGTCATCCTCAACTCGCCAACGGTGAGGGACATTCAAACCCTTGCAGTAGGGCCGGCGCTGTGGCGCAGTGGGTAAAGCTGCCACATGCAGTGCCAGCAGTCCACATGGGCGCTGGTTCAAGTCCCAGCTGCTCCACTTCCACCCAGCTTTCTGCTATGGCCTGGGAAAGCAATAGAAGACGGACCAAGTCCTTAGGCCCCTAAACCGACATAGGAGATGTAGAAGAACTTCTAGGCTCCTGGCTTCAGATCGGCCCAGCTCCGGGCCGTTGCAGCTGTTTGGGGAAGTGAACCAGGATGGAAGACCTCCTCCCCACCCCCAACCTCCCCTCTCTCCTCTCCCCTCTCTCTGCCTCTGTCTCTGTAACTCTGGCTTTCAAATAAATAAATCTCAAAAAAATAAACCCTTGCAGAGGTGATAGCTACACAACACTGCCAACGTACTCAGAGCCACACAGCCATATACTTCAACAGTGAACAAGATGGGAAATTTCATGTTGTATACAGTTCACCATATATTTATATATTTATTTATTTATTTATTTATTTTTATTTTTTTTTTTTTTTGCTCAATAGCACTACTCATTAGGGAAATGAAAATTAAAGCTACAATGAGGGGTAGACATTTGGCCCAGTAGTTAAGACACGCAAGTGCCAGCACAGAGGGCCTGGGTTCAACGCCTGCCTCTGACCACAGTTTCCTATTAAGGCAGGCTCTGGGTGACAGTGGTGATGTTCAAGTAACGGGATTCCTTCCACCCATCTGAGAGAACTGGGTTGAGCTCCAAGCTCCAGCTCTCCAGCCACTGTGGTTTATCTGAAGAATGAACCAACCTCTCAAACACATAAACAAACATACACAAACACATAAATTTAAAAAAAGTTTTAGAAAGATGGGGGGCCAGCGCTGTGGCATAGTGGACTAAGCCTCCACCTGTGACACCAGCGCCCCATATGGGTGCCAACTGTGCCCCGGCTGCTCCTCTTCCAATCCAACTCTCTGCTCATGGCCTGGGAAAGCAGTGGAAGATGGCCCAAGTGCTTGGGCCCCCGCATCCACATGGGAGACCCAGAAGACGCTCCTGGATCCTGATTGGCCCTGCTCCAGCCACTGCAGCCATTTGGGGCGTGAACCAGCGGATGGAACACCTCTTTCTCTGTCTTTCCCTCTGTAACTCTACCTCTCAAATAAATAAATGAAATCTTTAGAAAGATGGACAATAATAAATGTTGGCAAGGATATGGAGGAATCAGGACCCTAACAGATTGCTAGTATACAGAGTGCAGCCGCTGTGGAAAACAGCACAGCACTTCCTCTAAAGGTTACACAGCCACCATATAACCCAGCAACTCCACTCCTAGGTCTGGACCCAAACAAAGAAAACATGTGTCCCCCACTTGGCCTTCTTATCTGTGGGCTCAACCAAACTTGAATCAAAACCATTCAGGAAAATAAAAACCGCATCTGGAATGAACATGCACAGACTGTTTTCCTTGTCATCAGTCCTTAAACTATATCACAAACAATGACTGACACAGCATTTACATTATAGTAGGTATTTTAAGAACCCAGAGATGACTTAGAGCATACAGGAGGGGCCGCCACCTCTGACTTGCACCCCACAAGGAGCGCCCGTTTGAGTCCTGGCTGCTCTGCTTCCAGTCCAGCTCCCTGCTATTCACCTGGAAAAGCAGAAGATGGCCCAAGTGCTCGGGCCCCTGCCACCCACATGGGAGACTCAGATGGAGTTTCTGGCTCCTGGCTTCAGCCTGGTCCACCTCCGGCCATTGCGGCCGTTTTGGGGAGTGGACCAGGGAGAAAATCTCTTTCTCTGTCTGTCTCTCCCTGTCATTCTGCCTTCCAAATAAACAAATCTTGTAGGTTACATGCAAGTACTATGCCATTCCACATGAGGATGTGAGCGTCCACAGGGAGTCCTGGACCAATCCCCCATGGTACTGAGGGGAACTTCAGACAGGTGTTCAGAGCATCACTATTCACAACAGCCAACCCAAATACACAGGAGCTGATGAGGGGAAAGAAGGGAGGGGTCTGTCCATACAATGAAATACTTACCCAGTGAAAGGAACGCGCACGGGCATACCACACGGCAGCCTGAGAACAACACCTCAGTAACTAACTCAAAGAAGTCAGACACACAAAGCCGTAAACTGTATGAGTCCACTCTTAGGGGAGCGTCAGAACTGGCAAATCTATGTGGGCCAATCTGCTGAGGACACAGGACTGGGAGATTTGCACAGAAATGGAGAGAGACTGATAAAGTGTACGAAGTCCTTATCCGGGGATCGAAGATGTCCTGGGATAGGTAAGAGATGGTTCCAATCCTGCTTTTTAAAAATATATATAGCTTTTAAAAAAACCACTGAATTATACCTAAGAATGGGCAAGTTTTAAGATATGTCAATTGTATCTCATTTGTTAAAAACTGTGTATATGGGGGCAGTCGTCTGGTACAGCAGTCAAGATACCACTTGAGATCCCTGCGCCCACATCAATCTGTCTGATTTGAATCCTGGCCCCGCTTCTCGTCCAGCTTCCTGTCAGCATCCACGCTGGGAGGCAGCAGGTGAGGGCTCACGTAAGTTGGGCCTCTGTCACCCACGGGGGAGGCCAGGACTGAGTTCTCGGTTCTCAGTTCCCAGTTTCAGACTGGCCCAGCCCGGCTGCGGCAGGCATTTGGGAAGTAAGCCTGCAGATGGAAGATACCTCTCTTTCTTAGAATTCTAAAAACTTTAAAAAAGAAAGTATTGCATGTGTGTGGACTGATGTGTGTGCAGTCCTGTAAATGTAGGTGTGGGTTGGAGGAGGGCATGCAAAGACACCCCCTGGGGTACCACAAATTAATGAATGAATATGGCAAACTCAACTAGAAAGAAATTCAACAAGATACTAATGGTGAAAGAATCTGAATAATTTTCTCTATTTTCCAAAATTTCTAAACCCTGCTGTTACTACTTTTTTTTTAAAGATTTATTTATTTATTTGAAAGTCAGAGTTACACAGAGTGAGGAGAGGCAGGGAGAGAGAGGTCTTCCATCCGATGGTTCACTCCCCAAATGGCCACGATGGCCGGAGCTGTGCTGATCCAAAGCCAGGAGCCAGGAGCTTCTTTGGGGTCTCCCATGCAGGTGCAGGGTCCAAGCACTTGGGCCATCTTCTACTGTTTTCCCAGGCCATAGCAGAGAGCCAGATCGGAAGTGGAGCATCTGGGTCTTGAACCAGTGCCCATATGGGAAGCCAGCACTTCAGGCCGGAGCATTAACCCGCTGCGCCATAGCGCTGGCCCCTGTTATTACTTTTATGATTAATTAAACAACTGCTCTCCTAACCGTCACACAGCTGTAAAACATACTGGGAAGAAACCATTCCTAAAGGGCAAATACAAACATTAACTATCACTATTACTGGAACTCGGCACACAGGAGATTCTCACGGCATTCTCCAGGGTAACTTGCAGTAACTGAATCTAATGGGAGAAGAAAAGAATCCTCTGACAATGGAATGATACACCTGCTTTTAATGGGAACATTTAATGAGTAAAACTGATGATATTCTTGAAGCTAATATGCAGTTTCAACACAGTATCAATTAAAGTCCCCAAGGGGGTATAATGCACAACTTGATTAAGTCACAGTGAAATTCACCGTTAAGAAACTCAGTATTAAAGAGCAGCCCCAGCCTGTCGGCAGACCATGAACAGTATGCTTAGCCTACAACTGGAAAGATCTAGAATCTAACACACCGGAAACTGCAGAAGACACGGGGCAGAACCCCACGCAAGAGCCAGTGCCAGGACTGAACGGGTGGACAGCAAACGCAGGTTTATTCCAACACCCTAAACCCATGGGCAACACCCAGATCCACACTGCCTTAATAAGGGGCAGTGTCAAAGGTTAAGTCAGGGACCAGAGCTGTCACAAAGGTTAAAGCCCCGGCCTGCAGCACCAGCTTCCCATATGGGCACCTGTTCGTGGTGTCCCAGCTGCTCCACTTCCAATCCAGCTCCCTGCTAATGCTCCTGGAAAGGCAGTGAAAAACGGTCCTTGGTCCTTGGGCACCTGCACCCATGTAGGGGACTTGGAAGAAACTCTTGGCTCCTGGCTTTGGATCAGCTCAGTTCCAGCCATTGTGGCCATTTGGGGAGTGAACCAGCAGGTGGAAGACCTCACCCTCTCTCTGTCTCTACCTCTCTGTAACTCTGTCTTTCAAATAAATAAAATAAATCTTAAAAAAAAAGTTAAGTCATGCAGAAAAATCTTTACTATAAACAAACAAACAAAAAAACATGAATCAAACTGTATCTACAAAAATAACTACAACTACAACTTTAAAATATGCTCATCACCAGTCTCAGGAAGGGGATGTCAGCCTCCACAACACACCCGTCAAGAAACCACCAGCATATACCAGACCTGCCACCACCAAAGCTAAACCAACAACAACAACACAAAAACACAAAAACTTCCGGTGTCACACTTGGCACAGCAGTTAAGACAAATGCACTCCAGATCAGAGTGCCTGGGTTGAGTGCCCACTCTACAGCCAGTCCAGCTCCTGTCGACGTGCAATCCGGAAACAGCAGTAAAGGCTGCAGTACGTAGGTCCCTGCCACTCGTGCTGGAGACCTGGATGGGGCCCCAGACGGGGCTGCTGTAGGCATCTGTGGGGTGAATCAACAAATGGGAGAAATACCTGACTCTTTCACTCTGCCTTTCAAACAAATAAATTTTTTTAGATTTTAAAAATCAGCACTAATCCAACAATATGAGAAACCAAATAAGCTGATGTATTGTTCATTGCTTTAATATCATGGAGATGCCTATGTCTTAGAAACAAAACAGGGGCCGGTACTGCGGCGCAGTGGGTTAAAGCCCCAGCCTGCATCGCCTGTATCCCACATGGGCGCCAGCTGGAGTCCAGGCTGTTTCACTCCCAATTCAGCTCCCTACTAATGTGCCTGGAAAACAGCTCCTACTCCCACATGGGATCCGGAAGAAGCTCCTGGCTCCTGGCTTCGGTTCGGTCCAGCTTGGGCGGCTGCAGCCATTTGGGGAGTGAACCAATGGATGAAAGACTTTCTTTCTGTGTGTGTGTGTGTGTGTGTGTGTGTGTGTCTACCTTTGTAACTCTGTCTTTCGAATACATAAAAAATAAATCTTTTTAAAAAATAAAACAAAACCAACCTCCACCACTGACCACAGCAGGGGGTGAGGGTCCATGTCACCCAAGGCCCTGAACCCATCTGGGCCACTGTTTTCCCAAACCACCTCAAGAAAATATGAAAGTAGGGGTCGGTACTGTGGTGTAGCAGGTAAAGCCATCGTCTGGAACACTGGGAGCATCCCTTGCAGGTGCCGGTTTGAGGCCTGGTGCTTCAATTCTGAATCAGCTCCCAGCTAGTAAGCCTGGGAAAGCAAAGACAGCCCAAGAGCTTGGGCCCCGACACCCACATGAGAGACCTGGAGGAAGCTCCTGGTTTCTGGCTTCAGCCTGGCCCAGCCTCAGCCGTTGCATCCACTGACCCACAAACACCACCAAACATCATCCAAATGAATCAACCCTTGGCTAACTCCACTTTGCTGTGAAGTTTGAATCAAGGGATTCTGGGTTTCTCCCACTGGAAAACTATCAGCATTTTCACAACTGTTGGAACTACATCATAATCCTTTTCTGTCACCACCAGATCTTCTAGGTGGCCCTGACACCGACCTAAGAGCCACACTGGACCTGACTCCACCCTTCCCAAGGGAATTCCTGGAACACTCCAAGGCCAGCAGCTCCCCTCCTCCAGCAAGGGCTTCCACGTCCCAGGGACTGGACCCCACCATCTGTGCAGGTTCTCCCCGAACTGTGAGCCCCTGAGCATCTCCAACTCCGGGCATCTGACTCCTAGGACAGGACGTGGCCTGGCACACAGGGTGCTCAACCCACACCAGCAAGGAAGCCTCCCCTAAAACTGAGCATGAACCACCAAAGGGAGAGGCTGCTTCACGTCCTGTGAGCTCCCTGTTGGAAAAGAAGCCGGCAAGGCAGCCGTGGGGAGAATCGAGAGCCTTTGGAGTGTGGGAGCAGGGGGTTAGGGACCCTCCACTAGCCGCGTGATGCACGGTGTGGCCACGAAGGGGTGAAAATGCGGAGAGGGAGGTCTGGGAGCCAGGCGCTGACCCAGGCCACATGGCAGCTGACCACTGTGCAGACGGACAGCTGCCCGGCTCAACGGCAAACAAAATCGAGACTCAGATGATTCGGCTGTGCAGGCAGATGGTCTCCCCTGGGAAAGCCAGCCACCACCAAACCAGATGTGAGAGCCACACACACCAGAGACAGAGCCAGAGAGAAGGCGCACTCCGTCTTTGAGGTACTTCAGGTAACTTAGCCAAGGAGCTCGGTATGTTTTGCTTACAAAGAACATCTGGAGAATCGTGAAACTGCGTACAGAGGCCTCATTTCCAGGGCTCTAGTTACAGTGCCTGAGCCAATGCAACCAACACCTGCACCACGTAATGACCCTGAACAAGCGAACATGCACACAACTCAACGCTGCAAACACCCTGCCACCACGACTCCGCAAAGTTCTCACTAAGAACACACGCCAGCATACTAGCTGGACTTGCAGCCTTCACACCTGAATGAAAAGAGCAAGCTCCTGGAGCGCAGGGCGCACTTCCTCGCACACGACCATCGGTGGGCAGGAGCACACTACAGTAGGCGCATCCACTGCCCGTGCCTCCTCCACACACCCTGCCGGATGCCCGGAGAGGGGAACGGGTCTCCAAGCCATCTGAGCCTGGAGCCCAACTCAATTTTAGATAAAAACCCATCAAGTTTTTGCAGAGTTTTACATTATGAATTTTTCAGGACTATAACTACTGTGTAAGTAAAGTCTGGTCACCTTGCTTGGACACCTGTGTTTTCTGAGGATGCTGAATCTCCTCCGCTCCCTGGCCAGCAGTGCCAGCAGTGCCAGCAGCGCCCCCCTCAGGGATGCTGGCGTCTGCACAGAGATCACAGCCCCTCGTTTGATTCTTTACAAATGTATGTGAATGTGTATTATTTATAACACACTGCAAGTGCATGGCAAGGGTTGATCCAGCGCCCATTTTCCCAATGGCTACTGCAGTCATCTGGGAAGTGAACCAGTGGATGCAAGATCTCCCTCTCTCTTTGTAACTCTTACTTTCAAATAAATAAATCTTTAAAAAAAAAAAAGGGGGGGGGGGGCACTGGTCCAGTAGGTGAGGTAGTAGTTTAGGAGGAAACTGGGTTTCTGTGTTTAATAAATGGGAATACAAGCTCTTCGGCAGAACCTCCTCTCGAGAGAAACTCACAGGTCCGACAAGACAAACTGGACCTCAGGACAGAGAGAGCATCCTTACAGGGCCACCTAAACCCACCACACCCACTGAGGGAGAAGCCAAGGCCAGAGTCAGGGCAAGCCAAACACCAACTCCCGCGGGACGGGGTCCCGGCGCTGACACAGCTCCAGGGAGCAGGGGCAAGCACCCGCCAGCCCAGACTCCCCTTGCAAACAGGCTGCAGCGAAGCCTCGGTGCCAGGGCGGCTGTGGCGACAGGAGCAGCCGCCATTCTGTGCAAGGCCCATTTCACAGGAATCATCCAGAACAAGCCTCCCTGCGCGGACGAGTGAAGTGCGACGTGGGCCCAAGTGAAAGGTCCGTCAGCACAGGGGCCTCCACAGCAGGGCCTGCCTGTCCGTTTCCCAAGGGTGGGGGCAGGGTGCAGGGAGCTGAGCTGCAGGGCCCACTACCTGCCGGGTTCCGGGACTTCACACCCAGGTGCACGGCCCCAGCCAGCAGCAGAGCCTTCTCTCCAGCTCCAGCAGTTTCCCGTGTTAGAATAAATGTTGCTGGGACACTGCGCGCCCATTAGGGAAATGGTGAAACTGGATCCAGGCCTCACAAGGAACGTAAACTCCAAGTGAACCAGCGATCCAGACATGAACACTGAAACCGCAGAAAGGCCATCTTCACTGAATCGCAGGAAACAAATACAAGCACTCCCGGAAAAATGGGAGAACTCCTTCAAAACCTCAGTGTAGGGAACACCTTCCTACTCTGATTCAGAATCCAGATTAAAAAAAAAAAGGCTGAAAAAGCTCATAGCATAACAAACATTTTTCACATAATTTTTTAAAACTTCTGTTTCACAGAAAACTTGTCACTGCCCAAGTTTAAAAATACCCCAGGGGAAAGCATTTCTAATACATGCTAATCTCCCCAGTACATAGTGACACCTTGCAGCTCAAGTGAACGGGCAGGCCGGCCTCGGTGTTAGGGTGCCGTGCACCCCACATCGCAACGCCTGGCTCCTCACTCCAGCTTCCTGCTAATGCAGACCCTGGAACGTGGTGGTAACAGCTCAAGAACTGGGTTCCTGACACCAAGTGGGAAACCTGGACTGCACTCCTGCCCCTGGCCCTAGCCCAGCCCTGGAAGTAGCAGGAATTTGGGGAGTAAACCAGTGGAAGCCAGCTCCTTCTTGGTGTCTCAAACACATTAACAACAACAACAACAAAAAACAACCTGAAGTAAAATAACAAAGCCAAAGCCCAAGAAGAAATTGGACAACAGACGCTGAGTACTCAGAAGAGGGTACACAACAGGCAGTAAAGGCAATGTTCAACACTGGCTCACACAGAGCCTGGCCAGCGGGCCTTCCACCCTGCAGGAATGCAGGCAGTCACAAAGGAAAAGGCCAGCAGCACCCCCACCCCTAGGAAAGCCGACGCACAGGGCACGCTTGCCACCAGGTCACACTGCCACCAGCAGAGCAGAGCGCAGTCAAGAGCCCCTCGGCCGCAGGACGGCTGCACCACGGACGCGCCAGGGGCTGACCTGAGCGAGCCCTGGGGGCAGGCAGCTCCTCCAGGACACACAGGAGCACACAGAGTACACCATCAAATGTGTAAGAAAGAAGGAAAAACACACATGTATAGACTTGTATCATTCTTTGCTTTCGCAAAAAAAAAAAAAGGGAAAAACACAGACCAGAAACAGAAAAATCGTTGCTGGGGAGCAGACGCAGCAGAGAAAGGAGTGAGCTTCCTCCAAGGACAGCTCTTCAGCGAGCTTTGACTCATGGCCTCTGAAAATGCTTTGCAAACTCGAAAAATAATTTAGAAGAAAGGAAAAAACAAACCATAAAACTGAACACAGACACAAATGAATATGACTATTAAATCGATTATGCATCAGAAATCACTAACTCTGGTAACTCTGGAAGGCAACCTGACCACACCTGAGTGGGAGATGCTCTGATGACAGCCGCAGTGCACAGCGACGTGCAGCCCCGGCAGGTTTGCTGCTGCTGCACCTGCGACCACGGGGTGTGCGCTCCTGGGCAGGAGCAGAGGCCGAGTGCCGGCCTGGGACAGAGAAGCACGCTGTGCCGAGGATCCTAGCCCAAAGTGTCCACAGGAACTTGTGACCTGCCAGGTGGAAGACCACTGTGATAAAAATAAAATAAAAAATAAAATAAAAAGATTTACTCATTTATTTGAGAAGCAGAAAGATAGAGAGAGAGACAGAGGTCTTCCATCCACTGGCTCACTCCCCAAATGTCCACAATGACCAGAGGTGGGTCAATCCAAAGCCAGGAGGCAGGAGCTTCTTCTGGGTCTCCCACATGGGTGCAGGGGCCCGAGGACTTGGGCCATCTTCTACTGCTTTCCCAGGCCATAAGAGAGAGCTGGATCAGAATGGAGCAGCCAGGACTTGAACCAGTGCCCATATTGGGAGCTGGCACCCCAGGCAGAGGCTTGGCCTATTATACCACAGTGCCAGACCCTGCTGGCAGCTTAACTGCTGTAACAAGCGCCCACCCCTAGCACCTTTTCAATCACCATTCTGCAACCATCGAGCCACAGTGATGGGAGGCAGGATCGTCAACAGACACGAAAGGCGATGTGGCCTCCACTGGTCTCCCTGCAGCAAAGACAAAGCTGCCGCTGCAGGGAGGCCCTTACACCAACTCTGCAGAGGTGCTGCGGTGGGCACTGGGGACTCCGCCCTCAGGGGCAGGGCAGTGCAGGCACAGGTTGAACAAGTAAGCGTCCATCTGAGTCTAAACCCAGACAGGTCACAAAAGCCACGTCTGGGTTCCGTGCTGTGGTGCAGTGGGTTAACTGCCGCCTACACCACGGGACCCTCATGACCACCAGTTCCCCACACGAGCATCGGTTCAAGTCCCGGCTGTTCCACTGCCGATCCAGCTCTGCTAAGAGCCTGGGAGGGCAGCAAAAGGCAGCCCGAGGAGTGGGCCCGCCGCCCTTCTGGGAGGCCTGGATGAAGTTCCATGCTCCTAGCTGGAGCCTATCCCAGCTTCAGCCATTGTGGCCATCTGGGGAGTGAATGGAAGATCTCCCTCTTTCTCTCTAATTCTGCCTTTCAAATAAATCTAAAAAAAAAAAAAGAAAGCCAAAGACAGAAACAACAAAAAAGGTGGTGAACATTCCAGACTCACAGACACTGGAGACACAGGATCACCAAACACAAGGTGTGGTCTCTGAGTCCCAGAGAACGAAAGTAGGGCGGACGGAGCCGCGATCAGAGAATTAAACAGTCTATGAGCGAGAACTGCTGGTTCTGCTTGTGAACAGACTTCAAGCACGAGAACAGAAACAGACGAGAGTAAGATTCCACAGATAAACCTCAACGTCAGGACCAGTCCTCCCAAAGCACAGGTATCCCGACCCCCGGAAATCGTGACCACGGCCGTACTTGGGAAAGGTCACTGCAGAGGGACTGAGGACCCTGAGGAGACGCCGCCTGGACAAGCCCCTCACAGCGAAGAGACAGTGGGGAGGGCTGGGTGACAGCAGAGAGGCTGCAGCAGGAACAGGGCCACAAGCCGAGGGACGCCTGCAGCCACCGCCTGGGACACCTGTCAGACTCTGCCTCCAGAGCAAACCCGTCTCACCTCCGAGCTCGCAGCACCTCGCCCCGGCAGCCCCGTGATGCCCACGGCAGGGCAGGGTCAGAGACCAGCGCGAGGCGCGGGAGATGCCCTCAAGCACTGCCTCTTTGGTAAACCACTGTTCGGGCAGGGATTCCGTGGCAATACTCAGTTTATAAAAATCCGCCAAACTTCACTTAACAAAAAGTATACAAACTGCACACACCAACAGGCGCACAGCTGTGTCACCCGGTGGAGCTGGCAGCCCCTGTCCTGAACCCCTTCCCGGGGTGGCTGAGTCACAGCCAGAAGACAGCCTTGAATGAATCTGCGAGGTCCCAAACACGCAGCAGCCACAGCCGTCCAAGGACTGTCACAGGCGGACGCTGTCACAGACAAGGGGTGCTGATGGGCTCTGTCCCACAGCCATGCTCAACCCATCGTTTTAACTAGTTCCCAGCAGGTGGTTCAACTGTCTAACTGGGACCCCTAAAGGTGGGTTACACACTCCTGGGCAGAGAGACCTGAAGGGACCCCCATGACCCTACATGGCAGACACAGCCCCCACACACATTCTCACGCCCAGACACTAGGAGAGCCAATACCCACAGATCTGGACCTGGAAGCCTGGGCACAGCTGAACTGGGCAGCAGAGTAGCCAGGCATGGTGACTTGGAGATGTCCAAAGATGGCACAGGACCAGCCAGGCCTCAGCAGCACCCCCTTGGCAGGAGTCTCCACCATCACTCAGGACTGCTGTCATGGAGGGAGGAAGGGCAGAGTTCACTTATGAGAGGGCTCAAGGGCTGTGCGTGTGCCCGCCAAGGAGGCCCCAACACTGGGGAAGACAAGTAGGCGGACACGCGCAGCCAGCGTTTCTGTCTCCCCAGAATCAGGAACACAGACAGGGCTCCAGCGAGAGACACGGACAGTTCATTAGCATATTTTCAGTTTTAACTTGTATTTTGAAACGTCAAATAGTGTCTCTGGCTGGTGAGTCATGGTCACCCACACTGGGAAAGCCTGGAATGCAGAGAAGTGATCGGATCTGCAGACTTCTGAGGCGTCCGTGGGGGCACCGCCTGGCTACAATGGGCTTGTGCCCAGAGGGGGGTGGGAGAAGGGAAGGAAAGTGAAAGGGACGAGGGGCCCCAGAGGGGGGTATCCTAGAAGCTGCAGGAGAAAGCATTAGAGAAGAAAGCCTCAGAGAGACAGGTGGGAACAGGAAGGCACGGTTACAGGCAAGACAGGAAGTGAGAGCAAGCTCAGCCTCGATCAACTTAGCTCCCAGGGACAGTGCACTAGCCGGCAGGCTTACAGGTAAGGCAGCAGTGTGCTGGGTTTCTGGGGATATTTTAGGTGCATGAGAGCTAAAGGAAAAAACAACTGCAGAGGGGAAAGTACAGACCATCAGACAGAGGAGGAGCTGCAACACCCAGGACCACCCCAGCCGGCTCCAGTGTGTCTCTGAGAGCACCAAGAGGAACTGACATGCCTGTATCTCTGTCCACTGGAACCCACGTGGTGTCAAGTCCAGAGCAGACAGAGTACACAGTTGTTTTGGGAGGACAGGCTGGGGACACCCACAGAGGACAAGGAGCCAGCCTTCCCTGAAGACCAGCAGCTGGTACAGTCTACTCCATGCCAAGCTCCCAGCAATGTTTGAGACCAGTACAAAAAACTGATGCAGGTTCCAGACAGGTGAAGAAGAGCAAACGAACAATCTAGACTACCCAAACCCTGAGCAAAGAGTGCGAATTCTACATCACAGGGGCGATGGGCAGGTTAGCGTTAATACAGCAACAAGACTTCAGAACGGCACGACCACCAGTGGCACAGGGGACACTGCACTCATCACTCCACCAGCGATCATCAACATGAAAAGGCATCACCAAAACCCTAAAGGGGAGCCTCGGCACCCTGACCACCCGTGAAAAGGCTGTGGGGGGCTGCTCACAAGCACCTCGAGTTTTATCGATGTTACAGAAGACCTGGATGGGGGCAGGTGCTGTGGCATAATGGGGAAAGCTGCATCCCATATGGACGCCCGTTTGTGACTTGGCTGCTCCACTTCCCATCCAGCCCCTGCTAATGGACTGGGAAAAGTAGCAGGATATGGCCCAAGTGCTCGGGCCCCTGCCACCCACACAGGAGACCTGGAAGAAGCTGCTGGCTTCAGCCTTGCTCAGCCCTGGCCACTGCGGCCATCTGGAGTGTGAATCCGCAGATGGAGATCTCTCTCTCTCTCTCTCTCTCTCTCTCAAAACTCTGACTTTCAAATAAATAACACTTCTGCTTTGTTCCTAAAGATCTGTTTATGGGGGCTAACACTGTAGCGTAACAGGGAAAGATACCACCTACAGTGCCAGCATCCCACATGGGTGCCGGTTCAAGTCCCAGAGGCTCTACTTCCAATCCAGCTCTCTGCTATGGCCTGAGAAAGCAGTGGAGGATGGCCCAAGTCCTTGGGCCCCTGCACCCATCTGTGTGAGACCCAGAAGGAGCTCCTGGCTCCCGGATCAGCCCAGCTTCAGATCAGCCCAGCTCTGGCCATTGCGGCCATTTAGGGAGTAAATATGGGATGACAGCACTGAGGCTTTCCCCGCTACGCCACAGCGCCAAGCCCAGTGTGGTACTTCTACAACCTGTCAAGCAGTATGAGGGCGCAAAAGAATCATTTCCTCATTGGGCTCCTGCAAATAACAGTCCCTCAACTGGACAACGGCCAGCAGAGAGCAGCGGCTGCCTGGCCTCACCTGTGGGTCTGATCACACATTTCTTCTCAGGACCTCAGGACTGAACAGACGGCAAAGCAGGTAACAGCAGCCACAGAAAACTGCCTTGGCTAGAAGACAGTGAGTCTGGTCACCGGCCTGGCTCCCTTACTCTATGGACCCACAGAGTTGTGGAAGCAGAAGGGGACAGTTCCTGGGTGCTTACACCAGACTCCAAGGGCGCCAGCCTCAGCTAGCAGGATCCCACTTTTCTCTGTAAGATTGATTTATTTATTTGAAATTCAGTTTACAGAGGAGGGGAGGGGAGGGGAGGGGAGGGGAGGGGAGGGGAGGGGAGGGGAGGGGAGGGGAGGGAGAGAGAGAATCTTCCAACCACTGGCTCACAACTCAAACGGCTGCATCGGTCAGGACTGGGCCAGGCTATCTCTACCTCTCCTCCTCTGTAATTCTGAATTTCAAATGAATAAATAAATCTTGAAAAAAGAAAAAAAAAGAAGAGGACGAGGAGGGGGAGGAGTGGGATCCTGTGCTGGCTGCTGGCCAGTGCCTGGGCGTCTCCAGTCCAGGCAGCCCAGCGTTTCCCGGGAGCACCTGAGATCCCCCAGCTTTCCCACTGTCAGGACGTCAGGCGGCCATCTGAAGGCACAGCAGTTTGGGCCCAGGACTGATCCCGGCTCCACTGGTTTCCTGAAAAGGCAAAGGAAGAGCAGCACAGCTGGTGTCCCTCCACACCGCACTCCACCTCTAACTAAAAAGGAGAGGCTGTGGGCTGCTGACAGCGGAGGCTATGGGGGCAGGGCACATGGGAACTCTACTTTCTGCTCAATTTTGCTGTGATCCTAAAAGCATTCTTACAAAAGTAGGGGGGCCAGCATCGTGGAGCTTACGACCCTGGCATCCTATACGGGAGTGCCAGTCTGAGTCCCAGCTGCTCTGCCTCCAATCCAGCTCCCTGCCCATGCGCCCAGGAAGGGAGCAGAGGTGACTCCAGTACTTAGGCCCCTGCCATCCACATGGGAGACCCAGATGGAGTCCCTGGCTCCTGGCTTCAGCCTGGCCCAAGCCCTGTCTGTTGCAGCCATTTGAGGAGTGAACCAGAGGCTGGAACACAGATTGATATCTCTCTCTCTCTCTCTCTCTCTAGCTCTGCCTTTCAAAGAAATAAATAAATCTTTTAAAAAATAAGGCCTAGACAACTCACTTGTGTTTCACTCGTTCCTGAGCCCCACGCAGGACCCCGGTGCTGTGGGCACTCAGAGCAGGTGGCTGCCAGCCCCTCTGGAGAGCCGGGCAGGCAGGGCAGGACACAGAAGGCCCTCTGCACCTCCTGAGCTTCTTGAGCAGCGGGCAAGTTTGCAGCAAAGAAACTTTAGGGAAAAAGAGGAAGTCCTGGGGACAGGAGGGGAGGCCGAGTCTGGTCTACACGAAGGCTGCAGCAGCAGCAAAGGTACCCGGCTCCAAGACCGGCTTTGAAGCAGGACGTGGCGCCATGGTCCCAGCCCTGACAGAAAGCTCGCCTCGCAGGGCCAAGATGAGAAGGGAAACAGCCCAAACCAGGCAGCACCCAGTCCTGGCCGGGCACCCTCCAGAAGGCTCTGCACACACCTCCCCGGTAAGAGTGCGGCAAGGCCCCGACACACGCTCCCCCGCTGTTGTTGTTCGGAGGCTTTGGGGCTCATTTTCCTTGTTTTTCTTACTTAAGAACTAAAACAGTGGTAGGGGTTGGGAAGCACTGGGAGAGAGGCTGCCCCCCAGGCCTCCCCAGGCCCGCCAGTGCCTCCTGCCAGCCTAGTACCAAGCCTGGCTGTGTGGTTCTCAGTTCGGCCTTCTGCCTTCAAAAATGAGGGGGAACAGAGCATCTGGAAGTTTGTTCTCCTGGGAGAAATGGAGCTTCCGAAGTGACATTTATCCTGCTGTATTCAGCTTTCCGCTGGGGACACCCAGATAATGCTTCAGTGTTTTTAGGTCACAGCTAGTCCTAGCTACCCACTTACTGGGAACTCTGGCAGCAGAACGGGCAGCGCTGGGCAAGCCAGCCAAGCAGGAGGCGTGGAGAGGCAGGCAGGACAAAGTGGGCCGGGCACAGAGCCCAGCGGAGGGGACACATGGCCCACCCAGGCCTGTGTTCCACACCCGGCCCTGCAGGTCCCGGGAAGAGAGTGTGTCCTCCCTGGGAGAAGACTCGGGCCCAAACCACAGTGCAGTTCAGCCCAGCTGAGACCGAGGAGGCCTTTGTTGGTTTCTGTCCCAATGTCCACCCTTGCCAGGGCCTGTGAAGGTCACCAGCCAGCTCTTCCAGCCCGAAGAGCAGCCTGTGTTGACCGAGCCCCACATACTGAAGAACGAGGGGGTCAACAGACACAGGAGCTGCTCCAGGGAAGGGGAGGGGTGCAGGCTGCAGCACAGAGCGCACTAACACACCCACAGATCGGCATGGGGTTTTGTTTTCGGGAGCAGACAGAATCAGGACTGCTCATTTAACTCCGGGACAGCAAAGCGCCCACACACAAACTCCTGTTAGTGGGTGGCCTAAGAAATTCTTCCTTTCCCCGCTCCTGACTCACTGCACAACTCTGGGGAGCTGGGAAGAGGGAGTCTGAGGCCAGGTTCCCCAAGCAAGGCTGCAGGGACGGGCAGGAGACTGTCAGCCCTTGCACCCCACGGCCCTGAGCATGCAGTGTCTCTGCTCATTTCCTATACTTGCTGAATCCAAGACCAAACCTAGCACAGCCACGTGCTACGTTAGGACATGGAGAGACCGCGTGCACGGTGGTGGGCCCCAGGAGTACAGTGGAGCTGCACAGCTGGTGCAGGAGTACAGAGGAGCTGCACAGCCGGTGAAGGGCTTCGCGGAGGCCTCACAGACCCAGACAAGCTGCTTGCAGAGTCTGGAAGCAGGGAGCCTACCCCTGGGAGGTGACGGTTAACAGCAAGGACTGCTCCTGGTCCTCCACCTGCTTTCCAGCGTCCACGATGGGGAGAAAGAAGCCAACCAAGCAAACCAGCATGGAGGCTTCGGAAGGGAGCGACACCCGCCCAAGAGGAGCCCCCGGGCAGGCCTCTGGGAGACGGCCAGAAGGGGCTGTTGTCGCAGGAGTGACAGTGCCATGCACGCCACTACCACAAGGACCCCCCGTGGACTGAGACGCGCAGGTGGAAGACGGTGCCACTAAAGGCCCTGTGTTGCCTAGGCTGATGTGTATGCATGTCCATTTTTAACAAAGTTTGGAAAGTAGAAAAAAAAACTAAAAATGTTAATAACAGAAAAAAGCTTATATAATAAAGAATAAAAAGAAGAAATACAGAGGCAGGAGCTGCCCGGGGTGCCCGCACACCTTATCAGAACGCCCGGGTCTGAGCCACAGCTCCACTTCCAATCCAACTTCCCGCTAACGTGCACCACTCGAGGGGGCACCAGACGATGCCTCCAGCACTTGGCCCACCACCCCCGTGAAGACCCAGATGAAGTCCCAGGCTCCTGGCTCTGGTCTGCCCCAGACCTGGCTGTGGAGGGCTCTGGACCGAAGAGCTGAATGGAAGATCTACCTCTGTCTGCTTTCTCTCTCTGCCTTTCAAATAAAATGAAAATATTATTTTTTTAAAAAGAGGAAGTATTTTTATGTAGCTGTACTATTTCTGTTTTAAGCTAAGTGTTCTTACAAGAGAGTCAGAAAGGTTAAAACATTTTTAAAGTTTTAAAAATAAGAGTTGGAGAATGCGTATTACTGGAGAACTCTTTGTTATAAATGCAGGGCAGTGTGCAGAAACTGTGACACACAGCCCTTCTTCACATCCTCTCGCCACCACTGACTCGCCCAGGGCAAGTTCCCATCCCACGAACCCACTCAGACCAGCACCCTGCCCAGGCAGGTCGCTTTTTGTTCTATGCATGCATTTTTTTTTCTTAAAGATTTATTTTATTTATTTGAAAGACAGAGTGAGAGAGAGAGAGAGAGAGAGAGAAAGAGAGAGAGAGAGAGATCTTCTAATATCTGGTTCACTTCCCAAATGGCCGCAAGGGCAGGGACTAGGCCAGGCCAAAGGCAGGAGCCAGGAGCTTCTTCCAGTCTCCCACGTGGGTGCAGGAGCCCAAGCACTTGGTCCATCCTCCACTGCTTTCCCAGGCGCATAGACGGGAACTGGATCAGAAGTGGAGCAGCCGGGACTCAAACCGGTGCCCATACGGGATGCCAGCACTGCAGGCCGTGGCTTTACCCACTACACCACAGCACCAGCCCCGACCATGTACTTTTCACTGAGCCTTTCTTAAGCTCAGATACACAAATACACCATCATGTCACACCCGCCTACGACACTCAGCACAGTGAGGGGCTCACGGTCCACAGCCCGGCAGCAACAGTCTAGCCATCCAGCCCAGGTGTGGGAGAGGCCACACGCTAGAGCTGCAGACACCCTGTCACGAGGTGACGTCGCTGAGTGATGACTGAGCTTAGCGCGTACTGAAGCTTAAATTGCACCACCTCACTTAGTCCTGAAGTCTCGGGGTTCAGTACACACCACACCCGACTCATATGAGAAAACGAAGGCCCAGTGGGATGAGGGGCTTTGCCGAGGCCGGCCAGCTGGTCAGCGTCAGAATGAGTTTCAAGACTCACCATCTTGATGCACACACCACATTTCTCTCAGGGGAAACCAGGCTAGGATCGGGAAGTAAAGGATGAGTGTGATGGTAACAGAGGCAGGAGACGGGCCTCTTCCTCACCCATCCACGGCAAAGGCCGGGAAGCGGTGACCCCAGCACCAAGGAACAGCACAGCCCAGCTCCGGTTCTCATCGCAGTCCCTGCAGGACATCCAGGGTCTGGCATCGTGGTGCCGCAGGCTAAGGTGGTATCCCCAGTCGCTGCAGTCATTTGGGGAGTGAACCAGCGGACGGAAGCTCTCGCTCTGTCATTCTGTATTATTTCAAATAAATAAATGAAATTCTCTCAAGAGACACCACAGCGAGGGCACGGAAAGAAGCGCACAAACCCAGCCCCTGCGGTGCAAGGAAGAGAAGCGACCACAGCCGACGTGAACGTGTCAGAAGGCCAGGCCCAGGGCAAGCGGCAGCCTGGGCAGCAAAACGAGGACAGGGAAGAGCAAAACCCGGACCGCAGCCGGGGCAAATACCACGCCTCTGACACAAACAGGACGCAGGCACACGAGTGGGGGCAGCAAGCTCTCGGCCGCTACGTCCGAGCTGACAGAGGCCCCTGTTCTGGCCTGAGCTCTTGACGGGCCCAGCAGGCCACATCAGGCCAGAACAGAGTCCCTCACGTGCTACACTGCTTTGCACAGCTCACACAAGACCCCCGACACGGGCTGACTCCAGCGGAGAGAGGCGTGTCCAGCCCAGTCTCGGAGGCTCTGGCAGCTGCATCACCTCGCAGCGGAGCACGTGCGGGAGAGCGCGCGCTCACCTCGCCACACAGGGGCCAGGGTCAGCCTTTGGTAACAACCCTCTCACAGAACCAACCAGGGTCCCCAGGAAGTACCTGGATCCGTCCCAAGGGCAACGCCCCCAAACAACCTAAGGACCTCCCACTAGGCTGCGCTTCTCAAAGGCTCCCCCTCCCAACAGCCTCCCTAGAGACCAAGCTCTCAAAATATGAACCTCTGGGGACAAATCACATCCAAAACACAGCACACCTAATCCAGCTGTGAGACAGGCCTGCCGTCTGACTGTGACCCTCGGAGACAACCCTAAAACTCGCGCTCAGGGATCAGCAGAGGGGACCCGACAGAAGTGTCTGAGTCGGAAGGGCTCTGCCCTCATGAATGGACGACTCCACCTGGACTCAGGGGCGGCTGTGGGCGCACCTGCCCTGCGCAGCCGACGCGAGGCCTCTGCCGTGTTACGACGCAGGAAGAAGACCCTCAGCGGATCAGCAGATGCTGACCCTGACTCTGGCGCCACACCTCCAGAACCACGAGTCAGAAACTGCGCAAAAGGTGACGGACTAACACAGAGCCGGTTCTCCCAGCAC
The DNA here is from genome assembly GCF_964237555.1 of Oryctolagus cuniculus. Classification (NCBI taxonomy): domain Eukaryota; kingdom Metazoa; phylum Chordata; class Mammalia; order Lagomorpha; family Leporidae; genus Oryctolagus; species Oryctolagus cuniculus. Next base: position 51,853,655 of record NC_091447.1, read on the forward strand.
AGGAGAGCCCGGCCAGCCCGAGGCAGTGCCGCAGGAGGCCCTCCGCGCCAGCCCGGCGAGCCTGGTGAGGAAGCGCGGTGAGCTGCGCTCCACCCGTCTGCCTCTTCAGCCCTCGCCTGCCCGGAGGCACACCTCTCTCTGCTCAAAACAACGCGATGCCCAATCCAGAATCACAAAGAAAAAGTCAATTAGATCTTTAAGCTAAGTGTGCTGTAATCCTGTCTTCTGACAAGTATAATTCTAATGAATAAATGTGGAAAGAATGATGAAAATAGAAAATCATCTCACAAACACCACAGTAATAACTGTTTCGGGCAAGAGCAATCAATAGCTGCTAAGATTAGCGGGGAACTCTGTGGCATAGACGTACACTAACTACGCAGGGAACACACAACCCCACAGCACAGACCCGGCCAGCGCCCACAGCCACCACCTCAGGAACACGGCAGAGGACGTCCTGAGCTCCCAACAGGAGAGCGGAGAAGGAAGCACCACTTCTGGGGTGTTCTCACCAAAAACGCCTAACACAGAGACGGCCCACAAGGTCACTCACAGGTGCGCCGAGAGAGGCCCCACTTACGAAGGATGCTGGAAGACTGGGTGAAGAATGTGCAGAATCTTGGTATGATTTTTGCAATTATTTTAAGGTAGAACTGAATCATCAAAAAAAAATGTATAGAAAGACTGGAAACTAAACAGACACCGACACTCCTGTGAGAGAGAGGACCCAGTCCCTGCCAGCGAACACTGGCTCCGTGCACGGCCACCACGCCTGCCCTCGCTCTTCAGTCCCCAGCTCCCAGGCTGATTTCCCAGCTGTCAGGACTCAGCCAAGTCATCTTGAGGAGACAGAGCCCACACCAGCCCCACACCAGCCCCACACCAGCCCCACACCAGCTGACCTCGGAGCGGACACTACAACAAGGCCTTTGGCTCCATAGAGAGACACGAAAGCTCAGGTCAGCCAACTCCCCACCGCAGAGCCAGCCGGGGTCTGCACCATCCTGGGGTGTCACGTGGGAGCTGCAGGCCACTGGGGAGGGGAAGGGAGGGGCACGTACAGCAACACCAGGAGAGAAGCTGACGGCCGCCCAGGTCAGCACATAGCAAGACACAGCGAGAGCCCTAGGCCCCCAGGAGTGGGTTTAGAGCACAACTTTGTGGCGAGGGCCCTTAGCGCAGCGGTTAGGCCACCACCTGGGACACCTGCATCCCCTATGGGAGTGCCTGGAGTCCAGGTCTGGCCCTGCTCTCCACTCCGGCTCCCTGCTAATGTGCAGCATGGAAGGCAGCAGGTGATGGCTCAGGCACTTGGATCCCTGCCACCCACACGGGAGTCCCAGATGGAGTTCCTAGCTCCTGGCTTCACAGCCTTGGCTCAGTCCTGACTGCTGTGGGCATTTGGGGAGTGAACTGGTGGACAGGAGAGATAGCTCGCTCTCGATCTCTCCCAAATAAATAAATTTTTAAGTTAAAAAATAATAAAAATAAAGCATAACTACCCCAAGAGGAAGACATGGAAGTCCAGAATGCATGAAGGTGCCAAGAGGTAAACGTTGCTAAGTAACGGCATTCATGCCATGTGACAGACGGACCATTCTGAACTTGACTTCTAACTTCAATCACCCCTTCACTCACTGTTCACTGAGTGCCTACTATGCATGTGTCAGGTGCCAGGGTCACCAAGGCCCACCCAGCACGGGAAGATGGCCGATGCCCAGTAAGATGTCTGTGGTGAGAGCCAGTTCAAGGTCAATGACCTGAGCCAGGTCCAGCCCTGCACACCCGTCAGCAGACTCCCTCCTCTGGACTTCCGTGCTGAGAGAAGCAACAAAAGGACAAAAGGGCAGCAAAGGCAGAGACCGGCGCCTGCAGAGCTGGCAGTGTTTGTAGCCACCACTCACTGGACAGAGGCCCAAGGGCACTTGCCCAGGGACATGCTGAGGCCACCACAGAGCAAGGATGATGGCCCAGAGACATCTCGCACGACCCAGTGGGAAGGGTCGACAAAGACCATCAAAAGCATGTCCAGGATCTTGGGTGCTGGTCAGGACCCCAGGAACAAATGCCAGATGTGTGCTCCCAGGCTTGTCCAACCTCTGCCCTGAATGGGCTTTGTTCTCTAACCCCTCCCTCTCCGGAGCACCGGCCCCTCACCCCTCACATCATGACCAAGCCTCTCCTCCCTCGGATCTCAGATCTCAGTCTGCACCATCAGCGCTCTCCAATGCCCACCCGGCCCCCTTCCAGGAGCCACGGCCACGGCCACGGCCACGCCCACGCCCACGCCCGCTCCACTCCGCGGCAGCCGGCAGCCCCCTCCCAGGAGCCACGCCCACGCCCGCTCCACTCCGCGGCAGCCGGCAGCCCCCTCCCAGGAGCCACGCCCACGCCCGCTCCACTCCGCGGCAGCCGGCAGCCCCCTCCCAGGAGCCACGCCCACGCCCGCTCCACTCCGCGGCAGCCGGCAGCCCCCTCCCAGGAGCCACGCCCACGCCCACGCCCACGCCCACGCCCACGCCCGCTCCACTCCGCGGCAGCCGGCAGCCCCCGGGCTCCGGGGCTGTCAGCTCTGTACTTTCAGCAGCTGGGAAACACATTCTGAGGGGGAGAAAAAAATAGTTACATTAAAACTCTAAATGTGACAAATACATATAATTTACTACTAAATATAGTGGTTACTAAAGCACTAAAATAAATACTAGCATTGGGGCCAGAACTGTGGTGTAGCGGGTAAAGACGCCACCTGCAGTGCCAGCATCCCTTCTGGGCACAGGTTCGAGTCCCGGCTGCTCCACTTCCAATCCAGCTCTCTGCTGTGGTCTGGGAAAGTCCTTGGGCCCCTACACCCCTGTGGAAGACCCGGAGAAAGCTCCTAGATCCTGGCCTCGGATCCGCACAGCTCCGGCCATTGCAGCCAATTGGGAAGTGAACCAGCGCATGGAGGACCTCTCTCTGCTTCTCCTTTGCTCTCTGTGTGTCTCTAACTTTCAAATAAACAAATAAATCTTTAAAAAAAAAATACTAGTATGAACACCTAGAAAATCCAAGAAAATCGACTGAGAAACTACTAGAAACGAGTAAAAGAATTCAGTATCTGCACATACAGAGGACCTACTGAATAAAAATATTAAGATACCACAGAAGAGGGGCCGGCGCTATGGCACAGAGGGTTGAGGCCCTGGTCTGGGGCGCCAGCATCCCATATGGGCACTGGTTCTGGCCCGGCTGCTCCACTTCTGCTCCAGCTCTCTGCTGTGGCCTGGGAAAGCAGGGAAAATGGCCCAAGTGCTTGGGCCCTGCACCCACACCGGGGAACTAGAAGCAGCTCCTGGCTCCTGGCTCCTGGCTCCTGGCTCCTGGCTCCTGGCTCCTGGCTCCTGGCTCCTGGCTCCTGGCTCCTGGCTCCAGAATGGCGCGGCTCCAGCCGCTGCAGCCACTGGGGGAGGAGTGAGCCAGCGGATGGAGGGCCTCTGTCTCTGTCTCTGTCTCTCTCTGTAACTCTTTCAAATAAAATAAATCTTAAAAAAAAAAAAAAAAAAAAAAGATACCACAGAAGAACGTAAGGCTTAAATAAACATGCTAAACATGCTATATCCTGTTCTTAAAGACTCAATAATGTAAAGATGTCAATTCTCCTTAAATCAAACTTTATAAATACCATGTATTCCCAATTAGCATTTCAACAGAATTTTTTTAAAGATTTATTTGAAAGAGTTGAGAGAGAGAGAGAGAGAGAGAGAGAGGTCTTTCATCTGCTAGTTCAATCCCTAGATGGCCACAAAAGAGCCAGGGCTGGGTCAGGTCGAAGTCAGGAGCTTCTTCCAGGTCTCCCACATGGGTGGCAGGGGCCCAAGGACTTGGACCAACTTCTACTGCTGTTAGCAGGGAGCGGGATCAGAAGCGGAGCAGCTGGGACATAAACCAGCACTCACATGGGATAAAGGCAGCTCAGGCAGTGGTTTTACCCGCTATGCCACAACGCTGACCCCTCAACAGAATTTTCTTTTTTAAGGATTTATTTACTTATTTGAAAGGCAGAGTTACAGACAGGCAGAGAGAGAGAGAGAGAGAGAGAGAGGTTTTCTACCTGCTGGTTCACTCCCCAGATAGCTGCAACGGCCATAGTTGCTGCGCCAATCCAGAGCCAGGAGCCAGGAGCTTCTCTGGGTCTCCCACATGGGTGCAGGCTCCCAAGGACTTGGACCAACTTCTACTGCTGTCCCAGGCCATAGCAGAGCTGAATGGGAGGTGGAGCAGCCAGGACTCAAATCAGTGCCCATATGTGATGCCGGCACTGCAGGTGGCAGCTTTACCTGCTACGCCACAGTGCCGGTCCCAACAGAATTTTTATATGGGAAATTAATTTTCAGGAATAGTCAAGAAAAATCTAGGAAAAAAGACTAAACACTAGCCTTACAAGTGTGAAAATTCATTATAAGCTAAAGAAATAAAACAGCAAGCAAAGAGAACACATGCTTCAATATTTGTAAATAAACGGAATGGAAAAGGAAGACAGAATCCAGGAATGTCAGTGGGGACCAGCATCAAAGGACACCACAGAAGAAGGGGGGTGGGGGGGCAGGCACGGTGGCACAGAATGTTAAGCTGCCATATGAGCTCTGGTTCAAGTCCCAGTCACTCCACTTCCAATCGAGCTCCTGCTAATGTGCCTGGGAAAGCAGCAGGAGATGGCCCAAGTCCTTAGGCCCCTGCACCCACGTGGAAGACCCAGAAGAGGCTTCTGGCTTCTGGCTTTGGACTGGCTCAGTCGTGGCCATTGCTACCATTTGGGGAGTGAACCAGCAGATGGAAGATGTCTGTCTGTCTCTCTCTCTCTCTCTGCCCTTCAAATAAACAAACAAATCCTAAAATAAAAAAAATAAAAAAATAAAAAAAAAAGAGGAGCCTAGACGTGGGCGGGCTACTGGCCGCAGCTGGGACAGATCAGGCACCTCAGAAGCCTGGCCACTAAAGCGGCTGCACAAGCTGCAGAGGCCCATCTGGCAACACCCACCAGAACCACAGCTCGGCGCTCCTTCTCAGAACCCCCGGGGCGCACACATCCACCAGAACCACAGCTCGGCGCTCCTTCTCAGAACCCCCGGGGCGCACACATCCACCAGAACCACAGCTCGGCGCTCCTTCTCAGAACCCCCGGGGCGCACACACCCACCAGAACCACAGCTCGGCGCTCCTTCTCAGAACCCCCAGGGCGCACACACGGTCGAGAAATGCACACGGGCTGCACACAGCTGCAATCTGCAGGGCGGGGACTCCTCGCACGCTGACGTCAGGGTCTCCACGGAGAGTACGACTACTCGTCAGGGTCACTAGCAAGGCCAGCTCAGGCCCACAGGATCACAGCTCTGGGAGGCCCCGGGGACTCCAAGGACAGCACGGTGGAGACTCAGGCAAGCAGCTGAGGGCGATCCTGCTCCAAGTGCTCATACGCAACACAGGCCGTGACCGCAACGGCAAAGGGCAGCACGGCACCGGCGACGCGCGATGGTGAGGCTCAGCTCCCACCTCCTCAGTGCACAGACAAGGGCATGCCAGGGCAGCCCTCACTACCACACTGAAAAACATGCAAACGAAGCTGCTTACTTTCATGTTTAACTGTGCCTGTGGACAGTCTGGCAGCAGCTGCTCTTTCCTTACACAGCACAGCAGTACCACCCCTATTCCCAACACCGCTTGTCCTGCCTTAGAACCAACCGTGTGACGTAAGCGGAGCACCTGACCACGGCAACCTCAACCTCTTCATCTGTGCAAAGGAAAGGCCGTCTCGGCACCTTGAAGTAACACATTTTGTCAGGTGCCTGTGACACACCTCCTCCCCGTCCCAACCCACTTGCTCCTGAAGCCTCTGCAACTCCGGCCAGGAGGCCAGGCGGCCAGGAGGCCAGGCGGCCAGGAGGCCAGGCCACCACCCGAAATGGCTTCAGGATCCAACAAACCCAACACACACCACTGCTGCTAATGAGTCCTGTAAGTTTCATTCAAAACCAACCAACCAACCAAAGCAGCATTTTACTGGGGGCTGTGGGGGCGGGCGGGGGCAGTCCTCCTAACAATCTCGGCAGGCTTTCCTGAGCTATCAGAGGCCCTGTGCCTGAGCCTCCCGGAGACGAGCCACGAAAAGGGGAAATGGCAGCTTACAGCAGGTACGGCAGAGCCAGGGCCACAGAGAGCTGGCGCCGGGGAGGCATGCAGGTGCTCCGTTCTCTGTCCTCTCGGGACCTAACAGGCAGCGCACCTCTTGTCCGAGAGCAACACTCACTTCACGCATACAACACGAACTCAAACCAGAAGAAAGGGCGCATGCATGTGGCCCAGCAGCTGAGACGCTCACAACCCACACTGGCGCCTGGGCGCTGTATCTGTCCCCCCCTCCCGACTCTGGCCTCCGGGCAGTGCAGCTCCTGGGAGACAACAGTGATGGCTCAAGTACTGGTCCCTGCCACCACGTGGGGACCCAGCGTTGTCTGATCCAGTCTCAGCTGTTACAGGCATCCAAGGAGTGAGTCTGGTTGGGAGCTCTGTGTGCACATGTGTGTGTGTGTGTGTGTGTGTGTCTCAAATAAATTAATTAAAAAAAAAAAAAACAGGAAAATGAATATACCACTGTTCAGGATATAATGTTCAGAAAAGATACAGGGTATCCAAAGCACGTTAGCACACATGCATACAAACATACATTACGTTCACATACGTAAGAAAAACTACAGAAAATATCCCGAAGAGTTAAGACGGTGGTAGTAATTTTTCTTCTTCACACACTGTCTGATTTTTCCATATACTGTGCGCACTGACAACGATGGGGAAGAAAGGGAAAGGATTTTATTTATTAAGTACAGAGCAGCAGCGCCTCTGAGCTGCTCTCCCGGCCAGGCATCTCACTAAGCCAGCCCCCAGCACCTTCCGTGACCAGGGAACAGGGGCCGTGACTCGGGAGAGGCAGCCCCAGCCCTGAGAGCAGCCGCCCGAGGACACCAGAGGCGTGGGCAGGGCTGCTGGCCTGTGCTACAGAACAGCGGTCTCCCTCAGCGTGCAGGTCTGGGGACGCACGCCCTGTGCACGGCACTAGCTGCCAAGACAGAGCTCCACACACGGGATCCGAGTCTGAGGAAGAGACAAAGAGAATTCACCGGTACCCTCTCCTCACATGTGGTGTGCATAGGGACACGTGTGTGAGTGAGCACCAGTCCCCTGTCCTCACATGTGGTGTGCATAGGGACACGTGTGTGAGTGAGCACTGGTCCCCTGTCCTCACGTGGTGTGCATGGGGACACGTGTGTGAGCACCGGTCCCCTGTCCTCACATGTGGTGTGCATAGGGACACGTGTGTGAGTGAGCACTGGGTCCCTGTCCTCACATGTGGTGTGCATAGGGACACGTGTGAGTGAGCACTGGGCCCCTGTCCTCACACGTAGTGTGCATAGGGACACGTGTGTGAGTGAGCACTGGGCCCCTGTCCTCACATGTGGTGTGCATAGGGACACGTGTGAGCGAGCACTGGTCCCCTGTCCTCACATGTGGTGTGCATAGGGACACGTGTGAGTGAGCACTGGTCCCCTGTCCTCACAAGTAGTGTGCATAGGGACACGTGTGAGTGAGCACTGGTCCCCTGTCCTCACGTGGTGTGCATAGGGACACGTGTGTGAGTGAGCACCGGTCCCCTGTCCTCACGTGGTGTGCATAGGGACACGTGTGTGAGTGAGCACCGGTCCCCTGTCCTCACATGTGGTGTGCATAGGGACACGTGTGTGAGTGAGCACTGGGCCCCTGTCCTCACATGTGGTGTGCATAGGGACATGTGTGAGTGAGCACTGGGCCCCTGTCCTCACATGTGGTGTGCATAGGGACACGTGTGTGAGTGAGCACTGGGCCCCTGTCCTCACATGTGGTGTGCATAGGGACACGTGTGAGTGAGCATTGGGCCCCTGTCCTCACATGTGGTGTGCATAGGGACACGTGTGTGAGTGAGCACTGGTCCCCTGTCCTCACATGTGGTGTGCATAGGGACACGTGTGTGAGTTAGCACTGGGCCCCTGTCCTCACATGTGGTGTGCATAGGGACACGTGTGAGTAAGCACTGGTCCCCTGTCCTCACAAGTAGTGTGCATAGGGACATGTGTGTGAGTGAGCACCGGGCCCCTGTCCTCACATGTGGTGTGCACAGGGACACATGTGAGTGAGCACTGGTCCCCTGTCCTCACATGTGGTGTGCATAGGGACACGTGTGTGAGTGAGCACTGGTCCCCTGTCCTCACGTGGTGTGCATAGGGACACGTGTGTGAGTGAGCACCGGTCCCCTGTCCTCACATGTGGTGTGCATAGGGACACGTGTGTGAGTGAGCACCGGTCCCCTGTCCTCACATGTGGTGTGCATAGGGACATGTGTGAGTGAGCACTGGGCCCCTGTCCTCACATGTGGTGTGCATAGGGACACGTGTGAGTGAGCACTGGTCCCCTGTCCTCACATGTGGTGTGCATAGGGACACGTGTGAGTGAGCACTGGGCCCCTGTCCTCACATGTGGTGTGCATAGGGACACGTGTGTGAGTGAGCACCGGTCCCCTGTCCTCACGTGGTGTGCATAGGGACACGTGTGTGAGTGAGCACCGGTCCCCTGTCCTCACATGTGGTGTGCATAGGGACACGTGTGTGAGTGAGCACTGGGCCCCTGTCCTCACATGTGGTGTGCATAGGGACATGTGTGAGTGAGCACTGGGCCCCTGTCCTCACATGTGGTGTGCATAGGGACACGTGTGAGTGAGCACTGGGCCCCTGTCCTCACATGTGGTGTGCATAGGGACACGTGTGAGTGAGCACTGGGCCCCTGTCCTCACATGTGGTGTGCATAGGGACACGTGTGAGTGAGCACTGGGCCCCTGTCCTCACATGTGGTGTGCATAGGGACACGTGTGTGAGTGAGCACTGGGCCCCGTCCTCACATGTGGTGTGCATAGGGACACGTGTGAGTGAGCACTGGGCCCCTGTCCTCACATGTGGTGTGCATAGGGACACGTGTGAGTGAGCACTGGGCCCCTGTCCTCACATGTAGTGTGCATAGGGACACGTGTGTGAGTGAGCACTGGGCCCCTGTCCTCACATGTGGTGTGCATAGGGACACGTGTGTGAGTGAGCACTGGGCCCCTGTCCTCACATGTGGTGTGCATAGGGACACGTGTGAGTAAGCACTGGTCCCCTGTCCTCACAAGTAGTGTGCATAGGGACACGTGTATGAGTGAGCACCAGTCCCCTGTCCTCACATGTGGTGTGCATAGGGACACGTGTGTGAGTGAGCACTGGTCCCCTGTCCTCACATGTGGTGTGCATAGGGACACGTGTGAGTGAGCACTGGTCCCCTGTCCTCACATGTGGTGTGCATAGGGACACATGTGTGAGTGAGCACTGGTCCCCTGTCCTCACATGTGGTGTGCATAGGGACACGTGTGTGAGCACTGGGCCCCTGTCCTCACAAGTAGTGTGCATAGGGACACGTGTATGAGTGAGCACCAGTCCCCTGTCCTCACATGTGGTGTGCATAGAGACACGTGTGAGTGAGCACTGGTCCCCTGTCCTCACAAGTAGTGTGCATAGGGACACGTGTGAGTGAGCCCTCACCACAGAGCCAGCCCCTCCATCTTGAGCTCCCAGCCTCCTGAACTGGGACCGATAATGCCCGTTCTATTCATTTATTTACTTCTTACTTATTTTGGAAAGGCAGAGACACGGGCCAGACTGATTTTCCGTCTGCTGGTTCATTCCCCTGGTGCCTCCAACAGCGAGGGCTTGGCCAGACCACCGCCAGGGGCCTGTACTCTAGCCAGGTCTCCCAGGTGAGTGGCAGGGCCTCAGCACTGAGACATCACTGTGCCTCCCGGGATGCACAGGCAGGAAGCCGGATGAGAAACAGGGAATCAGGACCTGAACTGGCACTCCACACGGGATGCAGTTATTCCAAGCAGAGGCTTAACCCACTCGCCACAACGTCCACCACATTTTTTGTTGGTTTTTTTTTTTTTTTTTAAAGTGAGAATGCAGCTATTTAAATTATCCTGCATCAGGGCCTGCTGTGGCACAGCGAGTTAAAGCCCTGACCTGAAGCGACGGCATCCCATACGGGCGCTGGTTCTAGTCCTGGCTGCTCCTCTTCCGATCCAGCTCTCTGCTATGGCCTGGGAAGGCAGCAGAAGATGGCCAAAGTCCTTGGGCCCCTGCACCCCCATGGGAGACCTGGAGGAAGCTCCTGGCTCCTGGCTTCGGATCGGCGCAGCTCCGGCCCTTGTGGCCATCTGGGGAGTGATCCAGCGGATGCAAGACCTCTCTCTTTCTCTACCTCTCTCTGTAACTCTGTCTTTCAAATAAATAAAATAAGTCGTTTAAAAAAATTATCTTGCACCAATGACTTGTAGACTATCTTATGTTTTTATTTCTTTACTTTTATTCAAATAAAAGGCAGACACATACAGAGAGACAGAGACAGAGAGACAGAAAGAGATTTTCCATCTGCCGGTTTACTGCTCAAATGCCCACCAAAGACAGGGCTGAGCTGGCCTCGAATGCAATCTAGGTCTCCCAAGGAGGTGGCAGGGACTAGGTACTTAAGCCGTCACCTGCAGTCTCCCAGGGTGTGCCTTAGCAGCAAGATGGACTTGAAAGCAGAGCCTGGACTGGAACCCGGGCACTCCGATACAGGATGTGGGCACCCAGAAGCATCTTAACCGCTGCCCCAAACGCCCACCCCGAAGTCACCAAATCTCGGATATTTTGTCACAGCAGCCCAAACAACCAGTGAGCAAAGCCAAAGGGGAGGCCCTGAGGGACGTTACCCAGTGCACGCTCGAGGGCTCGCCTGACCCGGGCACAGTGAGAGGCTGAGTCCACCCTCCTCTGCAGGCCGGGGGGGGGGGGCCTCAGTGGACGCAAACCAACACACTGCCCGCCCACCACCACCACATCCCTCACCCCAGACACCCAGCCCCAGCACACAGGACAAAGACAACTGCTGCCAGGTGGTAACTGACATTCTTAGTGCTGTTTATTTCTCTTCTTTGTTACAGAATTCTGTTCACACCTCACAAAGGGAGAAGCCCACAGCGGCCTTTCAGAGACATCCCCCCACCACCACCCCACCACCCAGTCCCAGCAAATCCAACTCTCACTCTGCTACCCACAGTGACACCTGCAGGTCAGGATCCGAAGTGCAGGTGGCACAGAGCTGAGAGGAAAGTGCGCCCAGCTCAGACACAGGCCTTGCCCTCTCCTCCCCGACAGGTCTTGTCCTCTCCTCCCCGACAGGTCTTGTCCCCAGGCAGCGGCCACCCAGGCAAGCACACCACAAACACGGAGACACAAACAGCATTTCTCACAATGTCTCTGTACTGAGAACAACTCGAGACTGATTTCCTCACAGAACGTAAGCCCACTGTCTAAGGCAATCTTGCGTGAATTCTGGGTGCCCAGGTTCAGCCTCTTCTCTGAGGAATAGATGGGCATTTCCACCTGACCTGGCCCACCTGTGACAGAAGGGCAGGCATCAAGAATGAAATTCAGGGGCAGGCGCCACGGCACAGATTAATCCCCCGCCTGCGGCACCGGCATCCCATATGAGTGCCAGTTCTAGTCCCGGCTGCCCCTCTTCCAATCCAGCTCTCTGCTTTGGCCTGGGAAAGCAGTAGAAGATGGCCCAAGTCCTTGGGCTGCTGCACCTGCGTTCGAGACCAGGAAGAAACTCCTGGCTCCTGGCTTCAGATTGGCGCAGTTCCTGCCGTTACAGAAGTGAACCAATGGAAGGAAGACCTCTCTCTCTGTCTCTCCCTCTCACTGTAGCTCTACCTTTCAAATAAATAAATAAATAAAAATCTTAAAAAAAAAAAAAAGAATAAAATGCAGTCCAACTAACTCAGTAGCGGGGGAAATGCCACTGAGGTAACAGCAAAACTAGGACAAATGTAGATTCCCCTCAAATACTCCCCTAGGCATCCAAAAATACTGCACGTGTGCTGTCAGTGTAAAAATACACTCACTGGGTAGACAACAGCACCCCCCAACCATGGGGGCTTCACTCCAACCCCAGGTGCAGGCCTGAAGTGGTGGAGAGTTGTATCTTCTTCCTATACATACACACTGGTGATGGTTTCATTTATAAACTGGGCTCAGTAAGAGATTAATAATAATAATAAACTAGAACAATTTAAACAGAATATTATAACAATTTTTTTTCAAAAATTTATTTATGTATTTGAAAGTCAGAGTCACATAGAGAAGGAGAGGCGGAGAGAGAGAGAGAGAGAGAGAGAGGTCTTCCATCTGCTGGTTCACTCCCCAACTGGCTGCAATGGTGGCATCTATATGGATGCAGGTTCTAGTCCCGGCTGCTCCACTTCCGATCCAGCTCTCTGCTGTGGCCTGGGAAAGCAGTGGAGGATGGCCCAAGTCTTTGGGCCCCCGCACCCGCGTGGAGACCTGGGAGAAGCTCCTGGCTCCTGGCTTCAGATCGACACAGCTCCAGCCGTTGCAGCCACTTGGGGAGTGAACCAGAATATGGAAGACTTCTCGCTCTACCTCTGCATTTGTAACTCTGCCTTTCAAATAAACAAATAAAAAAAAATTTTTTGACAGGTAGAGTGGACAGTGAGAGAGACAGAGAGAAACGTCTTCCTTTTCCGTTGGTTCACCCCCAAATGGCCGCTGCAGCCAGCGCACTGCAGCCAGCGCACCACACTGTCCAAAGCCAGGAGCCAGGTGCTTCTCCTGGTCTCCCATGCGGGTGCAGGGCCCAAGCACTTGGGCCATCCTCCACTGCACTCCCTGGCCACGGCAGAGAGCTGGCCTGGAAGAGGGGCAACCGGGACAGAACCGGTGCCCCGGTGCCGCAGGTGGAGGATTAGCCTAGTGAGCTGCGGCACCGGCCCAAATAAATTATTAAAAAAAAAAAAAAAGTATAGACTTAAAAAAAAAAAAAAGATGAACTGTTTATTTCTGGGATTCTGATCCCACATTTACAGACGGGTTTCCACTGCTAGAGCACCAGAGCTGAGGCTGCTGCTTTGTGAAGAAGAGGTTTGTTGAGCGCCCAGTTTTGGAGGTTTGGAAGCACAGTGCTGTCTCCCATAAGGGCCTCCCGGCCACGTCACATCACAGCAGGTGCATCCCTGGGCACACCTCTTACAGGTCCTACCAGCTCTCCACCTCCATCCCAGGGACCAAGCTTCCAGCACGGGAACCCTCAGGGGACAAACCACATCCAAAGGGGCAGTGGGGAGCAAACCACAGGAAGCAAAGCCAGGGCTGAGGGGACAGACTTCCGTGAGCACAAGCTCAGGCTCCAGAGACCTCAGGGCACCAGGGCGTGCAAGAGGGGCTGGTCTGACGGGCAAAGAGCAGCCTGGAGCTGAAGCAAACGTCTGTCGACTATGGCAGTAGGCACAGACTATAATTGTGAAAATTCATAAGCTGTATTCCAAGACAGAACTGTACTGGTATGGAAATTATACTTTATTAAGGCACAAAAGAAAAATATTATACTGCATACAATGATATAATAAAAATACATATGCAAACCATGAAGACATAAGTTTATGTTATCCTAGTCCATGTTTTCCCAGCACCTACGCTGAATTTGTTCAAGTTAAATACGCACGCAATGTGACACTGCTACAGAGTAAAAGCAGTCTGCCTAATACCGGGCAGTCTCCAACAATATGCGCCCACAGGAGGCCTGAGAAACCAGTCACCACAGCCACCTACGGATAAGCACCCTAAGTTACCAACCGGCAGAAGTGCAGCCCTACAGTCTATGGGACACACGTCCTGGACTCTGGCGGACACCTGGGTACAGCAGAGGAGCGCAGCAGAAGCAAGGCCTTCCACGCCCATGGCCAGCCTGGCTGGCAGAGACGTCAGCTGTAACTGGAGGCCAGGGACAGCTCCCTGCTAGGTTCACAGAAAACCAGGGACAGCCGGCCATCAGCACTCCCGCAGCCCCGTCTCATCTGAAACAAAGTGGAGGCTGCCAAGCCAGAACTAGGATTCCTGCGACATACCCAAGTCTTCACTCCACCCGTCACTAGGGGGCAACGTGTGAACCACCTCTAACCCAGAACCCGACTCACAAGTTCAGGAGTGAAAACAGGGCCAAGTGTTGGGCGCTCTGGTTAAGACCTTGCCTGGGACATGCGTATCCCACACGGGAGGGCCTGGCCCAGCCTGGGCTCCGCCACTCCCAATCCAGCTAACAGGACCCAGCTCCCTGCTGATTCACCTGGGAAGGCACAGATGACGGCCCAAGTCCTTGGGCCCCTGCACCCATCTGGGAGAAGAGGATGGAGGTCCCGGCTTTGGCCTGGCCCAGTCCTGGCTGCTGCAGCCCCTGAGGGAATAAACCACTAGTGGATGAAAGAACCCACTCTCTCGCTCTCCATCTGACACTCCAGCTTTCAAATAAACAAATAAGTTTCTTGAATAATAATTTGTTTCCTTGCAGGCTTTTTCTCTGAATAAATAAATACATTTTTAAATGCTTTCCAAATTTAGTACTGGATTGCTCATTTGGGACCCTCCTTTCCTACTTAACATTTTATTATGAATCTGTGTAAGTTAGAGATCAACTGAAAAACACAACCAGCAGCAGACACAGACAGGAGCACAACTGGGGCGGCAGGCGACTGTGGACTCCAGAAACCGAGTAAGCTGCCGACCACAGGAAGCACCTCTCTACCTGAGGGAAGCCCCCGCCCCACAGGCGGTCGGAGAACTGCTCAGGCCCACTCTGAAGGACACCCTCCCCCCTCCAAGGCACTGATTACACAGAATGCCTTCACAGCCCACAGGGAGGACTGCTGGACCGCGTCAGCGAAGACCTTAGCCAGAGAAGGTGACACACGAACCTGGCCATCACCGCCTCCACACAGCCACCTTTAAACCATCTGATACATATGCTGAGCCACCTATGACAATCCAGCACCCTTCCCACTCTGCTGGTGTAAGCTGAAACAAACCAGTGTAGTGGACAGCGACACAGACCGAATGCCCCTGTCTCCGTCCAAGACCCGTGTGTCAACTCCAAGGTGATGGCACTAGGAGCTGAGGCCTCGGGAGAATGGCCACGTGGATACAGTCTGCCTGAAAGGGACTCCAGCCATGTGAGGACAGACAGACACGAAGCAGAGAGCAGACCCTCGCCACCCGCCCAATCTGCCCCACCTCCAGAACTCCGAGAGAGGAATTCCTGTTGCTGGAAAGCCACCCAGCCACGGAGGCTAAGGTTTTCTGTTAGAACAGCCTGAAGGGACAAAGACAACTTTTTGGGCAGGTGCTGTAACATAGTGGGTTAAGCCGGTGCCTGTGACGCTGCCATCCCACGTGGGTGCTCCACTTCCAATCTAAAAATCTAGCTCCAATCTGGGAAAGCAGTGGAAGATGGTCTGAGTGCTTGGCTTCCTGCTACTCACATGGGAAACCCAGTTTCTGGCTCCTGGCTTCAGACTGGCCCAGAACAAGCTGTTACAGCTTTTTGGGGAGTGAACCAGCCAATGGAAGATTTCTCTTTCTCTCTCTCTCTCCCTGTTAACTCTGCCTTTCAAATAAATAAAGAAAACTTAAGAGAGAGAGACAACTTTCGAAATCAGATCTTCATGCTCCTGTTGGACTGCTGTACAGAGAGACGACTGTACGGAGAGACGACTGTACAGAGAGACGACTGTACGGAGAGACGACTGGCGAAGGCAGCAGGCAGGTGTTGAGCCTGGCAGTGAAGACACCCACATCCACACGCTAACACCCGAGTCTGACTCCTGGCTCTGGCTTGATTCTCGCTCCAGCCAGTGCAGACCCTGGGAGGCAGCAGGGCTGTAAATAACTGGGTTCCTGCGACCCCCATGGATTGTACTCCTGGCTCCCTGGTTCCAGCCTTATTTACTGCAGGCACATGGAGAGTGTAGCAGCAGATAGGAGCTCATTCTCTCTGTTTATCCAACTGCCTCTGTCTCTCAAATAAATTAAAAACAAGAACATTTAAAAATAAGAAAAATAAGGAGGCCGGCATGGTAGCAGTGTTAGGTCACCACGTGCAGTGCTGGCATCCCATATGGGTCCCAGTTCAAGTCTCAGCTGCACTTCCGATCCAGCTGCCTGCTCGTGCTCTTGGAAAAGCAGCGGAAGATGGCCCAAGCGCATGGGCCCTGACACCCATGTGGGAGATCCAGATGGGGTTCCAGGCTCCTGGTTTCAGCCTTGGGAGTAAACCAGCAAATAGAAGATCTCTGGGGGCCGGCATTGTGGTAGAGTGGGTAAAGCCACCACCTGTGGTTGCCAGCATCCCATGTGGGTGCAGAGATTTGAGTCCCGGCTGCTCCACTTCTGACCCAGTTCTCTGCTATGGCCTGGGAAAACAGTGAAAGATGGCCCAAGTCCTTGGGCCCCTGCACCTGTGTGGGAGACCTGGAGGAGGCTCCCGGCTCCTGGCTTCAGACCAGCATAGCTCCAGCCGTTGCGGCCATCTAGGGAGTGAACCAGCGGATGGAAGACCTCTCACTCTCTGTAACTCTGCCTCTCAAATAATAAATCTTTAAATAAAAAAATAAGGAAAATAAGATGAGCTATGCAGTTAAAAAAAAGAAAGAAAGAAAAGAAAACTCCAGAAGACTGCAGAGCCCCCTTGAGTCTTTGGCTGAACACTAAACGCACACATGCCAAGTGTGACTCCACAAGGCAAGAGGGAAAGCCCTGGGCAGCTGGCCTGGACGATCCCTGGCGCTCACAAAGGCTGGGAGGGTTCAAGTTTCCATCAATCAGAATGGCAACTGGAACATTCAGGAGATACCCCAAAAAAGCCACATATTAGAAAGAGGGCTATGCTAACCCTAGAGACACCTTAAGTAAGCTTAACAACACGCTCAGGCTGATCTGCAAATAAATGAACTGCCTGAAGAGCAAAGCACAGCACCTTGAGAGAAAGAAAACATAATCCAGAAATTAAAAAACGTCCATGTCTAGCATCCAATCAAAAATTGCCAGACATGCCAGCGCCACGGCTCACTAGACTAATCCTCCGCCTGCAGCACCGGCACTCTGGGTTCTAGTCCTGGTCGGGGTGCTGGTTCTGTCCCGGTTTCTCCTCTTCCAGGCAAGCTCTCTGCTGTGGCCCGGGAGTGCAGTGGAGGATGGCCCAAGTGCTTGGGTCCTGCACCCGCATGGGAGACCAGGAAGAAGCACCTGGCTCCTGGCTTCGGACCAGTGCAGCATGCTGGCCATGGCAGCCATTTGGGGGTGAACCAACGGAAAAGGAAGACCTTTCTCTCTCTCTCTAACTCTGCCTGTCAAAAAAAAAAAAAAAAAAACACACACACACACACACACAAAACAAAACAAAACAAAAAAACTGCCAGACATGAAAAAAGCAGGAAAATGTGACTCAAAAATCAGCAACCAAGAACAACAGCAACAGAAAGAGCAGGTAAAGACTCCAATTATTATGAATACCTCACAGGATTTAAAGGAAACAGTAAGGAGAGAATTCAAAGCTATAAAAAAGAAATCAGAGGGAACTTGCAAAGCTGAGAAATAAAACATCAGCAACAAAAATTTACTGAGTTTAACTCAAGATTAGACACTAAAGGAAAAAAAGCATTTCCAACAAATAGACCACACCTCCAAGAAACAGAGGAAACGACTTCAAATGAAGCACAAGGAGGAAAGAGACACAGGCAGGGTGGGAGGGAGCCCAGAATAAGTTCAAAAGTCTCAAGCAGGCTCAACACAAGGAAACTACTAAGGGCAGCTGGCCTGGGACTCCCGCATCCCACACGGGAGTGCCAGGTTCAAGTTCTCCTCCACCTCCAATCCAGCTTCCTGCTAATGCACACTCTGGGAGGCAGCAGGTGACAGCTCATGTTCGCGGATCCCTGCCACCCACATGGGAGACGTGGACTAAGTTCAGACTCCCGGCTTCAGCCTGGCTGTTGTGAGCATCTGGGGAATGAACTAGCAGACTGGAGAGCTCTGTCTCTGTCTCTCTGTTTAAATGAATATGAAAAGAAAACCACACCAGAATAAATCATTATCAAATTGCTAAAACGGATACACAGATTATCTGAAAAGCACTCTGAAAGGTGGGGGACATAGGATGTGCCACTTGTGCAGGAGACAAGGAACTCCAACTCATTCCTCCTCGGAAACCATGCAGGCCAGAACACACTGGAACGCATGCTTTACAACGGTGGGAGAAAAAAAAGTCAATCTGAATTTCTATGTCCAGCAAAAATATCCCCAGAAGTAAAGATGGAATAAAGGCATTTTCAAATGAAAGCTGAATGAATTCATGAGCAGCACATATACACAAGAAACATTAAAGAAAGTTCTTTGAAGCCAGTGCTGTGACACAATGGGTTAAGCCACTGCCTGCAGTGTCGGCATCCCATACAGGTGCCAGTTCAAGCCCTGGCTGCTCCACTTCTGATCCAGCTCCCTGCTCATGAGCCTGGGAAAGCAGTGGAAGATGGGCCAAGTGCTTGGGCCCCTGCCACCGTGTGGGAGATCTGGAAGAAGCTCCTGGCTCCTGGCTTCAGCCTGGCCCAGCCTTGGCCATTGAGGCCATTTGGGGAGTGGACCAGAGGATGAAGACCTTTCTCTAACTCTGCCTCTCAAATAAATAAATAAATCTTAAAAAAAAAAAAAAAAAAATACGGCAAGTTAGCTCTTCCAGCTAGAACATATCAGCTCTCTAGGACACATCAGCTCTCTTGCCTCCGCCTCTACTTCCAGACTCCAAGCCTAACTCAGCTCCTCCCCTCAGAGCCCCACGTGCAAGACCATCCTCCCCCACCACCTTGGTCCACCTACCCAACACCTGCTCTCAGGAAGCGGCAGAGCCAGGATGCGCATCCGGGCCCTTCCTTAGGCCGCCCCTGCAGGCAGACACCACACCTCGGGCACTGTGGGCCCACAGGCCAGCAGCACAGACACACCAAGAACCAGAATTGAGTCACTAAGGCTAAGCCTCACAGAGTTCAAGTGAAGGCCTGGGGGCAGCCAGGTGCTCTCGTGGGTCTATGACTGTGGACGGGTGTCACCTCACCTTTCCAGGGAAGATAATGAAGAGGACTCAGGCCACTGAGCACCCACCCTGTGCAACCGAAGGCTTACCATGCAGTCTGCACACATCACGACATCAATCAACACTGACCAAGCACGGAGGTGGTGCCAACACTGACCACCAGATGTCCACACGAAGGAAGCTGCGGAGCAGGAAGTCCTGCCTGGGAGCCGCGCTGCAGCACAGCGGACAAAGCTGCCGCTCGCAGCACCGGCAGCCCCAGCAGGTGCAGTGTGAGTCCCAGCTGCTCTACTTCTGATCCAGCTCCCCGCTAATGCACCTGGGAGATCGGAGAAGACAGTCCTTGGGCCCCTGCACCCACGTAGAAGCTCCTGGCTTCAAACTGGCCCAGCTCCAGCCGTTACAGCCAAGTGGGGAGTGAACCAGCTGATGGAAGATCTCTCTTCTTCTCTTTCTCTCTTCTGTCAACTGTTCCTTTCAAATAAATAAATCTTTAAGAAAAAGGAAAAAACAAAGACATACCTGGAGCTGGCTGGAGGCTCCGCAGGGACTTGAGCAGCATCCGAAGCGGCTACAGGAGCTCTCTCCTCCTCCGGGCCACCGGCCACCTCCTGCCCCGGCCCCTGCGGGCCTGGAGGCGGAGCTTTCTCCACCTCTTGTGGCTCGCCCAGCTCTGGGGTGGCGTCGACCTCTACTTCCTGGACCGGGATGGGGACCGGCTCCTTCTCAGCTGCAGTGGCTGCCACGGCCTTGGCCTCCTCTTCTTCCTTTCTTCTGATCTTCTCTTCAAGTTCCTTCCTCCTCTTCTCATCATCCTGACGGGCCATGTGGTCAAAGGTCTTGAATACCTAAAACCAAGCAGCCAGGCAGTCGTCAGCCGTGCTCAGCACAGACTGGAAACTCTGCAGAAACGTGGCAGCACCCTCTAGGCAGCGAATGCAAGGGCAGGGATCAAAAATGTTTCTCACTGGCAACACCAAAACACTCTGTAACTTCACCAAAAGACGACGGGAACATGGTCGTTAACAGGGGGCTCCAAAATCCACAAAACTGAAAGCTGACAAGCCAAGGCAAGCTTGTTCACACTGCACGACGCACTGCGCTGAACTACGAGTCGGGAAGGCACAACTGGGCATAGCAGGTAAAGCCACCACCTGCAATGCCGGCATCCCATATGGGCGCAGGCTAGACCCTAGTTGCTCCACTTCCGATCCAGCTCCCTGCTAATGGTCTGAGAAAGCAGTAGAAGATGGCCCAAGTACTCAAGCCCCTGCACCTGCATGGGAGACCCAGAAGAAGCTCCTGGCTCCTGACTGGACTGGCCCAGCTCAAGCCATTGTGGCTATTCGGGGAGTGACCCCGCAGATGGGAGATCTCTTTCTGCCTGCTTCTCTCTCTCTGTAACTCTGCCTTTCTAATAAATAAATAAATCTTTAAAAAAAAAAAAGGCACAAAAACATGCTTGAACTCAATAGACAAAATGCAACCCGATCTACTGACATGTCGCCACCCTCTCTGCCCCAAGGAGACACAGCGCAGGCATTTAGCCACCATCCATCGGGTGCCTACACACAAGGGACGCAAAGAAAAAATCCAGTGACAGTTCCTGCCGCCTAAGAACTGAGAATCCTTGGCCGGCGCCATGGCTCACTAGGCTAATCCTCCACCTGCGGCGCCGGTACACTGGGTTCTAGTCCTGGTCGGGGCGCCAGATTCTTTCCCAGTTGCCCCTCTTCCAGGCCAGCTCTCTGCTGTGGCCCGGGAGTGCAGTGGAGGATGGCCCAAGTCCTTGGACCCTGCACCCCATGGGAGACCAGGAGAAGCACCTGGCTCCTGGCTTCGGATCGGCACAGCGCGCCAGCCACGGCGGCCATTTGGGGAGTGAACCAACGGAAGGAAGACCTTTCTCTCTGACTTTCTCTCTCACTGTCAAACTCTGCCTGTCAAAAAAAAAAAAAAAAAAAAAAACCCTGAGAATCCTGGTGTGTAGCCAAGCCCTTACCCTTTTCTGGGTCCCAGTCACAACAGCAAGGTAGCAAAGTGCCACCAGACAGACCCCCACCCAGCCCTAAGAGAGCGCTGATGCCCTGTCAGACTGCGGGAGGAGATGAGCACTTCCCAGGGAGAAAATCCAGGGAGAGGGAAGGAAGGGAGGGGACCCTGTGCAAGAAGACAGGTCTCCCATGGGGAACCAGCGGGGACGCCAAGCTCCAACCCCACTGGAAGGAAGGATCCGGACACGGACCTGGGAAGTGGGCGGGGTCCCACCCCAGGAGCAGGGCCTGCCATAGAGCGCCAGCACAGAACCACGCCCAAGCTCCTAGCGACTCGCAAACCCTCCCAAAATCTTGTGAGGAAGACAGCGTCGACACTCCACAGACGAGGAAAGGAACCAAGGCTCAGGGACTGAAGGGACTCTCCAGGAGAAAGGGGCACCGACCAGTGACAGGCCGCGCAGGCACGGGAAAGCAAGCCAGACAGCAGCAGGCCCAGCCCCACGAGCAGAGCCTGAGTCCTCAGTGCACTTCCTGTGTGCGTTCACGGCCACCCTGCCCCTAGCACCCAGATCTTCCCAACACCACGAAAGCAAGCCACCAAGGCCCCTCTCCTACACCCGAGACCT
This sequence comes from Oryctolagus cuniculus, assembly GCF_964237555.1. Lineage (NCBI taxonomy): Eukaryota > Metazoa > Chordata > Mammalia > Lagomorpha > Leporidae > Oryctolagus > Oryctolagus cuniculus. The sequence goes on from NC_091447.1 coordinate 51,875,343, forward strand.
GATGCCCGTGGCCCTGCCCCGCGCGCCTGCCCACCGGCGCCACCCAAAAGCTCTTCCATGACACCAGGGCCTGCTACAGCCACACCTTCTCATGCTCACTCTAGAGTCGCAGTTCATGTGTGACCTCCAAGCAACCTCTCAGATGACAGGAGCTGCAGGGACTGTCCCAAGATGTCCCAGTGCGTCACCTGAGCAACAGGACCGGCCGGCTCCCTGACCCGCAGGTGCGGGACTTCCACGCAGTGCTTCTCACGTAGTCATCAACTGCAGTGCACGGCACGTCTTCCTGAACCACCTCCTCCTCCAAACACCGCTAACTTACAGACACAGACCTCACCGCGGCCAAGGGCTCGCACTCGCCCACGGTCCACTCCCCAGGCCAGCAGGACACGTCAGAGCTCCAGGACGGGGCGGCCGGCACACCCACCCAGAGCCTCTCCTCCTGTTCCGGCACTCAGCACCGGCGGGGGACCCGGCGACGGAGTCTTCCGCCATGGAGTCAAGGGCAGAGAAGAGAAAGCTCCTAAAAGGCGGACGAGCAGGGGTCGGGTCAGGAGACGGCGCTGGGCTGCAGCGGGTCCCAGCCTGCGCGTCTTAAGGCTCCACCGCCCAACAAGACCCCTGGCAACAGTGACAGGGCCTTTACGAGGGTCGTGCCGAGCGGGCTTCTGTGGAGACAAGAGCAAGTGGCCAGGAGTGGAGACAAGAGCAGGTGGCCAGGAGTCACCCAGACCTTCTCAACCAAAGCAGCCAGGGGACAGCGAGCGAGGCTGATGGCTCAGAACCTCTTCCAGAAAGCAGGCCGCCCCTCCGCCATCTGCTGGCCTCTGGGACACGGCCCGTCCCTGGAACCACCCCCAAGATGTCCTTCACCTCTGGCCACTCCAGTGACCCACCTCCTGAAAGACTCAGTTCCGCAGCTCAATAACCCCCAGGCCCAGCCTTCTTTGCACAACCTCAAACTCCACTTACCTGCAACTACACCCCTCCCCCCCCCGGTACACCCTGGTGACAGGCCAGGTAATGCATTACCATTGTTTTTTTAAAGAATTATTTTATATATTTGAAAAAGTTAGAGAAAGAGGTAGAGCCAGATAGAGAAGTCTTCCATCCACTGGTTCGCTCCCCAAATGACCCCAACAGACAGAGCTGAGCTGATCTGAAGCCAGGAGCCAGGAGCTTCCTCCAGGTCTCCCACGTGGGTGCAGAGCCCCAGGGATGGAGCCATCTTCCACTGCTTTCCCAGGCCACAGCAGGGAGCTGGATCAGAAGAGGAGCAGCAGGGACTTGAACCGGCGCCCATAAGAGATGCTGGCGCTGCAGGTGGTGGCTTGAACCCACTGTGCCACAGCAGAGGCCCACATTATCATTATTGATATGGGGCCCAGAACAGGCAGCGAGTCAGGATTAAATGAGCTGGAAAGTAGTCTACAATTTCTGTCTCCAGCCCCGCAGCTCACACACCAACCCCGCGTACTCACGTCCCCATGATGCACCCAGGCCTCCTATACAGAAGACCCCACGTGAGACGCCTGCCACGAAACCCTGGCTGGCCTCACACACCACAGCGCACCCACGCCACACGGGCACACTCACTTAGGGGCCTTCCCCGCCCTCACACACCACAGCACACCCACTGCACACGGGCACACTCACTTAGGGGCCTTCCCCGCCCTCACACACCACAGCACACCCACTGCACACGGGCACACTCACTTAGGGGCCTTCCCCGCCCTCACACACCACAGCACACCCACTGCACACGGGCACACTCACTTAGGGGCCTTCCCCGCCCTCACACACCACAGCACACCCACTGCACACGGGCACACTCACTTAGGGCCTTCCCCGCCCTCACACACCACAGCACACCCACTGCACACGGGCACACTCACTTAGGGGGCCATCCCCGCCCTCACACACCACAGCACACCCACTGCACACGGGCACACTCACTTAGGGGGCTTCCCCGCCCTCACACACCACAGCACACCCACTGCACACGGGCACACTCACTTAGGGGCCTTCCCCGCCCTCACACACCACAGCACACCCACTGCACACGGGCACACTCACTTAGGGGGCTTCCCCGCCCTCACACACCACAGCACACCCACTGCACACGGGCACACTCACTTAGGGGGCCATCCCACCCCATAAAAGGGGTCACGGGACGTGGGGCGGCCTTTTCCAGCCTTCTCACGCGCGCGCTCTCTCCTCGTGAGCACCTCTCGACAAGGGGCCGCCA